>NC_135278.1:19751666-20400833 GCF_051311805.1 Agelaius phoeniceus | reverse complement strand
GTGTCCCACTGCCACAGGGCCTCTCTCCATGTCCTGGATGCTGTGCCTGTTCCTGGCTCAGCTTTTTGATTCCTCACTGGAACACAAAGTCATTTTTAGTTCTGAACAATATGCAAAGTTCAAAAACCTCTCACCATTCTCTTATTCCAAATGCAGTTCTCCTCACCCTTCTTTCCTTTTCTCCTCTAAAATGCAGAAATATGCATCACCATAATGAAATGAGGGAGCAGGGCTAATAGGGCTGATTGGTCTAGAAGAGGAGGATGCCATTAGAGTGCCAAGTGACAGTGCTCTCAGTGGTGACACGAGGCTCAGAGCACCCAAGGGACGTTCTGTATTCCATTTCTGCTGCTGACACAAGTGCCAGTGCACAGGGAGCAGGGGAAGGGGCAGCCCCCACACCATGTGCTGCAACATCTCCCTGTGCCTCACCCCAGCACTGCCTCTGCCCCCCACTCCACTGCCAGGGATGAGAGAACAAGCCACTGTCAAGGGCAGCCACAGAGCTGCTTGTTTCACATTAGCATCCTTAACATTTTCTATCTAATCAGATTTCCTGTTGGTTGAGGAAAGCTGCCTTCCTCCTTACCAGCTGCTATCCCAGATTGCCCTCTCCCCATCCCCAATACGTATTTTGCCATGCTTGTCTGCTTTTCTGTGTAAAAAGGTTATGTATGCCTGGAGGGAGACTAAATGTTACCAAAAAAAAAAAAATAGAAAAAGGCAAAAAAAAATCCCACATGAAAACAGAACTATGGGCGAGTGTCCAAGACTCTTGACTGTGTGACTGTGACTAACCAATGGCTGTTTTTAAAAAACATGTCTCATTTTATTCCCTTCCCTGGATGTAATAATACAACTCAAATTAGTTTTCCAGGAGCTGACTCCTTTTTATGTAACCATGTTTTATACAGATAGCAGCAGCAGCTTATGTTTAAACTATTTAAGAGAACAAATAGCTACAAAATGTACTTCAGATGGCCCTTCTCCTGCTAGCAGTGTATTCCTGGCTTGAGGGAAGCTACAAAAACATTCTGTATTTTGCTGCTGCTGCGTGGATGCAGTTGTAACAATGGCCAATGAGCAGCACCCAGGTGAAGGCGTCAGCTCTGCTTGTTTTAGTGGCTTGCACTGCACACTGTGGTGTGACTTTGAGAACACAAAGCTGGGCAGGTGCAGAACAAAGCAGCAGCTCAGCTCTCGCCCCATCCCAGGTTTCCCAGAGCAGCCCCAGCTGAGCTGCAGCCCAGGCTGGAGCATCCCCAGCTGCCAGGGGGCTCAGGGGGAACCTCCACACCTGGGGAGATCTCATGGCTGGGATCCCCACCTCTCCTCCTACCACTGGCTGCAGTCACTGGCCAAGCACCTTCTCTGTGTCCTCCAGGCTGCTGCCCAAGCACTGCCCTGGAGCTGCTTCCTGAGGTGCACCTGGGGCACGTGCCAGAAGAACAGAGATGATGCTGCAGGCAGGCAAGCAGGTGTGGGGAGAAGAACAGGAAACCAAGGCAGGTTAGGAAACATGGATCTCATTTTCTCATTCCCACCTCTGCTTTTAGAAACAGGCCCAAGAGATGAGAATTGATGGGCCACCAGGCTCGGACACCAGTGGGATGTGGCATTTAAGTCTCTCAGCAAACAGCAGAACTCCCCAAACACCCCTACCAAGAGCCTGGAAAATCTTTTTCCTGGTGTCATCCTTCCTGCCTAGGGAGTCCAAATCCTGAAGTGATAAATGAGGCTCCCCAAGCACTCCCCCTGTATGAAAGTGGTTAAAAGGTGCAGAGAAATCCATCATCTAAACAAGAGAGTTGCACAGTTAGAAACATGCAGCCTTTACTCTGTGTTCCCATGCCATTATTCAGCAGATTAAACAGGCATTTTTGTACTCTATGTGGAGTCTTCCAAGTCTGCAATTTTCCATAGAACTTCCATTATGACATTTCACTTGGAGAACTTTGCTAACAGCTTCCTAGTTGTCACACTTTGCAGTACCTTCAAAATTTGTGTCACAGTAACAAGTTTAAACATTCCTTTTCCTTTATCCTAACAGCACAGCTGAGCTGTTAACTGCTGGGCTCACACTGGAAGGGATTTCTGCTAGGATTTGTTTCAGCCACTCCATTAACCTCCATGGACTGGCAGGGTTTGCATGGAAAGCACAGTTCAGACCAACTCACTATCAACATTTTTCAAGCTCCATGCCAGCAAACCACTGAGGATGGCACACATCAGTCTTTTGGTGGGTCTGGTACCACCTTCCCGGCAATTCACAGATTCTGAAGATAAATGCAGCCCAGGCAACCCGAGCTACAAGAGAGGCTAAAAGGATTCCTGGTCAGATGTTCTCCCTCCATGCTGGAGACAACATCTGTCAGAGAAACACACAGAAATCACAACCAGCAAAGGCTGCCACCCCTCTGAACTCCACCCCTCAGGTGGCCACAGCTCAGCCACTGTGCCCATGGCTTCTTGTGCCTGTCTGGGAATGCCACATCCTGGAGGGGAGGAGGGACACAAGGAACAGACATTGATCCTTGGGCACAGCAATAGACGATGGCAAGCCTTGTTTTCCTGGGAATGAACGAGCACCAGTGCCATGGAGGAGAGGTAACACAGCTGCTGCTGGAGCCAGACACTGCAGCTTCATGGAGAAGCCAAGAACAGCAACTCTGGGCCTCCAGGAACACCACGGCCACACTGATGCTCCCAGGTCTTCCCCCAGAGCCTGCACTGGGCCAGCCTTTGCCACAGGTCCCAATTCCCCAACACTGAACCCAACCGTGTCCCCCGGAGACTCTGCAGAGAAAAGGCCCAGCACTGCTCTGCTTTCCTTGCTCCTCCTGGGCAGCTCTGGGGTGGGAACTGGTGATTCATTCACTGCAAGGATCAGCCCAGGCAGGAGCCAGTCTTCTGCAGCAATCCAGCTCCCAGTGTGGCTGCACTGGAACAAGCACGAGCTGCTCTGGAGCTCCACACCAGCACACGGAGCATTCACACACAGCTCCAGTCAGGGATGGCAGCTGTGGGGCCCAGCTCTCTTTCATGCTCCTGGCCATGGAATCTTCTTGCTCACCACATGCTCAGGTGCCATCATCTTCCCAGAGGAGCTTGTCAGGAACAGTTCTGGGCTCCGAATTCACTCACAAACACAAAGCCTGACAGATGACACGGAATCCATGATGTCTGCTAAGCCAGGAGAGTGCCACAGCAGTCACCTTCATCTTGACTGAGTCATGAATCACAGCTTCTGTCAAGGCAGCCCAGCACTGAGAGGACAATTGGACCTTCTTCAAACCCCGACTTCACCGTTCAGTCACATCATCACTGGAACAAGAAACCTCTCCCCAAACCTTAAACCACAATGTGTATCAGAGCTAATATTTCTGGGGAGATGATAAATGCTATTTTAATAAAATACTTTTATTTTAAAAGACACAAATCTCCCAGAGGTGGTACAAAGAACATTCATGCAAAATTTGGAGAATGTAACAGAAGAAAGCAATTGAAATATTTTGGGCTAATAGTGACAGCTCAGGAACTGATGCCCAGCATTACAGAGAGAATAATGCAAGTGATTTGTGATAAGAACTCCAACCTGCTCACTGTGCTGTTCCTGCAGACTCGATTGTGGCAAAATCCAGCCCTGAATATTTCATCTTAAAACACCTCTACCAGCAGTAGCATTATTTGTCTTGGCAGATACCGGAGCTTATGCAAAAAGTACAAGGCTTACCACGTGGAATATGAAGCAGTAATGAAAAACACATATGGAACAATAAGAGAAAGTATTAAAAAATAAAATTTAAAATAGCTTAATCTTATGCACACTAGATGAACGAGATTATACCTCATTGGCAATTTCATATCAGTAAACACAGCATGAGGAGAGACCATACCTTTGCTTCATCTGAAAAGGAAAACAATCTACTTTTTTTTTTCTGCTCTGCATGCATTTCATTTCCCAAAATGCAACCAGGCGTGCATTACACACAAAGTTCATCCTGCTTCACCCAGAACAGCTGCCATGAGCATTCTCTAGCACTATGCAGAAGCCTTATGGAGTGCAAGGTGCTGGGGACAAGCCGAGTCTGATCTGAGTGCCAGGCTTAGAGCAGAGTGCAGCTCCAGGAGTTACTGCAAAGAACCTGGGAACCGATGCCTTTGAGGAGCAAGCAGCTTCAGGCAGCCAAAAGAAAGGGCAGTGTGTAATGATGGGAGCTGAAACAAACAGAGTTTACTGGAGAGAAAGCAGCGTGGCCTCTGTCCCAGAGGGCTCCCGGGGGGCTCAGGCTGCAGTGTCCTGTGGGGCATCAGACAGGCAAGCAAGGGACAGTGCACGGCTCCCCCCACACAGCCTGGCACACACAGCACACCCGGGACACACAGGGAGAGGGAACCCAACAAACAGAACATGGACCCAAAGTGCACAAACCTTCCGGCTCTGTGTTCTCTTTGAGGTGCACTTGCTTCAGTGGGCAGCAGAAGATTTCGTGACACTTAGCACGAAAAGGGGACTCTTTTTTCTTTAATTCCGCAGATTGGATGGAATCTTGCCGTAACATAATGTACTCCTGAGTGCCAGGGGGAGCGTCATCCATAACTGTGTCACCACACAACAAAATAACTCAGGTTAGAGCCCCAGGAAAGCGACCCCGAGAAGCAAATCAACTACAGAACGTCAGGGTGGGGAAAGACAGAGGGCAAGAAAGGTTCACAGGAAGGAAAATAAACTTTACACTGTAAAGTATCTTAGTCATGGTGGGAAAATACATTTACTTTTATAAACAATGCTTCTCATAAACCTCCACACTTCATCCCGTTTCATGCAGCTTTGACAACCAGCAGAACAACACCCGCTCTGAGCAGCAGCACAGCTCCTCCTGCGTCTGCTTCATCCTGCCCTAGCACCCCTACCCATTCTGCATGCACACTGGGGGAAAAGCAAGGCAAACTCTGGGCTTTATGGCCTGGCCACACACAGGGTCTGCACTACCTGCAGGAACCTGCTTCCCAAAGCACCAAGGACAGGCCTTTATCAGGAAATGGAATTACACCCCATCCCTCAGAGCAGGGATAATCCTGTGACATTTTCAACAGACACAAGTGTAGATGTACAGAGAGAAAGCACATTAATCCTTCTGATGGTTTTCTTGTAAAACAGCAAGTAGTTTTTAAAGCTGATCTTATAAATCAATACTGCCATTAATAATGCAGCCTGAAATGTTTCTGAATGGGGTCAGACTATTAAATGGCAAAAAGATAAAATATATAGCATAAAGAAAGTTCCAGCTACCTCGAAGTATTACATTACCAGAATGAATTGAAACACTTTTCCACTATCTAAAAAAATGAAGCCTTAATAGCAGAGATAGTGAGATTCCTCAGCTCACAGCTTTAGGCACAGATAACCTCCCGTGAACAAAAATTAGCTCCTTTTTCACAAGACAGCCTCCAATCACCAATTGTTATTTATAGTGTAACACAGAGATATAAAATCATACCCAAAACCAAACCTGGATTCCCCAACCCTACATGAAAAAAACCAAAAATTAAAAAAAAAATCCAAGAATTTCAGTAATGAGCAAAGTAACTACTGACAGGCTAGTCTAAAACATGCACTAGGTAAGTTTATTTGGTTCTCAAACTGATGGCCATTAATTCTAACAATGAACTGCTTCCTAAATATCTGCCAACACATGGACATCTTAAAAACCATCAGATTCAAACACAGACGCCCTCAAACACAGACCCCCTTGCATTCTCATGCACTGGATTTCTACCCTGGTAGGAGCCATATCTGGGTGATAAATTCAAGCTGATAATTGTTCTGCTCACAGTGGGCAGTCACCTTCTCTCAAGACCTCACTAATCCAGCAGAGAAACCTTGCACCTTGGCTGCTGTTGCCTCATTAGACTACACCCAGCAGCAGTAATACACTCTGATAATCCACACAAAGTGCCATTAAAAGGGATGCATGATCAAGGAGGAAAGCACAGGTGGTTCAAAAGGGAGCAGCAGGTCAGAGGAGCATGAGGTGTGGCTGCCATTTGATCACCTCAGCAGTGCCAGCTTTGCTCTGGAAGGGTGGGCTGTGCTCGGGGGGCACACTGAGAGCCCCACGGGCAGCTGCTGGCAGTGAGGGCCAGGAGCCAACACCCACAGGTCCTGAAGGGTCAGCCCTCAGAAATGTCTTGGTTTCTGTGAGCTCAGAGCCTGCAGGATCTGCAAAGCAGCCCCAAGGGCGGATCCCACCTGCCAGGATTTGGCAAACAGCTGCCTGACACCATTGTGCAGGGCCTGGGCCAGCTCAGGCAGGCTGAGGGGCAAAAAGGCACAACCTGTCCCTCACCAGAACCCTGCACAGCCCATCAGCCCTGCAGACAGACTCACTGGGGTGGGAACAGGGCCCAGCCTTCAGCAAGGGACCACACCCCAAAGGCAACAAAGGCACAGATTCACTGGGGTGGGAACAGGGCCCACCAGGGCCCACACCCCATCACCAGCAAAGGCACAGATTCACTGGGGTGGGAACAGGGCCCAGCCTTCAGCAAGGGACCCACACCCCAAAGCCAACAAAGGCACAGATTCACTGGGATGGGAATGCTCCCCATCAGGGCCCACACCCCAAAGCCAACAAAGGCACAGATTCACTGGGGTGGGAACACTCCCCTCCAGGATCCACACCCCAAAGCCAACAAAGGCACAGACTCACTGGGATGGGAACACTCCCCATCAGGGCCCACACCCCAAAGCCAACAAAGGCACAGATTCACTGGGATGGGAATGCTCCCCTCAGGGCCCATACCTTCACAGACTCACTGGGATGGGAACACTCCCCTCCAGGATCCACACCCCAAAGGCAACAAAGGCACAGATTCACTGGGGTGGGAACAGGGCCCACCAGGGCCCACACCCCAAAGCCAACAAAGGCACAGATTCCCTGGGATGGGAACACTCCCCATCAGGGCCCGTGCCTTCACAGATTCCCTGGGATGGGAACACTCCCCATCAGGGCCCGTGCCTTCACAGATTCACTGGGATGGGAATGCTCCCCTGCAGCACCCACACCTTCTGCAAGGGACCAACACCCCATCCTCATGGCAGAACACACTGGTGCTCTACGTTCCCATCTTCCCATGAATAAAACAGAGGTAAGACTACATATGCCATGGACACAGGTCATTTATATACTGCTCACTCACTTGTATATTCTTGTATATTCTCACTCACTTGTATATTCTCAGATGAAAGTGATAAATAACCACTACATGGCTTTAAGGAAATGAACCCTTTTTTCTTCCCCTACAATTTGATGGAGACCAAACCCACAGCAGCTGAGAGGAATTTGCTTAGCAGTGAATATAAAATAACTGCAGTAACTATTATGTTTCCTAATCAAAACATTCAGCTTGCTAAATATCACCCTGTAGCATTTTCTTTAGCAAATAAAATAATAATAATTACATTAATAAGAACTTGCTGTCAACAAGCCACTAGGAAAAGAATTTCTTCTTCCTGTAAGCTTCACCGAGAGAAAGCAATCTTTAGGATGGCTGCTGGCACCAGGATGTTTTTCAAGATAAATTCAAACATGTTTACTTTATATAAACACACCAGCTAAACAGTCTGCTGGTTTGTGTCTTTCTTTTATGTCCAAGTGCATTTCAGTCCCATCCAGAATTGCCAGAAACCATAACATCAGCCCTGTCCATAGGCCTTGGCTCGGGTTCCAACTGCATCATCTTTGATGCAATTCAGACTTTAATAAAGCTGTAAGGAAATATCTTTCCCCCTGGTTTTAGAGAGAGAGGCTTCTGCTCTGCTAGCTACAGGCTACAGCAACCATAGAGTAAATAAAATCCAGGCACAACAAATCCTCCTGCTCCTGTTGGACTATTGCTCCTGCATGTATGGCACAACTTAAACAAAAACCTTGTACTTCCATGGATCCATTCACTCCTGCTTGAACCTTTCAGGTCATTACCTGAAACATGAGTTTTCCTCAGTTCCCTAACTTTGCACAGTGGTTAGTTTTGGATGTTGTGAGTCCCAGGACGCTTACACTCGCAAAAGATTCATTTTTCTGGCAGGACAGAAGTTGTGTCTGTAGCCACAAGGTCCTCAAGCCACAGAGAGCACCAGAACACCTCTGAAATCCTGCACCCACAAAGTGAAGAAATCCCTTCTCTTTGGCACAGGGCAGGATAAAACATTCCCCCAGGGCAGCTTTGGGGAATAATGAGAGCAGCAGTCAATGCCCCCCCAGCGCCACCTCTACACTGTCACCCCCCAGTGTCACCTCCCGATGTCACCTCCCCACAGTCACTGTCACTCCCCCAGTGTCACCCCTCAGTATCACTGTCACTTCCCCAGTGTCACTGTCACCCCCTCAGTGTCACCTCCCCAGTGTCACTGTCACTTCCCCAATTTCACTGTCACTCCCCAATGTGACCTCCCCAGTGTCACTGTCACTCCCCCAATGCCACTTTCCCAGTGTCACCCCCCCAGTGTCATTCCCCAATGTCACCTCCCCAGTGTCACCCCCCAGTATCACTGTCACTCCCCCAGTGTCACTGTCACTCCCCCAATGTCACTTTCCCAGTATCACTGTCACCTTCCCAGTGTCACCTCCCCAGTATCACTGTCACCCTCCCAGTGCCACTCCCCCAGTGCCACCCCCAGGACACAGAGCACCGACGCTCCCCCAGCACCTCCCTCCTGCTCTGCCCCCTGACCCCCACCAGGGAAATACATAAAGGTCACAGCTGAGGTGACCCAGGCCCTTTGGAGCCATCAGGAATTATTCTTTTTTTTCTTTTAGGGAAAACCTTAGGCTAGCAAGTTGCTTTCAGCTCCTTACAGGAACAAGTCTAAAAAAAACCTCTCTAAAATAACTTGCTTCAAGTGACGGCCTGTAGGACAGGGAAGGGGAGCAAAGTGGGGTATTTAGCTGTAAGAACATTTTTGAGACAGCTGATGAAAATCTCTCAGGTCTTTGGGCAGTAAAAGTTCTCTTTTCATCACTGCTTTGCTTCCCTCCTAATTTCTCCCAGTTGAAGGTGTGATTTTTTTTTGTCAGCCACCTGCACAACATAATAAACTCAGAGCACAACAATACTTGCAAGCTAATTGAAAAAAATTTCTATTCTGGGCTTGTAAAACACTCAGAACCTCTTAATGACAACACAGTCTATCCAAACCGTTTCACATTAAGCTTTGCCAAATCTTGATGAAGTATTCTTACCAAACAGCCTTTCTGGCACTTCTGCATCACCCAGAAATCTTATTTTCAGCTTGCAGCTGTGTGCTCCCAACTTTGAAGTCTGGTTGACTCTGACTTGCAGTTTTCACAATGAACACAGATATTACAGGAAGCACAAGCAGCCAATTCTCTAATTTTTATTCACAGCAAGCCATTTCTGGAGTCCCTCATTTTGCACCACCCCTTCCTCCCCAGCACACCCCCAAACCCAGGCACCACACCAGCTTATTTCACACTGAAAGGAACAAACCAGCAAAAATACCTTGTGAAAGACACAACTTCCTTTGGGTGAGTTTTCAGAATTAAAAGCAGGCTCAGAATGAGCTCCCATTGGATCTGGAAGCTGCTGTGGATGGGGCTGTGGCAGTGAGGGCTGCCAGGGACAGCCCAGCTCCTTCCATCTCACAGGGAACAGCTCCTGCTCTTTGTTCTCAAACCAATTCCATGATTTCCTCCATGGCAGCCACTTCCTGAGCTGGTATTAAAGGACAGCTTTATGGCATGCATGAATAGAGCACAATTTTGAGATGGGCAGTGACTCTCCAAGGGCTCAGACACCTGGGGAAGCAGACCCCTTGCCCAGCAGAGGGCTTTTGGCACTTGAAGCAGGGAGTTCTCAAGGTGCTGATCTCAATCAGGCTGCAGCCACTCATTAGAGGCTTTAGGGATTCAGAGGACACGGCTGGGAGAGCCCTTCTGTGTCTGCTGGGAAGGGAGGGTAACCTCCTTCTTATGGCACAAATACCACAGGAACATTTACAATTCACCACTGATGTCTAAGGAAAGCTCCCTGTGGTAAGGGCAGGGTCCAGTGATTTATTTTCTGATTTGAAACTACTTTCCATTGTGAAATATCTTTCTATTTTAAATAAGTGACTGCCTTGTGATCAAAACCGAAAGCTGACAGCTCTTTGCACCACGTTACCTCCAACATATGTAGAAATTTCTTAACCTTTTGATCTGCTGAAAAATTCTGAAAGATGCTCTCTTTGGGTCACACATAGAATAACTTTTTTCAGATCTTCCAAAAATATTTGCACAGAACACTCCCCCTTGACCTAAAAGAGTAATTGGATTAACTGCTAGCAGTAATAGGCTGTTATCCCCTGGAAAGACTACCCAGATAAGGCTGCATTTAGATCCTCGTGGATAATAAAGACAAAGGCATACGACATCAAACATTTGTTGATAAATGCTGGAACATTTATCAATGAGGAACAGCCCCAGTTTACTGAGGAACAGCCCCAGGGTGCAGAGCCAGCACCTTTCCCTTCCCAGGCATCAGGAGCTGTGGGTTTGCCATGCCACACGTGCCCACTCTCACCTGAGCTCTGCAGCTCAGCTCACTGCTGTGCTGTGCTTGCCCCTGAATGAAGGAATGAGTAAATGAATGAAGGAATGAATAAAGGAAGGAATGAATGAATAAAGGAAGGAATAAATAAATGAAGGAATGAATGACTGAAGGAATGGATAATGAATGAATGAAGGAGGGAATGAATGCATGAACATTTCTCATCGGGCAGTTCCGAGTGCTCTCCTCTTTTCCCATTCCCATCCCAGTGCAAGCTGGCTGCTCTGCAAGCAGGTGGGCTGGGGCATGCACACAGCAGACAGACAGGAACACCCAGGGTGCCACTCTGTGTGCTTGGGAAGCAGCGGGCACTGGGAGCACTGGGAGCACTGGGAGCACTGGCAGCACTGGCAGCACTGGGAGCACTGGCAGCACTGGCAGCACTGGCAGCACTGGGAGCACACCAGGGCAGGACTGGGGACACTGCTTGGCACCAGGGACTGGCTCCAGGGAGGCCACTGGACAGCAGGACCTGCCTGGCCAGCTGCAGAAGATGAACCACCCAAACTGCACAGCCACCAAGGATCTGCCCTTAGGACGAAGCTGTGGCTGCCAGCCCAGCTGCTGGAGCAGACATTTCTCCTTCTGCCCCACCAACACAGGACAGGAGCACCATGGAACACAGGAGGAGAGGGACAGCAACTCCAGATGGAAATATGAGCCTCAGCCACCCCTGCCTACCGTAAACCCCACTCTGACCAGCTCACAGGGAATTTAAAAAGCACTGTGACAATTTGTGCCACAGTGCACTCACTGACAAAGTCTGGGAGAAAAGCAAGGAGCTGTTTCTAAGAGAACATCCTGGAAGCGTGGTGAAAATCAGGCATGCAGGGGAGAAGGTGCCAGAAGACCTGCTAGAAAGGTCCAGGATGAGTGGGAAGCCTGCAGATTTTGAGAGCTTTGCACAGCTTTAGTTTGCTGCTTATGAAATATTAGAAAACCCTTGCGTATCGTAACTTTAATGAGAATTTAATTATTAATGTAGCCTTATTTGGAGCTAGGAGAATAGTTTCAGATTATAAGGGAAATAGAGAGAAGTGCCTTTTTTCTTCCTATTTATGGAGCATTATTGTCAACAGCTGGGCTACAAAAAGAGACAAACTTCCCTAGGGTTGGGAAGGAAAAAACCCGTAACAACAAAAACACAAAGAAAGAACTGAAAAAGATCAGAATCCTCCAGGAAAAGCAGCCTGAAAATGGGAACAAAATCATCAAAGAATAGACTGCATCCCTCCTGGAAGTCTGGAAGGATGAGTGCTGCCTCTGGGAGCAGGAGATGAGCAGCAGCTCAGAGGCTGGCGCTGGAGCTGCAGCTCCTGGGCATCTCTCTTGGAAGAAGCAGACAAGAACAGAAGCACCATTCATAAAAGGACAGGTGACACCTCCCAATTATTTGCCCCATTTACTGAGTATTAACAAAAAGAAGGATGAAGAAATCGAGTGTTTTAAAATTCACACTCATTACAGAAAGAGCTGTGCAGAGAAATGGCTTCAGAGGAAATTTTTCAAAGCGAAGCACAGAAAACTCATCAGCAGAAGCCAAAAGCCTGGGTGTGCCACGGAGAGGTGCAGAGAGTGCTCTCCCAGCCCTGGGAAGCAGCAGAACCCTGGACCCTGCTGTGCCTCTGCACCCCACCCAAAGGGACAAAGAGCTCTGACCAGAGCTATGCACACACAGCCTGAACAGCAGAGAAATCCTCTCAGAAAAAAATGTATAATTTAACCTGAAATTAACATTATCTTCATTTTGAGGTTGGAAATTATTTTAACAGGTTAAAGATTAGGCTTATGCAGATAGGGTCCCTATATACAAATACCCATGTACACAAACCAGTTCAGTTGTAAAACAGTCAGATGAAATGCTGCAATATTTCCTCAGATTGATTTCTTAGACTAAACTTTAGTTAAGCTGAATTCTCACCACAGGTAATTTTACAGAAATCACTTGAGGCATACCCCAAAAATTTACCCAGCAAGTTACACCACCTTGAAAAATTGACTGCTCTGCATGCTCAGTGTAGTCATTCACCCACCTGGAGAAGGCTCTGCCTACCCTGGCACTTCTGTTCCCAGAGTGCTCCCACTGCAGCAGCTGCTGCTGGAGCAGCCCTCCCAGCCCAGCTGCCAGTGCTGTGCCTGAGTATCCCATCCCAACAATTGACAATCAGCAGCTCCTTACCACATCTGGCCCATGCAGAGTCACAGACAGGCACTGAACAGGCACCGACTGAGGAACAGCACCCCCAGCACCCCATTCCCCCTCCCCTGAAATCAATGCACTGCATTTCAGAGGCCTGCACTTGACAGCGTTTCCCCCTCTCCACACTCACCCAAAGCCTCTCAGACACTGCAGAAGGCCATGTGTAATTATGCCATCACTGTTACTCAGAGTAGCTACAACACACTGTGTACACAGAGAAGGGTTTGCTTTTCTTTGCTCGTCAGTTTAATCAGCAACAAGACAAATTAGTAGAAGCCTAAACAGCCTGTTTTCCTGTTACTGCCTAGCCTGATGATCACCTGGAGAGTCCAAGTAGATGTTCTGTATACTGAGATCCTTCTCAGCTTCCCCACAACTTTCTTTTGTACGCTGCCATGGTACTCCCACACTGCCCAGCACCTCTGCTCTGTGCTAGCAGCCCAAGCACACCAGAATTACAATCATTTTCACACAGCATAGCTAAAATGGCATTATTGTTCTACTGCAAGTGGTGCTGTGCAGCTCCTTGAGGCAGCTGCTGGACGCTGTGAAGGCAGGGCGAGAGGGGAGCAGCAGCAGGTCAGACAGGGCAAGGCAGGGCAGGGCTGGGAGCAGCCCACGGGCAGCAGCTGGGCTGCAGGAGCAGGGAGGACTCCACTGGCACCAGGGGAGCTGGCACGGGGGCAGTCAGAGCCCTGACAGTGATGGCTGTGGCATGGGGGTGGCTGTGCCCACACCTGTGCCCACACCTGTGCCCACACCTGTGCTCACACCTGTGCCCACACCTGTGCCCACACCTGCACTCCATGGTGCTGGCACTCTGCAGCCTGACCCAGAGGGATTTCAAGGCTTTGCAGAAAAGAGTTAAAACCCAGGAGTGTTCTCAGTCAAAGCAGGAATAGCTCAGCTGGGTGGCTGTGGCCCAGCACATCGTGGTCTGCTCAAACGAGGCCAGCTGGGCAGTCACTCCTGACTGACGCTGTCACCAGGGGGAAGGACACGGGGACAAGGGCACAGAACAGAAATGAAGTGCAGATCTTTACAAACCAGCACCCATTTCCACACGACTCGCCATGAAATTGAGATGCTTGCACAGGTGCCCTCCGTGCCCGGGTGGCTGCCACGCCGGGAGCCCCACAGCCAGCACCCCCTGCCAGCTATGGGAGACACCTGGAGCCTGCCCAGGGCTCCTGCTGCTGCTCAGACACGCACACAAACACCCCAGATGCAGTGCATGGTTTGGAAAGAACTCCTCCAGAAATCAAAGGGCAAAACGATCACGTAAGGTTGTTGTGTTAGAGCAGAAGTAACAGTGAGGTTATTGCCTTTGTGTATTTTTATACTACATTGCATAATATGCTCGCATTGATGTTCAGCACCGTAAATGACATAAAAAACAACCCAAGGCAGCGAGCACAGCAGAGCTGAAGAAAAAAATCCTCACATTTCACATTCCAGAGCCTGAATGCTGCAGTCCTCTAGCCTACAACAGTCTATCACAGTTAGCAAAGACAAATGTGTGTCTTAGAAAAAAGACACTGTTACAACACTGAGCTACAAATTAGCTTCTGGTTTTTAGCAGGTAGTAAATTGTCTTCACTCTGCTACAAGAAAAAGCCACTCTGTTCAAGCTAAGGACATTGCATACTGCATATGTAGTTGGGGAGCTGCCTTGGGATACCACACTCGCTTTTGTGCTGCTTTGAAATCATCCATATCAGAGAAAAGTCCCTATTTTCTGTCATTACTGTATTTATGCCAACTGGGACTCTACATACCTCCAAAGAAATTAAACCATTTATTCTGAAAGTTGATTGAAAAACTTTAAAACATTGGAAGGATGCTGCTGCCGTAAATGCCTGAAACGTGTGGATTCATACCAACTGCAGTTAAACAAAAAAACTACCAAGAAAAGCCTCAGAGCAATTTGCAGCAGCTGAACATTTAGCCCAAACAACTCTCAGAGCAAGTGCTGGGGTACACAGGGCCTGCAGACCCCGGTTCCTGCGCCCTGCACTGCTGTGGGCAGCTCCAGTTTGCAATCCGTGCTCGCAGCACCACCTGCACCACTCCCAGTCACCAGTGCCAGGGTCCTGCACTGCTCTGCACACCACATGAGCACTCTCAGTATTTTCAGTACTAGCCCCCAAAACCCCATGTGCACCTGAAGTGACCGCAGGAAAACAGTAAATGAATTTTTAACAGCTTCTCAAAGAATTCATTTAAGGAACGAGGTCTTTGCAGGTTGCAAACAAACCCACCTTTCCTCTTACCTTTAAATTTACTAATCTGGAACTTCCATTCTATCCATGCACTCTGCTCCTGAACTGAAATTCTAAAGAGCATTTCACCAAATGTTATCAGCATTTTAGTCTCTATCTCTTAATGTCACAACAGACACACAACTCTGTGCTGCTATTGCATGCCCCTGCTCACCTGCAGGCTCTGGAAAGGGGGACCCAAGCTGCAGGTCAGGGTGCCAGCCCAGCCCAGAACAGCCTACCTGTGCCAGTGCTCTGTGCCCAGCCCAGAGCAGCCCTACCTGTGCCAATGCTCCATACCCAGCCCAGAGCAGCCCTACCTGTGCCAATGCTCCATGCCCAGCCCAGAACAGCCCTACCTGTGCCAGTGCCCCATACCCAGCCCTACCTGTGCCAGTGCTCTGTGCCCAGCCCTACCTGTGCCAATGCTCTGTGCCCAGCCCAGAGCAGCCCTACCTGTGCCAGTGCCCCATACCCAGCCCCAGAGCAGCCCGACCTGTGCCAGTGCTCTGTGCTCAGCCCTACCTGTGCCAGTGCTCCGTGCCCAGCCCAGAGCACCCTACCTGTGCCAGTGCCCCATACCCAGTCCTACCTGTGCTGGTGCTCTGTGCCCAGCCCTACCTGTGCCAGTGCCCCATACCCAGCCCCAGAGCAGCCCGACCTGTGCCAATGCTCCATGCCCAGCCCTACCTGTGCCAATGCTCCATGCCCAGCCCAGAGCAGCCCTACCTGTGCCAGTGCTCTGTGCCCAGCCTGGAGGAGCCTCTGTGGCAGAAGGAGCAGCGTCCCTGAGCTGTGTGCAGATGTGGGATGGAGCTGTCCCACTGCTGTGGCTGCTCACCCCGGCCACCAGGGATGACTCACTGTCACTCACACACACATTAAAGCGTCTGTCCATCCTCTGACTGGGGCTATTGCTGCAATTGCTGTGTCCCACGGTGAGGGCTGGCGTGGGCTGGGCTCAGCCCCTGCCCCTGCCCAGCACAATTCTGCTCAGCTCAGGCTGCTCGTGTCCTGGGGCTCAGCCCCTGCCCCTGCCCAGCACAATCCTCCTCTCCCACTCTCCCACCAGGTGAGACAAGAGAAAGGAGCTTCCCTTGGCCATAGCCGACGTTCTAGCACTGAAGCCTCTCTCCAGGAATGCTTTGCATGTCACATATTAATGGATTCTGAGTAACAGCTTTAGCTGCACATCATGTCTAGACAAAGTGCCCTGCTGTGGGCAGTGGCCTGGAAGGGCACTGGGAACAGCTGTGGGTGAACACAACACAAACTGTGCTGCTGACAGGTTGTACACATACTGCACCTCACCTGGCTATCCTCCAGCAGGTGAGAATAATGGCAAATTCACTGAAGTTTTAGGCAGAAAGAGGCCAAAGCTCAGGCTGGCCAGAGGAACAAGCCACGCTGTCCCCAGCCTGGACATCAGGAAGAATTTCTTCCCTGGAAGGGTGGTGAGGAATTGGAAGGGGCTGCCCAGGTTGGTGGTGCAGTCACTGTCCTTGGAGGTGTTGAAGAAGCAACTGGGCATGACACCCAGTGATCTGGGCTGCCCACAGGGCAGTGATGGGACTCCATCATCCTGGAGGTCTCCTCCAACCTAAATTCTCCATCACTGTACGAGAGGCTGTGGCTGCCCCTGGACCCCTGGCAGTGCCCAAGGCCAGGCTGGAGCAGCCTGGCACAGGTGAAGGTGTCCCTGCCATGGCAGGGGTGGGACAAGGTGACCTTCAAGGCTTCTTTCAACCCAAACCACTCTGATTTTATGTGCATCACTCAATACCCAGAAAAATGAAACAGTCAGAAGACTAGGGGAGAAGTAGATAAAGTTCCACAGAAGATTTTGATGGACCAATGTGAGCAGGCTCTGAGCAGAGCCCAGCTGTGCTCAGCAGTGTCCACCTACACCCTGGCTGCACTCTGACTACACCCAAAGCTGGCCACAACTCCTGCACACCACAGCATCCCTGCAGAAAGGGGCAGCACAGAAGCACCACAGCTGCAAAGCCACAGCAAACTGCTGATGCTGGGGCAGAGAATAGGGGGTGAAGTATTTACAGCCCACCAGAGTCTCCAGCACCTCAGCAGCCTCAGAGCTTGCCTGCCCTTGGCTGTCCCTGTGAGATGAGCGCTGTGCCCCGATGCAGAACTGCAGCACTGCTTCCCTTCACTGACACGAGCTGCCTGGACTCAGAGCATTTAGCTCCCTTCCAGTGCTTCATTATGCTCCAACACACTGTGGTGCCATTACAGCTTTAAATATTTACTTGACATTATCTTGCATCTGGCAAATGTATTCTGATACTCCCCAGCAAGTCCCATGCAGGATTAAGTTCTCCACTGGTCTTTGCACAGTAACAGATCCCATTTTATTCCACCACTGCAATTCTCTCCAAATCAGGTCTGCAAAGTCCAATAAGTTTTCCAACAATTCTCTTAAGACAGATGAGATTTGCAGACTAATTTCTAAGTTCCTACAGCAGTTGAGACTTCTCCTGCCTCCTCCTCATTTTCTGTGCTGCTCAGACCCACACAGACTGCCTGTTACTCTGTCAGTGCTGCCAATCCACGTGCACCTTCTCCTTTATTCTCTAATTGTTAATTAACTATTCATGTTGCAAATTTCCACATTTCAGACAAGGTGCTGTTGTCACAATAGCCTTGTAAGTGAATTATTACAACTAGAATGCATTAATAAATAACACATTGAAGGCTTAAAATACATTGGGATAAACCCAGCCCAGCCCTGCCCCATCCCAGCACAAACCAAACCCAGCCCAGCCCTGCCCCATCCTGGGGACAAACCAAACCCAGCCCTGCCCCATCCTTGGCACAAACCAAACCCAGCCCTGCCCCATCCTGGGCACAAACCAAAACCAGCCCTGCCCATCCCAGGGACAAACCCAGCCCAGCCCTGCCCCATCCCAGGGACAAACCAAACCCAGCCCAGCCCTGCCCCATCCTGGGGACAAACCCAACCCAGCCCTGCCCCATCCCAGGGACAAACCAAACCCAGCCCAGCCCTGCCCCATCCTGGGGACAAACCCAACCCAGCCCTGCCCCATCCCAGCACAAACCAAACCCAGCCCTGCCCATCCCAGGGACAAACCAAACCCAGCCCAGCCCTATCCCAGCACAAACCAAACCCAGCCCAGCCCTATCCCAGCACAAACCAAACCCAACCCAGCCCTATCCCAGCACAAACCAAACCCAGCCCAGCCCTGCCCATCCCAGCACAAACCAAACCCAACCCAGCCCTGCCCCATCCTTGGCACAAACCCAAACCCAACCCAGCCCTGCCCCATCCCAGCACAAACCAAACCAAACCCAGCCCTGCCCCATCCTTGGCACAAACCCAACCCAGCCCTGCCCCATCCCAGCACAAACCAAACCCAGCCCAGCCCTGCCCCATCCCAGCACAAACCAAACCCAACCCAGGCCTGCCCCGTCCTGGGCACAAACCAAACCCAACCCAGCCCTGCCCCATCCCAGCACAAACCCAACCCTGCCCTGCCCCATCCCAGCACAAACCAAACCCAACCCAGCCCTGCCCCATCCCAGGGACAAACCCAAACCCAGCCCAGCCCCATCCTGGGCACAAACCAAACCCAGCCCTGCCCCATCCCAGCACAAACCAAACCCAACCCAGCCCTGCCCCATCCTGGGCACAAACCAAACCCAGCCCTGCCCCATCCCAGGGACAAACCCAAACCCAGCCCTGCCCCATCCCAGCACAAACCCAGCCCAGCCCTGCCCCATCCTGGGCACAAACCAAACCCAGCCCAGCCCTGCCCCATCCCAGCACAAACCAAACCCAGCCCTGCCCATGCTGAGCTTGGCCTGCAGAGCCCCAGGAGAGCAGCAGGGCTCCAGGCTGATCTCAGAGCCTGCAAGGACACCTGGCTCTCACAAAGGGAGCAGCTGACCAGCACAAAGGGCTGCACAGCCTCCCCCCTCCCAGGGACTCCACACAGATGCTCCAGCACAAAGTCAAGGAACATTCTGAGTATTTCTGTCACCTTGCTGTGCCCCTGAGGCTCACACTGCAGGCAGGCTGCTGTGCCCACATTCCTACTGCACTCCAGGTGCCATTTTCCCAGTTATTTCCCATGAAGATACCCAGCCAAATACCCAAATACCCAGCCAGATACCCAAAACAGGGAGTGGGAGCTGCCCAAGAACAGTTCTGCCGGTTTCTTGAGAAGTGAGAACTCCAAGGAACACTTTTCTCTCAAGCTGCAGTAACCAGGTGAGCCCATGCTCTCTGGGCAGCCCCAGGCTGCTGTCAGTGAAGCACCACTGACATGGTGCTGTGATGTAAGCAATGGAAATGTAAAATGCAAACCCCAGCTCTCCTGAGAGGCCCAAGGAGCCGCTGACCCCGCTCCCCAGGTGAGCACAGAGCCCCCCTCTGCTGGCAGCCCCTGCCCCAGGGCACAGCACACAGGAGCTGCCCCAGCGCGGCCTGCAGGACACCCACATCCCCCTCATACCCAAAGCAGGCACCTTCAGCTTTATTTCTGGCTCACTCTTGCTCACAGGGCTCTGAGGAGCTGGTCAGAGAAGGCTTCTGCAGCCCACCCAAGGCTGAATCACCTGAATGCACACCTCCAGCTCACAGCACTTTATTGCAGCTGCTGCTGCTGCTGGCATATGGAGAGCTTAGATGAAAACAAGCAAATACTGGGTAAAAACATCCCAGAAAAAGCTGAATATTTATGGCTTGTACCCAGAAACCTGACTGGCAAGTGGATGCTTCAGGTAGAGATAAAAGGAGTGACAGAAGAGTAACTTTTATCTATGCAGTCTACATTTAATGACTGCATGAACATTTGCAGGTGATTAGGGCCAGCCTAAGTGCTCTGTTGCTCCTTTGTTCCATTTCTGAAGGGTTCGGACTTTATTTATTATTTTTCTTTTTTTTTTCCCTTCCTCCCCCCATAGCTGCAACTAAATATAATTTCTGGCTTTTAAAGACCTATTTCCATTTATAGAATCCAGCTGACAGGCTGGGGACGATGTTCCCCAGCTGAGGCATTGCCTCCTTGTCAGAGGCAGGGATGGCCAGGGTGGGTGCAGCAGGCTGGGCACCTCTGGCAGCTGAGGAGGGCAGGGCTCAGAGCAGCCTGGCAGGAGCTCAGCCCTACCTGAGGGCACGGGGCAGAGCCTGGAACTGGGCACAAACCAAACCAAACCAGTGGGCAACTGCTCCCCTGACCCTGCCAGAGGCAGCCACAGTCCCACCTGTGTCCTGGGAGAGCACCTGAGGGCACCTGAGTGCCACACTGGGCACTCACCTGTCCTGGGAGAGCATCTGAGGGCACCTGAGTGCCACACTGGGCACTCACCTGTCCTGGGAGAGCATCTGAGGGCACCTGAGCGCCACACTGCGCACTCACCTGTCCTGGGAGAGCACCTGAGCTCTCCTGAGTGCCACACTGGGCACTCACCTGTCCTGGGACAGCACCTGAGCTCTCCTGAGTGCCACACTGGGCACTCACCTGTCCTGGGAGAGCCTATGAGGGCACCTGAGCACCCCTGAGTGCCACACTGGGCACTCACCTGTCCTGGGAGAGCATCTGAGGGCACCTGAGCTCTCCTGAGTGCCACACTGGGCACTCACCTGTCCTGGGACAGCCCCTGCAGGCACCTGAGCTCTCCTGAGTGCCACATTGGGCACTCACCTGTCCTGGGAGAGCATCTGAGAGCACCTGAGCTCTCCTGAGTGCCACATTGGGCACTCACCTGTCCTGGGAGAGCACCTGAGGGCACCTGAGCGCTCCTGAGTGCCACACTGGGCACTCACCTGTCCTGGGAGAGCACCTGAGGGCATCTGAGCACCCCTGAGTGCCACACTGGGCACTCACCTGTCCTGGGAGAGCACCTGAGCACCCCTGAGTGCCACACTGGGCACTCACCTGTCCTGGGAGAGCACCTGAGCTCTCCTGAGTGCCACAGTGGGCACTCACCTGTCCTGGCACATCCCCTGGAGGCACCTGAGCTCTCCTGGGTGCACTGACACCCAGATGTGCACCAAGCAGACAAGAGCCCTTCCATGGAAGGCAGGCTGTGTGTGCTGTGTCTGTGCCCACCCCTCACTCACCTTGCCCAGCCTCTGTGCCCTGCTCTTGGTGCTGGGTCACCTGCTCTGTGTCCCTCACATGCACTCCCTCAAACCTGGCCAGTTCCTCACATTTCCTCTCCTTCCCTGCCAGCAGAAGTGGAAGAGATCACCCAGATGTAATTTCAGCAAACAATAAATCCCTTTATCAATGGTGCTGCCCTGAAAGTCAGTAGATGGAAATCTGAATCTGATTTTCCAGCTTCTACAGCATTTCTTTCCATAAGACCATTAAACTGCAGGCTCAAAGTTACAGCTTAAATCATGTCTTTTTGCAGACAAGCCTAAGCTCCAAACAATCAAATAGTGATTTATAATCTGTTGTTTTCAGTCAATATATCATGTCTAGCAAACATTGATTTATATGTAAGATTAGACTTTGTGGTTGTACTTTCCAAAGTTATTCAATAACAGCAATCATAACCCACAATTGATAGGTAATTTTTCTAGTATACACAAATTAATCTTTGCTAATTTGACCTTAAATTACCAAAGTTTCATGACTCATTTTCCCACACAAAGTTGCAGGTTGGTTTGGTTTCTTGGTCACATTACTCTTCCCCTGCATCTTGTCCTTTGACTGTTAAATTCTTTGCTCGTATCTCATTCTTTCAAAGTTTACTTCTTTTGTGTATTTAACAGAAATGCAGACTTGCCTTCTCCATTTTTACCTGTGTCTTTGAGCTCTGATTCTCCTGCAAAGTATCTTCTCATCTGTGAAATTCTTTCAGCACATCCCTCTGTGTGGCATCTGCACACCCCGGGCTGACACCCCACTGCCAGAACAACTTCCCACTGCCAGTCCAGGGCAGGCAGGCAGCCCCTCTCCCAAAGGAGCAATTCCCACCCTCTGCCTGTGCCTTGCCCTGGAGCTCTCTGTTCCCAGCCCCACCTCAGCTCTCACAGCCTGGGGCCAACTGTGCCAACCTTGTCCTGAGCCCAGATGAAGGGTGGCTGCACTGAAGCTCCTGCCTGGTGGTTCCCGGTGTGGAACACAAACCCTGGTTTTGCTGAGGTGATTCCAGGTGTGGAACACCAACCCTGGCTTTGCTGAGGTGTGGAACACCAACCCTGGCTTTGCTGAGGTGTGAAACACCAACCCCGGCTTTGCTGTGGTGTGGAACACAAACCCTGGCTTCGCCCTGGTGGTTCCAGGTGTGGAACACCAACCCTGGCTTTGCTGAGGTGTGGAACATCAACCCCGGCTTTGCCCTGGTGGTTCCCGGTGTGGAACACCAACCCTGGCTTTGCTGAGGTGTGGAACACCAACCCTGGCCTTGCTGAGGTGGTTCCCAGTGTGGAACACCAACCCTGGCCTTGCTGAGGTGTGGAACACCAACCCTGGCTTTGCTGAGGTGATTCCCAGTATGGAACACCAACCCTGGCTTTGCTGAGGTGTGTGGAACACCAACCCTGGCTTTGCTGAGGTGTGGAACACCAACCCTGGCCTTGCTGAGGTGTGGAACACCAACCCTGGCCTTGCTGAGGTGTGGAACACAAGCCCTGGCCTTGCTGAGGTGTGGAACACAAGCCCTGGCCTTGCTGAGGTGTGGAACACAAACCCTGGCTTTGCTGAGGTGTGGAACACCAACCCTGGCTTTGCTGAGGTGTGGAACACCAACCCTGGCCTTGCTGAGGTGTGGAACACAAGCCCTGGCCTTGCTGAGGTGTGGAACACAAACCCTGGCCTTGCTGAGGTGTGGAACACAAACCCTGGCTTTGCTGAGGTGATTCCCAGTATGGAACACCAACCCTGGCCTTGCTGAGGTGTGGAACACCAACCCTGGCTTTGCTGAGGTGTGGAACACAAACCCTGGCTTTGCTGAGGTGTGTGGAACACCAACCCTGGCCTTGCTGAGGTGTGGAACACCAACCCTGGCCTTGCTGAGGTGTGGAACACAAACCAGGGCTTTGCTGAGGTGTGGAACACAAACCAGGGCTGTTTCCCTCCAGGACAGGCTGGCTGCAGCCCAGCAGGGCCCTGAGCAGGCTCCTGGCACACAGAGGAGGGGCAGGACCGTGACATGCCCAGGGCAGGGCGGGCTCACCCAGGGGCTCAGCTCACTGCCATTACCATTAAAATAAAGCCCTGATGGGAAGGGCCACCTGTGGCTCCATGTGCAGAGCCAGCACCCTCACCAGGGGATTGTTATTTCAGCACCTGTCTGCAGTACGTGGTTGTTTATTAATAGAAAGGATCACACACAGCCTGAGGTAAATTAAAATTCCAGTTCTGCTATTCCGTGTCATTGAAGAATCTGCCAGGCCGTTGTTTGATTTGGTTTCTAGCAAAGCAGGCTAACAAACTTCCTTCCAAGCCATTAATTCAGATGTGCAATAAGCCTAACACAACTGCACTGGCTCATTAAAGCAATTTGAGGTAACCTGACTCATTAGAGCAGCCACCATCCATCCCCTGTGAGTGCAGCCTTGTTTCCAGACAGCCTCAGAGATGACCTGCTGTGCCAAATGCCTCTTCTGTCTCAGGAAAACTTCAGGCAAACAGCAAAATGGAAAACCTTCATTTGCTCAGGCTTTGAAATTCATTAAAATGCAAGAATATTATAACATTCTGAGCATCTTTTTTCATCCAGAAAGGGATTATTTAAGTAGATGAAGGGAAATTCTTCAGTAAAGACAGTACCATGATGACAGTCACGCAGGACACAAGTTTACAGATAGAACTGATAAGGTCTCTGCTGTATCTGTTGGAAAGGACAGTTGAACCATTCAGGAAAGCAAATTCAGGAAGGACAAATTATGAGTGTGCCATAGCTGAAATAATAAGAACCAACCTGTGACCTTGGTACACAGCCCAGGCTGCCACCGGTGCACAAAGCAGCCGCACAGAGCTGCTGCTGCCCATACTTAGGGAAAAACCACAAAAATCCTCCTGTGCTTAATAAAAAAGGACACTAAACGAAGGTACAGAGACAACTGAGGCAGCATTTAGCCTTTAAGCAGGGACATTTACAGGTGTACCACTCATCAAGCTCAGGGTAATGAAGCCTGGCCCTTGTACTACATCAACCCATTCAGTGGCTGGAGGTGAAGCACAAAATCCTTGAGTGAGACTAATTTGGAGTCCTCCAGCAGAGGAATAAAGCAGCTTAATACAAAGCACCTTCCATGGACTTAGCACACTTACAGAAAGACTTGTTCACCTAATAAAGGGGAGGCAGGCACACAGCAGACTTTGACCCTCTGCTACAGTAAAATCAACTGCCTAACAACAACCACAACAACAACAACCACGACAACAACAACCACAACAACAACAACAACAACAACATCTCTGTGCACGTTTGCTGTTTCCCAAACCAAAACCTGTTTATTCTTCCAGGTGAGGTTCACAGCCAGCACTGAATGAAGGAACCTGCAGGGCCAGCACCCACAGCAGCTGCTGCTGGCTCCTGACAGCGCCGCTCTGAGTGGCTCTGAGTCCACAGCACAGGGACAGCTCTGTTAAACTGCACTGATTTGTTTGTTTTCATTTCAAGCCACTCTCTCCAACATAGCCAAGCCACCAGGGCTGGAAGAAGCACCTGGAATGTGCATGGAGGGCTCTGGGACTGGAACCAGAGTTTTCCTACCCTCAGTGTCTCTCATTTGAGCTACAAAAACTCACTTTATCTGGGAGGGACAGCACATCCTGAGTCCTCCCAGTGGGCTGGCCTGGCTCAGGTTTTAGCCACTAAAACATAGAAATGAATAAATCAAGAGAAGGACAGTGAAGGCACACAATTACACAGTATTTTAGTTACCCTTCAGCCTTATTTCAGTGAAACAAATGAAGAAACTCCTCCAGTCTCTGCAGAAATTTAGAAAAGAGCGAGCAGAACAAGAGCTGGGGGCATTTCAGTGCTCCAGGCTTGGGATTTGATCACTGAGGTACCTCCAGGAGTGTCCAAGGAGCCCCAGGGCCCAGATTTCCCCACACTCTGGGGGGATGATGGCTCTGCTCTGCCCTGGGTTTTCCAAAGCCAGCCTGATGGAGGCAATGTGCATTTTTCCATCAATGATATTCTTTCTCTCTCTTACTGCCCCATTTTGTCTGCAAGGAAGAGGGACAGACCTGCAGTAGCAGCTCTCAAACATTTTAGCTCCCCCCTGGATGTTCCTCCTGCCTCCCCCAAGCCACTGAACACAGAACTGAAACTCCACGTGGATGGTGCTCCTCCCATGGAGCAATGGGAGCAATGGGACTCCTGTCCCCACCTTCCATCTCTAACTCCTCACCTCAACACCCTCAGCACCTGCCCAGCATTCAGAGTATCAGCAGATGAAGCACAAAGCTGAAATTCATCACTGTGAGGGACTGATGGCAGGCAGGATGGTTCTGAAAGGATGGGTTACAACACAGCCAATCAGTTCCAGACTCCTCCAGAGAGAAGCATTCCATTTGTGCCACCAGGAATCCTCCCCGCCTACGCTGTCATCCCTGAGGGTGAAGGAGACTTGGAAAAACGGAACAGAGTGTTCAAAACCCCAGCAGATCACATGCAGCACAACCATGCCTCCAAATTCATCAGAAGGTCACCAAGCCTGCACACTGAGCTGGGATCTATTTAAATATTGTCACTGGGAAGTGGATATATCTCCACTTTGTCCAAAAGGCACTTCCAACACAACATCTATCTGTGGAATGTGCTCCAGCCTCACTCCTCAGTGAGAATGAAGGAATTGGCACTGCTTTGAATCACTCATCACAGACAGAGTCCCACTGCACTCCCGAGAGGCTGATTACACTGTCACACTCATTAGGTCAGAAGGAAACACATTTTGTTGGAATCCAGGATTCTCTGCAACTGAGGAGCGCTAAGAGAAACAGAACAAACAATTTATATGTTTAAAAAGTGAAATAAAGGCCTGCAATCATCAGGGTTCTAATGATCTCTATCAAATTACTGTCTCACAGCAATAGGGGAGCTGAAGGATTTGCAGCAGCAGCACCTCACTGCTCCAGCACAGCCCTGAGGGGTCCCAGGGCAGGGGGGGAAATGAGGAACAACTGGGAGCCAGGAAGAGATGCTGGCAGGGCACAAGGCACAGGAAAACAGCTCAGGGAGGACAGAGCAAAAAGCCTGTCCCAACAGCCTGCTCTGGGGTTCTAACCCCTGGCACAGGAGGAGGAGGAGAAAAGGCACCACATCTCCTACCCTGGGCTATGGCCTTGCAGCATCTCCCCACTCCATCCCTGCTGGGCTGGCTGCATCCATGGCAAAGAGGATGGAGGAGAAAGGGCACCACATCTCCTACCTCAGGCTATGGCCTTGCAGCTTCTCCCCATTCCATCCCTGCTGGGCTGGCTGCAAAGAGGATGGAGGAGAAAGGGCACCACATCTCCTACCCTGGGCTATGGCCTTGCAGCTTCTCCCCTCTCCATCCCTGCTGGGCTGGCTCAAAGAGGATGGAGGAGAAAAGGCACCACATCTCCTACCTTAGGCTATGGCCTTGCAGCTTCTCCCCACTCCATCCCTGCTGGGCTGGCTGCATCCATGGCATGGCAAAGAGGATGGAGGAGAAAGGGCACCACATCTCCTGCCTTGGGCTGTGGCCTATCCCCTCTCCATCCCTGCTGGGCTGGCTCAAAGAGGATGGAGGAGAAAGGGCACCACATCTCCTACCTTGGGCTATGGCCTTGCAGCATCTCCCCTCTCCATCCCTGCTGGGCTGGCTGCATCCATGGCAAAGAGGATGGAGGAGAAAGGGCACCACATCTCCTACCTTGGGCTATGGCCTTGCAGCTTCTCCCCACTCCATCCCTGCTGGGCTGGCTGCATCCATGGCAGAGCAAACTCTGCCCACCCTGCCACCCAAACCACGTGTGCCCCTTGTCTCAGCAAAAACCAGGGCTCAGGAGGCACTCGGCAGCACCGGAAAAGCCCCGAGCAGGAATGGCCAGGAACATGAACGTGTTCCAGCCCTGGTCCCTGGTGCCTGCAGCGTGTGGGCAGCAGCAGGAGGTGCTCAGGCTCAGGGCTGCCCCCGGCCTGCTCAGCCTGGGCAGATGGAGGAGCCTCAGCAGGGTGTGATGGAGCTCTGTCCCAGCTCCCTGGCTGAGCACAGGGGTACAAACAGCCCCCTGCAATTAGCATTTGCATGGCATTTGTGCCTTGCTGGCTTGGGCTGTATTCAGGCTGCTCTAGGCAACATATTTGTACTTCACTGGACACAGCCTTCCTAATAACCATTACTGTTCCTGGTAATTTTTAATGAGTTGATGCCAGGCAATTTCACTTCCTTCCCCCTTCAGAAAGAATTTATTAAAAAGAACTGCATAGGAACAATAGACTCATAATCAGGGAAGCCACATGCCATGATCAGAATTAAAGGAGCCATCTGTTTCTTTACAGTCATGCACATCTCAAACAAAAAGTACACACATGACATATGTCATTACTTCCACTTTCCTGAGAGAAAATATTTGCCACGATTGCCTCCCACAGGAGCGCAGGGAGCTCCACCACCAGCCTGCAGTGCTGGAGGAGCCCTCCCACTGAACCTCCAAGAGTGGATTCAGGCTTTAGCTCTGCCTCAGCCAACCCAGCAGAGCTTTTCATGCCCCTGTGAATCCTTTGCAAGCTTATTTTCCACAAGATCTGCAGCCAGGGCTTGGCTTGCTGCTCCCCACCACCAAGAGGAAGGAGCTGCCCTGCTGAGCTCTACACACACTCTTGTGTCTTTCCATTTAAAAGTCAATTTAGGAAATTACACCATTCACTAGATGATGTATTTCATGTCAATATGCTGTAAGATGCAATTTCCCCCCTCCATCCAATTCCAAGATGCAGTGACAAAGGCAGTGATGGAGATGCACCAGGCAGAGTCCAGCAGGAGGTGAGAGTCACCCTGGCCCTGGGACATGGCTGGCAGTGCCCTGCTCCCCCTGCCCCACACACCAATGACAAATGTTCTGGAAAAAGCCTCTCCTGAAATGGGTAGAAATCTTCCACCTAAAACATCTCCTCCTCTTTTCCCTGCCTTGCCTCAGCTCAAACACTGAGGAGTTCAGGGCTGCCTACTGTGCCCTGAGACACTGTGAAAGGATTTCTGCAGAAAAATCAAAGAGTAGCTTAATTTAAGTTTGTCTGACCTGGGCTGTTACCCTTGCTTTCAGTTATGGAAAACCTTTAAATAGGAACAGCAAAAAAAAACAAAAAAAGGAAAGTAAAAGTTGTCTCTGGCTCTTCAGCTTTTCTCTCTGCAGCCTGGATGCTTTTGCTGTAAGGTGCTCATCAGAGGCCAGGGAAAAGCTCTGAAGTTCAAACACTGGAGCTCTGCAGGGGATTCTCCCTGCCCCAGCTGCTCTCCCTGCAGATCCCCACTCTTGTGGCATTTCATTATGGCAGCTCTGTGTGACCCTGGGATGTGCTGTGAGTTCCCAGCTCAGCACAAAGCCCTGTCCTACCCATGTCCAGCCATGTTCTGCTCCTGTCACCCCTGGCATTATCCTGCAGGACTGGCACCCCTGGCAATCACTCTGCTGTGATCACCCATGGAATGCATCATGATGAGAGGTGTCACCATGAGAAAAATCCTTAATTCAAACACTGCATGAACACTGCACATTCTGAAAGTACATTTTAAACTCCTGCAAACACACACACACACACACACGTATATATATATATATAGTGCATCTATTTTTTATCCAGCCTTCTAAACACAAACTTGTAACCAAAGCTTTGCACTGGGGCTATGATCAATACCAGATTTGTGTTTCAGAGGCACAAAGTCAGGACAGATTTCACAATTCCCACCCTCTTCCACTCCACAACCACATTCCCAACCAGCTATGTACACCAACAGCTTATTTAAAAAATAACTGAGTTAAGCCTCTGCTGAAGAAGAGGGCAAGGTGTAGTCAAGATTTATTGGTATTGCAGCTGTCCTCCTGCACTTTCACATCATTCTGCCTTCTAACAATTCCACTCTACCTCAGGGTACATAAACAAACATATCCATGCTGAAAATGCCTCAGGGAGGGACCCTGCTGAGGGTGCCAGCTGTGTGTCCTGGCACTGTCACCTCCCAATGCCACTGGATAGGGCAGCTCTGGGTGCCAGCTGTGTGTCCTGGCACTGTCACCTCCCCAATGCCACTGGATAGGGCAGCTCTGGGTGCCAGCTGTGTGTCCTGGCACTGTCACCTCCCCAGTGCCACCACACAGGGCAGCTCTGGGTGCCAGCTCTGGGTGCCAGCTGTGTGTCCTGGCACTGTCACCCCCCAATGCCACCACACAGGGCAGCTCTGGGTGCCAGCTGTGTGTCCTGGCACTGTCACCTCCCCAGTGCCACCAGACAGGGCAGCTCTGGGTGCCAGCTGTGTGTCCTGGCACTGTCACCTCCCCAGTGCCACCAGACAGGGCAGCTCTGGCTCCTCCTGGGCACACCTGGAACCTTCTCACAGCACCAGGCTCAGGCTTGTCCTGCTGGCTGACTCTGCTGCACTCTGATTCCCCCTGACCAAGCAGTTTCCCCAGCCAGCAGCCATCCACAGCTCAGCTAATAAATGCTATATATTATTTCTTTTTATTTCACTTCTTCTAGCAATAGTAGGGGCTATTTTGAGCCTTGGAAGGAAGAAAGCAATCATCCAGAGCAGTGTCAGTAAACTCAGCTCAGCCAAGGGAACAGCAATATTTCAGCAAGCTCTTTCTGGACCCTTCCTGCCCGACACAGCCTGGCTCAGAGGAGGCACAAGCACACAGGCATGGAAGTCATTGGCACTCAGTGCTTACCCAAGTCTGGAAATTCTCCTTTAACACCCTCTTTACAGTGGGAAGAAACCATCCAAGAGCCCAGTTTTTCACCATAACCCTGAAGCAGCTGGAGCACAAAGCCAGGCAGGCTGGAGCTGCTGCCTGAGCCAGGCTGGCAGGGCACAGCACAGATTGTTCCCTCTGCCTCACCTGAGGACACAGCAACCCAAAGTGCAGCTCAGGGAAACGTGCACAGTGCACCTGAGCACCAGAGAGAGGGGCAGGAGGTCCTGGCAGGGAGAGGCTCTGCCCTGCTCTGTGCTGCAGCCCTTGGCTCCCTTTCGGCTCGAGGGGGACGCTCCAGCAGGGCACCTGGTTCTCTGAAAGATGTCAAACTATCGGCCAGTTTGATAAAACAACCAGCTCTCTGAAGGGAGAGGACTTCAGGCTAACCAACATGCTGCAAGGCTTCTTTCAGCTAATTAAAAAAGTTCTTTAGAAATGGTTCTCTCTTTGCATGCCTAATTTGGTTTCAGGTCTTAAAGCAGTATTTCCAGAAAGAAAAAAAAGGCAGCTAGAAGATGCACAACAAGTTTTGGCAAAATAAAAACTCTTATACAAAATTGACCTGATTCTGGAAGAAGCAAAATGTGAACACAGCATGGCATAATTGCATGCATTTGTTATTAGAGTCATTCTAGCGACATCTGCTTCTCTCCCTGCCTCACTGCTTTGCACGTTACAAAAAGCAGAGGGCAGTGGATGCTGGGCACTCAGGAAGGTCACCCCTGGCTGTGATACATGCTTCCACCCTAATCATTTTAGGTTTATTTCTGACATAACAGGAATTTATTACCATACAGAGAATAACCATATTCCAGGAAGAATCAATAGCAAACGCTTCTAAAACGGGACTGAAAGAATAAATTCAAAACAAATATTAGAAGAAGGGTTAATTTTCTGTCCTAACGCTCCCAGGTTTTCCACTGGGAGTTCTTTTTCACTGTCATTTATCACTTTGATTTTGCTTATTTTTCCTTCATCTTATTTTCATGCATCACTTATCATACTCAAGAACAAGGTTTGATTGTCCTGCTCCTATGGAGGGTGTTTCAGGGTGTCCTGCTCAGAAACCCAAGCACTACACAGAGAACACAGAAATCTCCAGAGAGTATCATTAGCAGAAGGGTTATTATTACTTTCTCATGAATTTTACTCATAATCAGACTGATCCTGCAGTCAGTGCAAAGCCCTGTCAAGGCAGCAGTCAAACCTAATCAATAAGTCTGCACAAAAAACAACTGAATTGGGCCAAATGCAACAACAAAGGGTAAAAAACAATTGCATGAAATTGGTGCTATCATAATTAAAGAGTGCAAGATACAATGTCAACATTCTCCTCTCTGACCTACGCTGTGATGAAGGCACAGGGCGTACCTGTACTGCAATTTCTGAGCTGGGGATATAAATGGCACTGCCAGTGACTTTCATGGATCTCACCTGTGCAAATAAAACCCAGAACACCAAAATGGCAATGACAGAGCCGTAAAGGAAGAGAAAATTTTCACTGCAGCTTGGACAGCAATGCAGAGGCAACACATAAATAAAATAATGAATGAATCTGCATGGCACATGGCTGAGATAAAAACCAGAACTGCCAAAGCCACCATCAGTGTCTGGGATGTGCTGCAGGAGGGGCTGCTCAGCCCAGCAGAGCCCTCTGGGGTTGGGCAGCCCAGCCCTGCTCCTCCTGCACAGCCTTCTCACCCTGAGAGCCCAGCACAGCCCCAAACCAAACACAGCTCCTGCCATAAAACCCAGCACAGCCCCAAACCAAACACAGCTCCTGCCATAAAACCCAGCACAGCCCCAAACCAAACACAGCTCCTACCCTGAAACCCAAACCCAGCACAGCCCCAAACCCAGCACAGCCCCAAACCCAGCACAGCCCCAAACCCAGCACAGCCCCAAACCCAGCACAGCTCCTGCCCCAAAACCTGAACCCAGCACAGCCCCAAACCCAGCACAGCTCCTGCCCTAAAACCTGAACCCAGCACAGCCCCAAACCCAGCACAGCTCCTACCCTGAAACCCAAACCCAGCACAGCCCCAAACCCAGCACAGCTCCTGCCATAAAACCTGAACCCAGCACAGCCCCAAACCCAGCACAGCCCCAAACCCAGCACAGCCCCAAACCCAGCACAGCTCCTGCCCCAAAACCTGAACCCAGCACAGCCCCAAACCCAACACAGCCCCAAACCCAGCACAGCTCCTGCCATAAAACCCAGCACAGCCCCAAACCAAACACAGCTCCTACCCTGAACCCAACACAGCCCCAAACCCAGCACAGCTCCTACCCTGAACCCAGCACAGCCCCAAACCCAACACAGCTCCTGCCCCAAACCCAAACCCAGCACAGCCCCAAACCCAAACCCAAACCCAGCACAGCCCCAAACCCAGCACAGCTCCTGCCCCAAACCCAACACAGCTCCTGCCCCAAACCCAGCCCAGCTCCTGCCCCCAAACCCCTGGGATGCCTCAGACCTGCACAGCCCATCCCAGACCTGCCCCCTCCTGCACACACCATGGGGAAGCAGAAAATCATTCCTATTCCACTGAAACAAAATACCATGAATTGATTCTGAATAGACACAATATGGAAACTGCAATTACAGCAACTCCAGCTGCTGAGACAGAATGTGAACAGCAGCCATGGACTCTAAACTGCACTTGAACAGCATTTTCCAGAATTCCCCAAGAAGACTGACAAACACAGACAGTCCTGCTATGAGACTGAAGGATGATTTCCTAAAAATACCTTCTTGTTTTCATTTCTTATTGCCTTTTCTAGATTTTTTTTACACTCCATCCATTAATTGGAATAATACAAAGTATAAATACTGTATGTGCCTGCCACCACAACTACAGTGCTGAGACCCACAATAAATCTTTAATGTAAATGCATTTATTGCAATATCTGGAGTATCATGAGATATGCAGTAAGTGAAAAATGTCATACAGGACAGTCCTAAAACCACAGAATGGTTTGGGTTGGAAGGGACCTCTAAAGATCATCCAGACCAGCCCCCAAAAGCCCTAAAACTGCTTCAGACTTGCAATCTGCTAAGAGGAAGGTGCAGAGGAGAATGCCATTCTCAGTAAGAATGAAAAGGAATTACATTGTTTGGAATGATTTTTCCATGTACACTGAAACATCAATCACAGCTCCCACGCCCAAAGTCTCTCATCACTGTGGATGCACTGTTTACACAACAGCCAAAAGCAGAGGGTTTTTCTTTTCTTTTCCAAGTGGATGGCTCCTGCTGCTCTGTTGGGATATTTTTCCTTCCGCCCCCCAAAGACAGTCATAAAAAAGAACAATATATTTTATCATTATACACAAACCCAAGTCTCACACATCTATTGGTTTAAGAGCCATTAGCTAAAACTTACAGAACAGGAAAGAAGCCTCAGTTGAAGTTCCATCAAAGTGAACTCACACTTCAGCCAGTTAATTAAATAATCCTTGCCAACCTGAGGGCTCTCAATCCTGCCACAACAGTCCATAAGCACTGATGGTGAGAAAATATTAGTTCTGAACTGCTCTCATTAATATTAAGCTGAACCAAACCACAAAGTTCAAACTTTGCTTAAGTGGCATTAAAAAAAAGTGTGGGCATCTTTAACCTGCACAGGCATTGATCTTTGTGTTCAACACCTCTTTTATTTAAGGCCATTCCAAAGCATAAGGCAGCAGAGCCTTTCCAGGGAGCAATGCAGGCTGTTAGAGAGCACAGTGCAAACCTGTCTGGTTCCACAGGCTCCACTCAGAAAGTGCCAGGGGTAATGAAGACCCGTTGCACAACCCCAGCTGCTCTGAAAGGGAACCAGCTTTGAAAGGATCTATTTTTGGAGGGATGCTAAAGGTCAGCTAGCTGAGGCCTTTAGTCATGCAATGTCATCCCCACGCTGAGCCTGGAGATGCTTTTGAACGAGGCATTTGCTGTACAGCAAATGGCAGATTTTTGTCCAAGACATTACTGATTTGCAAGTTCACCTTCAGCAAACAGTGCCAAAAGTGCTCTCAGGAAAAAGAAATGGCACAGATACAACTGGAGCAGGAGATAGAAAATGTCTGTAAAAATATAATGAGAGCTTCTGGAATGCTGCTATGATCCTGCTCCCATGAGAACAGCAAGAATCAGAGGATCAGGTTTTTAGGAAAATATGCAACATTTCAAGTTCCTGAAGAGCCACTGAAAATCACTGCCTGCAGGGTAAGCCAAGGCACTTCTGCAGATCCTTGTACACAAATGGTACCAAGGAACAGCAAGGAAGGAATCCATGTTTCAATTTGCAAGCTAAACTTGTACAGCAAACCTGTAGAGAATCAGAACATCGTGAATTTTGACAGCTTTGTCAGAAGGAAGAAAAAAAACAGAGAAAGAAAAGCTTGGAAGAAAGAACCCAAGAAGGCAAGACTGACCCTGCTGGTCCAGCTGGAACATCCCCAGCACTGCCCGCACAGGCAGAGGAGGGCCCAGCCAATTCTCGCTGTTTTCAGAGTCCACACACCTGACAGGAGAAAAACTGCAGCCCTTGAGGATGCTGGATGTGGCTCTGAATGGCAGGGAAAGGAGGCAGCCTCATCTGGGCTGTGTGGAGCAGGAAGACACCACAGGCAGCAGATCCACAGCACGTTCTGCTCCTGCTCTGCTTTCCAAGACCTTCTCTGGCCAAGAATAAAATCCTCAGTCTCCTTAGGAACTGCTCTCCCAAATTGCTCAAGCTCTGGAATGCAGAGAGCAGGGCCAATGAGCTGCAGTGAATCTGAAAGGCTTTTAGTGCCACTGGAAAGGAAAAGCAGTGCTTTGCCTCTGCTCTCTTCTTAGCAAGACAGAGAAAGGGAAAAAACTAAAGAGGTGCCTTGTTGTACAGCACTTCTTGCTTCACTGTTATTTTCATTATTTGTTATTGCCTAGGGCATGAGTTTACACGAAGGGGAGAAGTGGAGGAACAAGGTGCCATTTTCATTTTTATCTCCTACGCTCCCATGAGTTACAGCCACTGATGTTGCACAACTTTTGTCCCCATTATTTCCAGGATGGACTTTCCTGCTTCTCTATCACACCATGTTCTGTTTCATCAGAAGCTGAGCAGCAATTTCCTTTGTAGCTCAGATCACAGACATAAAAATGGGCACCACTATCAGGATGATTTACAAAAGGCCCAGGTCCTCTGCATCCTCCACACAGACACTGGCCTCCTTGTCTCCTCTTTTATGACAGGCAGCAAATGAAGTAATGAAGTAGAAACGAAGTAATAAAGTAAAGATAAATCATTCATCTTGGGAAGGTCTGCAGCAGACCAATTAAAATAATGCCTCAGACACAGTGCCATAACTTATCATACCTGTGGGAAGAGACACCAGCATGAGCAAGCCCTGAAATCACCATTTTCTCCAATTATATCCTCAGAGACTTCTAGCTCCAGCATAATAAAAGATTAACAAATTAAAATATATTTAAACACTGAATCTTTATATTTTTCCAGTAAGCTGTTAAAGGCAGTGATAGTGACACATCTCTGCCTGGAGAGGAGCCTTGCACACACCAGGACCAAGAGCAGCTGCAGCCAGAATCACTGAGGATGAGGAGGGTCTGCCCCTGGCCACACAGCCAGAATCACTGAGGATGAGGAGGGTCTGCAGCCAGAATCACTGAGGATGAGGAGGGTCTGCCCCTGACCACACAGCTGCAGCCCAGCAGCTGCCCTGGCAGGCAGGACCATGGTGCAGGGGTGCCAGGCTGGCTCCTGCCCTGCCAGGGGCACCCAGGGCTGCAGCAGCTCCTGCCCAGCTCTGTCCCACACTGGGCTCCATGCCAGGGGGCCAGGAGCTCCCCCTGCCCACCCAGTGGGGCAGGGATCAGCACTGCACACCTCCATCCCAGCATGGAAACCAAACACAGCAAAAACACAGCCCTCCTCAGTGTGAAACCTCCAAGGGATGGGGCAGGGATCAGCACTGCACACCTCCATCCCAGCATGGAGACCAAACACAGCAAAAGCACAGCCCTCCTCAGTGTGAAACCTCCCAGAGATGGGGCAGGGATCAGCACTGCACACCTCCATCACAGCATGGAGACTAAACACAGCAAAAATGGGGGAATTAGCCAGCCCTCCTCAGTGTGAAACCTCCCAGAGATGGGGCTGAGCGCCTGCAGAGCCCCATGGCACTGCACACTGCACACAGGGCTCAGCATCACACACCACCATCCCAGCACAGAGAGCTAAACACAGCAACAACCCAGCCCTCCTCAGAGTGAAACCTCCCAGAGATGGGGCTGAGCCCCCGTCAGCCCCATGGCACTGCACTCTGCACCCAGGGCACCCAGAGCCCAGGGGAAGGAGCTGCCAGCCCTCCCAGGTGAGAGCCCCAGCCTGCCCTGCTCTGTGCCCCGCTGCCAGCAGCAGCAGCAGCTCCCTGCAGGAGTCCAGGTGCCCTGCCCAGGTGGGTTCTGAGGCTCCTCTGCTGCAGCCAGCTTGGGAGCACACAGGGCAGGGTCTCAAGGCAAGCCAAAGCCAGCAGGTCAGCCAGCCCTGCACTCAGAGCACCCTGCTGGCCTGTAAATGCTCTAACAGCACTTCAGAGCCACCTCTGCCCCCCAGCCTCAGGGGTTTGGGCACCTGCTGCCAGACCTGCCCCTGGCAGTCAGTCCTGTGCTCCCTGCTCTGTGGATCCTCCCATGGCTCTACAAATCAATCCAAACCTGGTCTAGAATTTTATTCTCTCATCTGGAGTCCTAGTCTAAAAATAGCACCCATTCCCTCCCCATCTGTTGATTTTCAAATGATTTGATAGCACTGGTATCTAATTAGAGTCTATCACTGCCTGTTACAATCACAAGCCATTTGCTGACTGCATGACCCACGGAAGCCCTTTTCATACTCCAAAGAAAATCTCCATCAATACTATACTCAAGATTTCACAGATCTAGCAGAAAGACTGAAGAAAACAGGTTTGGGGGTTTTTTAGCTTATCATTTCTGACCACTTCAAAGGTTTACAACAAAATTCAGTGTCAAAAACAATGAACATGAGTTGAACATTGGTGAGATTGCAAAGCACAGAAAATGCAGTGTGACAGAGTTAACTGAAGCATGATCACACAGGCTATCAGACAAATCTGGATCACTTGAACAGACTGGCAGGGCTTAAAGGGGATTTTCTTTCATTTATAATTAACCACTGGCTGTCACATCCCTGCATGCACACACCCTGGCAGGGGGTGTTTGCCCAGAGAGCTCAGTGCAGGACAGAGCCTGGGAGCCAGACAAGGTGAGGAGGTGAGGAGGGAAGCTCTGTGTGTGTGTGTGCACCAAGGGATGCTCAGCTCAGCACCATGAGCAGAGGGAGAATCATTCACTTCACACCAAGGCAGCAGCTCCAGCTGCTCCCCAGGCCTCCACCTGCTGCAGAAACGTTCCTGGGGCTCCTGGAGCACACCTGGGCACTCTGGCTTCTGCCATGGGCCACAGAGATGCAGTGCTGCTAGGAGAGCTTGCTGCACAGAGCTCAGTACAGTCCTAAAGAGCAGCAGAGCTGCAGAGCGTGGTCTGTGTCAGTTGGGGACGCTTTCCAGAAAGTTCTGAAGGATGAAAAGCTCCTCATGCTGGCAGCAATGCTCAGAATGGAAAGTGCATTAGGAAAGCCCTGCAGGTGTGATGTGGAGCTCAGGACCCAGAGCAGGGCAGGGCTGCACCCAGCCTGCAGGTCCAGCTCACGCCCCACACCCTTTGTACACTCAATGGAGAAACGTTTCCTCACAGGTTCTCAAAGTTCTGTGAGCAACAGAATGCTGACAAAGCCAAGGAACTCCCTGAGCACTTCACTCTAACACAGAGCCTTTCAAGATGCATTTTCCCTAATCTAAAGCTCTCCTCTGCCCAGCAGTAACACACCCCAAAATCACAGCTCCTGAGTCTCAATGAATTCTTGATTGAGTTGTACAAGATTGCTTTGCTCTCTACTTCCTACATCTAACCTCAGGAAATTCCCTCACCAGCTTAACAATAAATTGCCTTCTTTGTCACACATAATGAAAGAACAGGCACAGAGTTAATTCTGCCTTCCTGCCCACAGCCAGTACAAGCACAGAGGAATGTGGGGGCATCAGCACTCAGGCTGAGTTCCAGCACTTTATGTTTAAGCAGAAGTAGTTCAGAGGTTTGATAAAAAGTGATCACCACGACTGAATGCAGAGAGTTTCAGAGCTCCTGAGTATCTCCAGAGAGCCCAAGGAAAGAGTTACACAATCCCTGTCCCATCAAAGGAAAGGGTCACACAGTCCCTGTCCCATCAAAGGAAAGGGTCACACAGTCCCTGTCCCACCAAAGGAAAGGGTCACACAGCCCCTGTCCCATCAAAGGAAAGGGTCACACAGTCCCTGTCCCACCAAAGGGTCACACAGTCCCTGTCCCATCAAAGGAAAGGGTCACACAGTCCCTGTCCCATCACCAAAGGGTCACACAGTCCCTGTCCCATTAAAGGCAAGGGTCACACAGTCCCTGTCCCATTAAAGGCAAGGGTCACACAGTCCCTGTCCCACCAAAGGGTCACACAGTCCCTGTCCCATCAAAGGAAAGAGTTACAGAATCCCTGTCCCACCAAAGGAAAGAGTTACAGAATCCCTGTCCCACGAAAGGAAAGGGTCACACAATCCCTGTCCCATCAAAGGAAAGAGTCACACAGTCCCTGTCCCACCAAAGGAAAGGGTCACACAGTCCCTGTCCCACCAAAGGGTCACACAGTCCCTGTCCCACCAAAGGAAAGGGTCACACAATCCCTGTCCCATTAAAGGGTCACACAGTCCCTGTCCCATCACCAAAGGGTCACACAGTCCCTGTCCCATCAAAGGGTCACACAATCCCTGTCCCATTAAAGGGTCACACAGTCCCTGTCCCATTAAAGGAAAGGGTCACACAGTCCCTGTCCCATCAAAGGGTCACACAGTCCCTGTCCCATCAAAGGGTCACACAGTCCCTGTCCCATTAAAGGCAAGGGTCACACAGTCCCTGTCCCATTAAAGGAAAGAGTCACACAGTTCCTGTCCCACCAAAGGAAAGGGTCACACAGTCCCTGTCCCACCAAAGGAAAGGGTCACACAGTCCCTGTCCCATCAAAGGGTCACACAGTCCCTGTCCCATTAAAGGGTCACACAATCCCTGTCCCATTAAAGGCAAGGGTCACACAGTCCCTGTCCCATCACCAAAGGGTCACACAGTCCCTGTCCCACCAAAGGGTCACACAATCCCTGTCCCATTAAAGGCAAGGGTCACACAGTCCCTGTCCCATCACCAAAGGGTCACACAGTCCCTGTCCCACCAAAGGGTCACACAGTCCCTGTCCCACCAAAGGGTCACACAGTCCCTGTCCCATTAAAGGCAAGGGTCACACAGTCCCTGTCCCATTAAAGGGTCACACAGTCCCTGTCCCACCAAAGGGTCACACAGTCCCTGTCCCATTAAAGGCAAGGGTCACACAGTCCCTGTCCCACCAAAGGGTCACACAGTCCCTGTCCCATTAAAGGGTCACACAGTCCCTGTCCCATTAAAGGAAAGAGTCACACAGTCCCTGTCCCATTAAAGGCAAGGGTCACACAGTCCCTGTCCCATTAAAGGGTCACACAGTCCCTGTCCCAAGTGCTTTGGAAGTGGAACAGCAGCAGAGCAGCTCAGGCAGACCCAACAAGACAATTCCACAGCTGCCTGTGCAGGGGCAGGGCCAGCCAGGGACCAGCAAGGACCCTGCAGGATGCTGGGATGTGCTCCAGGAGCTGCAGGGCCCCACAATCACAAAACCCCCGTGCCCTGTGCCCTGCCAGCAGCCAGGGCCTGGGGCAGGCACACACTGACCTGTGCTGCAAACACAGATCCCAAACAGCAGCAAAAGCCAGCAGGTGAGGGCAGGATGTCACATCTGCAGGAGAAAACAAGGCTTGGAACAAATCTGCAGCAGGACACAGCACTTCAAATAACCAAGCAGCAAAGTGTGTGAAAAGCCCTAATCCATTTGCTTGTTTGAAATATTACTCACTGCATGGCTCATCCCAAAGCACAGCTTTGGAGTTTATCCTCCTCAAATGACTCCCAGATAAAATGAGTCAGGTGATTTGCAGGATATATTGATTAGAGAGGATTTAGCTAAGGAACATAAAAAACATCCAGCTTTATCGTTCAGTGAGAATGAAAGAGAGGAAAGAAAGCCTGCAAGCTATTATCTGCTTTATTAAGGAATTAACTAACTACATAGAAAATGCTAGATAACAGTTAAAATCATGGCATTTTTCTATGAAAAAGTAGATCTCAGAAAAAAGCAATACAAATATAAATAAGTCTTCACCGTATTTGCTTGGTTTTTTTCTAGTGTCTATAACAGGCTGAACTTTCACCTGAACATTCCTAAAAATCCCTGAGATACTCAGTTTTCTCTTCCAGCTCACAACTTTTTCCACCTTTACATAAGAACATCCTCAGCCTGCCTCTGTTAAATCCCAGCTGACATGAGCTACCCAAACCTTCCCCAGTGAGCACTGGCTTTCCTCAGGGTTAACTCTGAAGTGCTCAAAATACAAAATACCCTGATTGTGCTACATACAGACTGAAAAATCCAAGATTCTTCTGACAGGGGGAACCAGAAATGGGCATTTCTGACTCAGAACTGGGCACCCTCAATGGCCCAGCTGGGAGGGAGCTGTGCTGAGGCTCCAGCCTTGATGAGACCTTCAGAGGAGTGTCCTGAACGGCCTAGCAGATGGCTCATTTACCTGCAGGCCAAGGTGTCCTGGCTGTCACAGCTGTGTGACAACATCTGCACGCTGCACAGGGATGCACCAAGCTGAGCACAGGGGGTGGGAGCAGCACAGCTCCCTGGGGGGGGCAGGCTCACACCCACAGGCCCACATAAACACACAGGCCCACATGAACACACAGAAACCCACATGGCCACATAAACCCACATGAACACACAGAAACCCACAGAAACCCACATAAACCCACATGAACACACACAAACCCACAAAAACCCACACATCCACATAAACCCCCATGTCCACACAAACCCACATAAACCCACATGGCCACATAAACCCACATAAACCCACATGGCCACATAAACCCACATAAACCCACACATCCACACAAACCCACACATCCACATAAACACACATAAACCCCCATGGCCACATAAACACACATGTCCCTATGACCACAGCAAGCTCTGTGAAACTGCCCTGCAAGGATGTTATTTAATACCAACCAATGCCTGTGGCACTGCCACTCACCTGTCCCAGCCTGGGACACCCCCACTCACCTGTCCCTGCCAGGGACACCCCCACTCACCTGTCCCACACCAGGGACACCCCCATTCACCTGTCCCAGCCTGGGACACCCCCACTCACCTGTCCCTCTGTCTGGGACACTCCCACTCACCTGTCCCACACCAGGGACACCCCCACTCACCTGTCCCACACCAGGGACACCCCCACTCACCTGTCCCTGCCTGGGACACCCCCACTCACCTGTCCCACACCTGGGACACCCCCACTCACCTGTCCCACACCAGGGACACCCCCACTCACCTGTCCCTGCCTGGGACACCCCCACTCACCTGTCCCACACCTGGGACACCCCCACTCACCTGTCCCTGCCAGGGACACCCCCACTCACCTGTCCCACACCTGGGACACCCCCACTCACCTGTCCCTGCCAGGGACACCCCCACTCACCTGTCCCACACCTGGGACACCCCCACTCACCTGTCCCTGCCAGGGACACCCCCACTCACCTGTCCCTCTGTCTGGGACACTCCCACTCACCTGTCCCACACCTGGGACACCCCCACTCACCTGTCCCACACCTGGGACACCCCCACTCACCTGTCCCTGTCTGGGACACCCCCACTCACCTGTCCCACAGGACACCCCCACTCACCTGTCCCACACCAAGGACACTCCCACTCACCTGTCCCACACCTGGGACACCCCCACTCACCTGTCCCACAGGACACTCCCACTCACCTGTCCCACACCAGGGACACCCCCACTCACCTGTCCCACACCTGGGACACCCCCACTCACCTGCCCTGGGCTCTGACCCCAGCCCTCCGTGCCCAGGATGGTGCCAGGGCTCCCTGGGCTCCAGAGGGGCATTTTCCACCTCTGCCCTGGCACTGCCTCATCTCCTGGAGCAATCAGCTGAGCCCACACTGACTCCAGTGCTCAGCAGCCAGATACTTTCCAGGGATGCAGGAGAAATGCATTTAAATCCCTCAGGCTGAAAAGGGAAATGAGTTCAAATCCACAATCCGAGGTTCATCAGCTCATGCAGGAACCTCTGGGAAAAAGTGCTATGTCCCAGATGTGTTCTTGTTTTATGAATCATGATTCTCTAGCAATTAACTCATTTCAAGAGGATAGATGCTTCAAAGGTTTTTTATTTTTATTTTTGGTTTGAGTTAAAAAGATATATTCTTGTCAGTGAGACATGCTGATAAATTTTCTTTTAGTTTCAGAGCGTATCTATTTTGTTTTTATGTGCTATTTTAGGTCAAGCAAAGAGCCAAAAAAATAAATACAATTATGTATTCAGCTCTATGCTAAAGTTTCATTTAAAGTCAAACCAGAAAGTATTAACAGACAATGACAGGGTAGAGCAGTGAAGAGGCAGATTAAAAGATCCAGGAATTCTGCTTACTGGGCACATTTCCATGTTTTCTCCTTGTCTTTACAGCCCTTCCTAAATTCTCATTACTGGCAAGACAATTCTCGTGAGAAGAAGCCCCTTTCTCCCTGCTGGGCTGCATTTCTGGGAAGCCAAGGCAGCAGGCTGGTTTTATGTGTGTGAAGCACAAAGGGAGCCCAGCAGCTCTGGGAGGGACAGCAGGGCCAGGAGCCACCCCTTGCAGAGGAGCCCTGGGACAATGGGACATCTCCCTGTCCTGCACAGAAGATGGACCCGCTGGTTTGAACAGGGTTTGAACCCTGCTGCCTTCCCCCCACCTGGATTCCGTGGTACCTCAGAGCAGGAACAAAGTGTAATAACCCTCAGGTTCAGTTCTACCCTGACATTAAATTGTTTCCCATGGAAATTAGTTAAGGTTATAAGGCTTCCTGTCAAATTCAGCAGAAACAAAAGGGGTATTTTTCCTTAAGCTTACAGCCAATGGCATTCCCATACTCTGGGAGCCCAGGGAAAGGCCCAAACTCTAACACCAGAACAGGAAAAAGTCCTCGTGGCACTGAGAATGTGCAAGTGAAGCAAGCAGGACGTGTGAACCCACAGAACATCCTCCTTCACCAAAATGACCCCATTCCTGTTGGTTTGTGTCTAAAGCAGGCTTTCACTGGTTTACCAAATGAAATGTTCCAGCCTTTACAAAAACAAAAAGCCTCACACATCCCTTGATTCCCACACCAAGAGCACTGAAATGAAAATCTCTCTCTCAATCTGTGAAGTTGCTGTTCGTTAAGATTTCATTAATTTAAGTCAGTCAATTGCTTGTAAAAATGCAAAAGCTCATTGCAGACTTTGTGCATGCTCAGCAATTAGGCCTTCACTGCACCTGGTAGCTCCCACCTTGCTCCACAGAACAGCCCTGGCTTTATGAGAGCACAGCAGGTGGTGTGGAATTGCTTCCCAGAAGTCAGCTAAAGCAGTTGGTCTCTTTTACACTCCAATAACTTCCAATACTAAAATCGCTTTAAAGCAACACTTTAAATGAAATTAAAGAACCAAATTGAGCTTCCATTACTTGAATTCTTTTTAATTGCTATGGATGCTGCAAAGGAACCTGTGCTCCTTTCATTGTGGCATCTCAGGCTGGAAGCAGCACCAAAAGCAGAGCAGATTTCATCCAGCTCACACCCCTGTGGCACTGAAGCCATAATCCTCCTTGCACTGAAGGCAGCCAGACTCTTGATCTCAGATGCCATTCAGGATTGAAGCCACCTTTCCCCCCGGGCAGCTGCCCACTGGCTGTGCAGAAGCAGAGCTCGTGTCCATGGGGTCTGGAATGGACAGAGATATATTCCAGGTGTTCCACAAGCAGGGCACAACAGGCACCTCTGAGAGAGGATCCCCACATTCCCCTAATGCTCCCAGGAAAGATTTCTTTTAGTTACTGGAAGAGCTAGTGCAGCACTGCATTGCTGCTGGCTGTAATGGTCCAACACAGCCCCTGCAGTTTCTTTACACAGACTCTCTTCAAGATGCCTCATTTCTTTATTTCTCTCCCCTTAAATCCCTTGACTCACTCACATGAGCACACTTCTACCTTCTCCTTGCTTGTCCAATATAAAAAATAAATTCCAAAGCTAAAGCACTCACTCATGGAAGTTCCATAAGGTATTGGTGCAGCTCAGTCCATCATTAACACCCCAGAGATTCATCAACTGCTCCACACATCCCCGTTATCCCACCAGCTGCCTTGGTGCCCAGTCCCTCTCCTCCATCCACTGCAATCCCACTGCTCCCCTCTGCCTTCCCCAGGCACAGCCATTTACTCATTTACTGCACCCATGTTCTCCTCCATCCACTGCAATCCCACTGCTCCCCTCTGCCTTCCCCAGACACAGCCATTTACTGCACCCATGTTCTCCTCCATCCACTGCAATCCCACTGCCCCCCTCTGCCTTCCCCAGGCACAGTCATTTACTCATTTACTGCACCCATGTTCTCCTCCAACCACTGCAATCCCACTGCCCCCCTCTGCCTTCCCCAGGCACAGCCATTTACTGCACCCATGTTCTCCTCCATCCACTGCAATCCCACTGCTCCCCTCTGCCTTCCCCAGGCACAGTCATTTACTCATTTACTGCACCCATGTGCCAAACCCAGACTGGGCTCTCACCACTCCAGGAGGACAAACCCCTTCTTTGCCTTTGACAAGTTGGAAAAGTGCAACACAAAAATGCAGTCAGTCACAGCAAATGGAGTCAGAACATGAGCTCCTTACATCACAACTCTTATCTCAATGAGTTTATCTTTAATCCTACAGAGAACTCCATGAAACTGAGCAAAATTTCAGTAGATCAAAAATGGAATTCATTATGTGAGAAGATCAGAGACACCATATGACTGAAAATTATTCAGACAAATCCTGGGTAAAGGCTTCAGTGGAAATTGCTGTGGATGAACATTATCCAGCCTCATACACAGGAGAACTCCAGAGAGCTCTGAGAGCCCCAGCACAGGCAGAGCAAGGGCAGGTGTGACACCCAGGGACCCAGGTCTGGCTTAGCAAACACTGGGCAAGGGCTCAGCCCTGTGGCTTCAGGAGCTGCCACCACCAGCAGCAATGTTTCACCAGCACAGACCTCAGCTGCTGCCAGCAGGACTCCTCTTCCCACAGCAGCATCAGCAAAATCACAGACTTGTATTTCCTCTGCCAGGGTACCAAAGGTGCCCCAGAGCCTGCCAGGGTACCAAAGGTGCCCCCAGAGCCTGCCAGGGTACCAAAGGTGCCCCAGAGCCTGCCAGGGTACCAGAGGTGCCCCAGAGCCTGCCAGGGTACCAAAGCTGCCCCACAGCCTGCCAGGGTACCAGAGGTGCCCAGAGCCTGCCAGGGTACCAAAGGTGCCCCCACAGCCTGCCAGGGTACCAGAGGTGCCCCCACAGCCTGCCAGGGTACCAGAGGTGCCCCCACAGCCTGCCAGGGTACCAAAGGTGCCCCCACAGCCTGCCAGGGTACCAAAGGTGCCCCAGAGCCTGCCAGGGTACCAAAGGTGCCCCAGAGAGTGCCAGGGTACCAAAGGTGCCCCAGAGCCTGCCAGGGTACCAAAGCTGCCCCAGAGCCTGCCAGGGTACCAGAGGTGCCCCCACAGCCTGCCAGGGTACCAGAGGTGCCCCACAGCCTGCCAGGGTACCAAAGGTGCCCCCAGAGCCTGCCAGGGTACCAAAGGTGCCCCCAGAGCCTGCCAGGGTACCAGAGGGGCTGAGGATGAGCTGTGCTGGCCCTGCCTGGGCTGAAGGCACTTCTCCCCACGCTGGCTGCTCCAGGGCTGTGCTGGGCTTTGTGCTGGCAGTGCTGGGAACTCAGGGGGGGCTTTGCTGTCCCTGGGCAGTGCTCACACAGAGCCAAGGCCTTTAGTGCTGCCCAGGGAGGGGACAGGGACAGCTCAGAGTGTGGCCAGCAGGTACCAAGGCACTGGGACTGTGCTGGGGCCCTGCCCTCCCTGGGATGCTGAACCTGCACACCCACAGGAACTGAAAAGGATTTCCTTGCTTTGGCTTTTGCTTTAGCTATTGAGCTGCCTTCATCTCAACCCCAAACTTTTCTCACTTTCACCCTCCAGTTCTCCTCCTCATCCCATGGCAGGGAGGGAGGCTCAGCTGCTGGCTGGGGTTAGAGACCAGCCACAGCCAGTGAGGATCAATTGATCTCAAAAGCTCATGCAAGTTTGCTCTCAAGATAAAATATGAGCAGCAATGACATGGTGAGTTAGCTCTGGGTATTATCAGCATTCACTCACTTGAAATATATTAACAGCTCTTTTATTATTTATATATTATGAGGACGTCAATCCATATTATGAATTATGAACCAAATTCTGCTCCCAGTAATATTAATGGCAGACAAATATGTCTGTACACTTAATGTATTCTTTTCAATGTCATTAACTTATTAGCGAGTATCAAGTTCTGCTGTCACTACAAAACATCTCAAGTTATTCTACAAAATGATCCAGTATCTCAGAGAAGAAATGAATGAATTCTAGAAGAACAGTCATCTCTCTTCTTAAGAGCCCAAGACAGAACATCACTCTGATGTCACTACTTTCAACATTAATTGAATTTTAATAATCCATATTTTACTCCAGCCCAAGGGGTTCAAGTAACAAAAGAAGGCAGAATATTGCAGGGAATGTCTCAGAAGTGACACCACTTCCTGTGAAATTAACTAAAATAAACCAGCAAAAACCAAAACCAAACTAACATCACAGGGAAAAAATAAACAAAAAACCCACCAAAATCCAAAAAGCCAACAAAACCAAACCAAAGCCCTTCCTGCTCTCTAAAAACTAATTCTGGATGCTGGATGGGCCCATCTATTTGCCTAGATCAGCATATCCCCTCCTAATTACAAACTTCACCAAGCACATCCACAATTGTAGAAAAAATAAAAACAAATCCAGACCAGTCAGAAACATAGATCAAGGGAAATAATCCTGTCACAGTAAGAAAAGCCACAAAGCACCCAGGGATTTGATGAGCGTGAGAAATCAATCGTGCATCAAGTCGAGTGATGCCGTTTATTTTAAGTCCTTCTTTTCTGATTTATTGCCATCATTGCTGCCAATTTGCATAGATAATAGAACAAGACATCCTCTTAAAGTCTTAATCAGGAATTAAAACGTAATACACTGGTGCATGTCTCTCTGCTCACCAGTGAGGCACCCACATGAATGTTTAATGTCATTTCATGATTGCTGCTGGACTGGAGGGAGCTGCTCTGTGACACGGCCGCCAATGTGTGGCTGTAATAGCTGCAAACCAAACAACTGCCAGCAAACCCCTGCAGCTGAGGCAGGCTGTAAGCAGGGCTGTGGCAAGCACAGGGCTGAGCTGTGTTTCTGGGAGCAGCTCCATTCTCCTTCCAGCATGGCAAGCACAGCTACAACCGCAATGTTTGTCCGACGCCTTCCCAAGCTCTGCCAGCTCCTCCCCAGCAGCCAGAGGATTTGTTCCCACTGCCAGTGCACTGCAGATGAGTGGGAAGTTTGCTGCTCAGCACAGTGATTTCTGTGACAGGTACTGACAGCATTCACAAAACCAGCACAAATATGCACAACTGTTTAAAAACAGTGGAGAAACAACGGAAGCCTCACCTGGAGGAGCCAGAGAAGGGCGTGCTACAGGAGCAGGAGCTGTGACACAAAGTGTGTGAGGTCAGCCCTGGCCTGTCCCCTCTGAGCAGAGGTTCTGCACAGGAATGGGAGGAAGCTCAAACTGCACATTCCCTTCAGGAGCCCGGGAAGGTGAAGCAGCAGAAACCACTCTGTGTTTCAGGAGAACAAAAATGGGCAATGGAACAGAGCCCTGGGCAGGCCTGGTGCTGGCCGTGTCTGCAGGACAGTGCTGGGGCAGAGCTGGACAGGCTCCCAAGGAATGCAGAAGCACACACACCCCAAAGGAGTGAATCCTCCTGAGAACGTGGATCCCTCCCAGAGCAGAGTGGAGACCCTGGGGCCACTGCTCCCCCGTCACCAGTGCAGATAAACAGATAAACCAGCCCTCTGTGCTTCCCTGCCAGGGGACACCTCTGCCCCTGCAACTCCTGCAGGCAGGAGCCGCTCCCTTCCTGCTCCCTCCGTCCTGCTCAGGGCACAGCAGCCCCAGCCCTGGCTCTCACCACCTGCAGGGCCACGGCCAAAGGCGTCAGAAATGACAAGGAAATGCTCTGGGAACAAGTGCCAAAGCCTCTCAAACGTTTTCCCCAAAACTTCTCAAGGATTGGAGGGTGATTTGGGGTCTTTTTTTGGCTTTGTCAGAGGTCTGTGGATCTCCAAATAACAGACCCAGTTCTTGGATTTCACCAGGCTCTCAGAGGCTCAAAGAAGGGGACAGCCAAGAGCACTTGCTAAATAAGGAAAACATGATATGGGCTCTGACATTAAACAGCTTTACAGGTGTTGCTTCCTTTAACTCTGCTAAAATAATGAAGAATTAGGGTTTGCTGAGAAGCCTCTCCTGCAAAAAGAGCCTATATATAGATGAAAGATGAAATCTGCTACATGTCTCCAAGTTAAAAATAACTGCAGTATTAAAAATTAAAATTATCCTACAAAGAACTGTCATTATTAGCAGTTCTAATGCCAAGTTAAAAATTAAATCCAATCAGCACAGAAAAACATTTGGAAACTCTCTTAAAAAATGAAAGAGACAAAGATTAGCTACTATAAAATACAGTATCAATTGTATGAAGCGGAAATTTGCTTCCCAGAAAAAAAATCCCTTGCTGTTACTGATGTGGAGCCAAAACTGGAGCTGAAGCAGGAGTGTGCCACGGATCTGTACCATGAAATCAGATATAAACCATCTCCCAAGGAAATATCCTCCCAGCAGAGCAATGCAGCATTGCTCAGGGTGGTTGCTGATGGAGAACACAACCCTTGAAACACTGCAGGAAATGCCACTCACATTTGAGTGATCCCCTCCTGCCCAGCTGCAGAGGCAGCTGCAGGAGCAGGGCAGGTGTGAGGCTTTAGCTCTGCCCCATCCTGCCCCAAACTCCTCACCACAGAGCATTCCTCCACAGCTTTTACAGACAGTCTCTCTCGAAATTCAGTTCACAGAGTGGAACCTGAATTGCACTCTGCTTCTAATAGAATACCTCAGGAACAATGTACTCTGGGTGTACAAGGGGAGGAAGAACTAATAAATGAGAATGAAGATAAAAATTGCAGCATTTCAGTGGAGAACGAAGCACTCAGTAAAGATAATTGTGCCCATTCAGCACAGAATGAGAGCTCGGGGAGAGCACTGTAAGTCACCAAATATTTGAAGTATTAGAAATGTAAAGCATCTGAGGTTCTGTCAGCTGTGCCAGTGGTGCTCTCCATTCCCTTCCCTTTCAGTTAACCTATTTTACAGGCAAAGCTGGGAAATTCATGTTGTTACAGAACTGACTCCTTTGCCAGGCTGCTCCTCCTGGGCAGGACTCAGACCTGGAGCAGCACCACAGAAGAAGCACCAGGCTGCAAATGGAACTCAGAGATAACAAGGCACCCAGTAATCCAAGACATCCATTATGTAAATTACAGAAATTAAGGGAAATATCTTGAGCTCACCCTCTGCTGTAGACTGGGCAGGGGGTAACAAGGCAAACATCACCTCCCATTTCACCTTTTTATTCTGAAGTGGCCAAAATTGCTTCAGGAAAAAGAATTATGTTTATGTGTTGCCATAGTAGTTTTGACACCTTTTCAAGCTCAAAAGCAAAGGCAGTTGAGTAGGTTGAAGATCTGGGCTTTAAAAATAATTTATACACCCAGGAAGGTGTTTTTAATCTCTTATACACAAGAGGTATTGGTCTGCTTTGTGTGGTCCCTTCTCACAGAAAGTGTAAGACTTATTCCTGTCACTGGCAAACAGAATTCAGCTTTTGGACTATCTCCTGTATCTTTTCCTTCCTCAATAATAATAAGATCTTGAGATGCTTTGGGGTTTACTTTATTATGCCAAGGATATCTAAATTGTATCTCTTCAGTTACATGCTAGATAAAAATTGCCCAGGATGGTTTTCTTTGCCTGGCTTCACGGTGCTTATACTTCAAGATGTCTTTATCTTCCCCACACTACAGTTGGTAAAAAATACTTTTTGCTGTAAAACCAGGTTATTACTTCATTACTGAATTCTGACTTTTGTGGGAAGGCTACTGTGCAACTCCTCCAACCATCTAACAAAAAACAACAGAGGAAAGTATTTCCCAGAGAAAACCAGCTGATATTCCCAATAAACCTAAGGATACCATTTATTTCTGTTGATCCCTCTGGCATCAGCAGCAGCCCATCCCTTTCAGTTCCAGCCCAGCTGCCCTGCCAGGGCTCTCAGAGCAGCTCCAAGGACAGGGACAGGGGCATTCCCTGAGCCCAGCTCGGCTCTGCTTTCCCTCTGCCATCAGCACAGAGCTGGGGTTGTCTCGGCCCTGCCTTTGTCTAACACACTGCACCTTTCCTGAGCTGATCCTGGGTCCCCAGAGCCCGCTGAGGCACAGCTCAGGCCTGGCTGCTGTGCCTGGCACTCCAGGCAGGCTCTGCTCTGCTCTGGGACGGCTCCCTGGGCACTGCAGGGCATCAGACACTGCCACGGTGCCCCAGAGTGCCAGGGCACTGCACACACCCACAGGAGCTCAGAGAGAGAGAAAGAGAGAGAGAGAGAGAGAGAGAGAGAGAGAGAGAGACTGCTCTACTGCACTCCCAGCTGTGGCAGGGCACTGCACACACCCACAGGAGCTGAGAGAGAGAGAGAGAGAGAGAGGGACTGCTGCACTCCCAGCTGTGGCTGCACTGCACAACTGCACACACCCACAGGAGCTCAGAGAGAGAGAGAGAGAGAGAGAGAGAGAGAGAGAGAGAGAGACTGCTGCACTCCCAGCTGTGGCTGCACTGCTGCATTCCCAGCTGTGGCTGCACTGCACACACCCACAGGAGCTCAGACAGAGAGAGAGAGAGAGAGGGACAGCTGCACTCCCAGCTGTGGCTGTCCCTGTGCACTCCCAGCTGTGGCTGTCATTGCTGCACTCCCAGCTGTGGCTGTCCCTGGGCACTCCCAGCTGTGGCTGTCATTGCTGCACTCCCAGCTGTGGCTGTCCCTGTGCCCTCCCAGCTGTGGCTGTCCCTGTGCACTCCCAGCTGTGGCTGCCATTGCTGCACTCCCAGCTGTGGCTGCCATTGCTGCACTCCCAGCTGTGGCTGTCCCTGTGCACTCCCAGCTGTGGCTGCATTGCTGCACTCCCAGCTGTGGCTGTCATTGCTGCTCTCCCATCTGTGGCTGCACTGCTGCACTCCCAGCTGTGGCTGTCCCTGTGCACTCCCAGCTGTGGCTGTCCCTGTGCACTCCCAGCTGTGGCTGTCCCTGTGCACTCCCAGCTGTGGCTGCCATTGCTGCACTCCCAGCTGTGGCTGCCATTGCTGCACTCCCAGCTGTGGCTGTCCCTGTGCACTCCCAGCTGTGGCTGTCATTGCTGCACTCCCAGCTGTGGCTGCCATTGCTGCTCTCCCATCTGTGGCTGCACTGCTGCACTCCCAGCTGTGGCTGTCCCTGTGCCCTCCCAGCTGTGGCTGCCATTGCTGCACTCCCAGCTGTGGCTGCACTGCTGCACTCCCAGCTGTGGCTGCCATTGCTGCACTCCCAGCTGTGGCTGTCATTGCTGCACTCCCAGCTGTGGCTGTCACTGTGCACTCCCAGCTGTGGCTGTCCCTGGGCACTCCCAGCTGTGGCTGTCATTGCTGCACTCCCAGCTGTGGCTGTCCCTGCTGCACTCCCAGCTGTGGCTGCATTGCTGCACTCCCAGCTGTGGCTGTCATTGCTGCACTCCCAGCTGTGGCTGCATTGCTGCACTCCCAGCTGTGGCTGCATTGCTGCACTCCCAGCTGTGGCTGCCATTGCTGCACTCCCAGCTGTGGCTGTCCCTGTGCACTCCCAGCTGTGGGAGTAAACCCATTAAACCACCTCAGCATCCATCACCTGCCAAGGTAAGAGGACTGCTGGTGATTTAAGAAGTTTTTCATACTGCTCACACTACAGTTAGAGAAACAAAACCCATAATAAATCTGAACCTCCCCTCACACTTCCCTGACCTGCCCAAAGAGCCTGGGAGGCTGTGACACAAATGGGGTGGGAAGAAGGAGAGCAGAGCTTCCAGGCAAAAGCTTTTCTTGAGGAGTTAATGAAATTTGCAAGTATAATTATTTTTCATCTGGGTGCCAAGTTCTCTCCATTCCATGAAATCCTGGTGCTGTGATGCTACCAAAGGAACACATGAGCCCTCAACTCTCATTACAGCATCATTATATAATTCACAAATACCAGTCTCAAATTAAATCTCCTGAAAGGGGGTTGCAGCAGCCAGAGAGTACTGAGGAACAGAGTACCCATGGAACTCAGAGCCCATGGCAGCTCCAGATCTGCCCTCCAATAAGCCAGGAAGGTGGAAAAGTCCACGTTTGCTTTCCCAGGAAGCTGCTGCCAAGCTGAACTCCAGAGGGGCTGCAAGGAGCCCCAGCAGGCACAGGAGCACAGCCAGGGGCCCGTTGGAGCTGCCCCACACCCACAGGCACCTCTGCTGTCCCTGGGCAGGAGGAGGAGAGGAAATGGCTCAGGAACATCTCAGGGCAGGATCTGCTCCTGCTCCAGCACCCTGGATCTGCTCCTCCTCCAGACACACAGACAGACACACACACAGACACACAGACAGACACACAGACACACAGACAGACACACAGACAGACAGACACACAGACAGACACACACACACACAGACACACACACAGACACACACAGACACAGACAGACACACAGACACACACACAGACACACACACAGACAGACACACAGACAGACACACAGACACACACACAGACAGACAGACACACAGACACACACACACAGACACAGAGAGACACACACACACAGACAGACAGACAGACACACACACACAGACAGACAGACAGACAGACACACACACAGCCAGACAGACACACAGACAGACACACAGACAGACACACAGACACACACACAGACACACACACACACACACACAGACAGACAGACAGACACACACACAGACACACACACAGACACCCCTGGCTGGAACAGCCTGCTGTGGGCTGGCCAGAAGCATTGATCAAAACCTGCTGGACACACAGGGACTGAGATTCTGCTCCAATCTCCTCCTTTTGTCTGCCTGGCACGTCTCTGTTAATGCTCATCACCCACAGGGGATCCCCAGCAGTTCACCAGCACAACTGCAAGGGGTATTTCAATCCAGGTTCCAGATTGCCAAGAAGTTAAAGAAATTCCTATCAACTTCCTTGCTATAAAATTTTGTGACCATAAACAAAAGGCAAATTTAAACCAAGAACATACTGGCTAAATTAAAAACTCACCAGCCCCCAGTTTAGTCTCTGGACATCGCCTATGGTGGCTAAGGGCAAGGCAAATGCACACTCAGCATCCCAGCAATCTGAGTCTCATCCCTTCTTAACACAATTCTGAATAAAAGTTTCTTCTTCCACAGTTTCCACAGTAGGATAAAATAAGTGGATCTGCATAGAAATGAAAGCAGACCTGCCTAACAAGCATCCTGTTCTAGATCAGAGTCTCCAGGCAGTGCCAGTGCTGAGCTCGGATGAGATCTCAGTGAACTGGAGCCTGCCCTGCCAGCCTCCCATCCAGTGAGAGTCCCACGTTCCATCTCCTGCCCTCAGTGCGGACACTGACACAGGGATGCTGGAGGGAAAACATCTCAGATTCTGCCCAGTGGCCAGCAGGCAGCTCTGCCAGGGGTCTGAGGCTGACAGCACGAGCCTGCCACGCAGCTGGAGTAGCCAGAACACCTCGAAAGAGACATTTAGAATTGCAGAGAAATTAATTGGAGCAATTTGCAAAAAAACGCCATTGACAAAAAGCAGCAGTTTCCAACATCTCTGGCAGCAGATGCCAGGGTTGTAAGATTTCCCCACTAAGGAGCATCTGCAACACAAAAAGGAAAAACAACAGAAAGGCTTCTGGGGAAGGAAACTCTCAAAATACATCTTGATATTCCAAGGCTTTTGTGATCATGTCTTAGATTAAAGGTTAGACTCTAACCTAGACACCTGGGGCTGGATTTATCCTCCTGGAAGACAAACTAAAAACGACTGTTCCCCATCCCAAAATCAGGAGCTGACAGGCCTTTCCATTGCTCTGCATGACAATACAGTGGAAATGAGCTTCAAGTAACATTTTCACTTGAGCTTTTGTTGAAGAAGAATGCTAATCACTCCCATCCTGCATCCCAATTACTCACTGCTTCTCAACTTCATTAACAGCTCCAGAATCACATGGAAACACGAGTCCTGCAGCCTGAGAGGACAGGCAGCAGAAATAAACACATCGAGCCCCTTCTGCAGGCTGCTGTCCCTGCCAGCTAACAGCTCTGGAGAGGAGAGCCCTGGCACTCCAGGCCATGAGGAGCTGGCACTGAGCGGCTCAGAGCCACAAGGGCCACCAGACTGCGGGGGTGACCTCGGTGCCAGCCAGCCCTGGAAGCAGAATGGGAGTGAAGGGCTGGAGAGGGGCCTGAAGCCCCCTGAGATCCCAGCAGGGTGGGCTGGGGTGCAGCAGACACCAGGACGCACTGAGGGGCTCCTCACACGGCCTGGGAGAGGGGAAGCTGCAGCACAAACGTGGCGCTGGCACGGCTGACAAAGTTCAACCCGATGTGCCCTCCCTCCCTGAGAGCCCCTGGGCACTCTGTGATCCACAGCTGGGCTCCACTGGCACTGCCCAGCATTTGCAGCAACCCCAGCTGTGCCACAGGGGTGAGCCCAGGTACCTCAGCTCCACACAGCTGAGCCAGGCTATTTTTAAACCCCGTTATCTGCAGGCAAGGTATTGGTACAAAACTCATTAAACACCATTTCATAGACAGAAAGGCAAAGGATGGATCTGCCAGAGAAACACGTCAATACAATGAGTACACACATGTGACACAGAGCAGAGAACACACAGCACAGTGCTCACTTGAGAGCAGACTTGAAATTTGACCTTCACAATATGCAGCAGAGGTAGTGAACATACACAACGTGGCTCTGGAGAAGGAATATTTATCCATCAAGTTCAACTGAGCTTCTATAAATAATGCAGAAGCAGAACACTAATTGGCCTGTTGCAGAAAAATTTGCATTTCACAACTCACTGCTTTCCCTGTATATTATCTGGGGGTTTATCCTGACTAATCCAAGAATGCAGACATCTGTCCAAGGAGCCAGAACACAGCTCCAGAAGAAGTACCAGCTCTTCCTTTTGTAACCTCCTTTCCTGTGTAAAAGAGATCAGACACTTGCACTGTCCAGCTACCCATCTCTCTGTTACTTCATTTCTCCTATGAAGTCTTTTTTGGCAAATTTCAACCATGTCTTAAGATAGGAACATGCTTCAAAAATACTGCTTGTAAAAATACAACCCAACCCAAAAGGCAGGCAAAGAGAGAGCCAAGAGGGTGCTTTCAAAAGCAGTTTTAAAGAACCAGGGGACTCCTGCTCTCCCCTGAAGAACAGGGGCAGCACAGATGGGCAGCACTGAGCTGCTGCCAGGAGCAGATGCCCCTGCAGAAAGGCTTCAGGTGGCACCTCCCTGCCAGAGCTGGGATGAGCCCTCTGCAGCTGCCTGGGTCTCCCCAGGGTTCCCCAGCTGAGGAGCAGCCACACTGCCCAGCTGTGAGACACAGCTTCTATTCCATCATCTGTGTGCCTTCCACACTGCCCAGCCTGAGACACAGCTTCTATTCCATCATCACCTGTGTGCCCTCCACACTGCCCAGCCTGAGACACAGCTTCTATTCCATCACCTGTGTGCCTTCCACACTGCCCAGCCTGAGACACAGCTTCTATTCCATCATCTGCTGCCTTCCACACTGCCCAGCTGTGAGACACAGCTTCTATTCCATCATCTGCTGCCTTCCACACTGCCCAGCCTGAGACACAGCTTCTATTCCATCATCATCATCTGTGTGCCTTCCACCCTGCCCAGCCTGACACAGCTTCTATTCCATCATCACCTGTGTGCCTTCCACACTGCCCAGCCTGAGACACAGCTTCTATTCCATCATCTGTGTGCCTTCCACACTGCCCAGCCTGAGACACAGCTTCTATTCCATCATCTGTGTGCCTTCCACACTGCCCAGCTGTGAGACACAGCTTCTATTCCATCATCACCTGTGTGCCTTCCACACTGCCCAGCCTGAGATACAGCTTCTATTCCATCATCTGTGTGCCTTCCACCCTGCCCAGCTGTGAGACACAGCTTCTATTCCATCACCTGTGTGCCCTCCACACTGCCCAGCCTGAGACACAGCTTCTATTCCATCATCTGCTGCATTCCACCCTGCCCAGCTGTGAGACACAGCTTCTATTCCATCATCTGTGTGCCTTCCACACTGCCCAGCCTGAGACACAGCTTCTATTCCATCATCTGTGTGCCTTCCACACTGCCCAGCTGTGAGACACAGCTTCTATTCCATCACCTGTGTGCCTTCCACCCTGCCCAGCCTGAGACACAGCTTCTATTCCATCACCTGTGTGCCTTCCACACTGCCCAGCTGTGAGACACAGCTTCTATTCCATCATCTCTGTGCCCTCCACACTGCCCAGCTGTGAGACACAGCTTCTATTCCATCATCACCTGTGTGCCTTCCACCCTGCCCAGCTGTGAGACACAGCTTCTATTCCACCATCACCTCTGTGCCTTCCACCCTGCCCAGCCTGAGACACAGCTTCTATTCCATCATCTGCTGCCTTCCACACTGCCCAGCCTGAGACACAGCTTCTATTCCATCACCTGTGTGCCTTCCACACTGCCCAGCTGTGAGACACAGCTTCTATTCCATCATCTGTGTGCCTTCCACACTGCCCAGCTGTGAGACACAGCTTCTATTCCACCTGCCTTCCAGGGAAATGGAGCACTCTCCAGCACTTACTGCACAAGTTATTGCACAAGGCCTCCAAGAAAAATCTCCCAATGGATTCTTTATGGAGAGATAAAATGAAATGTTTCTGCTTGCTTAGCTTGCTCCTTGTTGGATCTCACTGGATAATTTTAGGTACCGTTTTTGGAAGAGGTTCTCTCTGACTGGGCCAATAATATCTTCTAGATATGGAGACAAATGTTATCTTTAAAGAAAAATTCACCCAAAATCTCTAATAAAGGCTCCTGAAAAAGCTGGCATTTAGGAAAGATCAGTGGGAAAGGCATTAGGAAGCTGAATGAAGAAATTTCACTGATCCCTTTGAGCAGCTTGAGCAGACTGGCTCCCAAACTTCAGCTGAGGAGAATTCATATCAAGGCACTGCTGTTTTTTGAGCCTGCTTTCCACAGAGAGGAAGGATCACAGAGAACAGCCCTGCAGGGAGTCCAGGGGAAAGTTTATGTGTACAAACAAGATCCTGCCTCAGGGTTTGTTACTTAAGAGCCCCTACAAAGAGTGAGTTTTGGACAACATTCAGAAACCTCGAAATCTTAAGGAAAATTATAAATGCTGAACCAGACCAACTCATTCCAGTAACTTAAGTTAATTCAGTAACTTAAACTGAATTTTTGCTTAGCAGAGGTCATAAGCACCCCAATAAATGACTGTCACCAGGGCTTTTTTTGTGGGACCAGAATAAGGGAAAGGCTTTTCTCCTGAGCATGACCTTGACAACCTCCTGCTTTGTGCCCTGGGAGGCAGATTCAGCTCATGGGCCTCATCTCCCTTCCCACAGCTCAAAGGTGAGCCTTGCTTAAAACCTGATCTTCTACAGGATCTTCAGCAAGGAAAATTTCATCTTTAAAAACAGCTAAAGAAGAATCCGCTGCCATTCTGAATTAAGGTCTTCCCAAACTGATGATAGAAATGTTTCTCTTATTTCTAGCATAAATTGCTCTAGATACTGCCATGAATTTCACTCCTAACCCAGCCAGTTCACTCTGTTTCACTGGTCACACACTGAGAACCCAAAAACCTCTCTGGACTGAAAGCAGTGATGAGATGTGGCCTTTCTTGCCTTATCCCAGGTTCAAACAAGGCACAAATGTGACCCCCACACAGACCTGCCCCAGCATGTGCAGTGAGTTCCTGCTCAGCACACAGGGACAGCTCTGGATGTTCCAGTGAGTTCCTGCTCAGCACACAGGGACAGCTCTGGATGTGGCAGTTCCTGCTCAGCACACAGGGACAGCAGCTCTGGATGTGGCAGTTCCTGCTCAGCACACAGGGGCAGCAGCTCTGGATGTGGCAGATGGCACCCTCACAGCACATCATTATCAGGGTTTAATGACCAGCACCAGGAATTGAATTGCAGGCCAGAAGCTTGTTTCACTCAGGCTAAACAGCAGCAAACCAAGCAAATGTTCTGCTGCTGATGTAAGGGGGAAATGCTATTACCAACCATCTGTAGGACTTCAGCCTAGGCAAAGAAGAACTAAAGTGCCCAGAACAGAGCCTGAGCAGGGGCTGGCACGGGGGGAGCAGAAAGCAGGCACAGAGACAGAACCCTGGAGGAAGCCCAGCCTGTCTGGGGCACAGGCACCAGAGGCTCCTCAAGCACCCCAAAGTGCTGCTGGGCAGAGCCTGCCTCGGGATGCTCACAGCCTGCTCCTCCCGAGATAAATCATCATCCTGGCACTGCCCAAACTGCCAGCCACCCTCTGTGCCCTCCCAGTGCAAGGGGAAACAGGTGAGAGCAGCAGAAATGAGCCCATGTGCTGGCAGGGAAGGGCAGAGTATCCCTCCTGCATTTGTGGTTTTTGCAGTGCTGAAGCACGAAATGGGAAATGGTCTGTGAAAGGTTGCTCATGGAGCACACAAAGACTCTGTGCCATATCAGATGGCTCAAGCTGCTGGGTGATTTACTGTCATTGTGCTAATTACCTCCTACCAATTACTGCACACTCGTGGTCAAAGCCCTAAACAATAAGCACAACTCACATTTAGCCCGACTGCAAAAGATTAATTCAAAAAATGAACAGAGCCCCCATAAAGGCACACCGAGAAATCTGCCCTCAATTCAGTGTCTCCCTCTGCCCATCACCTGCCTGATCCTGCACCCAGAAACCCAGGGCACAGGAGCTGGTGCAGTCCAGCTGGGGCTCAGCAAAGCAGCATTTCCAGGGGTAACTCAGAGAATGCTTCACCCAGCAGCTTTGCTCAGCCTCGGGAAGCACTCAGGGAGATGCCCAGGGACTGGAGGCCAGCTCAGTGGGACATGGCTGGGGCAGAGCAGGCAGTGACATCCCACAGCACTGCTGGCCCAGGTGGGCACACTGGCACAGAGGCTGAGGCACCAAGCAGAGCAGCAGGGAGGCACCCAAAGGCATTCCAGAATGACCCTCACCAGCACAGCCCTGCAGTGCTGCAAGGGGATCTTGGGAACTGTTGACTGGGATTGTGCTTCCTTGCTCAGGGCTAGCAAGAAAGCATGTGCCATCATCCTGGGGACAGATTGGGAATGCAAACCTAACATATTCTTCTCTTCCCTTTCAAAATCAGATGATCAGCTGTGGCTTTAGTCCTGCCAAACTCTGTCAAATATAGCACAAAATTATACAGAACCATAGTAACTGCACTCCCACTATTGTTCTGATTTAAAGAGGAGTTTGATTACATTAGGTAAATATTTGTCCTTATGTAATAGCTCCCTCCAACATTCTAAAAATTTTCTGTCTCCTAGAATTTAACTGAAGAGGATGCTTTTATATGTCACTTGCCTGCCCCAGAATCAAGTATACTCTATATTACCATGAGTATTAAACTGTGAGTAATGTTATTACAAGGAATAATAGTTATCCAGACAATTATGTAGTTGCAACTGCAGTTTTCCTATTAAATCTAGAAGCTTTAAGCAAATTCAGAGTCAGTAAGAATTGCAACACCATCTCTGATGAGCTAAATAGCAGTTATTTATTCACAGACTGTTAAATTCTTATGGCCCTGGGACTTCCAGGAAGAAAGCAACAAAGAACTGACTCCGCATCTAAATACTGGCTCGTTCCTCATGTTGATATAATTATGAAGTTTCAGTCATTGCAAAGCTGTTCACACTGCTCTACATGCATTGCAAAATCTATGCTAACTGCAGTTTTTCCATTATAAAACTGCTGGTGAAGTCACTGTTCTATTTCCAGCTCAGCTCTGGCACTGTGCGGATGCTTGCTGCTTAGTAAATAGAAATATTTTTTTTAGGGAAAAGAGAACATACTGAATCAAAGAGCTAGAGGCTTTTGATACCCTTTCTTCCAAGTCATTTCAAATAATGTAATGAAATAAATGAATAATAAAGAGCAAACAGAAGCTCGTGTGATGACTCAACACACCAGGAGTCATGAGGAAAATGCTGAATTCTTGACTACATGTTCCAGTATAAAACCACAGGAGTGTGCACACTGGAAAACTTTCACCTTTTAAATAGGTGTTATCAACAGCCTCGGCAGCATTAATCAATGTTCTTATCACTTGGGTAATTACATTCCTCCTCCTGGCACACACATGCAAAGGAGGGAATTTAGGATCTTGACGTGAGGCTTGGAAAAGAAAGGACAAAGCAAGAAAGCTCTTCTACCTTCTGTCCTTCCTGCTCAGCTCCAGCTGGGGTCTCGCCTTCTTTAGTCACCCTCGGAGATAAAAAACATTTTAGCCCCATGCAAATACATCAGCTCGTTTTCCTAAGAATATCTGCTCCAATAAATCACTTTACTTGCTCTGGCTGCATTCATGTGTATGTTCCGTGCATCTGGAGGTGAGTGATTGTCACAAACATTTGTTCACACAAAGGAATTAAAACAAGCCCGTTGACAGCTTTCTTCTGAAACAATGGCTATTTCTACTGCAACATGGTTATGGAAAGAGTCCAGATCCAACAATCCCAAAACCTGCCAGCCCCTGCTGTACCACAGGCAGCACAGCTCCAAGGCCCCACTGCTCACAGAGGAGTCTCTAGAGAAACAACTGCACCCAACTTTCTGCACGTGTTTCAGACAGGAAAGATCTCAGCACGGAGCACTCGGGAGCCCATGGTGTGTGCAGAGCTCAGCCAGCACCTGGAGTGCCACCACAGAGATTCATTCCCATTTCAGCCTGTGCCAGGGCTGCCCTGACCAGCCCAGCCCAGCCCTGACCAGCCCAGCCCTGACCAACCCAGCCCAGCCCAGGCCCGGCAGGAGCAGCCCCAGGCTCTGCCTGCCCTGCCCAGGGCACTCACAGAGCCCAGCCAAACCCTGCTCTGGTCCTGCCCTGCCAAGGGCACTCACAGAGCCCAGCCCCTGGTCCTGTCCTGCCCAGGGCACTCACAGAGCCCAGCCCCTGGTCCTGCCCTGCCCAGGGCACTCACAGAGCCCAGCCAAACCCTGCTCTGGTCCTGCCCTGCCCAGGGCACTCACAGAGCCCAGCCAAGCCCTGCTCTGGTGTCCTGCCCTGCCCAGGGCACTCACAGAGCCCAGCCCCTGGTCCTGCTGCCCAAAGCCTCTACCCCAGGCAGAGCTGGGTCCCAGCTGGGAGCACTGGCAGCCAGGGGGATGCACACACAGGCTGCAGCAGGGACTGTCAGGAAAAGGACTTTAAGAGGTGCATCTGGAAGGCAAGAATAGACTACTGCAGTGACAAAAGTACTTTTTAAAATAGAGCACACTTGTTCTATCCCTTTTGCTGCCAAGAGGAATCAGCAGCACAGGACTGGAGGCAGCAGGGACAGGTGTTTTGTCTAAAAGGAGAATTGGTTCTTTTGGCCACCTATACAGCACGTTTGGCCAACGGGTTCAAATCCAAGTGTGGGATCCTTCCATCAGCAGCATTCAGGCACTGGCAAGCTCTGCTGGAGCTCTGCTCTTGCCTTTCACATGATCAGATGAAAAGCTGCTTTCTGAGCTTCTGTTTGCCATTCCTTTTTCCTTCCAAACCATGTATTATTTAAAATTATCTGGAAGAGTTACAAATTATTCTAACCAATTCTTTCAGCAGGCAAGAATCTATGACTGTAAGGAGATTATAAATGTATTTTCTTACAGCTGAGCAGTTCAAGCCCAACATTTAAATGTTGGTATAAAAATATGCGAAACCAAACTGTATGACAGAGCTTGCTTTGTCAAAACACAAATGTCTCATAAAATATGCTGTCTGGCATCAGAAGTAGTAGGTGATATTTTTAAGACCAACTTTTTCAAGGAAAAGTATCGATTAAAATTAACAAAAGACATTCAAAATTAGGATTTGATATTTTGTCTTTTGATTTCAAATGGCAACAATTGTGAGGTTTATTAGATTTGTTTAAAGGTCAGACCCAAAATAAAAAAATTAGCTGTGCAAAATATTTTGTTCAACCCTTCATAACTTCTTAAAGTTACTGTTCCTTAGTTGAAAACTGCCCAAAAACCTCTCCTATTTATTCAGTTCCCCTATCTGCCATCTTCATCTCCAGTATTTCTCTACAGTCCACAAGCCAAAGCACACCATTTGTTTGGCTCTCATCCAAAGGGCCTTCACCCATGCAACTTATCAAAAGGGTTTTTGGATTTTAAGTCTTCCCAGCAGCTGGGATCATTTGGCAGCTCGTGTGAGGAGGAGGGAAATTGAATTTCCTGGAAAAGAAAGCACTGTGAACCATTTGTACATGGCCTCACCAACAATGAGCAGCAGTGCAGCCTGGCAGGAGCAGCAGGGCAAGGGCAGAGGTGAAATCAGAGGGGAAATGCTGAAACCGGCTGCAGAGATGGGCTGGGAGCAGGGGAGGGCACAGGAAACCCCCAGGCTGTGCTGAGACACCAAATGTCTCTCAGCAGAGCACAGGACAGACCCCAGGCACTGCCAGGGTGGAGATGGCACAACCAGGACAGAGATGGCACAGCCAGGACGGAGATGGCACAGCCTGCCCTGCCAGGACAGAGATGGCACAGCCAGGATGGGGATGGCACAGCCAGGGTGGAGATGGCACAGCCAGGGTGGAGATGGCACAGCCAGGGTGGAGATGGCACAGCCTGGGTGGAGATGGCACAGCCTTTACAGCCAGGATGGGGATGGCACAGCCTTTACTGCCAGGGTGGAGATGGCACAGCCAGGACAGAGATGGCACAGCCCGCCCTGCCAGGACAGAGATGGCACAGCCAGGACAGAGATGGCACAGCCAGGATGGAGATGGCACAGCCTTTACTGCCAGGATGGAGATGGCACAGCCAGGGTGGAGATGGCACAGCCTGCCCTGCCAGGATGGGGATGGCACAGCCAGGATGGGGATGGCACAGCCAGGACAGAGATGGCACAGCCTTTACAGCCAGGATGGGGATGGCACAGCCTGCCCTGCCAGGACAGAGATGGCACAGCCAGGATGGGGATGGCACAGCCTTTACTGCCAGGACAGAGATGGCACAGCCTGCCCTGCCAGGACAGAGCCCCAGCCCCAGAAGCAGCTGCTGCAGGGCTCTGCTGAAGGGGAAGAAGAGCAGCCCCAGAGGGATGCCGTCCTCTGGGGTGAAGGGTTTGGGGTCACAGGGGCTGCTCCAAGAGCAGGGCCAGAGCAGGAGCCTGAGCTGCAGGAGCTTTCTGCAGCCCTGTGCCCTCCTCATTACAGCTCTCAGCTATTACAGCTCATTCTGCAGGGCCAGCCTTGATGATTTCAGAGAAATCAAAGCTACTGATAACAAAATCTGGACATTCACTCCAAGTAAAGCAAAGAGTATTAGGCTGCAATTGTACCAAATTATGATCTGTTTCATCCCTCTAAAAAAGGCTTCACAAATAACCAAGAGACCTGTGAGTACAGATTTTTCAACTCAAGTAGACTAGAAAGTATTTAGTTTCTTTGATAGTGTGGAGGGTTTTATCTTCTCTTGCTTTGTCAAAGCAAGATGCAAAGCCCTGGATCTACTCAGTTCCATTGTGGTCACCCACAATAACGTGGCTTTGTCAACAGAGCAGACACCAGGTGACACAGTCTAGCTCTGCATCGGCCTCAAAAGGCTCCTATGCTACACATGGCCCTGAAAGGAAGATAAAAAAGGAAAAAGGAAAAATAGAGCTTAAGCTGAGATACAGCTGAGCTTCCTAAAAACCCTTACTATAATCTATTTACACGCTGCCTGCAGAGGCTCTTTGGGTGGACAGCTGTTTTATTTACATGGTGCTTTACAATTCCAGCAATCTACCTGAGCAACTAAAAACTTCCATGCAGATAAAATCAGAAGAGATCAGAAATCCTCAGCCAGACAATTCCAAATGAAAAGCATGCTAGTGAGAAATTTTGTGTTGTCCCAGGCAAAAATGAGCAGCTGTTGTGGTCACTGCACTTCAGCCAGGCTGGTATTAAATATCTCATGGACTGAGTCATATTCAAACCACCTCTGACGTGAGCAGTGGCAACACCTGACAAGGATGACATCTGACTTCACATCCTGCAAATAAACACAAATATTGTGTCTTGATAGAGATGGCAGATTTTTTTTTACAGGGCAAATGACCATGAAAATCAGGTGAGCTATGAGCCATGCACAGTGCCAGTCAGAGATCAGAGCCTGCAAAGCTGCTGAGCATCCTCTGCGCATTTTGCACTGCAGAAGAACTCAGCACTTCACTGAATCAGGCCCCAGAGCCAGTGAGAACTGCTGAATCCAAGGAGATGACCTAAAGCACAGTGGCCAGCACTCACAGAAGGATGATTCCCTTTTCACCCTGACTCAAGCACAGTGGCCAGCACTCACAGGATGATTCCCTTTTCACCCTCACCTAAAGCACAGTGGCCAGCACTCACAGAAGGATGATTCCCTTTTCACCCTCACCTAAAGCACAGTGGCCAGCACTCACAGGATGATTCCCTTTTCACCCTCACCTAAAGCACAGTGGCCAGCACTCACAGAAGGATGATTCCCTTTTCACCCTGACTCAAACACAGAGGCCAGCACTCACAGAAGGATGATTCCCTTTTCACCCTGACTCAAGCACAGTGGCCAGCACTCACAGAAGGATGATTCCCTTTTCACCCTGACTCAAGCACAGTGGCCAGCACTCACAGGAGGATGATTCCCTTTTCACCCTGACATAAAGCACAGTGGCCAGCACTCACAGGATGATTCCCTTTTCACACTGACATAAAGCACAGTGGCCAGCACTCACAGAAGGATGATTCCCTTTTCACCCTGACTCAAGCACAGTGGCCAGCACTCACAGAAGGATGATTCCCTTTTCACCCTCACCTAAAGCACAGTGGCCAGCACTCACAGAAGGATGATTCCCTTTTCACCCTCACCTAAAGCACAGTGGCCAGCACTCACAGAAGGATGATTCCCTTTTCACCCTGAGCCCAAACACAGTGGCCAGCACTCACAGGATGATTCCCTTTTCACCCTCACCTAAAGCACAGTGGCCAGCACTCACAGGATGATTCCCTTTTCACCCTGAGCCCAAACACAGTGGCCAGCACTCACAGAAGGATGATTCCCTTTTCACCCTCACCTAAAGCACAGTGGCCAGCACTCACAGGATGATTCCCTTTTCACCCTGAGCCCAAACACAGTGGCCAGCACTCACAGAAGGATGATTCCCTTTTCACCCTCACCTAAAGCACAGTGGCCAGCACTCACAGGATGATTCCCTTTTCACCCTCACCTAAAGCACAGTGGCCAGCACTCACAGAAGGATGATTCCCTTTTCACCCTGAGCTCAAGCACAGTGGCCAGCACTCACAGAAGGATGATTCCCTTTTCACACTGACTCAAACACAGTGGCCAGCACTCACAGAAGGATGATTCCCTTTTCACCCTGACTCAAACACAGAGACCAGCACTCACAGAAGGATGATTCCCTTTTCACCCTGAGCCCAAACACAGAGACCAGCACTCACAGGATGATTCCCTTTTCACCCTGACTCAAACACAGAGGCCAGCACTCACAGAAGGATGATTCCCTTTTCACCCTGACTCAAACACAGAGGCCAGCACTCACAGAAGGATGATTCCCTTTTCACCCTGAGCTCAAACACAGTGGCCAGCACTCACAGAAGGATGATTCCCTTTTCACCCTCACCTAAAGCACAGTGGCCAGCACTCACAGAAGGATGATTCCCTTTTCACCCTGAGCATTTTGCCAGTTTCAGTAACACCCACCAGGCCCAGCTGCGTGCCCTGTCCAGGGCAGAGGTGCAGCTTTGTCCCCAGCTGTTTTCTTGTAAGCAGGGACAAGAAGAGGAACGTGCTGCAGGAGCAAAATCCTGCCTGCAGGTAAGACAGCAGCAAATGACACTGGTGGCCAAAGGAACCTTCCTGCCTCATTGAAGCAGCTCTCCTTTGGCAAGTCCGTGTTTTGCAGAAGACACGACCCTGCCCTGTCACAAAGCCTCTCCCCAGCTCAGCCCTGTCCCACACACTGCCTCTGAAGCAGCTAACAGGTCAGACATTCATCAGCTGCCAGCCCCAACCCGGGCTCAGCTCATCTCCAAGCACCTGACTTGTCCATGCAGGAGCTACAGCAGCAGGCTACCCTCTAACAATGAGCTCATGCTGATGTTCAAACCCAGCTGAAATGATTTACTGAACTACTGAAATAAAATTAAATAAAAGTTATACACCAGATTTCTTGCTGGCCCTACAGGCTGCACTCTGTCTCACATTACACAAGCCCATCAAATATTTAAAGTGACCATGTCTACACAATTACACATAATTCAGCAGAGAGGAACATACTGCTAAATGATATAAATCATGCTGGCATTTGTGTCTATGCAGGACTAATACTAAATATCATGAAAATGCTTCTATTTTCTTCTAAGAGACACTGTCAGGCTGCCACCTCTTCCCAAAGAGTGCAGCGTGCCAAGCCCAGAGATGTGACAGCAGCGTGGGCTGTGGTGTCCCCTGGCAGGAGCAGCCTGCCACAAGTGTTTAGCCCATGGCAGGTGAGCATCTCCACCTGCAGTGGCACCTGCACACCCCTGCCAGCCTGCACAGGGCACAGCCCGTGGTGCCAGGGGGCTCTGTGGGCATTCATTGGGCATCCAGTGGCACCTGCACACCCCTGCCAGCCTGCACAGGGCACAGCAGAGGCCCAGGGCCCAGCCCGTGGTGCCAGGGGCTCTGTGGGCATTCATTGGGCATCCAGTGGCACCTGCACACCCCTGCCAGCCTGCACAGGGCACAGCAGAGGCCCAGGGCCCAGCCCGTGGTGCCAGGGGCTCTGTGGCAGCACAGCTTGGCCAGCAGCACGCTGGCACCTCCAGATGGCCTCAGAGCAGGCACAGCACGGGCACAAAGCTGCACTCAGGACAAGCACAGTGCCCTGCCTTTGTGTTCTGCAGGAAACAGCCCCACAGCGCTGGGGCTCCTGAGCTCCAGTCCAGGCTGGGCACACTTGGGGCAGAGCTGGGACAGAGCTCAGGGCCCACCCCAGCCCAGCAGAGCACAGAACAGCCCTGGGCCCTCTGTGAGCCCCTAGGGCAGCCCCTCAAGGCCCAGGTCACTGCAGGGACCTGCACACACCCCACGGAGGGCAGGAGCCTTGCCCTGGGCTGCCCCAAGAGCTGGCTGACCCCAGGCCACCCATGGGCCCTTAGGCAATGTCCCTGTGCCCCAGCAGCACTCTGTGCCCTTCCACCTTGGTGAACAGACCACAGAGCAATTCACCAAACAGGAAAAAAAAAACATTTTCCTCATAATAGATGAAATAAGGAGCAAGTGCAAGCCATTGTCCTGTAGGCCAGGGAAGAGCTGTGTGCTCTGGATTTTTCTGCATCTTTGCCCTGCCTTTTAGCTGCCTGGTTGCTTGAAATAACCTCAGGGGGTTCTGTTTTATTATGTTTAAAGGAAGTATTTTCCTTTCTGCTGAGATTCTTTCACATTTAAGGCTATCATCAGTCATATTGATTTTTCATGGACTAACTAGACTGAGGAAAGGAGTAATGTGTTATTCCTTACACACAATTTTTCCAAATGGCTTCTCTGCCCAGGGCATGATGTGGCAGAGGCTGTGCTGCACTTGTTGCTGGCTGACACAAATGCATGCTCAGTCCCCACAGCATCCTTTGCACACTGGCTCTGCAGGAAATGCAGGAGGCTGCACTCTGCATTAGAGGGAACCTCAGCAGGAAGGAGAAGTGACCTGGCAGAGCTGCCATCCATGCTGACCCATGCAGCACCACTCTTCAAGCACAACCTGCCCATGCTCCAGGCAAGGCCAGTTCTGGTAAATGCCATCTGGGAGAATTTGAGGCTTTTTTTCCCCAGTAAAATTCCAGACAGAAACACAATATTAGAACTTCCTTGATCTAGAGCATGAAACGCTCTCAAAGACCTGACACGGAGCAGACTGTGACTGTAAGAAAGGAGGAATCATTCCACAGTGCAGCAGGTCTGCAGCTGCTAGAAAACAACAATAAAGACCCAGAGAGGCAGGGGATGCACACAGGTGAGGCAGGGGCTGTGCACAGGAGAGGCAGGGGCTGTGCACAGGAGAGGCAGGGGATGCACAGGTGAGGCAGGGGATGCACAGGTCAGGCAGGGGCTGTGCACAGGAGAGGCAGGGGCTGCACAGGCGAGGGAGGGGATGCACAGGTGAGGAAGGGGATGTGCACAGGAGAGGCAAGGGCTGTGCACAGGAGAGGCAGGGGATGCACAGGTGAGGCAGGGGCTGCACATGGGTCAAGGCAAAGCCCTTTCAGTGCAATTGCCTGTGGAGCCTGCCCTTTTACTAAAACTGGGAGGATATTTATAGAATAAAGTTTCACTTCAAGCCCTGTCACATACTGTATTACTCAGAAAATGTCAAAAGTGCAGCAGCAAAACTGAAATGAATTAAAATCATCTTTTGAACCATTTGATGCCTGGCAAATAGGACACGACAAGCAACGATACCCTATGGAACCAAAACAAGGAGAAGAGAAAGTTAATCCATCTCTCCAGAGCTTATCACCATTTTGAGCACTTTGGGAAGAAGTTGGTACACCTGACTGAGACACAGACGACTCAGCCACTGACAGGATCTGTAGCTTCCACCCCAACGTGGAGCTTTGCTTGCCAGCAGCCTGCAGCAGCAGCAGCCAGGCCTGGGACTCACAGCAGGCACTGCTGGAGTGCAGTAACGCTCCCACCCTCGTCTGCCCTCCCCTCAGTGGGGACTGCATCTGCCCGGCACAACAGGAGGCGAAAGAAAGGCGGGAGGAAGGAAAAGGGACAGTTAATGACTTTGAAAGAACGTCTGAAAGACAAAACTAAATTGACTCGTGGTGCCAGTTCCCTCTGTGCACGGCAGACACGGGCAGGGAGTGACCAGAGCACGCTCAGCAGAGTGCCCAGCAGCCAGAGATCAGCCTAGCAGCACACACACACAGACTGAGCCCTGGCAGCAGGAAATCTCAGTATTTCACTGCAAGAGCCAAATAAAAATTCCAGCAGTCCTCAAGCTCCTTGATCCTGATACCAACAGGACAAGGAAACAAATGAGTTTCTTTCTCACCTGTTCTAGGGGTTGCTCCAAGCTATGCCACATGCCAATTACTCAAAAGTAACAAGTCCTTCAGGAATCAGAGCAGAAGGCATGGCCACAAGACAACTTCTAGAAAGGAAAGAGAAATTTTAAGTATCTACACACTGCAGGTCTTGTCAAATAAAACACTGGGGAGGAATAACCACGATCTTCCTGAAAGAAAGCAGAACTCTAACTTTTCAGCCATGAACACTTCCTCAGATGATACTGTTCAGGGAAGGTAATTAAGTGAACCTGCTACACTGGAATACTTTTCCACAAGCATAGGGCATGTGGGGTTGAAACAATGCCCTCTGTATCACACCTATTTCCCAGTGCCATCAATGTAGTACTGCATGAGGCGTTCAAGGCACAGCAGCCCGGCTGTCCCAGTGCACACACTCTGCCTTCACCAGACCACACAGAGCCACCCAGACTCAGGGCATCACAGAGAGCACAAACTGCCCTTCCAACTCCTCAAGCCCTCCCCAGGCATGCCTTAATTTCCTGAACTGCAGCAAAGGAAAAAATGCCACACTAGGAAACAGTCTAACACCAAACTGATTTCTAGGACGGTCTCTGTTTGCTCCATGTACTGAAACAAAACAATTCCATTTCAGAACTGTTGAAGTACTTGCCTATTTTCTTGGTTTTTAAATAAAAATAGCTAACTTAGACATTATAAATTTTAAAATAACCTTAGAACCTTTGTTTTCTATGAGAGGAATTTCATCATTTCATGGTGGTGTCCCCAGCCTGCCTATGGGTGAAGGGAGGCTCGGGGCCACCCCAAATCCCAGGGAAAGGGAAACAGAAACAGGCACTGCAGACCTGGCTGAACAAGGCAGCCCCGAGTCCTCAGAGCAGCTATGGGGAAAAGGCTCTGAATGAGGGAGCCCAGCCCTGCCTCACTCACTGCCAGCCTGACTGGTGCCCAGTTTCAAACACTGCTACAGAAATGTCTGAACATGTTTCATCTCTTCCATATGACCAGAGACAGTAAATTCTGTCCATCTCCCAGCCACGAGAGCTGCGACCCCCCTCCTCTATTTTGTTTTCTTAGCTTTATTTTGCAATCTCTTATGCAGAGTTCAAAAAGGAACATAATTAAAAATTTACTCCTCAGAACCAAATTTTTATCTTTTTTCCCCACAGATCCAGTGGAGAGAAGAGGAGAGAGGGGAGATGAACAAAAAAAAAAAAAATACTTCCTGTCACATAAATAATGAAAAAGATGCTCAAAGACTGAAATTTTCACATGCAGCTTTTGAAGTTATTTTTTACTTCTTTGTATTTTGTTGCATGCTCTACCTGCTGGTTTTTTTCCTTGGTAGCTTGACAAGTTCCTTTTAAAAAAATGATTTTTAAAAGGCAATTCAAGAAGTTTTCACTGATCCTGTCCAAATAAAAGGAAGATTCTTTTCGTTGAGTATGCAAACTGCAATCCTTTGAACAAAAGGCACTTGCCCACATGATGCCAAATCCTTCCTTGGCTGAGAGCTTACACAGTGCAGGCTCCATCCACAGTGCAACAGGGAGGAAAAATTCAATTTAAACCAAGCTCCTGCTCTGGCACAGCACTCAGAGATCCCCTGTGTGTGCTGAGACGGGAGGGGTGGGGTGTTTGGGGTGTTTGGGGTGTTTGGGGTGTTTGCTGTACCTCTGCTCTGTGCAGGAGGCTCTCCAGCATCCCACCCTGCCCGGGGCTGAGGTGCCAGTGTGACACTGCCCGTGTGACACACACAGGCAGCCCTGCCAGCCTGTGCCTCCCAGGGCCCCAGCTCATTTCCTCAGAGCTTGCTGAGCCGTGCTCCAAGCGCTTACAAAACAGCAAATCTCCGGAAAGGCTCAGGTGGGATCTGTGTGCACAGTGCCAGCAGCAGCCAGCCAAGAGGCCAGGCTGGCCTCTCCTGAGAGGGGCTGCAGGCCCTGGCTCCGCTGCCCCCTGGCCCTGCCCTGCTGAGCTGCCCAGCCCCACACCAACGCCCCACCCATCCCCAGGGGGACAGGGACACCCCAAACTCACCCTGTGCCGCCCCTGCCCCGTGCCAGGCAGGGCACAGCTCACCCTCCATGCCAGGCCCAGGCAGGGCACAGCTCACCCCCTGTGCCAGGGCAGGGCACAGCTCACCCCCTGTGCCAGGGCAGGGCACAGCTCACCCTCTGTGCCAGGCCAGGGCACAGCTCACCCCCTGTGCCAGGCCCAGGCAGGGCACAGCTCACCCTCTGTGCCAGGCCCAGGCAGGGCACAGCTCACCCTCCATGCCAGGCCCAGGCAGGGCACAGCTCACTCCCTGTGCCAGGGCAGGGCACAGCTCACCCTCTGTGCCAGGCCAGGGCACAGCTCACCCCCTGTGCCAGGGCAGGGCACAGCTCACCCCCTGTGCCAGGGCAGGGCACAGCTCACCCCCTGTGCCAGGCCCAGGCAGGGCACAGCTCACCCCCTGTGCCAGGCCCGGGCAGGGCACAGCTCACCCCCTGTGCCAGGCCCGGGCAGGGCACAGCTCACCCCCTGTGCCAGGGCAGGGCACAGCTCACCCCCTGTGCCAGGCCCAGGCAGGGCACAGCTCACCCTCTGTGCCAGGGCAGGGCACAGCTCACCCTCCATGCCAGGCCCAGGCAGGGCACAGCTCACCCTCCCAGTGCTGCCCAGCCTGGGCAAGGTGTGGACAGCCCAGGCTGAGCAGTCTGTGTGCAGTGAGGGGTTGGTGAGCCCTGGGGCCCAGTGAGCCCCGTGCTGCCCAGGCTGCAGAGGGGGCACAGTCCCAGTGCCAGGCACTGTTGCTCCTGGCACCCGGGCCCCTTCCTGCTGCCCTCATCTGCTCTGCCTCTGGGGAGGCACTGCGAGCCAATGCCCTGAGTGCACATCCCCTGTCACTCTGTGTCCCACTGAACCTGAACGAGCCCCCAGAGCAGCCCCCAGCAGGCACGGGCTCTGCAGCAGGGCACAGGGCAGGGCAGGGGTGCCTGCTGCCCTGGCACATGCCCGCAGCTCTCCAGGTCTCTGACAGGACGCTGCTGTCCCCAGGGCAGCCCCTCCAGGCTCTGCAGCCTCATGGCTTTCCAGACACGCTGCATAAATCCCAGGAACGCCTCCCGCTAGCAGCCACAACTGTCAGTGAGTGAGTGCAGCATCTCTTTTCAGTCTGCGTTACAGCACAGCGTCACTGCAAACGCCTTCCACGCTTTGGGACACATGAGAACAGGCTTTGCTTCCTTTTCCTTCCACAGCAGCTCCTGCAGCACCCCAGACATGTTACACACACACAAGCACACGTGCACCTCTCATCCCAGCAGGCCCCCTGAGCTAAACCACCGAGATTTGAAGGATGCATTCAATTACCAGCTACTGACGCTTGATCACTACATTCTAAATAAGTCCCACAAGTAATAAGCAGTATTATAACAGAGTCTCTGGCATCACCATCCTTCACTGTTCCCTCCAAATGCTGCCATCACTATCATTATCATGATGAAAGCTTTGAGCTCAGTTTATCATCTGGATGTGTGAAAGGCTGCACAGGGAAGGATTAACACACATTTGTAAGGTAAGAGTAAATGCAATTTCAACTCGTAGGCTTGCATCTGCTGCCTTTCTTTCTTTCAACAAGAATAATGAGCATCATTCAGGAGCACATTTCAGTTTCAGCTTGTTCCCACTGCCAGATCTCCCACATCACATGGGAACCCTCAGAGGGCAAGAGACCAAGTCCTACCATAAAAGCTCAATCCTATTTGCCCTTAAACACTTCCCACCCTTGAGAACACAGAAGTTGGGGCAACACCTGGATTTGCTGATCCACTCTGACATCGCTGCAAACCAGGGAGTGCCTCACTGAGCCCTTTCCATCCTGGCTCTCCCCCTGAGCCCTTTCCATCCTGGCTCTCCCCCTGAGCCCTCTCCATCCTGGCTCTCCCCCTGAGCCATTCCAGCTCTCCATCCTGGCTCTCTGAGCCATTCTATCTCTCCATCCTGGCTCTCTGTCTGAGCCATTCCAGCTCTCCATCCTGGCTCTCTGTCTGAGCCATTCCAGCTCTCCATCCTGGCTCTCTCTCAGCCATTCCAGCTCTCCATCCTGGCTCTCTGAGCCATTCCAGCTCTCCATCCTGGCTCTCTCTCAGCCATTCCAGCTCTCCATCCTGGCTCTCTCTCAGCCATTCCAGCTCTCCATCCTGGCTCTCTGAGCCATTCCAGCTCTCCATCCTGGCTCTCTCTCAGCCATTCCAGCTCTCCATCCTGGCTCTCTGAGCCATTCTATCTCTCCATCCTGGCTCTCTCTCAGCCATTCCAGCTCTCCATCCTGGCTCTCTCTGAGCCATTCCAGCTCTCCATCCTGGCTCTCTCTCTCAGCCATTCCAGCTCTCCATCCTGGCTCTCTCTCTGAGCCATTCCAGCTCTCCATCCTGGCTCTCTCTCTGAGCCATTCCAGCTCTCCATCCTGGCTCTCTCAGCCATTCCAGCTCTCCATCCTGGCTCTCTCTCTCAGCCATTCCAGCTCTCCATCCTGGCTCTCTCTCTGAGCCATTCCAGCTCTCCATCCTGGCTCTCTCTCTGAGCCATTCCAGCTCTCCATCCTGGCTCTCTCTCTGAGCCATTCCAGCTCTCCATCCTGGCTCTCTGAGCCATTCTATCTCTCCATCCTGGCTCTCTCTCTCAGCCATTCCAGCTCTCCATCCTGGCTCTCCCTGAGCCATTCCAGCTCTCCATCCTGGCTCTCTGAGCCATTCCAGCTCTCCATCCTGGCTCTCTCTCTCTCTCTCTCAGCCATTCCAGCTCTCCATCCTGGCTCTCTCTCAGCCATTCCAGCTCTCCATCCTGGCTCTCTGAGCCATTCCAGCTCTCCATCCTGGCTCTCTCAGCCATTCCAGCTCTCCATCCTGGCTCTCTCTCAGCCATTCCAGCTCTCCATCCTGGCTCTCTCTCAGCCATTCCAGCTCTCCATCCTGGCTCTCTCTCAGCCATTCCAGCTCTCCATCCTGGCTCTCTCTCAGCCATTCCAGCTCTCCATCCTGGCTCTCTCTCAGCCATTCCAGGTCTCCATCCTGGCTCTCTCTCAGCCATTCCAGCTCTCCATCCTGGCTCTCCCTGAGCCATTCCAGCTCTCCATCCTGGCTCTCTCTCTCAGCCATTCCAGCTCTCCATCCTGGCTCTCTCTCAGCCATTCCAGCTCTCCATCCTGGCTCTCTCTCAGCCATTCCAGCTCTCCATCCTGGCTCTCTCTCTCAGCCATTCCAGCTCTCCATCCTGGCTCTCTCTCAGCCATTCCAGCTCTCCATCCTGGCTCTCTCTCAGCCATTCCAGCTCTCCATCCTGGCTCTCTCTCAGCCATTCTATCTCTCCATCCTGGCTCTCTCTCAGCCATTCCAGCTCTCCATCCTGGCTCTCTCTCAGCCATTCCAGCTCTCCATCCTGGCTCTCCCTGAGCCATTCCAGCTCTCCATCCTGGCTCTCTCTCAGCCATTCCAGCTCTCCATCCTGGCTCTCCCTGAGCCATTCCAGCTCTCCATCCTGGCTCTCCCTGAGCCATTCCAGCTCTCCATCCTGGCTCTCCCTGAGCCATTCCAGCTCTCCATCCTGGCTCTCCCTGAGCCATTCCAGCTCTCCATCCTGGCTCTCCCCTGGGCAGTTCACCCCAGAGAGCTCTGGGCTCCACCTGAGCAGCTTCCCCTGCAGCCTCGTGTCTCCCTGCAGGGCAGAGCTCCGTGTCCCAGCCAGGGGCTCAGGAGGCCGAGTGCCCTTTGCTGGGAAGGCACATGATGGGTGGCACAGACACTGAGCATCACAAGCACCTGCTGGCTCAGTCTGAGCTCGGGGCAGGGCCCTTCACAGCACCCAGCTCATCTCTCTAAGGACCAAGACACTGACACCCATCCAAAGAGAGGCAGAGAGCAAAATGGCAAAATGCAAATCATTCCTAATTCACCAACTGCTCCCACTGTCACAGAGGCACTGATTTATCACAGCAGTGCAACTGTCCTGCTCCTCAGCATTCACATTCCTGTTGATAATGATGGAAAATTTCCAGGGTGTAAGGGAGGAAAAGAGCTATTTTGTCTTTTCTGCCTCTCAGAGATGGGGAATGCATCAGACTCCATCTGAGAATTCCACTGGAGCTCATGTGGGCTGGGAGGAGGAGGGAGAGAAGGAAGCCAGCTACAACCTGTGTCGTTTCTTCCCACAGTTTTGCTGGGTACAAAGCAAACTAGCAAGAATTCAAATTTTTTCTTTCAATCAAACGATGATCTGAGATAGGTATTCATGAGCTTCCCACATGTGAGGTGCCTGAATGACCCACAGAGAATTCCCATTTGTCAGGTTTGAATTTCAGTTGCCTCTGTGAGCTCCAGGAGCTGTGGTGAGCACCAAGGCTGAGCTCCCTGCAGGAGCACTGCCACTGCACCCCACAGCACCAAAATCCTGCACCCCCAGAGCACCAAAACCCTGCACCCCCACAGCACCAAAACCCTGCACCCCACAGCACCAAAACCCTGCACCCCACAGCACCAAAACCCTGCACCCCAGAGCACCAAAACCCTGCACCCCCACAGCACCAAAACCCTGCACCCCACAGCACCAAAATCCTGCACCCCCACAGCACCAAAACCCTGCACCCCACAGCACCAAAACCCTGCACCCCACAGCACCAAAATCCTGCACCCCACAGCACCAAAACCCTGCACCCCACAGCACCAAAATCCTGCACCCCACAGCACCAAAACCCTGCACCCCACAGCACCAAAACCCTGCACCCCACAGCACCAAAATCCTGCACCCCACAGCACCAAAATCCTGCACCCCACAGCACCAAAATCCTGCACCCCAGAGCACCAAAACCCTGCACCCCCACAGCACCAAAACCCTGCACCCCCACAGCACCAAAATCCTGCACCCCCACAGCACCAAAATCCTGCACCCCACAGCACCAAAACCCTGCACCCCACAGCACCAAAATCCTGCACCCCCACAGCACCAAAACCCTGCACCCCACAGCACCAAAACCCTGCACCCCACAGCACCAAAATCCTGCACCCCACAGCACCAAAATCCTGCACCCCACAGCACCAAAATCCTGCACCCCACAGCACCAAAACCCTGCACCCTCTGCTGGGCCAAAGAGCCAGGGGGCTCAGGCAGCAAAGAGAAATATTTCTGTAAGCTGCTTCAGCAAAGCAAAGTAAATCCAAACTTGCTGATTGCCAGGAGAGCCTTCAAAGGTTAAAATGTTTTCCACGCTCAGTTCAGGCACTGGACCCACTTCTTTCAACTGCAGCTTCCCCTCCATTTTAATGCAGAAAACTCAACAGTTAATTCACAGGACTGAACATTTAAACACACTGATGGAGCTTCATGCATTGGCAAGAATGGCATTTAAAATTCTTACAGTATCAAAACAGAAAATTTCAAATAAACGTGGAATGCATTCAATCCTTAGGTCTCCACTGAAACATTCTGATGAATTCAATCTCAATTAATTGAACATCAATTCTCAAGACTAAAGCAGTACAATCAATTTGATTTCTCTTTTCTGATTCCCACACCTGAAGTCACAACTCACTGAAGCTCACGGCAGCAGGCACCGTTCACCAGGGCATCCCAGCCACTGCTGGCACAGGATCCAGGGGCAGAAATCCTGCTCAGCTGCTGGGGAGGCCTCATGGCTTAGCTCAGTCCTGGTGGGGCCCTCCAGAGTGCCCTGGGCGCTGGGACAGCGCCTGGCACAGCGGGGTGGGCACGGGACAGCACCGGGCAGGGCTGGAGAGCAGCGTGCCCTGCAGGGAGGGCACAGCACCAGGCACAGGGGCTGCAGGAGGGACAGGGAGGGGATTGAACCAAGGCACCAGGGCACAGGGGCTGCAGGAGGGACAGGGAGGGAACTGAACCAAGGCACCAGGGCACAGGGGCTGCAGGAGGGACAGAGAGGGAACTGAACCAAGGCACCATGGCACAGGGGCTGCAGGAGGGACAGGGACAGAATTGAACCAAGGCACCAGGGCACAGGGGCTGCAGGAGGGACAGAGAGGGAACTGAACCAAGGCACCATGGCACAGGGGCTGCAGGAGGGACAGGGACAGAATTGAACCAAGGCACCATGGCCCAGGGGCTGCAGGAGGCACAGAGAGGGGATTGAACCAAGGCACCATGGCACAGGGGCTGCAGAGACACAGAGAGGGGATTGAACCAAGGCACCATGGCACAGGGGCTGCAGAAGGGACAAAGACAGAATTGAACCAAGGCACCATGGCACAGGGGCTGCAGGAGGGACAGGGAGGGAACTGAACCAAGGCACCATGGCACAGGGGCTGCAGGAGGCACAGAGACAGGATTAAACCAAGGCACCATGGCCCAGGGGCTGCAGGAGGCACAGACAGGATTGAACCAAGGCACCAGGGCACAGGGGCTGCAGGAGGGACAGAGACAGGATTGAACCAAGGCACCAGGGCACAGGGGCTGCAGGAGGAACAAAGAATTAAACCAAGGCACCATGGCACAGGGGCTGCAGGAGGGACAGAGAGGGGATTGAACCAAGGCACCAGGGCACAGGGGCTGCAGGAGGGACAGAGAGGGGATTGAACCAAGGCACCAGGGCACAGGGGCTGCAGGAGGCACAGAGACAGGATTGAACCAAGGCACCATGGCCCAGGGGCTGCAGGAGGGACAGGGAGGGAACTGAACCAAGGCACCAGGGCACAGGGGCTGCAGGAGGGACAGGGAGGGAACTGAACCAAGGCACCATGGCACAGGGGCTGCAGGAGGGACAAAGAATTGAACCAAGGCACCATGGCACAGGGGCTGCAGGAGGGACAGGGAGGGAACTGAACCAAGGCACCATGGCAGAGGGGCTGCAGGAGGGACAGAGAGGGAACTGAACCAAGGCACCATGGCACAGGGGCTGCAGGAGGGACAAAGACAGAATTAAACCAAGGCACCAGGGCACAGGGGCTGCAGGAGGCACAAAGACAGAATTGAACCAAGGCACCATGGCACAGGGGCTGCAGGAGGAACAAAGAATTGAACCAAGGCACCATGGCCCAGGGGCTGCAGGAGGCACAGACAGAATTGAACCAAGGCACCATGGCACAGGGGCTGCAGGAGGCACAGAGAGGGAATTGAACCAAAGCACCAGGGCACAGGGGCTGCAGGAGGCACAGACAGGATTAAACTGCTGTGGCTGGAGGTGCAGGGCCTGACACCAGGACAGGAGCTGCTGCTGAGGATCCTTGCCCAATAATCAATTCCTTGGGAAGCACAGCAGAAAAGGAAGCAAGAGCAGGAATTGGGCTGCTCTGAAGGCAGATGTTTATTCTAGGCTGCCTCTGTGAACATAAACCAGGCACAAAGGAAAGGCTTTTATTCGGTTAACACACTAAAAGCAAATGCTTGCATTATTTGTGATTTCACAACGTTAATCCTGCAAGAATAGCTGGACTGGAGCTATTTATCATCTGGCACTCTAGACTTTGTTTCCATAGAAGGAAATGAAAAAGGCCAGGAAGGTTCAGCCAATTTGTCTTTTAATACTCTTTATTGGTTCATTAATGATTAATTCTTTTTAACACTGTGCCCTAGATCCTAAATTCACAATGGCTCAATTTAGATGAAAGATTTCAAATCCCCATCTCTCCTCCCTCTTCTCTTCTGTTTCCTGAGCCTATGCAAAACAACAACAACAAAAACCCCACCCAAACAAAAAAAAATAAAATAAACCCACCATGCCACTGCTCAGCACGCTGCTGTCAAAGGAAATCATCCCAGACAGAAAAACCCCTCTGGAAGATGAAACGGTGCAAAAGATGAAACAAGCAAAGAACACAACCCAGCCCAGTCCTGAAGAGCCACAAACAGTGAAAGACCCACTGAGTAAAGACAGTATCTGCTCCCACTTAGCCACAAAATCCACAACTTCTTTCTGCCCAGCACTGCAGTACTGCAGCACTCAGCTGTGCTCGGTTACTGAATTCTTCCCTTGGAAGGAACATGGATTTATCTCTTCAGCAAATTATTGACAACAGAAAATGCTATTGTTCCACAAACAGAAACCAAAGAGAGCTCTTAGAAATGTCACCTAAGCAGAATATCTGAACATTTCCTTGGGATCACAGGCAGCTACACCCTGCTCACACTGGTCTTTACAAGTTCCACGAGAATTTACTGCAAATGCATTTGTCACTGGCCTGTCCTAGATGCTGAACACACATAAGAGCATTCTGTCCACACCAAGTTTCCTCCAGGAGTTCAGTCCCTCCCTTCAGCGTTTCCTGGAGCTGTAAAAGAATCAGATGAGCAGTGGAGGTGTCTCAGATCCTATTCCTACCACAGCTATCAGTACAACACAATTTTGCATCTCACTCCTGTTTAGATAAGGAAGCAATGAAATGACCCCCTTGACAGTGTGCTCTGGGACCTCTGGAGGAATTATGCCACTTCTGTTCAGTATTTTTCTAATCTGCTTACATGCTGCTCCTAGCTGTTGCAGTTCAAATACATATTTACCTCAAAGTACACTTGACAAGACTGCAGCTCTCCCATTCATCTCAAATGAAGAGAAACATGCAAACACCTGCATTTCCTCACAAGGCAATTAACCCAGGTGAAGCATTTATCTGAATCACAGCAGCTTCTTTCTAATTTGAAAGGAAGGAAAAAACACAAACCCACAACAAAAAAAACCAACAGCATCTAAAAAACCACTACAAAGTACTTCAGTTCCCTAGAGAGAATGGCATTTCTGGCCTCAGGACACTGAGAGCACCATTCTGCAGCTCACTCAGAAGGCTGCAGGCGTGGGTACCACAGCCAGGACTGCTCCTCTGAGCCCAAAGGTACAGGGAAGAACTTTGAAACACTGGAGAAGCTGGTTGGTCTCTAGCCTGGGGTCTGAGGGGCAGGAACTGGACCAGTACCTGGTCAGTATTGCTAAAAACACCTCAGCCACAGTGACTTGTGCACTTCAGACAGAGTCCCACTGTCATCAGCGTGAGCAGATCTGTGCAAGAACAAAACAGCATTGCCCAAACCTCTCTGGAACTCTACCATCACACAGACAACCAATTCTGCTGGAAATACCGCTAGAGCTTAATAGCCCCCAAGAATTCATCATTAATTCTGCTTTTTCATCCCTTCCTCCTACCACCTTGTGATTCTCATCACTATTGAACTGGAGATGCTGGGAACTATTACCAACATTTCTGGGTTTAGTAACCCATTTTTTTTTCAATACAGCCTTATTCATTTTTTCCTGTATAAAAAGGATTTTCAAGATCACCCATTTCTATGTTACTGAGCGCTCCAAGGGCAAGAAAGTTCAGCTTCACTTGAGCCTTTCTACTCAACAGTTCACAGCCTCCTTGGCAATCCCAGGGGTATGAAAATCCTGCAGGAGAGATCCCCTGGGAACAGGTTCACTGCTGGCTCTTGATCACTGTGTGAGCTGGCAAAAGCAGAAGGTCCCCAGGGAGCCCCAGCCCGGGGATCTGCTCCACACACAGCCTAAAGCCCATCCAAACACCCTGCAGCTCCTGTCCATGGCCATCTTCTCACCAAACTTCTCCCAATTCCTGCACCAGCAGTCCCTGGGAAGGGCCAGCTCCAGGAGCATCCAAAGCTGCCAGATTTGCTTTGGCCATTAGTGGCACCATGTGCCCCAGAAAGCAATGCCAGCAGCAGCAGCTCCTGACTGCAGGCAAAGCTTCAAATCACTCTGAAGTGGTGCGAGTGCCACAAGTGTATTTCTGCCTGCTCTGCTCCTCATTACACACACAAGCCCCAGAGGTTGCAGTTCCATGTCAAAAAAAAAAGGAAACTAAAAAAAAGAAAGAAGTCTGCCCTCTTATGTTATTTTAAGCAACAGCACAGTCCAATTGACTTCAGAGGACCTCTCACTTGCCAAGCTGGACATATGCTTGAATCCTTCCCTGAAATAATGCCAGAGCCAACCTCACCCCACCCCTGCCATCCCCTCTCCCTCATTCTCCTCCCGAGGAGCTCCCAGGCTGCCCTGCAAGGACAGCCCTGCCTGTGGAACAAGGCTGTCCCCAGGGATGGTGCTCAGGAGTGCTGTAAGGCCCTGGTCCAGGTGCACCCTCAGCCTGAAGCCCCCTGAGCCTGAGCTCGTGGCTCCAGCCTGTTCTGTTTGCACCTCCAGGTGGAAGGAAGACCAGAATCTCCCCTCCTGCTTGCCAGATCTGGCATTTCCTCACACAGCATCTTCTCCCCTGAAAGCCAGCCCCTGAATTTTAGTCTGGCACAAACACACCTACTAGATAGAAGCCTTTCATGTAGGTCAGCTCTAGAAACACTCAGTTAACTCCCACTTGGCTGGAGCAGCCCCTGCTCTCCCTGCCCAGGGATTCAGGAGCACCAGCACGGTGATCATCTGCTGCAGAGATGGGGGCAGGTTTCACAATTACACCACTGTATTCATGCCAGCTGCACATGCAGATACATCCCCCACTCCCCAGTTGTTCCAAAGTCAGGACCATAAGCTTCACAGGCCCTCTGAAGCACAGAGCAAAGCGTGTGCCTGCTTTTGTTTGGATCCATTCTGCACTTTCCTGATACGTTCTGAAGAGCTGAGAAGGCACCCAAGAGAAACAGCTTGTAATCATCTGATATCTCCATGTGACCTCCCCTCTGCAATTTGCATTGGCTCTGAGTTTCCAGATGAAGCTGTCGGACAGAATAGTGCTAGGATTAATTTTAGCCTCCTCCTCAAGATGAGCTGCTGATACCAAAACAAGGTTATAATATTTGACAGAGCAGAATATTCTCCTTGCCAACATCATCTGTTTCAGGCTTCTCAGGACTGAAATAAAGTGTGGAAAAACAATTCCAAGCAAAGAGGTGCTGTGAGCTTTGAGAGCAGAGAAGGAATTAAAATAGCTTCATTCTTGCAGTTTGCAAATCAGTCTCCACGGCGGGCACGGGTCTGAACACAACAGCATCTCCTGGAAATGAGACATCCACTCAAGCTCATCAAAAGATGCTACAAACACAGTTTCGGTATAGAACAAGCTGACAGAACAAATTCCTGCAGTTTTTAGCTTCAAGTACCTGCAGTAATGGACTGTGGAGGCATTTTTGCAGTGATGGCCTGGCACCCTTCAGAGCACCACAGCAGAAATGCCCACCAGTCCCTTCCCTTGGGCATGCACTGCAGAGCTCACACAGCTCCCAGGCTCCATCACCACCCTTTTCCAGCCATGCTTGTTGAGAGTGGCTCTGGAGAAAGCCATCAAGCCCTTCTGAATCCCCATCAGGAGAAAAAGAGCCCACATCTGCCCTCGCTCACACCCTGCCTGAACAGGCACGCTCTGAGTTAGAACCAGGCCCCTTCAGAAGCGAGCTCAGGCTCCAGTGCCTCCCATGTCCTGCCAGCCAAGCCTTACCAGGTGTGATTGCAGGGACGCTGTCAGGCAGTTCTCAGAGGCAAACCCACGTGATCCTGCTCTAATACTTAGATTATTAATAACTACACTGATGTATTTTACATGAACTACACCATAAATGAATTACAGGGAAGTTAAAGCAGACCATGACTGTTATATTTGTTACATTACCTTTCTCTTGCTGTGAATAATTGCTTGACTCTACCAGGACATGGCTGCTGGCTTGTGAGTGGACTTCAGGGGACTATTCTTTGAAAAATTAGGCTCAAATGAAGCCTTCCAACAGAGTCTGTGTTTTCAGCATTTGAGTGAACAGAACAGGACTGAAACCTGGGGCAAACAGACATGGGAGTAGAGAAACACCCCAGTTGAACCCATGCAGCACCAAATGCTGCGACACCAACACCTGAGCAGGGAGGGAGAAGCAGCTGATGGAACCGTGACATTCACTTCCTATTATTATTCCTTCCAAACTATTTAATCTGTCCTAAAGTTACTTCTGCATGGAAGAACTAAAATGAAAAGAACCTGTCAGACCTATAAATCATGCCTTGCTTTACAGACCCCCTTCATCACAAGTTACAAGTCTACTACCTAATTTCCACTTAATTAATTACTAGTAAAATCCATTATGACAGTTTTCACAGAATAAATGTGAAAAGTAAAATCTGACAAAAGATTTGAGTAAGAGCTGTCATCTGAGTCTGAGATTGGTTTGAATTTTCTTTCAAATTTGTAGAAATATTGTAATTTAAGTTTTATTTCTACAAAAATGATCAGCCATCTTTTCTTGTTAAGCTCAGCAATTCCAGAATTTTGAAAAAAAATTAACATTTCCAAAGTCATAAAACAAAGTAATTCAAAGCAGGTAATTCATCTATGCAAAAATTCAAGACTTTTCTACTCTGCATTTCCTGTCTTTTAAAATAATTTGCAGGTAAGCATGTGCAGAATTCTACCATAAACAAACACTAGAGAAGGAAAAAAACCCCATATAAATGTATTGTAATATTAACAGAATATATATACAGACATCCAGAATGAGACTGATTTAGTTACAGAATAAAAACTTACTGGAAATGGCCAATTCATCTAAAGTTTCATTTACTGAATGTTTGGAAACATCTTTTCATGAGCAATACACAGAACAAGAATTCATCATGCAAATTCAATTAAATTAATAACTTTAAATGCAGTACACTTTTTGCCTCAAGCAGTTTATTTCCTCAGTGGAAAAATAAAACCTACTTTTATCAAGCATGCAATTATTTGATCAGTTTTCGTCTCATCTCTGAATAAAGGCCCCCAAAGAAGAGAGAGAAGTTCCAGTACAAAACCAAGCTGTTCCTGCTGCCAAGGCAGAAACATCTTCTCAGAATCTCAAAGAATTTTACATCACCTAATCAGACCTACAAATCAATTATCAGCTTTAATTGGATCACTCAGAGCTTCTCTCTGAAACTATTTCTTCATGGATGTTTACCTGCTCTGAAACAAGAGGAAGGAGGATGAGTGTCTCTATTATTGGGAAATTAAATTAAGCCATCTGTGATCAGGCGCTCTGTAATTCACACATGTTTACAGATAGGGTGTCGTGCAAACTGCCTGGGCTCCAACCTGCACACAAGTGAGCTCTGATCCCTCTATTCCCATCCATGGAGCACATGCTCCAGGCTCCTGACAAAGGTCACTGGGCCAGCACTGAGGGACCTGCCTGAGCCCAGCCCCAGGGATGTGCCCCAGCCCAGCCCCAGGGATGTGCCCAAACCCAGCCCCAGGGACCTGCCCAAACCCAGCCCCAGGGATGTGCCCCAGCCCAGCCCCAGGGACCTGCCCGAGCCCAGCCCCAGGGATGTGCCCAAACCCAGCCCCAGGGACGTGCCTGAGCCCAGCCCCAGGGATGTGCCCAAACCCAGCCCCAGGGATGTGCCCGAGCCCAGCCCCAGGGATGTGCCCAAACCCAGCCCCAGGGACGTGCCTGAGCCCAGCCCCAGGGATGTGCCCCAGCCCAGCCCCAGGGACCTGCCCAAACCCAGCCCCAGGGACCTGCCCAAACCCAGCCCCAGGGATGTGCCCGAGCCCAGCCCCAGGGACCTGCCCAAACCCAGCCCCAGGGACCTGCCCAAACCCAGCCCCAGGGACCTGCCCAAACCCAGCCCCAGGGATGTGCCCCAGCCCAGCCCCAGGCCTAGAGCAGAGGACAAGGAAGGGGAACGCAGCCCCTGCCCACCCAGACAGCTTTACAGGAGAGAAACCCTGTCCTTGAACAGAGAGAGCAGTGCCCTGTGCCACCCAGGTACCTGGGCAGGACAAGGTGCCCTGTGCCACCCCACACACCTGGGCAGGACAAGGAGCCCCACACAGGGCAGTGACCTGTGCCACCCCATACACCTGGGCAGGACAAGGTGCCCCACACAGAGCAGTGCCCTGTGCCACCCATGTACCTGGGCAGGACAAGGTGCCCCACACAGAGCAGTGCCCTGTGCCACCCATGTACCTGGGCAGGACAAGGAGCCCCACACAGAGCAGTGCCCTGTGCCACCCCATACACCTGGGCAGGACAAGGTGCCCCACACAGAGCAGTGCCCTGTGCCACCCATGTACCTGGGCAGGACAAGGTGCCCCATACAGAGCAGTGCCCTGTGCCACCCCACACACCTGGGCAGGACAAGGTGCCCCTCAGGGTGACTCAGGCTCTGAGCACAGCCCCACGCTGATGTGACACACCTGCAGCCTGGGCTGTGCTGGACAGACACACGGACCCTGCTGTCCCTCCACAGCAGCACAGCAGCGCCCTGGCTGCACAGGAGGGAATGAAGGAAACCCATCCACTGTAAGGGTATTTCAGAAGTAAAAGGGGCAAAGATAGGAAGAAGTCATTTTCCCATTAAATCCCACCAGCCACCAGCACGACGGAAAAGCTTTCCTAGCACTTCTCCCTGTTTTCCCAGCCAAAGCTGGTGTGAGAACAAGAGCCAGATCTCTCCTTGTGACACTCTTCTGTTGCTTTACTGCAGTCGCTAGACTCTGTAAAAACCAGACATTTTAATTTAGTTTTCAATGTCAAATAACTGATTTCAAGTGCATTTCCCACAGCAATCCATACATTCTCTGCCTTTCCACTTTTAAATGTGTGATAGCTTGCAGCTCTCTGAGGCTGCAGTGTATATTATACTGCAAAATTACCATGTCAACAAATAACTTTTCTTCACTTGTAAACAGATCCTTTCTGTGAGCTGGCAGATGTCTGCCAAATTACGCTTTTACTCATTGAGATGTTCATTGGGAAAAATATTAGTAAGATACAGCCCTCTCGTGCAGTGAGCAGCAACAAAAGCCTTGCTGGAAAATGACTCCACCAAAATACTCCTCTCCCAGCAGTGCAAGGCAGCTCTGAGAGCTGCTGTGCTAGCAAGGCACCTCAGGCCCTGAGCAGAGCAGCTCTCTGAGCAATTCTTTCCCCAGGGGCTGTGTAAGGCAGATTCAATCAATAAGCAGGTCCCAAACCTTCAGAAAACGTGTCCTGGAGTGCACATGCAGAGGGGGAGGTAAGAGCAGCCATCCCTGCACAGGGGCTGAGGCTGCAGACACCCATTCAGGTGAATTCCCACCTGTGCAGGTACCAGGTGCCGCTGCCAGGCTGCCACCCCCGTGCCCAGGGCAGCTCCTGCTCCAGGCTGGGCCCAGCAGGGACGTTCAGCTGCCTCTGCAGCCATGCTGCAAACCCCTCCTGCCAGCAGCCCAGAGCCTCCCCACACCTGGGAGAGCCCGGGTGGGCATGCTGGGCATGCTGTGGCCCAGGACTGCCCTGGAGATGCCCCCTGACAGGGCAGCTCTGGCACAGTGCAGGAATGGGGAGGACTGAGTGCTCTCCCAGCTCAAATCAATCAGACACAATTTATTCATTACAGGGCGATTCGAGCTGCCACTGAAGAGTCACTGCTTGTACTGGGCACCAGTGTGCCAGTTTTCTTCCCATGTTTGAAAAGCTGTGCTTTCTAAAACACATGAACAGAATTTCAGAAATGAATAAGCAGGGGCACATACACAACTTTAATCCTCAGCATCCAAGGAAAGGATCAAAACCACAAACTTCCCAAGGAAGAAGGCATCACATCACTCCTGAAATGGAAGAAATGTGCCCACGGGTAGTTTACAAGAACTACTGCAGGTACAGACCAACACCAGAGCCCAGGAGGTCAGGAGGCTGATGCTTGCTAGAAAATGACAAGGAGGGCAGCAGGGCCCTGTGGATGGAGGAAAAGCTTTAGTTACTGCTGGCAGAGCCAAAAGCAGCACAAGGAACTAAAACTGTATGGCCTTTTTATTTTTAAACACACGGAGCGCAATGCCAGATTAATTAAAAGGATCCATTTCCATCATATGCAGGATCTGTTTACTGCTGTGTTATCAGGGCTAAATACAGCACATGTCTGCAGCACAGGGAGAATACATCAACTGCAGGAAAACCAAGCACACAAGCCTCAAAGAAGGAAATGTGAATCAAATGGCTGAAGTGTACAGCTGTAACAGCACGGCTGAAAAGCCAGATCAGGCACCTGGCCATAGAGACCAGTTTAGAAAAGAAGCCAGTCTATGGTAAAAAATAAATCAGTCTCTCTGTGGACACCTCATTTCTTCATGTACTCAACAGCAGCCATGCAAACATAGCACTGAAACAGAGAGGAGAGAGGAGCTCAGAAACAAAGGCACAAGAAAGGCATTGGTCCATCAGAAATCCCCATGAAAACAGAAACCATTACATACATGGAAGCTGAAGAAGGCTGTTCATGTCACAGGAACCCAAACCTTGCAAGAAACAGCAAAATTTAATATCCTTCTGTGAAACCTAGGTCTTGTGACACACAGCCCAATCCAACAACCTTCTCTTGAAGCACCAAATGAAATCCTCTCGTTCCAGGGCAGGCAGAGCAGCTTTCTGCACTCAACAACAGCCACCTCCACCTGCACTGAAATTCCCTACCCCACGGAGGATCTGGGTGTAACTCCTGCAGGAATCACAGCCCGTGCTTGCTGAGGGTGCTTTCCGAGCGAGCAGGAAAGCAGCACACACAGGACAGGGATGCCACCTTCAGCCAGCCCTGAACAAGGCCTTGAGTCACCTCCTCACAAAGGGCAGGGCAGGCTTCCCTCCACCAGCATCTCTGTGAGCCTCCAGAGGAGCTCCCGACACGTGAGGGTAACGACAACACCCAGGAGAAGTGAGTGACAGAATCTCTTTGGAGCTATAAATACTTCTCCCCAAAATGTGCTGGAAGATCTCAGAGGGTAACTCAAAATCCCACACTAACACCAGGATTCTGTCACTGCTAGTGAAGTGCTGCACAAAGAAAACACCTTTTGTTAAAGACCACGTGCTCATTCAGTTATTTCTTTACTAGTCACACCCTCTCCTTCTCTTTAAAAACAAGATTTCTCCAAGTTGCCAACAGTTGTTTCCAAGCTGCTCCTTTGCTGAATAAGCCTCCCAGTTTCTATATTCAGAGCACAACCGATGCAGAAGTCTCAACACCCACTAAACTTGAATAATTTATACTCTTACAGTCTTGTATGGCAAAATACAAAGTGACTTAATCATCAGGTATTCATAGCATTCTCCTCCACAGAAGTATGAAACTCAGTGAAAAATATCATTCCACTGCAAGTCCTCAGGCAGTGTGTTCCACATAGCAGACAGAGTCGTTTGCATTAAAAATTCAGAGCCACATACAAATAAAATACTTTTGGTTCTGTGTGACTGCTTGCCTGGGCAGTTGGACAATCCATTATTAAGCACATTCCATTTCCAGAATAAGCTGAGAAAACAGGATAGATTGCTTTAATATTAATTCACGTGTCTGCACGGTGCCTATTGCATCTCACGAAGCTTTTTAAGCCTAATTCAAAGTTAAAATGGCTTTTCACTGCCTCAGTGTTCCCAGTGAGCACACCTACATCCTGGCTAAGCATCACTGCACAGACACTTCCTCAAAAGGAAAACATCAGGACCTGTACATTCCCTTTGTCTTTATCCTGCTTATATTTGTAGAAACACATAAACAAAGAAAGCAAATGTGTTCCTTGTGGCCTCAGGTGAAGGCTACTCTAACAGGTTCACATGAGAGCCACAGAATGGATTCTCTTTTGGGCTCTGTTGCTTTGGTTTTGGACACAGCGAGGTGCTGTTACTGAAACCCCACAGATTTTCAGAGTCCTACAATTGTTTAGGTTGGAAAAAACCTTCAAGATCACCAAGTGCTACCTACCATTAACCTCATACCACCAAACCCTGTCCCTAGGTGCCACCACTCCACACCTCTGCCTTGCCATCTCTGCCCTTCCCATCCTGCTGCTGTGCCCTTCCTCCTCATTCACCTTCACCCCGCTCCTCCACTCTGCTCTGCCCATCCTGGCCCTTCTCCTGCCCCTCCTCAGCCTTCTCTGAGCTTCCCTCAGAGCTGTGTCCACAGCACAGCTCACACAGACACTCATGCTTCTCTGTGGAGCTTGGATGCTGAGCTGTCTCTGAGAAAAAAACTCCCTACAAGAGATGCTTTCCTCCTTTAAACACTTTAAAGGTTTATGAAAGTGAAAGGAGATTAAAAACATATATGTGATTGCCCGTTACATAAGTAGTTTTTGAAAGCATGCTGAGTTTAATGATATCTCAGTGGAACAAAATGAAGCAAATCACTAATCACAGTTACCAAAAAAAAATTCTCCCAGCAAAGTACTTTCTCATTAGTTTCTGGTTTCAAGTGGTTCCACCTGCCTTATGAACATGTACATTTAATCAATCCCTTTAAAAAAGGATATTGATATCAAAGTGCCCCAAAGCAAACAAAACCCCATCCCAACAGCCCAGTGAGCAGCAGCAGTGCCAGGGGACATGGCATAGACTGTGTCCTGTGGCAGGGCAGGGGACATGGCATAGACTGTGTCCTGTGGCAGGGCAGGGGACATGGCATAGACTGTGTCCTGTGGCACTGCCAGGGACAGGGACATGGCATAGACTGTGTCCTGTGGCAAGGCAGGGGACAAGGACATGGCACACAGACTGTGTCCTGTGGCACTGCCAGGGACATGGCACACAGACTGTGTCCTGTGGCAGGACAGGGACAGGGACATGGCACACAGACTGTGTCCTGTGGCAGGGCAGGGGACAGGGACATGGCACACAGACTGTGTCCTGTGGCAGGGCAGGGGACAGGGACATGGCACACAGACTGTGTCCTGTGGCAGGGCAGGGGACAGGGACATGGCACACAGACTGTGTCCTGTGGCACTGCCAGGGACAGGGACATGGCACACAGACTGTGTCCTGTGGCAGGGCAGGGGACAGGGACATGGCACACAGACTGTGTCCTGTGGCAGGACAGGGACATGGCACACAGACTGTGTCCTGTGGCAGGGCAGGGGACAGGGACATGGCACACAGACTGTGTCCTGTGGCACTGCCAGGGGACATGGCACACAGACTGTGTCCTGTGGCACTGCCAGGGACATGGCACACAGACTGTCCTGTGGGTGGCACTGCCAGGGACAGGGACATGGCACACAGACTGTGTCCTGTGGCAGTGCCAGGGGACAGGGACATGGCACACAGACTGTGTCCTGTGGCAGTGCCAGGGACAGGGACATGGCACAGACTGTGTCCTGTGGCACTGCCAGGGACAGGGACATGGCACACAGACTGTGTCCTGTGGCAGTGCCAGGGGACAGGGACATGGCACACAGACTGTGTCCTGTGGCACTGCCAGGGACAGGGACATGGCACAGACTGTGTCCTGTGGCACTGCCAGGGACAGGGACATGGCACACAGACTGTGTCCTGTGGCAGGGCAGGGGACAGGGACATGGCACACAGACTGTGTCCTGTGGCACTGCCAGGGACAGGGACATGGCACACAGACTGTGTCCTGTGGCAGGGCAGGGGACAGGGACATGGCACACAGACTGTGTCCTGTGGCAGTGCCAGGGGACAGGGACATGGCACACAGACTGTGTCCTGTGGCAGGGCAGGGGACAGGGACATGGCACACAGGGTGTCCTGTGGCACTGCCAGGGACAGGGACATGGCACACAGGGTGTCCTGTGGCAGGACATGGACATGGCACACAGGGTGTCCTGTGGCAGTGCCAGGGGCTCACTCCAGCCTGCTGCAGGCAGCAGCAGCAGTGCCTGGCAGCAATGTGAGGATGCAGGAACTGATCCCCTCCCAGTGCCCCACTCAGCATCCCCTCAGGCTGCACAGCCCCACACTGAACAGCCTCTGGCCCTGCTGTCACCAGCTGCAGCACACCTGGCCTGTCCTCACCTCCCTCCCTGCCCCAGCCCATCTCTTCTCCTGTGCCTCCTATTGAAATGTACCTGGTCAGGGCAGGGACCATCTCTGACACTGCTGCATTCCTGAAATTCCTCACTCAGTGCTGTCCTGAGCCCAGCACAGCCCTCAGGATCTCCAGTGAGGACAATCACAGCCTGGATGCATGTGCCATCACAAGGCTGTGATTTCCTGACCCAGCAGGCACCCAGGGCTTGACAGAAAAGTCACCAGCTGGCCAACACAGGGCAGTTAAGCTCTCTTTTGTATGAACTGCAGGCAAGGCTATTGATATTTCAGCTCTCAGTTCAGGTCATGGCTTTGTGGTCTCCCAAAGCATGTTTCAGCATTTCTCTTCTGCTGTGACATCTGGCTGCACATCTTCAATATTCCCTGGGAGCAGGGAGGGCTGTCAGCACCCAGCTCAATACCTGCATTGCAATCACATTGACCAGATCTTCAGTCTGCAAGTGCTTCCATCAGTTACCTTGAAACTATTTCCACAAAGGAAGGTAAGAGCAATAGAATTTGGCTTCAAACACACGAGTCCTTGCCAGGCAGGAATTTTAAGGATTGACACCTAAAGGAATGAAATCACTCACATGACAATAACCCACCAAAAGCAGTGTCATCAGGGCTTTTATAAATGAAAAAGCTTTTAAGAAATCAGCTCTAATTAGCTGAACTCAGTTATGCCACTCACTATCATGGAATAAAGTAAATCTCAGTGGTTTATTTTTAGCATCTGCTGCATTACAAAATAGTGTCTTTGACAAAAAACTGCTCTCCCATCATCCAAAAGGCCCTTCTCCTTTCCTCTAGGTACAGCCACTAGCAACCAGCTGTTATCCACACTAAGTGAATTCACAGCACACCACCAATAACAGATCCAACCCTAAAGGCCAGTGCAATCCTGCTTCTCCAAAGCTGCTCACAGAAGGGTGCACTGTGGCACCTCCAGGCTCTGCAGATCAGGGGCTACATGGGAATGGACCAGCTCAGCTTTTATAGAGGCTGAAAAGAGCCCACAGTCAATGCTGGAAACCCCCAGGATCATCATGAACACCAGTCCAGAGCACCAGCATTTCTGTGGGATCCAGGTGCAGACAGGCCAGCCATGCATCTGCTAATTAGGTGGCAATACACACACAATAATTATAGCTATCACACCATCACACATTCTCCCCTAATTATTTCTCGTCATAATATTTACACCTTTGAATGCAACAACAAAGGTACAAGACTTTCTTGCAGTTGTTCTTGCAGATTTTGCCCAGGAGAATTTTCCCAGTTCACAGGAGGACCCCAGTGAGCGTGAGCCCAGGCTGAACCCAGTTACATAAACGTGCCCTTGAAGGCTCCGAGCCAAAAGGTTTTATTTACTCACTTTTACTGGGACATGTGTTTATTTGAGGATATGAATTTCACAAATATCCATCCCAGCTCGCTAGACTGGCAATGAGCTGTCAAATGCAATCCATCAGGGAGAAACTCTGTTTGAACTGGGGCCCCTCACTGCCCTCCATGCAGCTCCTTCAGACTGAGACACCAGTCTGAGCCCCAGCAGCACCACTGCCACTTCCTGCAAGGTCTCCTTGTCCCTGTATTTCTGCCACAGGGCAGAACACAGCTCAAACTTCCAACCATCTAAACATGAGCTACACACAAAAAGAAACTCCTCCCCAAAAGCTACTGAGGCAGAGTATCCAGCCATGGCAATTTACTCTGCTAAGGGTAAAAAGACAATTGAAGTCTTGAGAACCCAAAGCAACCAAAGGATTCACAAAATGAGACACAGTGATTCCTGTTTCTACTAAAATAAATTATCACCTAAGCACTTGGAGAGGCTGGGCCAGGCGAGGGATCCACGTTTCCTCAATTAAACCAAATTTTAACTTACAGCAGTCAGCAGAAGACTAATTCCTAGCTACACCAGAATAGGTGGATATGTCTGTCAGCCTCAGAGGTAGCAGGTTTATAAACAAATCACCATCCAACACCTTGTCCTGTTTGAATGCTGTTGTGCCACTACACCCCACACCAGCAACACACCCCAAAGCCCTGACCCCACCTTAAAAGCCTCTGACAGGCACAACCTGTGAGTCTCCAATAATGCCCCACCAGCCTCAGTCATCCCAGGCTAGGAGAAACAGCAAATGCAGACACTAAACAAATCCACCTCAGCTTCTGTGGGTTGCTGAGGGCTTCCTTCTCCCTTGTTGCAGGTCCCTGCAAGCACTGCTGGCTCCCCCCAGTGCAGCTCCCTTCCCTCTGCACACAGAGCTCCCCAGCTCCTCTTGGACCAGGCATCCGAGAAGGGGAAAAGGAGCAGGAAAGAAAAACTGCATCAGGATGAGACCCAAACCCTGCCAAAATCAATTGGAGCCTCTCTATCGGCTTCAGCGGGTTTTTGATGTGGCAGAGAAGTCAAACAGCCTGAATGGCAAGCAAATCGATTTGTGAGATCTCAGATACCACAGTGAGTGATGCCTGGGGCAGAGACTGGAGAGCACTGATCTCTCATTATGGTTTTCATATATTATACATCACACACATATGCAGATCTCCTAAATAATACTGAAAAGAGAAAACACCAGAATAAAGACATTCTGTATTACCTCATTTAGCATGTCAAAAAATACTCAGGAGAAAATATTACCCTTCATCTGCACTTTTGCCTCCAATATTAGATGTTCCCATTATTTTTTTTAAATAGCAATAGGCTGGCAAAAATATAGAACAATTCAGACTTGCATTGAAAACATGCACTAGCAGCATTTACTTTTTCTGAAACTGCAGAACATCGTGAAATTGAGTCTAATTTTGAATGCGCACAATGAGAATCAAAATATATGTGACCATTTTTCAATTTCTAATTCACTTATCTCAGCAAGCACATATTCCCATTGAGTATTTAAGAAAATTATTTTTCCGATGTTAAGGAAAAATGGAACTAAAATAAAAGAATTTCTGCAGTAAGTTCTGAAAAGGACATTTTCAAAGCTGGCAGGTAATAACAGAAGAAAGAAATAAGCCAGCCATTACAGATCATGGTCAAGAAATACAAGCAGAAGTGTCTGTAGATCATTATTATTGCTAATTGTACTTCAACCTTATGGTTTGTTGTCTTCTCTGTTGTTATTAATTTCACTAAATTAATGACTTCGGTAACTCTGCTTTCTCTTGCTCAGAAAAAGCAGAAAACAGGAAAAGTTCTATGCTGCCAAACTTTGGCAGAAGCAGAAGGATTACTCACTCCTGTGCTCAGATGTCACCAGTAGTGTTTGTGTGGTTGTCAGGCCTGAGCAGACACCCAGCAGAGGAGCAGCAGCTCAGAGAACGCTGCCAGCCAGGGCAGTGAACTGCTCATCACAGCACAGCCCCTGCTTTGTGAAGGGGCTGCAGCAGGGCAGATGGTGCTGCCAGCACTGTGCTGCTCCAAGGGCTCACCCTGCCCCTCCAACAGGAGCACGTGAGCCTGGGCTGCCTGATGTCCTACAGAGCCTGATCCCATCCACCCCACAGACTGAGCCACAGCTCCCGAAAACCCTGCCTGCCCCACTAAAGCTGGGCTTTGTGCATCATTTCTGGGCCCCATTCAGTGACTGCCTTACAGCACCCCCAGCCCCGTGGCATGAGGAGTGCCTGACCCACAGCTCCTGTGCACTCTGGATCCCCCCATGCTCCTGGGGCACAGCAGCCGTGGGGCACAACACAACACACAGTGTCCCTGGCCTGGGACCCCAGAACACACTGACCCCTGCCCAGCCCACACTGACCCCCCCCAGCACACACTGACCCCTGCCCTGGGCACTGACCCCCCCAGCACTGACCCCAGCCCACATCGACCCCCCCAGCACACAGTGACCCCTGCCCAGCACTGAACTCAGCACACACACTGACCCCTGCCCAGCACACACACTGACCCCCCCAGCACACACACTGACCCCCCCAGCACACACACTGACCCCCCCAGCACACACACTGACCCCTGCCCAGGGCACTGACCCCAGCACACACTGACCCCCCCAGCACACACTGACCCCCCCTGCACACACACTGACCCCTGCCCAGCACACACTGACCCCCCCAGCACACACACTGACCCCTGCCCAGCACACACACTGACCCCCCCAGCACACACACTGACCCCTGCCCAGCACACACTGACCCCTGCCCAGCACTGAACTCAGCACACACACTGACCCCTGCCCAGCACTGACCCCAGCACACACTGACCCCTGCCCAGCACACACTGACCCCCCCCAGCACACACACTGACCCCCCCCAGCACACACACTGACCCCCCCCAGCACACACACTGACCCCAGCACACACTGACCCCAGCACACACTGACCCCCCCCAGCACACACACTGACCCCAGCACACACTGACCCCAGCACACACTGACCCCTGCCCTGGGCAGTGACCCCAGCACACACTGACCCCCCCAGCACACACTGACGACCCCTGCCCAGCACTGAACTCAGCACACACACTGACCCCTGCCCAGCACACACACTGACCCCCCCCAGCACACACTGACCCCCCCAGCACTGACCCCTGCACACACTGACCCCCCCAGCACACACTGACCCCCCCCAGCACACACACTGACCCCTGCCCAGGGCAGGGACCCCCGTGCAGCCCCCCCATGCAGGGACACTGTCCCGGGGCAGTCCCTGCCCAGCTGCCCCCAGCCCTGCTCCACCCCAGCACAGGCTGTGCTGCTGTCCCCAGGTGAGCCAGCACGGACCCAGAAATGAGCACAGGGGCTCCTGCTGCCCTAAGCACTCGTACCCTGCTCTCCTGCCAGCACTCCTGACTGAGGCACAGCCTCTCCTCAGACACCCCTCCCTGGCTCAGCTGCACTTGTGCCTACTTGAGCAGCCCTTCTGAAGAGCACATGACACCACTCGTTCAGCTCATCTGCCCACAGCTACAAGCCTTTCTTCTTTTTTTCCCCTCTTCTTTTTCCTTTTTAATTGAACTACTTTGGACATAGGTAGCTCTTCCTGCAGCGGAAATCAATTATGAAATAAATCTAATATTCAGATCAGACTGTATTAGAAGGGACTACTCATCATATATATGGTATTTCCAGATTACATCTTAGCATGGCTCACTGAGTCATCACTTCAGCATTCTCACTAAATCAAAAATTAAACAAAGCGAATCAGTCAATTAACAGGGCTGCTCCTTGCTCTGTGCACAAATAATCCCTTCAAGTCCAGCCCTTAACTCAATTTGGAGCAGGGAGTGCTCGGTATCTGGGAAGGAGCAGGGCTGGCTGCTCTGGTACAGCCAGGACAGGCTCTGAGCCCAGCCCACACCAACCCCAGCCTGGCCACAGCCACGGCCTGAGCTCTCCCATTCCCAGCAGAGAAACCCAGCACTGCTCAGGGAACCAAACACCAACAACCAGAGTTCATAATCCCCTCTACTCCTTCCACACACCAAAGCCATTTTCTCCCCCAACCTGTGCCAAGCATGGGAGACACTCTGGGAATCTGCTCATTTCTTCATCCATCTGACAACCCCGCTGCACCCACAGCCAGAGCAGAGAGAAGATGCAAAATGCTCTGATCCTCAGCAGACACAGTCACTTGCTGATGATGCACACAGCATTTTGTTTTCAGCACGTATACTTTAGGTAAAGGGAAGGGAAGGATGGGTTGAGAAAGAAAATGTTTTGCCCTTGAGAAATACTTTGTAGGTCTGAAATATCTGTACCAGTACAGAAACAGACCCAATGCCACCAAATGTGATTTATGCAGCCTCTCTCCAGTTACAGAAAGTTAGGTGCTTGGTTTTTAAAGCAAAACAATGGCGTGTACAAACTCCTTTTAGCACAAAAAGCTACAACTCCTAAATCATCCATGACCCGTGCCAGTGCTCATAAAAGAGAGGAGCCCTGGCACAGGTAAGAGTTCTCCCCTCCCAAAGTAGCAGCCAGACTGGGCCAGAACAAGGCTGCACTCAGTATCCAGCTCCTGAACAAACAGCCAGATTCAAATCTTCTCTCAGCTGGGATACAGGCAAAGTGGATAAATATTCCTTTGCAGCAGCAAGGATTGTTTCTCCCTCTTACACACAAGTGCTTGTGCATTTGCTCTCCACTTCAAAGCACACCCTCCTTTCATTCTCCATTTGCTCCTCACGTGCACGTGGCTCCAAGAAAAGAAATTCTGAACAAGTGATGAAAGGAGTTCGAGTCTCACTGAAGTCTGCAGAGGAGCTTTGCAATGGATTTAGATGGGATTAGAGCCTTTATCTAGATTAACAGTGCTTAATAGCCCAGCTAACAAACAAGCTGCTCTGCATAAGGAGACATTATGATTGTATTTTTCCTGACTGGTCACTTTTTCCCCAAACATCTCTCCTTTGCATCTGCCATGTCTGTGCACATTCCAGCTTTCAATATTGCCCCACTTCTCCCCAGTTTCTGGCCTGCCTGGCTGGACACCTGGTTCTGACTCGAGGATGCAATCCATCAGCACCTGAGCAGTTCTCTGAACCTAAGAGAGGAGGTGTGACCCCCTCTGCCTCACTAGAGGGGCTGGTTTGGGTCCTTCCCCTTTACACAACAGCACTTTCCATGGAATTGCAGAAACTCAATGTTTTTGAAGTCCCACTGACTTTGCTGAGTTCAAGCTTTACACAGATGAAAATATTTGACAGACCATGTAATCATGCACAGCACTGTCCCTAAGAAACCAAACTGTGATGTCATATTTTCAACAAACCTAGGGCTTGAGTATAATTTGTTGTAACTACGAAACTAAAAGCCTAAGGACTTATACTTCACCTTGCATTTGCCAGGAGTTGCTGCTATGGTGAATTGGATCAGCAGTGCAAGCTAACAAGGCAGACAATCTCAGCTACGAAGGCAGAGGGCTACTTAGATATACTTGCATCATTTCTCTTGTCCTTCTTATTGTTTCTATAAATCCAAATAATTTAACTTCACGGATATTTCTGCACCCTGGAAAATGACTGCAGACACAAACTCCTGGGTTTGGACCCAGGACTGTGAACAAGACCTACTGCCCAAGTGCTTCCCCTGGGGAACATCTGCCAATAGCTTTATCCCTGCTTGTTCTTTTATTGTGGCAAACTCCCAGGAAATTGTTTTTAATGTGCTAATCACCAGCTTCAAACACACTACCATTGCAAAGTCAGGCATGCACAGCATCCTGTGCTTTAATGCTCTCCAACACAGAAGTGACCATATCACAACTGGCTTTTCCTTTCAATGCATGTGTTCCAGCACCTCATCTCAAAGCCCTCTATCTACAGCTCTGTCAGAACAGCTCCAGTAGAACTGCCTGCTAAGCTTCATAATTATGCTAAGTAGCAGGATCTAATAATCCATGGGCACATACGAAAGCTATCTGAATTACTAGCCTTGCCCAGGTCTCAGTGCCAAGCAGAACTGGTGGCTGTGTGCAGAACTTGCACCACTTTCACACAATGATGTGAGAGCAGCAAAGTCACTGGGACACGGCCCCAAGGAGCCATCCCCAAACCCAGCCCATCAGCCCTGAGTGGGAGCTCAGCAAACAGCTGGACTGAGCAGCAGCACTGCTGGAACAGCACTGGGTCCATGCCACAGCTGTGCAAATATCCTCCCATTTTACACAAGGTAGTATTTGACTTTTCTGATATGTGTTGTTTTGACTGTATGCTACCAGCTATGACACCACCATCCCAAGTGCTTTTCCTTTCTCCCCCCTGCTCCATCTCTTTGCAAATCATCTCTCTGGCAAATGTTCCTGAGAGTCTTTGCCTGCTTTTGAACATGAATACATTAACACCATGAATTGATTTTATTATCTTTAAGATATCTTCTACCTCTGATTACTTCACACTTAATGCACAAAGAACATTCACATGTAATCTAGACATGTGGGGCATACAGACTAATAATTATATAGTAAAGAGCTCCCATTTAAATATGTGTCATTTACATTTAAAATCCTGTTCATTTTTCTTAACATTCTATATTAAAGCTGATTTAAATTATATCCTAATGCTGCCTTGTAATTGCAAGAGTAAAATTTAGTATTTATTCCAAAGTTAATGAGTATCTATAACTTACATTAACTGGGAAGCAATAAATTACAGTAAAATATTATTTGCTGCACTAAAACCTAGCAGAAATTCTACTGTAGCATAACAGGTAGTTCCAATTCTAGGATTTACAAGTTAGTGCCACACACTGGGGACAGCAGTCAGCAACAGTCAGCTCAGGCCCAGAGATGGCTCCAGCTGATCTTTTAATCCCTCTCATGCCAAGAAGTCCCATCTGAACATCCTTTCCACACTGTCTCTGAGATACTCCACATCCATAAGCAAGGCATAAAAAGGGAGCGGTTTTGTTTTTCAATCAAGAGATGAAAAGCAAGCCCCACCAAGAAACCCAGTGTCTGTTCATGAAGGCAGCCACCTCCCCTCTGGGGCAGCAGAGCTCACTCAGAACGGGGCAGAATGAGCAAACTGAGGGCCCCTGCCCTGAACAGCTCTGCTCCCCTGAGCTGCACAGAGCACACACACCCGGCCAGGATTCCAGCTGCCTTTGTCTGCACCAGCCTTTAATGGGTCCACTGCGAAGGAGGGACCGCTTTGGTACCTCTGTGGAGGAAAGCAGAACAAGAGCATATGTGAGTCCTGCTCCCCCAGGCTGGACACAGCCTCACAGCTGCTGGCCACGGTCACAGCTGTGCACAGATTAACACAAGGCTCAGATGCCAAATGAGCCTGCACGAGTGAGGGGGAAGAGCAGAGAACAGGAGATTTGGCTGATGCGAGCCCAAAGCCAGCGTGGTGCTCCCAGCTCCAGGAACCTGTGTCTGTATTTAGGCACTACTCAGCACCATCACTGCAAGGAGAATGAGCCTTCCCACGTTTTCAGAAGGCACACACCTGGATTGCTGAAGTAGTGAGATTTGTTTATTCTACACAGATGTAATTAACATCTACAGAGTGGATAATGTACTTCACATCTGCTTCTGGTTACTAATTTAGCCAGTCTCTGAAAACAGAGGCATGCAAACTGGAAAGCCAGACTCATTACCTTTACAACAAAGACCACCAGTTGATTCCCACCAGGACCTGGCCTTATTAACCTTACTTTTAAATTACAAAGTCACAGATGTACTCATCAGTTGCTTGATGAAGATTCATTTGCCAATCTCATCTCACAAAAGGAGTAATTAATGTGAAGACATTACAGGCTGATGATTGGAATTGTTATAATGCAGGACTGCAGACAAATAGCAAAGCACCTGCATATCTGTAACAACTAGAAGCTCTCTCAAATGTTCCAATTTACCAGCATAATTGTAAGAAATTAAGCAAAAAGCACTGAATTATATCAGTCCTGGGCCTGTTCTGCACCCTGTCAGACAAATAAATTCATGTCTCCAAGTGTAGCACTGTTAGAGCTGTGCTGGTTTGAGGACAGAAGAAAAGAACTCTGTCATTTACTTGGCCATTTTATTAGGAAAGAGTGAACAAGTCTTTGGCACATCATCCCTTCCCCAGATCTGGCAAAAGCAGAAGCAAAGCCCAGGCTAAATAAACCTGTATTTACAGGTTAGGCATTAGCACCCATGGAGGAAAGAAGGGTGTTGAGGAGAGGAGATGAAAGGTTGGCAGCTGTGGAGAAACGAGGTAGGACACAAGGAAAAGGGCCCGCAGGGTTCAGCTGGGAAAGCTCCAGATGAAAGCACAGCCACCAAAGGCTGGGGCATTTCCAGGCACCGGCAGCTCTGGGAGCCAGGGCTGAGCCCAGGGGAACAGGCTGGGTGTGATCAGCTCCCGAGCACCCTGCTTCACCCACCACAGCCCCTACCGGGGGCAAAGGCAGAGGAGCTGGGAAAACCCCTGAGAAATTCCAGAGGGCCAGCCTGGGCCCAGCTGGGGCCTGCAAATCCCCCTGGTGCTGGTGCCTGCAAAGCCAGCCCCAAATGATCTGCCATGGCCCTGTGGGGCAGTGCATGGCTGGAGGCACTCCATGGCATCACTGCCCTCTCCTTCCCTGTGCCAGGGGCCTGCCCTGTGGGGCAGTGCATGGCTGGAGGCACTCCATGGCATCACTGCCTCATGCCAGGGCCTGCCCTGTGGGGCAGTGCATGGCTGGAGGCACTCCATGGCATCACTGCCCCATGCCAGGGCCTGCCCTGTGGGGCAGTGCATGGCTGGAGGCACTCCATGGCATCATTGCCCCGTGCCAGGGGCCTGGCCCATGGAGCAGTGCATGGCTGGAGGCACTCCATGGCATCACTGCCCCATGCCAGGGGCCTGGCCCATGGAGCAGGGCATGGCTGGAGGCACTCCATGGCATCACTGCCTCTCCTTCCCTGTGCCAGGGGCCTGCCCCATGGAGCAGTGCATGGCTGGAGGCACTCCATGGCATCACTGCCTCATGCCAGGGCCTGCCCTGTGGGGCAGTGCATGGCTGGAGGCACTCCATGGCATCACTGCCCCATGCCAGGGGCCTGGCCCATGGAGCAGTGCATGGCTGGAGGCACTCCATGGCATCACTGCCCTCTCCTTCCCCATGCCAGGGGCTGCCCTTTGGAGCAGGGCATGGCTGGAGGCACTCCATGGCATCACTGCCTCTCCTTCCCCATGCCAGGGGCTGCCCTGTGGGGCAGTGCATGGCTGGAGGCACTCCATGGCATCACTGCCCCATGCCAGGGGCCTGGCCTGTGGGGCAGTGCATGGCTGGAGGCACTCCATGGCATCACTGCCTCATGCCAGGGCCTGCCCTGTGGGGCAGTGCATGGCTGGAGGCACTCCATGGCATCACTGCCTCTCCTTCCCTCCCTGTGCCAGGGGCTGCCCCCAGCGCTCAGAGCTGCTGCCCAAGCCCTGTTTTTACTGCACTTGCTGGGGTGTTTGAAGGAGCAGAGACAGCCCAGGGCAGGAAAGCCTCTGGTGCCCTGTTCAGGGGCTCTCTGGGCACACGGGGACCCTGGCAGCAGCAGGGGGAAGCACAGGAGGGTTTGCTGGAGCAGGCATTTGAGACTGCAGCTCTGCTGCAGGCAGATGAAGAGCCCCTGTGTGCTCTGGCCCCTTTGGGGCACACTGCAGTGCACACACACCTGGCTGCAGGCAGATGAAGAGCCTCTGTCTGTGTGCTCTGGCCCCTTTGGGGCACACTGCAGTGCACACACACCTGGCTGCAGGCTGCTGCAGGCCAGCTCCTCTCCCTCACACAGGAGTGTCCCACCTTCCAGGAGGGCTCAGTGGGGCCACAGCCAGAGCTGTCAGACCCCCAGGCTCTGGCTGCAGAGCTGTGTTTGCCGTGCCAGCCCCTCCACAGATGGAGGCACACAGCAGAGCAGCTTGGGGTGCCCTGCAGATGCCTCCTCTCCCCTGTCACTGCAGCATCCCATGGCCTGGACAGGTCCTGGACCTTTGCAGGCCGTTCCCAGCATGATCATTCCTCAAAATCCAGATTCAGGGGTATAAAGCAACAAAATCCACAGGAGTACTGATTGTGTAGTCAGAACAAAGTTACTCAGGAAAGGAAAGTGAAAGCTGTGCACCTACAGGGGCTCCTGTCAAAGACAACAGCTTTTACATCTCCAGATTCCTGGTCTTACCACTGTCATTTAAGAACTCCCAGGCATTTGCTGAGGATTAGCTCGGCTCCAGACACTCTCCTTCCCCTCTGCTTTGCTTCAACCACCTCATAGTCACAAGGACTACGAGCACACAACAAACATTCCACAACCAGGTACACAAACCACAGCCAGGTATTTACAGAGCAGCTCCATCCCAGCCCCACTGAGGACTTGTGGCTTTAGCCCAAGCTTATTTACCATGAACAGAAAAACAGAAACTTGGACAAGTAAAATGCAGTAGATCACAACAGCCCGAGGACAAAACCAGCCCAGAACCATTGTAGAAACTTCAGAGGGAGAATGGTTTCCCAGAAAAGGACACAATGAATATGTGAGAGTACTGGAAAAGAAAATGAGTGCCCTTGTAAGGTATACTGAACTAATCTCTTCCTTTCAATGAAGAGCCCTATGATTTCATGCTAAGATTCTTCAGCAGCTAAGCTTTTCTAAACATATTCAGGGACGGAGAGATGCTATTTTGAAAGATGCCTAGAAGGGCTTTCAGGAGACAAAGACAAAAAATCAAGTCAATGATGAGCAGTAACTGTATAATCCTGAGTCTGTGCTGCCCATCTGAATGTCAGTGTTTCATGTACAATTCTCCTCTGACATTTTGCTTTCAAGGCTGCCTGCCTGCTTGGTGCTCAAACCACACATTTTGGAGCTAATCCTGATCTGTGGAAAAGTTTTATCAGTAGCTATTTAACAGCAATACTGCTACTAAAAACACAACAAGAAATGAACAGCTGCAGTGTTACGTAGATCTATGTCCTTGCATAAAGGAATGAAGACAACCTGAGGGTGCATATGGTCATTGAAAAGTTTCTCCACTGAAATGAGAAGCACCAGGTTGTGCAGACCTTGTTATTAATGAGAAGAACTTCCTCAGCTAAGCAGCCTGGAAAATCTCATCTTTTGGGGATCTGCTTTCAGTGTGAAAGCACTGCAGCAGAGCCTGGACACATGAAGCAAAGAAGAAAACCCTGAAATATTAAATATTAACTAGATACTATTCAATTAAGGAAAGCTTTCACACAATCTGTGATTCACACTGAAAAAGGACTTGACTCTTTTGAAGACAGCTCTCAGCACCCAGTGGCTCCACCAGAGCAGGAATACACTCCACCATCCCCTCTGCTCCAAACCAAAACACAGACTATTTGATCATTTAACATATGACCTAGAGAATACCCTGACCACTGTGTCCTCAGTTAAAAAAAACCCATATAACAAAAACCACAGAAACCTTCAGAAATACAGGCTGTACATTTTGCTAGCAATTTAAAAGCTGGGAACTTAGGATGCCAGTTAACTACAACACCCAGCCCTCCACCTTCACCAAGATCAAAAGATTGAGAGATAAATCTGATCAAAACGGTTTTCATTACAACATACCTGGTTTTTCTCAGGAAGAGGACTTTATGTGCCACAATCTTTTGGGCTTTGGCTAAGTGTTCCCTAAAATGTCATTTCTGCTAGGTTATGTACAGTTCAATAGAGGAGGGTTATTTTTTCAGACCAGAGACAATTTGTAAAGCATCATCTCTCCATAAGCAGCGTGCACCACTGCCTGCTCAGCCAGTTCCCCCTTAGGAGCCCATGCACCTGGAGGGAGGATGGACCACAGAGCAGAGCTGGGCACACTGGGACCACCACCTTGGGAGGGGAGGGCAGGAGCAGCTCAAACTGGGGCAGCTGTGGCCAGAGCACCCTTCACTGTCACCCACTGTCCTTCCTCTGACAGCTCCCGAAGCCCTGGTGATGAAGAGGGTGAATAAAATTACCCAGCACACCCAACACCCACAGAGCTGCCACAGCAATGGATCTGTGAAGTGCCCTGAACACCACATTCCTACCCTAATTTTATCCTCACCCCCATCTCCCATAAATACCCAGAACCCTAAAACTGGGTCACTGCTGCCTGGAGGGTGGCAGGGGAAAATTCATAAATATTGATGCAGGAAAAAGAAATCAACTTTTCTTGGAGAAGTGGGTTCTGCCTACCATGCCCCAGGAGCCTCAGCACCATCAGCATTTTGTGGTGCCAAACCATCATTTAAAGGCTGAGTTTTATGCCAACTCACCGGCCCTGTCAAGGCTTCCCATTTTCCATTTCAGCCCATTAATACCACGAGAAGTCAAGAGCCTTCTTTGGCCTCAGCACCACTTCTGGAAGGGACTTGTACTCCCTCCAGAAGCTGCCTTTCCTGATGAGGCTGGGACAGAAGATGCTCTTCACATGCCAGCAGAGCACAAACTCCACCTCTAACTCCAGGGTCCAGCACCAGTCAGCAGGATTTGTGTTTCCAAGTCACACATCTCCAAGAAACATGGTTTTCTGATTCAGAAGAGCCTTCTAATAATGAACTGCATGGCCCATAGCTCAGTTTGGTGGTTTTTAAATAGTACAAAAAATTTCATGATAAATTATGTTATTTAAATAACTTAGGATAGGGAAAAAATAATCACAAACAATTCATCTATTCACAAAGAAAAACCTTCCAGTAAACACCTGCTTCATAAAGGAGAGAATAGACAGAAAAGTTCTCCTCTACCACTAAAATTCAGGTTTTGCCACAGAGGCAAAGAGCAGACAGCATGAGCTGAGCTCAGTACATCACTAACTGATTATCTCCTCAAGAGAATAATGCAGCTTTCAGATCAAGAACACACAGTTATAGGTCTCTGCAAGAAATTGCTCAGAAATACAATTAGCGGGTAATGTAATTGAACAAAAATGTCTCATGGAAAGGACATAAACTTCAAATTAACCAGAGCCTGAACTTTGTTGTTGGTCACATTTCATACAAGCTGAGACCAACACAGTTCAACAAACCCAGCCTCAAACTGAAGGGACACTCAAACCACCAGCCATGCTGAGCCAAAGTTGGCACCCAACGGGAGCTTATGAACAGAAAGAAAAAGCTGCTTGCATATTTTTAATTCAGCATATTCTAGTCAGGGTGTCATTGTTGTTTTGATCTTCAAACAATTCTCACTGGCATTCAGGTTATCCATAATTTGTTCTACCAGCCAAGAGAGCAGAGAACTGCAGCTGGGGAGCAGGAGGTGGTGAGAGGCTGAAGGAAGCTGCAGGGACCCTCAGAGAAGGTTATCTGTCCTTTCAGGGCAGGGATGTGTGTGCAGAAGGAGTGCAGGCTCTTTAACCATCTGTACCCCCATGAAGATGCCCTCAGACACCAAGCCTGTGTGCATGCACCATTCACTGTCTGCACCACTGAGTCCTTTCAACACCTTGGGTGTTTGCCAAAGAATCAAAGCATTAAAAATGAGGTAAACTGACTGCTCCTGTCCACAGCAGAGCACACAAACACGTGTCACCACTCATCTCTGTGCTTATGGGCGCTGAGTTATCCTCCCTTGGCTCTAAAAGCGAGGGCCAGCAGTCCAAGGGAAAAGTATCACAGCTAGAACAACCAAAGGAAAATCTGGATTTGAACGCCTCCCCTCTTCCATGGAAAACACCTCCTCAGAGCAGTCCAGAGGTGCCATGTCCCCTGGGAGTGGCAGCTTTCTCCTGGCCACAGCACAGGACTGGTGCCCACTAAACCCAACACTGCCGGGACATCAGCGTGGCAGGGCGAGCTCCTCTGGCCAGCACCCACCCTCCTCAGAGCCTCTGGGCTCCTACAGCCACAGACAGATGAACAGAACTGACCAAGGAGGAAGAAGGACTAAAATAGCCTGCTTTCTTTCTAAAGCCACTGGCAAAAATCAAACCAATTAAAATCATGATCTGAGTCAGTTTTAGTCGATCGCTGGCACCTGGGGCAAAACGCCGCCAGAGCAGAGCTGCTGTTGGTTTCCAATTGAGCTGTCAGTGAGACAGGGGAAGGGGCTCGAGGAGATGAAGGAAGGCATTAATAATAACAGAGGCAAAGATGGGAGCTTGGTCCACACCACGGGCACAGAATTTGCATCAGCTTCCCGCGCCTGTCTGACAGCAAGCCTGGCCCAGGGCACCAACAAAACCACAAAGCAAAGAGGAAAACTTGAAGGGAAGCAAAAAAAAAACAACCCAAAAATGGTGTACAGACACAGAGGCAATAAAGAATATTTTTCCAAAACAGTTGAAACCAAACAGCAGTTGTGTCCCTAGAGCAGCTCCTGGATGTGGCCAGTGCCCTGTGGGGTGGCTGCAGCAGTTGGCACAGGGGGGTAAATGCAGGACACGGCTGCACAGGAGCAAACAGCCCTCTGAAGGTGTGCCACCAACAGCAGACAGCAACAGCAGGACACCCGTGTGCCCAAGGCAATGTGGCCATCTAGCAGGGACCTGGCACAGCAGCACGGTGCCAGTGACACCAGCAGCACGTCAGGGCACACCAGCCACGGGGCACCAAGCAACAACAACTGCATCCACACACAGCAAAGCTGCTCTGACACACCGTGACCCCTGACAGAGGCTGTCCAAATCTAAAAAACCCCAAATGATCAAACAGCAACAACAAAAACATCACCACAGGACAGAAGCTAAAAATAAGATTCTGCAACACTGCTTTTCATCAGGTCTTCCTGTGTGCCTGAAAGGGGAGAGCTTGCAGTGAGCAATACCTGCCCTCACTCTGGATTCAGGATCACAAACAAATCATCGATTCCCAATAGCTCACACACGGCTTGAGCCGAGGTCTCGTTTTTCTGGGGAGGAAAAACAAGAGCAAGAAATTATTACAACTCTAAAAATACCATGGAGAGAGAGCAAGGATGAGTCCTTGGCAGGGGCTGGCTCTCCTGCCACTGCCACAGCCCTGGGCTCACTGGGGCAGTCGTGCCCACACACGTTGTGTGTCCCTTTGGGGCAGGGAGGACCTTGTCCCTGCAGGAGAGCCTGGCAAGGTGCTCACTCCCTGCCAGCTGCACCCTGCAGTGCTTCAGGCTGACCTAAAGTCAGTGCTGTGGCTCATGAGGCACTTGGAGGAGCACAGGGAGGATTTACATGCTTGTCATCCCAGCTGGTGGGGACAGCACCCCACAGAGGCAGAGGAACTGGAAAGGGACCAGTTTCCAGAGGTAGCCAAGGAGCAGGAAGTAATTAATTAGTGAACTGTACTGGCCTACTGAAAGAGGTGGACAACTGACAGTCTGCATTTTGAGATTCCCATCCTTAACCTCCCTTCCAGACGAAGTGAAAAGGATGGAGACACGACATGTTTCCAAAAGGACAGGCTGAAAAAAGATTAACCTGCATATGTGCAAAGAGGAGTGTTTAACACCACAGCACCCAGAGAAAAGGCTGTTACTACACAAGATGGGAATTTAGCTACCACCACACCACATCAAAAGAAACCACCACGTTTCACTCTTCTACTTTAAAATCTGTCCCACGCCTTCCTCATATGTCTGCACCTCCTGATCAATTACCTTATGTCAAAGCCTTGTTACACACACACACACACACACACACAAGTTTTAATTGATTTACTCAAGTCAGTGAGCAAAGAATAAATTAAATTACATCTTGGGAAATAAAGCTGGGCACGCCAGGGCAGCCGCTTCACTGCTGCAGGATTTGAAAGCTCAGAAACAAAGGCAGATCTGGTTTGCTGCCACAGTTTGATGTGAAGCCTCAAAGTGCCTGGTGCTCTGAGAGCTGAGCTCGCCCAGCTGATCCTCAGCCAGCCCATGGCCAGGGCAGCCAGGGTCCTGAGCCTACAAGCACAGACCTTGTTCACTGATCACAGCAGCACCAGCCAGAATTTATCCAGCACCAGCAGCTCCCTCCACACAGAACAGCACAGAGCCATCACACAGCACACTGCAGGTCTGAATACTGAACAGAAAATGCACATAAAACCAACATTGCCATGCTTTGTGCTGGTATTTTGACTGGGTCAAAAATTGATGCCACCACTCTTCATTCTCACCATATTTACCAAGGCGTTAATGATCCTTCAGGACCTTTGAGTCAATAATCCTATGCTTGTGAATAAAGATAAAACATAAATCAGAAACAGATAAAGATGAAGATATTGCAACAGACTGAATTATACAGAATAATTCCTAAAGCCAAATTTTGAAGCACCAACAACCAATACAGCAGAACTGGAGAGGCAGCAGCTGCCTTCAAGGACATCCAGCACAGGACAGGGTAAAACTTCAAACCACACTTCAGTTCAAACCACACTGTTCAGTTCACAGCATCTCCCAGGCAATCTCTGAGGATGCAAACTAAACATGGGATTTTGCTCCCTTTTATTCACCAGCAGAGTTTTCTGCTGCTGCAATATCAGATTTCAGGAGCCAAATCTGTTTTTCTTACATACTTCAGTAATCCCATACTGCAGAATCAAGGCTCAAAATTGCAGCTCATTCTAGCAATCTTCAGGCTTATCTTAGAACACTGATTCAACACAACCCCCTCCCACACTTTTTATAAAGAAAACAAGTGGGGGAAAAAGAATCTAAAATATTCATCACAAGAGCGGTCAGCACTGTGAAGTGCAAAGCGTATCCCACTTCCACTGAGGATCTGATTCAGCACGGCTGGTACTGAGCAGCACAAACCACGCTTCAGTCTGACCTGGCAGGACAGTACAGCTCAGGTGCTGCTCTCTAGAAGGTGCCACCCAAATAAACACCCATGATCTATCAAAAGCTCTCACCAGTAGTTATTCAAACCCAAAATGCTTACAGCAGCAGTAAGAACAGTAATTAGAGATCTGACTGAGGAGGCAAAGGCACTTTGAGAAAAGCCCTATAAAAGAGAGGGTTCCACAGTGAGTGCAGGCATTGTGGACGCACCAACAGCAACGCTCGCCCAGCATTGCTGTGTGAAGGAAGAGCAATGTGTGATCTCCTGGCAGGGACACAGGACTGCCTGACAAACAGCTCACTCACACTCTGCACCTCAGCCATCACCGAGGTTCCCTTCATTTCTCCCATAAGCCTTTAGTCACTCACTCAGCCTGCCTCATGCACACTCAATGGCTCCTGAAATGCACTGAAGGTAAGAATTTGTGATGGTGGGAATGTGGCATGACAAGAATATCCAACATTCACTGAGAGGGGCCCAAAGCAGAGCGCTAGCAGCTTTTGGGCAAATGGAAAGTAGAGATGTTTGGCACCTTGCAGGACAGATTGTCAAGTCTTTTCTGCACCATTTCAGGCTGTCAAACCTGCGTGCTTTCCCTGCAGTCTGATATTACTATGAGTTACACCCACAATATCTCCTCTTCCATTACATTCTTCAGCTTCCTTGTGCTCTCCAGAGACTTTTCAAAGCTAATTTTCCATCGTTCAAAGTCTCACAGAATTTGCTTTCTCCTGCCACTGCACCACACTTTCTCCCCCTTCCATTCTCAGCCTGGCACCTCTTATTCATTCCACAAAGCAGTTTAAAGTTCACCCTTCATGATCAAATGTGGAGTAAAACAAAACCACTTCCAGACCAAAAGGCACAGCCCTGCCACCTCGCTACTGAGCTTCCAGCCATCCTCCACAGCACTGACCCAAAACTCTGCTTTTCTTCAGCTGTTATGTATTTCAAAATCTCTTCCTAACATTGTTCAGAAAGGCCTAACTAATTTTTCTGATCATACTCAAAAGTCTTGAGAAAACATCTCTGTTTTGATGGGAGGTCTTTTCAGGCCAAGGGTGGAACAAGGACAGCGATGGAAAACCTGACAGGTCTTTTTCCTTAAAATAGCTCCAGTGTGACTATTTTTGCTGAGAAACCCCAAAGAAGTTTTGCTTATGTCCCAGTGGGGAAACAAATTCAAATTTTTAAACCCTGAAAGTTGCCATGAAAAGAACTGACAACTTTCACAGCTCTGCATAATCCCTTTCTCCTCTACAGCCATTAATTGCTGCCACTTCCATTAAGTATCCCTAAACAAGAGCATCTACTGTTCTTAAATGTACTACTTGGGAAAAGTCCAAGTTCATCTTTCTCCTGTCTTCCACACTGTTCTCTCCTTGTGCAGGAGTTACTGGATCACTGCCTATAAAGTCTTCACTCCTCTCCATCCCTACCAACGGGATACCCCTCGTGAAGGGACTGTCATTTACACTAATCCCCAACATCCCAGAAATCATGTGATAGAAATTCCTCCCAAGGACACAATTGTACAAACAGAACTTGAAAACTGGGGTTTGCACTGATAATCTGGAAAGAAAGAAAAAAAAAATCCAAAACAAACAAACAGCATGAAACCCAACCCCAAAACAAACAGCCCAAGCCCTCCTCCAGCCAAGGAAACCATTTCCACTGCTCTCCAGTGGCCAAGTAGCACAGCTCAGTATGGCCAGCAGCCAGCTACCAACACAGGCATTCCTCGTCCAGCCTCCCTGGCCAGCAGTGTCCTGACCTTGGAGTGGGTCTGAATCGGCTCACGCCTCACCCCAAAATCCCTTTTCAGCTGGAGTCAGACTTGTGACTCTGTGCTGCTGGAGCCTCCCCATGAGGTGAACAAGAAGAGCCTTGCCATGTGATCCCTCTTGACTTACTTCACTCTGACCACCTTTTATTGAGCTCCGCCAAAGCAAACGAAAACCCAATATCCTCTCTCCGAAAGCAAACAGGGGCAGAGCGGGAAGAGGAGAAGAGAGCAGATGAAAGTCACTCCGGCTCTCCTTGCCCAATCACTTGAAAGCAGCCAGCTATTTTTGGCTGTTTCTGAATTCAGTCTCTGCTGTGCAAGACGAGAGGCAAACGTGAGGCAGAGCACATGACAGAGCTGCCCTCTGTACACTGTGGGATGGCTGTGTGTTGTTCTGTGGGGCTGCAGGGACCCCTGCTCCTCCAGCAGGAGGGACAGCTGTGGGCAGGAGGGAGCACCTGCTCCTGGATGGCCTCACACAACTGCACACCATCTCCCTGAGGAAATGAGTACACCTGCAGTGCCCACCAACACTGCAGCTCACAAAAACACCTCCACATCTTCATGGCACCAGGGAGGACTCTCACAGATCAGGCTCTCCAGCTCTGCCCCCACAAGGAGTGACAATGGCTGGCAGTGCCAACTGGCTCCATCCTGGCTTATTCTCCTGCAGCACTCGGAGGAATAAAGTGACAGCAGTTGGGAGCACTGTGTATAATTCCAATTAAAACATTGATCATTTTCCAGGCAGTACTGTGACACAACTTGGGCAAACGGAGATGTAAGAGCAACATAAGAACTTCACGTGTGTACTGAACATACAGGATAGCTGCACAGAACTCCACAGCAGATGTAAACCCAAAGGAAAATGTTTCTGTGTAAGCACTTTGACAGCACACTGGCAATGTGTGGAAGTAAATCCAGCCTCAGCTACTTGAACATTGTGGCCAGTAGCTACATAAGAGACACAGGTGACTTCCAAAGCAAATCCCTGCAGAGCACACAGGCCAGAGGGGGATTACACAATGCCCACCTCTGATCTGATCCCACCATCACAGCAGAAATTCATCCTAAACTGGGTGGTAACTAAATGCACGCATATCAAAGATATCAAGCACTGGTTAAACAAGTTATTCTTAAAGCAACCAAGACAGCCTTGTATGAATTATGTCAAACCCCAGCTTTAGAAAAGCACCTAGAGATACTCTGTTCTTTGGCCCAGGGAATCTCTATGAATACACCTTCATTTCAGCTGCAAGCACCACCAGTGGCACAGGTAACAAACCACCACCAGCTCAGGTTCAGCCAATCCTGAACTGTGTACATGTAATGCAGCCCAGATCAATGGCAATTCGATTGCTATTTCAGGAATATCTCCTTCCCACCTCATTTCTGTCCTCTGCTCCCTCCCACCTCGCAGTGATGCTCTAATTATTCAAACAACGTAAGCAGTGTTCAATCCATGCCAGCCCTTTCTTCCTTTAGCGCTGACCTTGCCTTATACATCACTCTCACAAAACTAATTAAGTGGAGAACAGTCTCACTCTACACTCTCTTCATGAAAAGAACTGAATTGTTACCTGCCCGAGGGTGCAATTCAAATTATTTTCGCCTTCATTTGACTCAGCAACACAATACAAATATTGAGCACGAAACCAGACAATTCACAGGAACCCTTTACCCAAGATACCCCACACGAAAATAAAAGGATTATTGTAAATAATATACATAACATCCCTGTCTCATTTTGGTTTTTAACATGCCTTTTCATGTAAGCTTGAGCAAGACATGTTTTGGGAAAAGGGGGGAGTTTTGTTAGGTCAAATGATGTAGCTGAGGAAGGAAAAATGGTTTGGGCTACACAAGCCCTAGAGCCAGGCTCAGCTAAGAGGGACAGGTGTGGCTAAGAAACCTTCAGAGCCACAGAGGAGATCTAAAACCATGGAACCTGTGAGAGCATCCAGCCACCAACAGGGCAGCTCCTCTCCAATACACATAAACACTGAACTCCTGGCCTGAAAATGCTCAGCTCAGGGTTGTCCAGGATGGGAGGCTTGTCCTCTTGGAGTTACAAATGCTTTGTTCGTACACAGAACACCTCCAGATTTACTGAGGATTTTATACAAGCATGGATTCAGTGCTTGCAGGAGACTGAGGAATTGCCCTGTCTTTGCTCCTGAGGAGGTTTTTCACATAACTCTGTGTCTTCTGCAGGACACTTGAGCACTAACACACAATGAGGAACAGAAGCAGAAATAGAGCATGCATGGAGCCAAGGCTGCCCTGCAGCACTCCATTCCCAAAGCACAGGGTGAGACCAGTGCCCTGCAGGAAATCTCAGTAGATGGCACAAATTCAGTTAATGACAAGTCTGCAGTGTACTGTGGGTGGCCACAGAGCAGAGATGCCAGGAGCCTAAGCCATGCAGATTCTTGTGCATTGCCGTGGCTGCTGTGCTCCCCCTCTGCAGGGCCCTGCAACGCTCTATGGGGCTGCTCGTCCTGCAGGCTTCATCTGCCGGGGAGCTTTTCCTTTGCAGATGAGATCTGGCACCTGCAAGAGGCAATTGTTATTAAGTTTTCCTCTAGAAGCAAAAAAAAAGATGCCTTTTACTACCTTCTGTACAGCACGAGTTCTTGGCATGGACAGCAGCCACTCAGAACCAACACTAACAAACCCCCGAGTGTGGAGCTTGTCCCTGGGAATCCTGCCTTGCTGTGGATTTCCTCCACACTGAAAACCATTCAAGAGCATCAGCACAAATGTGCTGGCATTTTCATCTCAACACTGCTTCCACTTTTTAGCTGCTGACGTTTATCAACATATGTGAGGGGCCACAGTTTGGGATTGAGAGGGAAGGATGTTTCTTTTATAGAGTTACTGTCGTTTGTGGTACCAAAGCCAGCCCCAGATAATGAGTCAGAACAGGAGGTAGTTACTGTAAATATTCCAAGCATGGGCACATTAACAACCACCCACTAATCAGAGGCAATGCCACGGGCAGACAGAGAACTCCCACAGGTGTCAATGACAGATCTGAATGGATCAGGGGCTCAGCCAAGCACTCAGCATCCATTGTAACCTGAGGGATTAATACCACGATGGGATGGGCCACGGCCCAGATTTTGGCTGGCTCTTTCCAGTGGGCGATGCAGGCTTCCATTCAAAGTGAAATCTGCAATCTCACACAGGAGGCTCTGAGATTTCCAGTGTGAAGTGAACAAAAGCACTGTGGTTAACACTCACTCTTTGGTGCCATTCAGTGTTTGTAACACAACCACGAGTTCTGATGTGCAGGTCAGCAGCACCAACTGACCACAAAAAGACCCAATCTGCTGCTGGCAAGCACCTGCCTGAACAGATCCTCAAGCTCACATCCTAAACTGCAGCTGCTGCTGAAGTTTGGTGGGGCTTTTGGTCTGAAATGAAAGGAGCTGGCACCCAAGTTTCTGACAAAAAGACAAAGGATTGCCTGCCTGTGAGCTGAGCCGGCCAAGCAGCACTCGAGGCAGCGCGCCCCGGGCTCCCTTCCCCCTTCTCACCAGGGCTGCACTTGCTGCTAATTTTGATTCCGTGGCCTCAGACCAAGACGTGGTCAGCTTACATGCTGCTCCTCCTCAGTCCCTGAAGTAAGTTACTGTCTCATGAATCAGTTCTATAGAAATATAACTGTTGAGATCAGCTTCTTTATTTTTGTCAGCTTTTCTCCAGACCTTTCAATCATAAGCTGCATTATCCTATATTCCCATAAAGCCAGGAAAAGCAGTAATAGATACCTCAAAATTCTGACTTCTGTTCTTCCTGCCAAGTGATTTCTCTAAGTGCTTTGTTTTCTGCTGTCACTGAATTAGAATAGTACCTGTACTTCCAGAGTCTTCACTGTTACTGTCACTATTTCAATACACTCTTCTCAGATTAGAAGCTTTCAGCTTCAAAAATGCTCCTATTTTGTTTCTGCAGAAGAAAATACACTCTGCATTTTCTCACTGCTTATGGCTGAGGTTATCAGACTTTTGGACAAAGCTATCCCAGTTCCTTGTGGTGACAGCACGGTGACAGGAACAGATCTCCCTGCATCTGCTTTGATGGGGAAGCCAATAGTACATAATCCCCTTAGTAAAAAGGAACACAAATGCAGATTAACCCATTCCTCAGATTCAGTTTGAGACTCTCTGCTCCAGCTCTTGGCTTTGCCCAGAGGAGCCCCACAAATTGCAGAGCAGCCTGTGCAAGGGCCGGGCTGTAAGAGCAGACAGCACGGGCTCCTAAGGGCCAGCTCCAAAGCACAGGGCATCCAGCACTCACAGCTGCCTTCCCCATGCCCAGGGCTCTCCTCCTGCCCCACAAGCCTCCCCACACAGAAGATATAAGATATTCATTCAAACCAGGTGACGTTGGTCCAGCCCCAAGGACCGATGGGGACACTCGATGCACTGTGCCCAGAGTGCAAGGCCAACACTGCTGGGGAAGTGCCCTGCCCTGGCACAGCCAAGGCTCTGGGCACAGCAGCTCCGTGCCAGGACAAGAACCTGCCCAGTGGGAGCTGCTCTGCTGTGCTAGGGATGCAGGAGAACTGCCCCAGAATCACTGAGTGCCCACTGCTGTGCTGGGGATGCAGGAGAGCTGCCCCAAAATCACTGAGTGCCCACTGCTGTGCTGGGGATGCAGGAGAGGTGCCCCAGAATCACTGAGTGCCCACTGCTGTGCTGGGGATGCAGGAGAGCTGCTCCCAACCATCAGTGAGTGAACCATGGCTGTGCTGGGGATGCAGGAGAGCTGCCCCAGAATCACTGAGTGCCCACTGCTGTGCTGGGGATGCAGGAGAGCTGCCCCAGATCACTGAGTGCCCACTGCTGTGCTGGGGATGCAGGAGAGCTGCTCCCTAATCACTGAGTGCCCACTGCTGTGCTGGGAATGCAGGAGAGCTGCCCCAGATCACTGAGTGCCCACTGCTGTGCTGGGAACACACCCAGAGCATGCCCTGAGCTGCTGCCCAGGTCAGTGCCCACTGTGGGATGCCGAGCTGTTCTCCTCCAGCCCCAGCATTCCTGCCCCCAGGCACAGTGAGGAGGCAGGGACACCGGCCCCAGGATGGAGGCAGCCAGAGGGGACAGGCTGTGCTCTGGAACCAGCTGCTGGCTCCCCCAAACAGCCTCCACCCCAGAGCACTGCCCTCTGCCCCTGGGGAGCAGCTGGGAGCACACCTGGGCTCACAGCACCCTGCACCTTCCACCTCTCACACACCTGAGATAAAGATAGGGGAGGGGAAATCAATGCCATCATCTGCCATAATCCTACAGGTACACATGCACAGTTATTGCAGCATCTTGCAGAAAGCAAAGGTGCACATCCCTGACTTCATTCTGTTAATCCATGAGCTTTATTTAAGATTAGGATAGATAATGCTAAATGCCCACAGCCACTTTTAAAAAGCAACCAGGTATTGAGCAAAACACAGCCATCACTGGGTTTTCCAGACAGGACTTACAAAAGTGGGAGCAACACACTCTTAGGCAGGCAGTTACCTTCCTCCTTGGCTTCAGGAAAGAAGTGAAAAAACCCCACTATTTTAAATAGAAATAGATGATTTTTATAGTTCTGTAACACCTGCAGAACTCCACTGACACCACCACAGACTTTACAAAAGCATAATTTCACTGCAAACAACCACTGCAAGGCAGTTAAGTATTTGCTCTGGATTGTGCTTTTTCCCAGCAAAACCCATGGCCTCTCAAGGTTCTGTATAAATCAGTTTTTTCTAGAAAGAGTGACCCCAAAAGCTGGTGGAACAAAGTGTCTTTTAACAATGTACAGCTTCTACATTTGGGCTGAACATGGCTCTCCCCAAATTCTGTAGAGATTACAGCAAGATCTCACCTCATGCATGGCCCTGCAATGCCTAAGAAAGCTTCAGGAGTGAGAAACGCAGGCACTGCTCTCAGTGAGAATCATTCCACATTCATGAGGCAAACATTACCCTGGGACAGCTGCATTTACAGCAGGTATTCAACCTACACCACCTTCCCTTACAGAGGGGGGTACCTGAACCATCACCACAACAAAAACATGATTATGTTGTTCTCTGAGAGAGAGGTTAACTAACCCAAAACCACAGAGCTTTCTCTCAGGACTCCGGTGCCACAGGACACCTGCAGAAAAATGCAGGAAATGGTATCCCATCCTTTCCAGGCAAATTATAAATTGTTTAATTGCATAAGAAAACCCATCCAAACCAAAAAACCTTAACAAAAAACTCCACTGCCTGGATTTACTATGGCTGGAGCCAAATTAAACATTCCCATGACGACTATTAACACTTGCAATGACCAAAAGAGAATTCAGGTGGAACATTTCCTATTCTCGTCTACAACTCAAGAGGCTGAGGAGGACCACGCAGCCTATCCATGAGCTAGTAAATATTAACTCCTCCTCAGCATCCCCAGCCTCTGTAGAAGCTGTTTCATATCACAGGTGCTCCCCACGACTCACAAACCTCCTCACACACGTGGGCTCCTCCTGCTCTACCTACAACTGCCTCTCTACTTGGTAGGAACACAGAAAGTTTTTCTGTGAGCTCGGGGAGCGGAGCAGCGTCTCCTGAAGCAGAGTAGCAGCACCCACTGCTTTTCCTGGGAGCCTCAGAATATTCACCTGCTGGTTCCCTGTCAGCACTGACATCACAGCCTCGCACGTCTCAGGCATCACTGACTCATTAACAGACACACGAGTGCCTTTGTCCCACTGCTCTGAAATGTGCCAAAGCAATTTCAGACGTGAAGTGTGTCATTAGAACTTGTAATCACAGCACAAAATGGAATACGTAAGCTTGATTTTAAAAATAAGCTTTCAGGCAAGCATAGCACAAGTACAGCAATTTCTCTTTTTTTTATGTTTATACCACAGTTCTAAATCATGCAAAATAATTCCTGAGAAAGGCGGGAATCTTTTGTTCTGCCCTGCTTAATAAATTATTTAAGGTGCAATATAGCGAATAAGGCCACCATGAAAGAAAATCAAAACCAACTCAACTTCAAAGGATATAATGTAAAGGCAAAACATATTTATCTAAAAAAAGTAAGGTTTTGCAATGCATCTAAGTAGTGAAGTTGATTGTGTTACTGAGAAGAAAAATGTCATGCAAACGCGAAGGATTTGGACATGAGACAGAACATAGTAAGAAGGGGAAAGACAGAGTTGGGAAAAAAACTCACATAAAAAGAACATAAAAAGGAAGCTTTCCAAAGTGTTAAACATAAATTTTCAAAATCATGAAACCAAAAAGCTTTTTATCAAGAATAGGAAGGCTGTATTGTTTTGACTCGGCCTCTCTGGCTGCTAAAAAAGTAAACGGCAGGGAAGTGTCCCACTCGGTTTTACAGAGCCGGGAAACGAGGAGCAGGTCTCGGTCCTGCGGGGAGGCCCGGCCCCGGCCCCGCTCCGGGCCCACACGGGGTGTGCGGGGAGCCCCGGGGACACCCCCGAGGGCCACCGAGCCCCGACCCGGCCGGGATGGCACGGGGGACACCGCCACCTGTGCGACCCCGGCGGGCACTGCGCGGGCACGACCCCGGCGGGGACCCCGGCAGGGAACCCGGCAGGGAACCCTGCAAGGAACCTGCACCCTGGCAGGGACCCCGGCAGGGATCCCAGCAGGGACCCTCGCACCCCGGCAGGGATCCCGGCAGGGAACCCGGCAGGGAACCCGGCAGGGAACCCGGCAGGGAACCCGGCAGGGAACCCGGCAGGGAACCCCCACCCTGGCAGGGAACCCGGCAGGGATCCCAGCAGGGACCCTCGCACCCCGGCAGGGACCCCAGCAGGGACCCTCGCACCCCGGCAGGGACCCGGGCCCGCAGCCGGCGCGGGCAGCCCGGCCCCTCACGCCCCAGCGCCGCGGGGCCCGGGGCGAAGCGGGGCGGGGAAATCCCCGTGGCCGGGGTCCCCCCGTGCCCGGCCCGGCCGGGTGCCCCGGCGGTGTCCCCGTTCCCCGTCTCCATGGCGATGTGTGCCCTCCCCGCCCCGCTGGCCGGAGCCGCCGCAGCGCCGAGCACCCCCAGCCCCGGCCGGGAGCCGCCCCCTCCCCTCCCCGGCGGGGAACGGGGGGGCCCCGCTCCCGCCGGTGCCGCATTGAGCGGGCCCCGCGGCCGTGCCGGGCAGCGCCGGGCGCCGCTCCCTGCCCGGCCGGGGCTGCCCCCGGAGCCGTGCCCCCCTCCCGGCCCCGTGAGCTCGGGCTATCCGCGGTCGGGCCGGGGAACGAGCCGCTGATCGGGGCGGCTGCGCCTGCCTTACCCTTGGAAGCATCTTTCTCTTCTTTGGGCTTGATCACCTTCCCGCTCATAGACCCCAGCTTGGGTGGGAAAATCCCCGGGAGCGTCGCGAATTCCGGCTGGACCAAAGAAACCTCGGGCGGGGGGCAGCGTGCGTGCGTGTGGGGGATCCTCTACGCCGAAAAGGCTGAAATAACACCAGGAGCGGGGGAAGGGGGGGCAATGAGGAGCCGGCGAGCTGCCCGCTCCCCGGAGCGGAGCCTCGGAGCCCGGCGGCGCCGCCGCGGTGCCTGCGGGAGCGGAGCGGGGAGCGGGGGGCTCCGGCAGCCGCAGCACCGAGCCCCTGCGCCGCTCGCCGTGCCGGAGACAAAAGCGATATTCCCTGTGTCTGCCCGGCCCCGGCCCCCTCCTTCCCCCGCCTCCCCGGCTCTGCCTCCCCTCCCCAGGGCCAGGGAAGCGCAGCTGGTCCTGCAAGTCCCACCGACCGGGGGGAGGGGGGTACCGTGACTGGGGGGGGCTTGTTTGCTTGGGTGTGTTGGGTTTGGGTTTTTCTCTTTTCGCATCCTCCCCTAATAATAATGGGATGGAGCAGCCGAGCTGCAGCCGCGGATAGGCGGAGGAGGAGGACGCGAGTCCCCGTCACTGCAGAAGAGGCGGCAGGTTTACGCTCGCGGCAGCGAGGAGGGCTGGAGGGGGCAGCTGCAGCCGACCCGGCCCCGCGCACCGCGCTCCCCATCACCCGCACCGGGGCTCCATTAACCGGCACGGGGGAGGGCGGGGGCAGCACGCCTCCCGCTGCCCCCCGGCGAGGAAACGCCGCCCCACGGCCGGAGCCACGGCCAGCCGGGCTGCCCCGGCCCGGGGAGCCGCTCCCAGCCCGGTACCGCAGGGGCGGCTCTGGGCTCTGGGCGCGGGGCCCGGCGCCGCCCGCTCCCAGCCTGTTGCTGCCGTGGCGGGAGCGCAGAGCGCCGGCCGGGCCACGGGGGGCAAGGGGAATCGGGTTCCCGTTAACAGCGGGCACGGAGGGGAAAGGGGATCGGGTTCCCCAGCACGGAACGCGCAGAGCCGCGCCGGCTGCCGCCCAGCCCTGCCCCTGCCCTGGGGCGTGGGACGGCACTCACCCCTCCCGGCCCCGCTCCATCCCCTCAGGGAGCAGGAAGGGACCCCGAGAGCAGCCAGAGCCCCTCACCTGTGCTAACAGCGGCGTGTCCCGCCCCCCTGGCCCCCTCTCCTCCGTGGGGCAAAACTTCCTCTGCCGGGGCCGCCGTCGGGGGAGGGACGAGCCCGGTGCAGCCCCTTGGAGCCCGGCCCCGCCGGGGCCGACCAAAATAACCCTCGGCAAGGGCGAGCCGGGCCGGGCCCGGGGAGCCCCTCGGCTCCTCCTGCCCGCTCTCCCCAGCCCGAGGGGGCCCGCCTGGGCCGGGGGACACGAGGGATTTCCGCAGGGAAGAGAAGCAGGGCTGGCATCCGGGCAGCCCCCGTGCCCCGCTCCCGCCGGGGGTCCCGGCACAGCAGCGGCCCCGGGCCGCTATTTTTAGTGGGGCCAAATTCCTGCCCGGCCCCGTCCCCTGCGGCACCCGGACAGCTGGGGACAGCTGGGGACAGCTCGGCTTTCGGCCGCCAGCGCCGGGCCCCTGCCCTGCAGCCGCCGAGTCAGGGGGTGATGAAACACGGCGTGGGATGAAGGCTCATTCCCACCGCACACAGTGGCTGGAGATCAAGTGCGGTTCGGGATGTTAGGGGTGTTTAGACTGAGAACCACGAGCCGGGATGACTCGGTAGGCTCAGCTTTGCTCTGCAGGGACACAGCATTGCTGGGGCAGTGGTGAGGTCACCATCGGCCGAGGTATTTCAAACCACAGAGGGTGGCACTTAGGGACTCGGCTTAGCGGTGAGCACGGGAGTGTGGGTGAACAGTTAGATTTGATGATCTCAGAGGCCTTTCCCAATCAAAATGACTCTGGGATTCAGTAAGCCCTCTGATGACAGTGGCCTTGGAGTGCTCTCCATGTACGTCCATTTCACATCAGCCTCTTCGGCTGTTTGTTTTTTTAACACATCCGAGGCTCTCCAGGGAGTTAGAACCTGGTCTTTTTCTTGCCTGTTTCTCTCCAAACAGGGACCACTGAATCCAGGGAGCTGGAAACGGAATGGGGAAGGAGAGATTCTCTGGTTCAGCTGAACCAGCACTGTCAGAAGTAGCTGATGAACCCCAGCAAGGAGATTTCAGCTGTCCAATACAACTTAGACCTGATTTTCAAAGGCACTTGCAGTGTCTTTGCTGAGAGCCAGTGACAATTCACACTTCTGGTCTGAGATCCTCCCAACACCAAATGTCACTGACAAATGCTGTGTTAGTGCTGACAGTGAAGCTGCCTTCCCCGAGCCATTCTCACCTTTGCCAGGAGACCCGTTCAGTTTTGCAGGAGTAGTTATTACATTGACCAAACCAGGCCATACACTCAAATTTACTACACTGGAAGGAGGCAGCAGCTCAGCAGGTTGTGGAAGAATTGTACCAGCTGGTGGGCAGAGGGAGCTTCCCCTGCTGTTTTAAAATGAGTTAGCTTTTCCTCTTACTAGTTTTCAGGGCTTGGAAGTGTCAGTTAAAACAGTAATAAAATATCATGTTATGCATGCAAAATCTAAGGGGATTTGCATGAAGGCTTATTGCAATCCGGGTCCAGTTTGCACAGCCTTTAATTTGAAAGCTGCCTCAATGGCTGGAGTATCCCAGTGGAGATGGAATCTGTGGTCAGGGTGCTGCCTTATGTCTTCAGATTCCCCCATCCGTTCCTCTCTTTGAAGTGAGCATCTCTGGATTTTAGGGAAATCACTTCAGGTCTGGCTTTAAAACAGAATTTCTTTAACTAACTCGAGTATTTAAACATGGATCTGAACCTCAGTGTCTTGGTGCATCACTTCCCAACTCTAGTAGGAAAAATTGTCACCTCATTGCTTCCCAGCTCCTGCCCTGGAAGCTGAGAAGCGCTCGGATGCTGTGGTGACAGAAGTGAAACACAGCAAGCTGCACAGCACAGCCAGGCCCAGGCAGGAACTTACCTGTACATGGCCCTGACATGGATACCTGGCCTCTCACTGACAGTATTCTCTGAGTTTCTGAATTTACAGCAATTTCTGCACCTCCAGATAAATCAGTACCCAGAGGAAGGAGAGTTAGTGAAGTTTAATACAAAGAAATCTGATATGTCTGTGTAAATGCTGTTTAGGTGCTCCCTGTGTGCCCTGGGAGGGTTTAAATTGAAGACAGTCTTTGTTGGGGAAGCACGATTTCAAGTCAGATATCAGTAAATTGTTCTAATTTCTCACCTTTTGTGCAGCTCCGGGATTCCAACAGAGTCATTTAAACTGAGTGGCTACAGGCCAGGCAGCACAAACGGCTGGAGCATCATCTGTACCCTTGCATGGTTTGTGACTCTCCTTCCCAGAGGGACAAACAGGCTTGCCCAAGGGCTCAGAGCTCAGAGCGAGGTGGGACACGAGGCTTTTCCAGCAGACACACACTGCAGGTCCCAGCTGCGCTCTCTGAGCTCCCCCAGCCCGGCTGGCTCTCGGGGAGCAGGCACAGCAGGGCTGATGTGCTGCACAGAGCTGTGCCTCTCTGCTGAGGGCATTTATTCCCCCAGAAACATCTGCCAGGAGCTTCTGACTCGGCCCAGGCCTGGCTAAGTCAAGTCTCACTTAACAAGCTGAAGCTGTAAACTGTAAGTGCTTTTATACAGCAAAGCTGGGGCTGCCTCATGGGCAGTAGCTGTATGGTCTGTCTATAAACACACTCTCAAGTCATGAACATGCTTTTCCTGCCCTCGTAAAATATCCACAGAGACAAATATCCCCTGAGGAATTTTGGAACTCACACAGATACAGTAGTGACATTGCTCCTCAGTGTACTTTTCCCTTGGTTCTTTGGCTGATTCTCAAGTTGAAATTTTCTCTTTTCTGTAGGCAGGGGTTTGTAAAAGGTCCAGATTCTACTCTTTTATATAGCAGGAATCTTACATTGTGCCTTTAAAGCTTTGTCATGATGGCTCCTGGTATGTTCCCAGTTAAATCTGGAGTAAAACTCTCCCTACATTCAGGCAGAGCAGGATCAGGCCTTGCATTCAAGATTCCAGACATGATAAAGTCTCACTAATACCAGTACTTAATCCTCATTTCAATTTATATTTCAATATTCACACTGGCATCTAGAGGTATCTATTCAATGGGGATAGAATAAGTAAGGCATGTGTCTAGTTTAGCTGCCACTGTTTTGCAGTGGTGCCTGTAAAATCAGCCCAGAGAAATCCATTGCACATCTCCTTATTTCCTACCACTGCTTCAGGTGGAATGCCAGGGCAAATTTCTGTTCTACCAGTTGTGTGTCCCAATAAAAGCCAGGGAGATTTACAGGTGAGATAAATGCTAAACACAGGCCCAAAGCACAGCCTGTCCCCCAGCAGGCACATCCCTGTTCCAATGGGTGCTTCATTTGGCCCTAAATTACTTTTACCACTGCTATTCCTACACAGTCTAAAGCACTACCCAGAAGATCATTTCTGGGCAGACAGCTTGCTGTGCACAATCTTCTTCCTTTTGATTGCCAAAACCCAACTGCTACACGCACATAGAGTTCCAGCTAATGGATGGCACAGAGATTGCAGCTTCATTTCTCTAAGTAATTCAGTCTGATCAACAGAGACGCCCTCACAAGCTCCAAGTGGGAAGGGATAATGATCACACATCCATGCAATGCTGGCCCTGGCTGGGTGCCAGGTGCCACCAAAGCTGCTCCATCACTGCCCTCCTCAGCAGGACAGGGGACAGACAATGTAACCGAAGTCTCCTGGGTCGGGATAAGGACAGGGAGAGATCACTCACCAGTTACTGCCAGGCAAAACAATTAATTCAACGTCTTACAAATCAAATGAGAAGTAAAAACTAACTCTTGAAAACCTACAGAAGAAGCTTCCTGTCTTAAAATCCTACCCAGATGACCTCTAATAGATGCCTGCTTGCCACCTGCCTCTGGGGTTTCCCCTCTCCTCGGGTTTGATGAATTGCAGCTGTTTAAGGGTTCTCCTTTGCAGCAGCAGCATCACCCTGACCCCAGAGCCTTCAGAGTGCAGTAACCATTTGTGACCAGCCCTGGGGAGCAGTGGCAGAGGTCTCAGGTGTGTCCTGGGGCTGTGCTGCAATGGGGCAGGGCAATAAAGGAGCACCTTTCCCTTTCCCTTCAGCTCACCAGCCCTGCCCGTGCCTGCACAAACGTGCACACACACAAAGCAGACAGGCCTGGCTCCTTGCAGGAGTGAAAGTGGCCTGTGTCCACTCCAGGGGAGACACTGGGGACCACAACCAACTGAAATAAAGCTTTAACTTGATGGCTTCTGTTAGAAGCATGCAGAAAGAATTAATAATAATTGATTTTTTTATGTTTTCCTCTTGCCTCATAGCCAAGCAGTATGCTCAGATGAGGGATGCTGTGTACAGCAACCTGTGGGCACCAGAACTGGACATTTTGTGTGAGGCAGAGGAGCACCTGGGCTCAGTGCTGGTGACTACAAAGTGGGGACACCTTGTCATGCCAGCCTTCACTGGCCTTTTCCTGAAACATTGCCAGACACCACCTTGGAGCACCACTAAAACTGTGCCTTCAGCTCTGGCTCCCTGTTCCCCATTCCTCTCCTCCAAAACGATCCCTAGGTGTCCATACTTTTTAATTTCTGGTGACACTGTGCTAGCTGCAGATACATTATTCATAGCCCTGGGATCTGGCTGTCTGTGCCTGCAGTCTGAGTGCTCCCTTGGCTATCCCTGCTTTGTCTCCCATTTTGTTGTTCCTGTAGGGAACGTGCCCGAGGGATGGGGCTGAAATCCTGCTGGATCAGGAGCAGAGGCCACTGCTTCTCTGTTTGTAAACACGCCCAGGCTAAAATTAGCAGGAGGCAGAAGAATCATTCATGAACATCAGGCTCCCCCAGGCGTCCTGGGGAACGTCTCAGGCGCGTGCCCACGCGTGCCAGGTTTAAACAGTGCCCGTGTCACCATCGTGCCAGCTGCCAGCTCCTCGTGCCCAGCCCCTGCCTGCCTGCACAGCTCTGGGCCTGGCACCACCACCACTATCGAGCACATTTCCAGCTGCAGGGACTCTCCAGGGCCTCCATAACACCTGGCAGAGAAGCCCTGGTCAGCTGGAATACTGAGCCAGCAGAAGGGGAGGGTTTGGGGTCAGGGTAAACATCACAAGGCAGGAAACCCTCCCAGTGTGAGCCTCTCTGAGCAGCCCTGTGCTGTGCCATGGAAGGAAACTGAGCCACGCTGCCTGCAGCACACCATGGACAGGAACCAGGGTGGGTGAGCCCCACGTGTGCCCTGTCCTGCAGGTACAGGCAGCAGGGCACACACTGGGCAGGCACACACTGGGCAGCAGGGCACACACTGGGCAGCAGGGCAGGCACACACTGGGCAGGCACACACTGGGCAGCAGGGCACACACTGGGCAGGCACACACTGGGCAGCAGGGCACACACTGGGCAGGCACACACCTGGCAGCAGGGCAGGCACACACTGGGCAGCAGGGCACACCTGGCAGCAGGGCACACACTGGGCAGGCACACACTGGGCAGCAGGGCACACACTGGGCAGCAGGGCACACACACTGGGCAGGCACACCCTGGGCAGCAGGACACACCTGGCAGCAGGGCACACACTGGGCAGGCACGCACTGGGCAGCAGGGCACACACTGGGCAGGCACACCTGGGCAGCAGGACACACACACTGGGCAGGCACACCTGGGCAGCAGGGCACACACACTGGGCAGCAGGGCACACCTGGCAGCAGGGCACACACACTGGGCAGCAGGGCACACACCTGGCAGCAGGGCACACACTGGGCAGCAGGGCACACACCTGGCAGCAGGGCACAGGGAGGCCAATGTGCCTCAGCCCACCCCAGGTGAGGGTGGCAGGAGCCCAGCAGCCCCCATGTCACCAAAGCCCACAGATGCTGTCAGTCCAGCTGTCACAGCAGCCCAGAGTCAGTCAGTCAGTGTGACACGAGGCACTTTTGGGAGAGCCACATCCTTTCCCTTTCCATTCAGTGCTTGTCAGCATTTCCATTCCTCTGCCCTTGGCAGAGCAGCACACGTGCACTGTGCCATGTCCACAAAATACTCAGCTGCAATTTATGGCCGCACACCCTTTCCTGTATGCAGAATATCCCATCCATTTAAATAGGAGGATTAGAGGGGTAGGAGGAGGCTTAGCACAAACAATAGCTGTGATCAAGCCCTGGTGCAGGAGTGATTTGTGGGAAGCCTGAGGATCAAGGATGGCAGGTGCTGCTCTGCTTCAGAGCTATTTATACTCACCAACTCACTGCACAAACTCTTCCTGCTTCAGAATGCTTGTAGGATTCCTTTCCAAGGGACAGAGAGGTGTGGAGTATGAAAGCACGGGCCAAGTCTGTAATTTTAAAGATAACAGAATTTAGTATTGCATAAAAATCCCACTATCATATACAAAGAGGAGTAGCCTGACATGAGCAGTTCCAAAGTAGGGAATCACAACAAGGAAATATAACAGGGGGGAAGACACAAAAGGAGTGGAGGGGGAACGAGTAAAACATTTTTGTCTTGGAAAATACAAACCTTAAAGATCCAGGCTCAGACAGGATTTTGTCTTTTATATTTTTAACAAAGGACTCCCTGCCTCCCACAATAAATAAATATATTTGGTGAACAAGGCTTGGCTGCTTACTGCTGAGGGCTGAGTGATGAACGTGCCCAGCAGGTGCATTTGGGGTGTTGGCCCTGGAGCTGCAGCAGGCTCAGGGCTCCAGGGGAGCTGGGAGGGCTCCTTGGTGGCCGTGGGGCAGGGCCAGGCTGGGCCAGGGCCATCCTGCCAGGACACTGCTCTCACCCTGCCCCAGCCAGGCTGGGCAATGCCATCCTGCCCAGGACACTGCCAGGCCAATGCCAGGACACTGCCAGGACACTGCCAGGACACTGCTCTCACCCTGCCCCAGCCAGGCTGGGCAATGCCAGGACACTGCCAGGCCAATGCCAGGCCAATGCCAGGCCAATTCCAGGACACTGCTCTCACCCTGCCCCAGCCAGGCTGGCCAATGCCAGGACACTGCCAGGACACTGCCAGGACACTGCTCTCACTCTGCCCCAGCCAGGCTGGGCACTGCCAGGACACTGCCAGGACACTGCCAGGACACTGCTCTCACCCTGCCCCAGCCAGGCTGGCCAATGCCAGGACACTGCCAGGACACTGCCAGGACTCTGCTCTCACTCTGCCCCAGCCAGGCTGCCAGGCCAATGCCAGGACACTGCCAGGACTCTGCTCTCACCCTGCCCCAAACCACCACAGCACCCAGGCACAGCCAGAAGGCTTTGAATACAACTGGAAATAAAAGCTGACAACCACAGAGCGCAGCCACTGTCAGAATGAGCCCCAGCATCTCAGCTGATGTGAGCCCCTGTAAAGGCCAGCATTAACCCCTTGGACACTGTCTGGGAGCGGGGGGGAGCAGAGATGCCTGCACAGCCCATGTGTGTCCATGTGCAGCAGCCAGGCTGGAGCAGCAGGAGCTGCAGCAGGGCCCTTCCAGCGCTGCCACCCTCGCCCTGTGCTGAAATCACCCATTCTTGAGAAACTTCCCCTAAGCCTTTTAGCCTGGCACACCCCCGTTAAAATGAATGAGAGCTTGTGTGCTAAAGCTGGCAAATTCACCAGAACTCATCCTCCTCCTGGTTTGTTATTACAGCCATGTACCTCTCAATTGCTCCTCAGACACAGTTCTTGTAGGCACAAATTGCATCACTACCAATTACTTTTCTTGGAGCACCAGGCATCGCTGTCACTGTGTCATAACTGAGGCAGCAGTACAACTCTCAGAAGTGATTTAAGGAAATGCAGCAGATCTGATTAGCAAGCATCTTGTTTAAAGCAAACTACCACAAGTCATTAATCATAAAAGTTTCTAATTTCAGAAATGAGTTAACTGAACTTTAATGAGACAAACAGCGTTTAAAAGCTGCCACCACGAGACTGCCTGCATTAAGGTGGGAGAGTGCTGTAAAATGATTTCATTGCCAGTCCTGGGAAGCTCTCTGCCAGCAGCAGCTTCAGGAGTCTAAAAAAGCTCCACACCCCTTTCAAAAGTTCTCCTTATGGTCCCTTCCAGAGCAGTATTCCTGTGGTTCCTGACCCGAGGACACAGTGTGGTCAGTGCCCCTGCTCCCGGTGAAGCACAAAGCCCAAACTCCAGAGATGTGCAGGGACAGCTGCTCTGCTCTGCTCTGCTCTGGGAGCAGTGCAGCCCTGCTGAGTGCCAAACCTGCAGAGGGATTGGGATCACAACCCAAGGGACTCCATCGCTCTGCATTTAAATGAATTTGACAATGAGCTGTTTAAGAAGCTTTTTACTGTGTTAATCAGTACAACGTAGTGTCATATTTTGTTTTTTCATCAAAAGATAATTAAGGGAAACAGTGGCAGCCAATAACTTGAAAAAAGGGAATTGAATCAACTAAAAACTCCCTTCCTTGAGCAAAAAGTTAGATACACCTGTATTTACTGACATCTAGTGTGGCAAGATAATGCTTCCCAAGAAACAATTCAACTGCTGCTCCTGCCAGTGAAGCACTAAGAACAATTTCCATTAAGAATACCTAGAAGAGCCACTTCTTCCTGAAGGAGGGATGAGCTGAGAGCTCTCCACTACTGCTGGTGATTCATTTCCTCAGCACCTCCGGTAATGAGGCACTGCTGTGCTCTCCTCCAGGAGTGCAGCACCTATTCCTCATCTCCAGGGCTCTGCCCAGGACCCAGGCTCACGTTTTCCCCTTTCCCTACTTAGTCAGAGCTTTAAAATGCCACCAACACCATCTGGGCAGCTTTGATCCCCAAGAAAAACAGGTTATTTCTAGAAGAAGTATTTTCCCTCCAGACTCCCTGTTTCAACTGTACTGAGAATTCAGGATGATTATCAAGGATGTTGGACCAGCACCCACCAGCAACAAATCCTCCAAATTTAACAGAGAGGCACATGAGAAATGAGTAAAGGTGGTATTTTGTGTGAGGAATTGCTTGTCTGAACAAAATGGGAAGACAGGAACTAACAGGCTGTGGAGCTTTAGAGTTATGCACTAAAGTATAGTGTGAGAAATACAATAGTCTAGAATCCAGAAAATATAAAAGCTAAAATCCTAAGGCATCCCTAGAACAAGCAGTTCTGTACCCATGATGGGTGTAAACCATATAAGGTTTTCAGTTTTGACAAAATCTCACCTCCAGAGCAAGAAGATGCTGCAGAAGGGCCATGCAGGTGCTCAGAAGATGCTGGGCAGCTCAGAAGAGCATGGTCTGTGTTCCTGGCCCATCTCAGCATCCTCCCGTGCTGTTCACGGTGCCTCTGTCACTGCAGACTGAGGAGCAGTGCAGGAGCTCCCAGAGAGGCCTCTTGCTCTGCTCCCTTCCCAGCAGGGCATGCACACACAGCCCGGGGCTGCTGGGTGAGCCTGGGCAGCCTGGGGTCCCCAGCAGGGTCCCCTGGCCCAGGGACACACAGGGTTTGGCACTGCACAGCCCTGAGTCTTCAGGGTTGGGTTCTATTAAATGTTCATTACAATTCTGCAAGCTCCCAAACGTCCTTTCAGCCTCAAATGAAGCTGAAGAGCTGAGATTTGTTGCAGAATGGTGCAGCAAACAGTAAAAGGAGCAGAGGTCTGCCTGTGTCCTGTGCCCAGCTGTGTTTGCTGTGGCCAGGGACAAACCCAGCCCGTGGGAATGGCCAGGGACAAACCCAGCCCGTGGGAATGGCCAGGGACAAACCCAGCCCGTGGGAATGGCCAGGGACAAACCCAGCCTGTGGGAACGGGCAGGGACAAACCCAGCCTGTGGGAATGGGCAGGGACAAACCCAGCCTGTGTGACTGGGCAGGGACAAACCCAGCCTGTGGGAATGGCCAGGGACAAACCCAGCCTGTGGGAATGGCCAGGGACAAACCCAGCCTGTGGGAACGGGCAGGGACAAACCCAGCCTGTGGGAACGGGCAGGGACAAACCCAGCCTGTGTGACTGGGCAGGGACAAACCCAGCCTGTGGGAATGGCCAGGGACAAACCCAGCCTGTGTGACTGGGCAGGGACAAGCCCAGCCTGTGTGAATGGGCAGGGACAAACCCAGCCTGTGGGAATGGGCAGGGACAAACCCAGCCTGTGTGACTGGGCAGGGACAAACCCAGCCTGGGTGAACGGGCAGGGACAAACCCAGCCTGTGGGAACGGGCAGGGACAAACCGAGCCCATGTGAATGGCCAGGGACAAACCCAGCCTCTGGGAACGGGCAGGGACAAACCCAGCCTGTGGGAATGGGCAGGGACAAACCCAGCCTGCGTGACTGGGCAGGGACAAACCCAGCCTGTGGGAACGGGCAGGGACAAACCCAGCCTGTGTGAACGGGCAGGGACAAACCCAGCCTGTGTGAACGGGCAGGGACAAACCCAGCCTGTGGGAACGGGCAGGGACAAACCCAGCCTGTGGGAACGGGCAGGGACAAACCCAGCCTGAGGGAATGGGCAGGGCTGTGGCAGCTCCTCCTCGGCCCACCTGGCTCTGCTCAGCACTGCGGGTGTGACAGTGTCTCTGCTCTGAGATGTTCTAGCTCCACACCCACTGGCTCTGCTGCCAGCAGGGAATCCCAGCTACACCCAGGAGGGGAAGAGCACCCAGAGACAGGGAAAGGGGATGGGGGGTGCTCTGTGCTAGCCGGGGGAGGAGAAAGGAGCTGTTCTCTCTCCTCCAGCTGATCTGCAATTAGCACTAGATTAGGGTTTTTAATGGGCTCCCTACCTGCCATGGAGGCTGGGCCTGACTCTTAGGTACCCTAATCACAGAGATGAAAGGGGTTTTTTTGTCCATTTGTGTCTAAGGGAGTTTTGGATCCATTAGCAATTATGATAATGGATCTCTTTCCAGAGAATTAATTGCTCCTTTGCCCAAATCATAGACAAGTTTGCTGTAAAAATTAATTACTTGGCATATACAATATGCTTAACAGTTGAGTAATAAGCTAATTTTCAGAGAATCCACCGAGGGCCCCCCAGTCTCCCAACTTCTCAGAGCAGTTTCTGAGTATCCAGTGAAAAGTCAGATAGCAGCTGCTGTCCTGCAATTCCTTTCCAGGATATTGACAGCCCCAAAACACCTGAGCTGGCACTTGACAGCTCCGGACCCCAAACAGCCCAGGAAAGTACAGGGGGTTAAATAAACCACATCTGCCAAACAGCCATCGCAAACAACCCCTCCTGCCACAGCGCTGATGCTTCCCCAGGTGGCAGCATGCTCTGTGCCTGGCAGTGGGTGAGCATGGTGCCAAAGCAGGGCAGGAGGGGAGCGGGCAGAGCTCACTGCTTTCCTTTCTGCATTCCCCTCCTGCTCCAGGGGGCATCCCCTGGCCCTGGGGCTGTGCCAGCCGAGGAAAGGGGCACTGAGCTGGCACAGGGTCACCCAGCTCCTCATCCCTCTGCCCTGGGGCTGTGCTGGCACAGGGTCACCCAGCTCCTCATCCCTCTGCCCTGGGGCTGTGCCAGCCAAGGAAAGGGGCACTGAGCTGGCACAGGGTCACCCAGCTCCTCATCCCTCTGCCCTGGGGCTGTGCCAGCCAAGGAAAGGGGCACTGAGCTGGCACAGGGTCACCCATCTCCTCATCCCTCTCTGCCCTGGGGCCAGGCAAGGAAAGGGGCACTGAGCTGGCACAGGGTCACCCAGCTCCTCATCCCTCTCTGCCCTGGGGCCAGGCAAGGAAAGGGGCACTGAGCTGGCACAGGGTCACCCAGCTGCTCATCCCTCTGCCCTGGGGCTATGCCAGCCAAGGAAAGGGGCACTGAGCTGGCACAGGGTCACCCAGCTGCTCATCCCTCTCTGCCCCATGGCTGTGCCAGGCAAGGAAAGGGGCACTGAGCTGGCACAGGGTCACCCAGCTCCTCATCCCTTCTCTGCCCTATGGCTGTGCCAGGCAAGGAAAGGGGCACTGAGCTGGCACAGGGTCACCCAGCTGCTCATCCCTCTCTGCCCTGGGGCTGAGCTGGCACAGGGTCACCCAGCTGCTCATCCCTCTCTGCCCCATGGCTCTGGGCTGCCTCTCCCCCATGCCAGGGGAGCTGACCCAGCCAGAGGGGATCTCTGTGTGTGCCTGGCTGCCCACCCTGGCCTGGCTGTGGCACTCTCACCCTGCAGGCTTTGTCTGAGGCACCCCCAGCCAGCCAACGTTTTGCATCCTCTGCTGTTTTCACCAAACTGTTCAGCAGCAAAGGACAGCAGGTTCACAACACAACACTCCTCCTTAGGAAAGCAGACTGGAAATTTGCATAGAATGTTTGCAAGCAACCTAATTAGCTCTCCTGAACAGCCTCCCACCCATCAGGCAGCCCACAGTGATGGATGCTGTGTGCTCCTCTTGCCTGCCCTAAAACAGAGTCAAACACTTTCACTTATTTAGCACAAAGGTTTTGCCCAAGATCTGAATCCTTCTGCCAAATGCCCACAATAAGCTAAATGCTGTCTGTGCACATGTGATCACAGGACATTTATCTTCTCAGATGATCACTTTAAAAGAAGGGGGATGCTTGGCTGTTTCTGGTAGTGTTTAGTGCAGCTATCTGCAGCCCCTGCAAATTTCTTGCAGTAGCTTAAATATTAAAGGTCTTTTTACAGCCCCCACGAGCACATGTAGCACTTTGCACAAACCCCATGCAAACAGATGCAAAGGGACTGTGCTTCACACACAGGGCTGGGTGGGGATGGAAATGAGAGGAGACAGGGCTGGAAAGGGACAGGGCTGGAAAGGGATGGGGCTGGAAAGGGACAGGGCTGGAAAGGGACGGGGCTGGAAAGGGACGGGGCTGGAAAGGGACAGGGCTGGAAAGGGACGGGGCTGGAAAGGGACGGGGCTGGAAAGGGATGGCATAAAAAATGAAGCCAACAAAACCCCTCAAAACAGAAAAACAGCACCTTCCTAATAGTAAAAATGACAATTTTTAACATAAAACTTCTCTTTGCTGGTGGGTTTCATGACTTCTTTGCCAGATGCAGGTGTTTGTAGCAATAAGACAATCCACAACAAATCAACAACCAATCTAAATGTTAATCTAACCTCCCTTAAGGAAATTAATCTGTTTTAAAAGTACAGAACACTCCTGGCTCAGTTATTTTCTTAACCTTCTCAGTGCCCTTGAGTGTGCACAATTCATACAAGGAAAAGCATTTTCAATTTCTTGTGGACATATGTTATACAAGCTCAGAGAAGAATGCTGGAAATGATCATCTCTGAAGAGCATGGGGCTTCCATCTGGCGCCGATTTGATTTGAGACTGACAAAAATATCCAGCAGAATGCACAGAAAACACTGAGATTGCTAATGGCCCAAATGGTATCTTCGGGGGAGGAGGGGGGAAGAGGAACAATGAAGATAATGAAAATCAGACAATCTGCCAAGAGACATTTCAAATAGGAAAAGGGAGATTTGTGGTTTGGGTTGTGTCTCTTTTCCCCCTGAGTGTGCTGGTTCCTGCTGCAGGGAGCCACACAAATCTTTTCCTCAAGTTTTGTTCACAGGAGGTGGGGAAATCACAATTGCCAAAGGAAGACAGGTCAGGATTAAAAGCAAGAAATATGTTGGTTTGGTCCCAGAAAATTCAGTAGCAAAGAACCCCATCAGAAACATTCAGTTCTGCTTTGGCTCATGTCAAATGCAATTGAAATTTTCATCCATTTGACACAAAACCATAAACAGTATCATTTAATAGAGAATTAAAAATTAAATCATAATAATGAAAAGGTAGGGAAAGGGAGACCACATGGGAAATTACCACATGGGAAATTTCCACATGGTGCTAGTACCCAGAGATAACTGCTGGAAGTGGGTCCTGAGTCTGGAACCATTGAAAACAAACAAATGTGGCCATAAAGCTCTTAACCCTCACAGGAGAAGGTTTTACCTTCTGTGGTTCAAGGCAGAGAAGGGTTTGGAGAAGTTTTCCCAGCACTCTGCCTCTTGCTGCTGTCCAGCCAACTGCAGTTTTATGTGCCAGGAAATTGATGAATGGGCTGAAAACCTCACATAACAGAGAAAAGGATTCTGCAAAAAATAGCTTCTTGCAGTGAAAGCCAGAGTGTGGGCTGCACCATCAAACTTTTACAGACTTCCAAATGTCAGCCAGACTGGCAAGACCTTTTCCTGTCACCAGGATATTTATCTCTGAGGAAACACTCAGATTTATTTCAGAGCGGGGCTTTAAAAGGAAGAATGAGCTGCTTTCCTGGGACTCCAGAGAGCTTCTTGTGGCCTGTAACTTCCACTCTGCATCTGCCTGCAGTGATGGGAATTTTTTGTATCTTTTGAGCAGTTTTATTAAGCTAAGACTCCACTCTCCAGACAGAAACCCTCTGAGCGAGCCAGCAAGCCTGTGGCCTGTTGGTGGGAAGGAAGGGAGCTCTCCTCACCTGCTGCTGGGGTGGCAGGATCAGGAGGTGCTGTCCTTCCACCCCTGGCCTGGCACCTCCACCCCACAGCAGGAGAGAGAGAGAGAGAGAGACCTTCCCCTCCTGCTGCCCTTTGCCCTGGGGCGCTGCCAGCTGCCAGCCCAGGGCAGGATGCTGCTCCATCCTCACAGGCAGGAGTGACACCAGTTAAACCAGTTAAACCTCCCAGTTACACCTGGAGAGCAGCCCCTGCCCTGGCCTGGGCTGTGTGCCCTCAGCAGCTCAGCTCAGCTCAGCTCAGCCCAGCTCACCCCAGCCCAGCCCAGCCCAGCCCAGCTCAGCCCAGCCCAGCTCAGCTCAGCTCAGCTCAGCTCAGCCCAGCCCAGCCCAGCCCAGCTCAGCTCAGCTCAGCCCAGCTCAGCTCAGCCCAGCCCAGCCCAGCCCAGCCCAGCTCAGCCCAGCCCAGCTCAGCTCAGCTCAGCCCAACTCAGCCCAGCTCAGCCCAGCCCAGCTCAGCTCAGCTCAGCTCAGCTCAGCCCAGCTCAGCTCAGCTCAGCTCAGCTCAGCTCAGCCCAGCCCAGCTCAGCTCAGCTCAGCCCAGCCCAGCTCAGCTCAGCCCAGCCCAGCTCAGCTCAGCTCAGCCCAGCCCAGCTCAGCTCAGCTCAGCTCAGCTCAGCTCAGCTCATCTCAGCCCAGCTCAGCCCAGCCCAGCCCAGCTCAGCCCAGCCCAGCTCAGCCCAGCTCAGCTCAGCCCAGCTCAGCCCAGCTCAGCCCAGCTCAGCTCAGCTCAGCCCAGCTCAGCTCAGCCCAGCCCAGCTCAGCCCAGCCCAGCCCAGCCCAGCTCAGCCCAGTCCCCCAGGCACTGCCCCTTCACACAGCACCTGGGCTTTCTCTGCTGCTCAGGGACCCCCAGTGCCCCCAGCAGCTGGAACTGGGCAAATCCTCATTAAACTGGGAGGGGCTGCCTGGGTCCCTGCTCTGCCAGCCAGCTGTGGGATCCAGCTGTGCTTCCCTGCCAAGGCTGCCCACCATCATCACCATCATCACCATCACCATCCTCCTCCTCCTCCCCTGTCCCAGGCTCTCCTGCCTGCTCTGTGTGTGCACACTGTGCTGTGTTTGGGGAACATGAAACACTTTGCAGGCAGAGCAAATCCCTGCATGTCCCTCCCTTCAGCAGCATTTCCAGGGATGGCAGAAGTGTCTGAGGGTTCTCTCTGCTGCTGTTTCCATCACAAACCCTCCCAGGGCCTCTGGCTGTGCCGCTGCCTTATCCCAGCTGGGCACTGGGTCAGTATCTCACAGCCAGGGGCTGAAACTCCTCTGAGAGCTGGACTGGAAGCAGCTTTAGAACTCTCTAAGCTTTAGAACTTCCCAGCACGGTTCTCAGATTCTCAGCTGCTCTGCCTCAGCACAGATATCTCCCAGACTGCAGGTGCTGCTTCAGAACAGCCACAGAAATGTAGACAAGCTTTAAGCATTATGTTTAAAGGAAATACTCAGCTGTTAAATGCCTCAGCTGTCTACCTCTCTGCAGAGAAGGATGCAAATTTCTGAGTCTAGGCAGTTTCCAAAAAAAGGCAAATTTCTGTCTGGCACTGTTACTGTCGAGTTCTAAGAAATAGTTCTCTTTCTCTGAGATGTGGTAAACTCAATCCAGGAGAGAATTTAATCTTACACTAATTTTTCACTTGGCTCAGCTTGACAGACCCTGCACCTCTACCTTTCAGCCACCTGGAAGGACACATCCATGTCACAGAAGCGTGGGAAGAGCTGTGAATCAGGCATGGCCTGAAGGGGATGGGGCCTTGCTTTCCAGAACACTCCAGCCAAGCAGAGCAGCACTGCAGCTGTGGAGGTGTGGCTGCCACCCAGAGCTGCAGGAGGGAACCAAAGAGGCAGGACTGGGAGCACCCCCAGCCCTGCTGCCCAGCACATCCCTGCCAGCCTGTGCCACTGCCTGCTGCTGCACAGCTGTGCCAATAAAAACCAGCAATTCTTACTCCACTGTGTGCAGCTCCCGGTTCTGTAGAGCTGTAGGTTAGGTTTACATGGACTAAATGTTGGTAGACCCTGTGGCTCTGCCCATGGTTCCCCAAGGGAACAAATGCTTTGAGATCTCTGAATGAACACTTTGGTTGTGGGACCAAAGTCATGGGGCTGCAGAGATCATGGAGGAAAGATCTCAGAGGAAAATATCCTCCAAACTGTGTGGAAACAAACTTCTTAATTGGTGAAAACCACAGTTGGGAAACATCCCAGGCAGCTGTTCCTCAGCTCCCTGGAGCCCTGCCAAGTCTTCTATCCATATCAGCTTTGAGCTGAGAACAAGTGTGATGAATTCCTGCCAAGGTAATGCTTTTGAGCTGTAAGCACCTAAAAATAGTCATGTGTAATGAAATTGCCTCCTCAGCCATACCTGCTGTAAGGGTACAGTGCAGCATGTCCCCCAGAGCTGCTGGGCTCCTGCATCCACTGGGCAGGGCATCACTGCCCTGGGGTCTGCTCTGACCTGGGCCCATGGGGCTGAAAACCACCCCAGGGCAGGGCCCAGTGCAGGCAGGGTCAGCAGGGCACCCACAGGGCAGGGCCCAGTGCAGGCAGGGCACCCATAGGGCACCCACAGGGCAGGGCCCAGTGCAGGCAGGCTCAGCTGGGCACCCACAGGGCAGGGCCCAGTGCAGGCAGGGCACCCATAGGGCACCCACAGGGCAGGGCCCAGTGCAGACAGGGTCAGCTGGGCACCCACAGGGCAGGGCCCAGTGCAGGCAGGGCACCCATAGGGCACCCACAGGGCAGGGCCCAGTGCAGACAGGGTCAGCTGGGCACCCACAGGGCAGGGCCCAGTGCAGGCAGGGCACCCATAGGGCACCCACAGGGCAGGGCCCAGTGCAGGCAGGGTCAGCTGGGCACCCACAGGGCAGGGCCCAGTGCAGGCAGGGCACCCATAGGGCACCCACAGGGCAGGGCCCAGTGCAGACAGGGTCAGCTGGGCACCCACAGGGCAGGGCCCAGTGCAGGCAGGGCACCCATAGGGCACCCACAGGGCAGGGCCCAGTGCAGACAGGGTCAGCTGGGCACCCACAGGGCACCCACCCAGTGCAGGCAGGCTCAGCTGGGCACCCACAGGGCAGGGCCCAGTGCAGGCAGGGCACCCATAGGGCACCCACAGGGCAGGGCCCAGTGCAGGCAGGGCACCCATAGGGCACCCACAGGGCAGGGCCCAGTGCAGGCAGGGCACCCAGAGGGCACCCACAGGGCAGGGCCCAGAGCAGGCAGGGTCAGCAGGGCACCCACAGGGCAGGGCCCAGTGCAGGCAGGGTCAGCAGGGCACCCACAGGGCAGGGCCCAGTGCAGGCAGGGCTCAGCAGGGCACCCACAGGGCAGGGCCCAGTGCAGGCAGGGCTCAGCTGGGCACCCACAGGGCAGGGCCCAGTGCAGGCAGGGCACCCATAGGGCACCCACAGGGCAGGGCCCAGTGCAGGCAGGGTCAGCAGGGCACCCACAGGGCACCCACAGGGCAGGGCCCAGTGCAGGCAGGGTCAGCAGGGCACCCACAGGGCAGGGCCCAGTGCAGGCAGGGCTCAGCTGGGCACCCACAGGGCAGGGCCCAGAGCAGGCAGGGTCAGCTGGGCACCCACAGGGCACCCACCCAGTGCAGGCAGGGCTCAGCTGGGCACCCACAGGGCAGGGCAGGGCCCAGTGCAGGGCCCAGTGCAGGCAGGGCACCCATAGGGCACCCACAGGGCAGGGCCCAGTGCAGGCAGGGCTCAGCTGGGCACCCACAGGGCAGCAGCATTTGCAGCACCAGCTCCGCTGGGACAGCCCAGGATGATCATTTCTAAACAGGACCCTTTCAGCACATACAGAAAGCTCAGTCTTAATCTCATAACATTTGCAAGGAAATCTTTTTAATCAGTAATGAAAGCCAAACATTATCCTGCCTTTATTGACCTGCAATAACAGAGCACTGCTGCTGCATTTCCCCTGTGCCTCTGCACAGGTTCATTGACTCGATCTGTGCTCGGTGTTTATTCTTAGCTCACAGAGCTCAAAGAGTTTCTGCTATTGATTTGCTGTGTTTCAGGTTCAATCCCTTGGTGCCCTGAATGAATGAAGTCAGAAAGAGTTAACACCTTTACTTCCAAGACACAAACACCATGAGGGTCATCCCAGCCCCACATCCCTCTGCCAGAGCTCAGCACATGAACTGGGAACTGCCAGCAATCCCAATATTTGCAACTGCAAAAAACATCCACAAACTGCAAAAAAACATCCACAAACTGCAAAAAAACATCCACAAACTGCAAAAAACAAATCCACAAACTGCAAAAAAAAATTCCACAAACTGCAAAAAACATCCACAGGCTGCACGGGCATCCACAAACTGCAAAAAACATCCACAAACTGCAAAAAACCATCCACAAACTGCACGGGCATCCACAAAGGGGAGTTTGCCCCCAGCAATGAAGAGGTGCTGTGCTCAGGCAGGAGGGTGAAAGGCCCAGCAGAGCAGTGCCTGGGCTGGGAGCAGCCCTTGCCCATGCTGGGCACCCTCTGGGCTCTCAGCTGAGTGCAGGTGCAGCCCTGCAGCCCTCACTGGGCTCCTGCTGTCCAAACCCTTTATCTCAGAACTCTTGGCCAGTGCTGGTGTCAGTGCTGGGGCAGGGCTGTCCCCTCGCTGGGGGCTCTGTGACTCTCACTCACCATCCCCAGCAGGGACTGGGCAGCCCCAGCCCAGGCTGGAGGGTAAAGCCCAGCGGTGCAGAGGGCACCCAGCACCCTGAGAGCTGCCTGGCACCAGCCATGCCCTTTCTGCCCTGCCTCAGCCACCTCCTCCTCACAAGGGCCTTACCCAGGGTTCATTTTCAGCTTGGAGGGACCCACAGCCCCCCACAGTAACTGCTGTACAATTTCCACGTTATTTTTGTCTCCATGTGTTGCATCCCTGAGGCCATGACAAGAGAGCTTCAGGAAGATTTAATGAGTGGCACAGGGAGTGGACTGGACCACATCCTGATCTGGAGAACTGTGGAACCGTTTTCCCAGGTGTGTCAGCTGCATGAAAATGTGATTTCTGTCACTCAGAGCATCAAGCACCAGCCTGGGGCAGCCACAGGAGCATCAGGGAACTGCACTGACCTGAGCGAGCTGGGGAGCCCACACAGAGATGCCACAGCTGCCTTTATTTTCCCTTCCTTGGGAACTTCTGCAGCGAATTTGAGTTAAAATCTTTCCTCATTGAGTTTGACTACACCCAGAGCAGTCCCTGCTGTGCAGCCTGGGGGGAGGCACCAACCTCCCAGCTCCTGCACCCAGCACCAGGGCTCTGTGCTGTGCCCCCTCTGTACTCAGACGAGCTGCAGCCTTTCAAGGGCATTCTGGTGTAAAAACATTCCTAAACCAGAAAATGCAGCAGAGAAAGCAAACTGTTGTAAAACTGAAATGTGGAGGCCAGGAATAGAAGAAATGCTGGCTAGAGAGCAGCCAGGAGAGCCTGGCTTCAAGCAGGAATCTTGGAATAACCACTCCAATGGCCTCGGTACTGCTGATGTCAACCATTAACCCCTTCCTTCCGTGCACAAAGCTCGAGCAGAGCTCTGAGTGTGCGCTGGCTCCATGATCCCAGCGTCAGCCCTCACTGCCTGGAGCCCCGGGGCATCTCACACCCTGGGCATCTCACACCCTGGGCATCTCACACCCTGGGCATCTCACACCCGGGGCATCTCACACCCGGGGCATCTCACACCCGGGGCATCTCAGCCCCTTTCAGTTTCTGCAGCCCAGAGAGGCTGTGTGCAAACAGGAATAAAATAACCAGCCTCTGCACTGGTGCAGCTGCTAGGTAAGGGTTTTCCAGAAAGGTTTGTGCTGGGACTGCGTGCCCAGCCACAGCAAATCTACAGTGACCACAGCGTGACAGAGCACTGAAATATTAAAGTCTTTGTATTGTGATTGTACTTGGGGATTGCTCAGCTGGCTCTGGGAAGTAGCTGTGGCTCTATAAATAGTAAGTACTTTATCATTTCTTGCCTACTTTGAACATGCTGCTGTATTTCAATCGTGATTCAGAGTAAATCAAATTCCAGGGGAGCGGTGGTGGAAATGCTGTGTGTGCCAGGGGTGCAGCCTGAGCTGGCACAAATCAGCACAGCCCCACTGGTGCCTGAGGGAAGGATGCCAGCTGCAGGCTGCAGGGCAGTGCCAGTGTCACTCGTGCAACACAGATACAAATAACTGAACATCAAACACCAGAATGTTCACTGTGGCCTCACTGTCCTCCTGAGAGCCACCCAAAGCACTCTGTAAAAGTGCTTATCCCCTGTGATGTCACTCACTCCTATAAAAGGATTAGAAGTGTTTTAGAGCTACTTAATATGTGCCATAAATCTCCATGCTATGGCACAGCAGATTTTGTTTAGGAATATCACCTGGAAATTAGAAACCCAGTGAGCCATTGATTTTTAAAATGCCATGGGTCCAGAATTCCTTCACAACAGGATGCAAATAAACTCAAAGTAAATTAGTGCTTACCAGAGGGGAAAAGAGAACAGGATCTATACCCTAGGTTACATTAGAAAACAGAAGATTAATGAAAGCCTCACTTGAAAACTCGAATGGCCAAGGGACTAAAAGATGTACTATTAATTGAGGAGCAGTGGGGAAATGCACAGCTGGGACAGCAGAAAGAAATGGATTTCCCTGCTCTGTGCAGCACAAGGGCTTGCTGTGCCCCTGTGTGAGCTGGGTGGGAGCTGTGTTCAATGCACAGCTCCTGGCCTGGGTCACAGGGACAGCACACCTGCCTCAGCCTGGCCCTGCACACAGCACAGGGCTCTGCCTGCTCACCTTCACCTGCACCCAGCACCTGACACACCCACATTGCCTTGTCCTGGCCTCAGACAGTTCTGAGTGCCCTGAGGATGGCTCTGCTCAGTGTCCAAGGCCAATGCAAACGCTCCTGGGCAGCTGCCTGCAAAGCACTGGGAGGTGCCAGAAAGGTGGAGGCCAGGATTCAGGTTGGCCCATACTCCTGTATTCAAACACACTCTGCTGGTGACACCAAACGTGCAGGTCTGCTGCTGCTCTCCCAGCAGAGTGCAACAGGCACCACACAGGTGATCCGTGCTGAAAGGGTTAAACCACCACCACCACCACGGGAAAGCAGGCTGCACTGCTAAAAATAGAAAACAGTCAAAAAAAAAGAAAAAAAAAAAAGAAAAAAGAAAAAAGAAAAACCCCTTCAACTCATCTTAAAGAAATCCATTTATTCCAGGGTTTCATAGAAACCATATAGCTGAAATTGCTACAGGATAATTCCTTATAAGCCTTATAAGAAATGTTGCTGTCCCAGAGTCCCACTACAAATCCTGGCAGGAGTATTGGAGATAACAGATTGGATGCCATGGAAACCGAGACAGACCTAATTTGAGCAGTAACCATTGCTGTTATTTATTTAATTCTGATAAGCCATCTAAATGTAGAATGACTAAAGGTTCCACTGGGCTAAAAATAGCAGCCTGGTAATATTTTAATTCGCAGATCACTCGTGTTTAACAATATTTTGGGCATCTGACATTCGCATTTCTCATGCACTTCTGGAAGCTCATCGTTAACCCTGTTCTGCTTCATTCTGTGAGGAGCAGAAGGTGCCCTGTCCCTCCCTCTGCCATTCATTTGTACATGCAATGGGGATGCCTCCCCCAGCCCAGGCTCCTGTGGGGCAGGGGGAGCCTGGGGGTCCCTGCTGCCCTCTTGTCCTCCCCAAGCTTAGAGCAAATGGTTGAAAGAAGGGAGAACTGGGCCATAGGAACCAAATTCCCCTTCTCTAGATGGTGCCAAGGACCTTTTGTGATTGTTTGGTCTCAACAGCTCCGCAAATAAAGCACCTCCTGAGGCACATCCCTTCTGAGCTGGCTGATAGCTCCCATCTGTTCTTCAACCCTGCCTCCATTTCCTGAGCTGGGGATGCAAAAACCTTCAGGTGTAAATTTGCAATTTCTGTGGCTGTGGGATTTCACAGTGCTTCCAAAATGCCTGGAAACAGAAGAGAAGCTGCCATTGGGGTGCCAGTACCACAGACAGACCAAGCTGCATTTCCTCCTGTCTGACTGTGTTTTTCCCCTTGTAATCTTCACTGTTCCCACAGCAGGAATAACACCTCCATTTCTCCACTGGTCTGGATTTTAACCTTAAAGTGTGAATGCAGCTGTATTCCCTGGGAGGCTGTACACAGCATGTACAACAAATAAAATCCTCGCCGTGCTCTTGTTCTCAGGAATCCTCTGCTTCCCAGAGGGATGGTGGGAGCCTGCTCCTGGCTCCTCAGGGCACCACCCCCTTGTCAGGAAGGTCCAGGGCCACCGTCAGGCACTGTCCAGCCACACCTTCCCCAGAAACTGCCCTGCTCTCTGACAGCTGCCTCAGCCTTTCATCCTCCACCTCTGGAGTGGGAGCTTGTGCTGGGGAGGCCTGGAGGGAGCAGGGCTGGCAGCTCTGTGTGCCAGGGCAGCCCAGAGTTCTCAGTGTCTGCTGGCACCCCCACTGCCTGCTGCCCCTGGGCACTTCACACACTGGGATCAGCCCCTTTCAGTTCCTGGCACACACAGCATTTCCACCATAGCCCACATGGAATTTGATTTACTCTGGATCACGATTAAATACAGCCCCTGGGTGATGGAGCCTGAGCCTGGGTCCAGGACAGCCCCTGGGTGATGGAGCCTGGGTCCAGAACAGCCCCTGGGTGATGGAGCCTGAGCCTGGGTCCAGGACAGCCCCTGGGTGATGGAGCCTGGGTCCAGAACAGCCCCTGGGTGATGGAGCCTGAGCCTGGGTCCAGGACAGCCAAAGCATCCCCTGGGTGATGGAGCCTGAGCCTGGATCCAGGACAGCCCCTGGGTGATGGAGCCTGAGCCTGGATCCAGGACAGCCCCTGGGTGATGGAGCCTGGGTTCAGAACAGCCCCTGGGTGATGGAGCCTGGGTCCAGGACAGCCCCTGGGTGATGGAGCCTGGGTCCAGGACAGCCCTGGGTGATGGAGCCTGAGCCTGGATCCAGGACAGCCCCTGGGTGATGGAGCCTGGATCCAGGACAGCTCCTGGGTGATGGAGCCTGGATCCAGGACAGCCCCTGGGTGATGGAGCCTGGATCCAGGACAGCCCCTGGGGGATGGAGCCTGAGCCTGGGTCCTCCTGCCAATGAAACCAGAGTGCTGATGGCACCAATGCAGCAGTGCCAGGGGAAAGCAGATAAAGCTCCTGGCCCTGACACCTAATGGGAGTCTGGGTTTGGTACAGAAAGGAGGAAAGGACCCACTCTGTGTTTCACTCTGCAGTCAGCTGTGCAGAGCTCTCCTCTCTGCAGCTCAGGCTGAAGGGTGAGTTGTCAGAGTTGTTTTCTTCAACAGTTCAGAAGTAGGACTGCAAGAAGGATATTCTGGGCAAGAATCAAAATGAATAGGAATTGCTTTCAGGATCTGTCACAACCAGAGTCAGCCTATATTTAGCTTCCATTGCTCTGATTTAGAAACAGGGAGCAATGCTGGGATATTTAGAGCCTTCAAAGACCTTTTCCAATGGATTGCAGCTCCAGAGGTTCCTGCTGGGGTGGACAGCACTGATACTCTCTATTAGTGTACAGTGGCACCCCAGTCAATCTGTGTGTGCCACGAGAAGACTGACATTATTTTGAAGGAGCACAGGTTGCAATTACAGCTTTTTACCATTCCCCTGCCTGTGCTGCAGGACTGTTGCCAGTTTAAGGCTTTAGTGGTTGGCAATTACTCACAGGAGCGAAGGGTTCATTCATCAGCTCAGTTCAATCTCCAGCATGATGTGCCTGCACCCTGAACATGCACAACAAGCTGCTCCTGTTATCTGGCAAATGAGATCTTGATGGGCAGGCTCAGGATGAAGAATCTGATATGGAACCTCCTCCAAAAACCTCTGCAAGGCTTCTACCAACCAGGCTGAGGCTGTTACAGGAACAGCTTCCAGTCCAGCTGTCCCAAGAGCAACAATTGTGGGGGCACACTGGCCTCACACCCTGGTCCCCTGTCTTTTCTGGTTAGAGCCTGCAGAGATGCTCATCTTCTGAAGGGTATCCAAAGGCTGCTCTTCATACAGGAAATCTCTCCTGAGTTATCCAACTAACAGCAAGAAGTAGCTGCTGAAAGGATTTCTGTTCAGTCTCACAGCAATAAAACACTGATTATTCAGAGATAATAGGAAGATGTTGAATAATTTCAAACTGAGATTTCACATAATAGGTATCTCAGACTGTCTATATTTAGCCTCCTAAATCTATACTTAAACTCCTACGTAAAAATGGCCAAAAAGAAATCAGCCATTTGGAGCTGCTTGCTACAGCTCACATTATTATTGGTAGGAATTTGTTGGTACCATTTAATTTTCCCTTTCTATTTCTAATCCTCCTCTCTGATCCTAAGCTTCTTCCCCACTGCCTTCTCTGCCCTTTAACAAGGACACACCACAGCTACCTTGGGCTTGGAAAGCACCTGGCCAGCAGCACCTCTGGGAGGCTTCAAACAAAACTCAAACACTTCAGTGACCCTAAAAGGTTGATGTGGTCCTCACACCAGCCCCAGCTCTGCACTGCCAGGGCCTCTGCTAAGGCAACACTCACAGAGGTGCTCCAGACACCGCCTGGAGTTCATTTCTCACTCCCCACTCACGCCCCACAAGCAGGCTGTGCCCGTAGGTGCATGCAATAAATGCAGCTGAGAGTGGCACACACGGAGCTGTCTGCAGCAGGGCTGATCCTGAGCAGCTCAGCATTGCTGGTGTCACAGCAGCCTGGTGTGGCTCTGTGCCAGGCTCCCAGGGCTGCCCTGGGCACACAGAGCATTTCTCCATGGCTGTTCCTGCATCCCTCCCTGCTCCCAGCAGCTCACCTGTGTCCTATGGGCTGCACCAGCACCTGCCCTGCCTGCTCCTCCCTGTGCTGGGGCACTCCCAGGCCCTCTTATAGAGCCCTGGCACAGCTGAGGTCTATGAGGACCATTTGGTGTTGTTTACACAAGCAGCTCTGGGTTTTCACTGTTTTCTTTGTGCCGGTTTCCCCCAGAGGAGAAGGGTTCATCCTGTTGGCTCTCATGCAGTAGCCCTGAGTTTCTACATTTGTTCAGTTCCTTCTTGCATCCCCTCCTGCCTCACGAAGCCTTCAGGAGCAATCCCTTCCCCCTGGCTGCTCCTTCTCCTCCTGTGCTCCATCCTCGCTCACCCTCCAGTGCCATTCAACTGGAAGTGCCCCACGGGCAGGCTAACCAACACTCACAGCATCCCTTAAACAATTCACCCATCTTCAGAGACTGGATTTAGCTGGGTTTCATGTTAAAGAAACTGAAGAGAAACAAAGATAAAAGTTCAGACCTCAGAGTATGTTCAGGTAAATGGTGCACGTGTGATTTTGATGGGAAAACACTTCACAGAAACTATTTATGTGAATGCTGAGTGTGCCTCAATGAGAAATGTAACTCAGCTTTTCTCTGTTTTTCCTAGCCAGAGCTAAATATTGCCATTGGGATATTTTATGTTACATGGAAGAATGAATTTCAGTCTCAATGGGAGGCTTCAACACCACAAAACACTTAAGCCCTTGTGTAACTTCCAAAGGACACGAGTAGTCCCACTGAAGTCAATGGGATTTAATGCTTCAGAGCCAGGCTGAATCCCAGCCTGAACAAATGCTGGTTTCCTCTTGCAGAATGCAGTGACCTGATACCCTACAGAGCCACAGCCCAGCTCTGCTGCTCCCCACCATCCACAGCTGAACACCAAACCCAAACCTGCCTCACAGTGCTCAGGTTCAAACCTCCCATTCCCCAGCACTGATCCTTTACCTCCTCTGTTAGCAGCAGCACTGGCTGTGGCTGTTAGAAACTGAGACCCCAGGAACTCTATTCACAGTGCATTTAATTTATCCTTTGTTAATCATTAATGTATCACACTGCCATTGCAGGGTGGGCCCTCCCTGTCCCTATGTCCCTCTCTGTGTCCCAGTGTCCCTCTCTGTGTCCAGTGTCCTTCCCTGTGTCCCAGTGTCCCTCTCTGTGTCCCTCTTTGTGCCCAGTGTCCCTCCCTGTGTCCCTCTCTGTGCCCAGTGTCCCTCCTTGTGCCCCATGTCCCTCCCTGTGCCCAGTGTCCCTCCCTGTGTTCCCCCCCGTGTCCCAGTGTCCCTCCCCATGTCCCTCCCTGTGTCCCAGTGTCCCTCCCCATGTCCCTCCCTGTGTCCCTCCCTGTGTCCCAGTGTCCCTCCCCATGTCCCTCCCTGTGTCCCAGTGTCCCTCCCCATGTCCCTCCCCATGTCCCTCCCTGTGTCCCAGTGTCCCCATTCCCCATGTCCCTCCCTGTGTCCCAGTGTCCCCACTCCCCATGTCCCTCCCTGTGTCCCCCTCCCTGTGTCCCAGTGTCCCCACTCCCCATGTCCCTCCCCATGTCCCTCCCCGTGTCCCAGTGTCCCCACTCCCCATGTCCCTCCCTGTGCCCAGTGTCCCTCCCCATGTCCCTCCCTGTGTCCCAGTCTCCCTCCCCATGTCCCTCCCTGTGTCCCAGTGTCCCCACTCCCCATGTCCCTCCCCATGTCCCTCCCTGTGACCCAGTGTCCCCATTCCCCATGTCCCTCCCTCTGTCCCTCCCCGTGTCCCAGCCCAGGGGACACCGGGCAGGGCCAGGTGCTGGCCCAGGAGGGGCTGCAGCCCCCTCAGGGTGTCCTTGTGTGCCCACGGGGACAGGGATTGTGGCACACGAGCCCTGCTCCCTGCAGTGGGGCCAGTCTGAGCCCAAGCTCTGCCATCCAAGGCACAGCTGAGCCTTCCCTTCCAGCAGGTCGGGTCCAGGGGCTGGAAACACCTGTAAAATGGGAGAGGAGGAGGTGAGCTCTGCCAGGGAGAGCAGAGAAGATGGGATTTAAATCCTTAACTCTCCTTGTCTTTGGAAGGATTGGATCAACCTATGAAAGGGTTTTTTCTCTTGGTGAAGTTTCTCTGTAGCCTTCAAATCAGCAGCATCAGAGAGAGGTTTAACCATGGACAGCTGTGGCTTCATCCTTCCCTGTGCAGGAGGGTTTCCAAGCTTCTGTTACCAAAAAGGGAGCAGGCAAGCTGAGCAAACCTGTTTGCTTGCCAATTTAAGGATTACAATTCAACTGAATGCTATGGCCCTGTGCAGCAAAGCAACTAAAATATTGACAAGGCTACTTCCAGGACTGATAGCATTGCTAAAAAAAACCTGCAGTAAATAGGGCAATTGACTGGAAGCTAAAATGGGGAATGCTTTCTGGGCTAAAAATTCCTTCAGATATATTTATTAATTCATTATTCAATGATGACGTGCATAGTGCTGCGTGCATTTAAACATGAGACACTGCTGTAACTGCTTCTTGAAATTCTGATTTGCTTAAAATATTTAGTCCATTTTCATGTTAATTAAGGAGCAGCCAAGAAGGTAAGCCATATATCCGTGAGAGGAAAACCAGATCTTCTCATTGAAAGGAGACTTGCCCCTTTCACCTTGCTCCTTAGCCAAAATCTTACCTGACCTCTTCAACACTCCCGTGTATTTCAGCCATTGGAAGTAATCCCAGCCACAGGACAGCACAGCCAGCAAAGGCCAAGGGCTGAGAGATGTCAGCCGTGCTCAGGAATCAGAGTGAGCTGCAGAATGGAGGGCTGCAGCTGTCCAGAGGAAATCAAGCTGCTGGAGCCTGCTGTGTTCCAGGGCAGAGTCTTTTGCTGCCTCGGTGGTGATAATTGTACACCTGGCAGCGAGGATGTGGGAGCAGGAGCAGCTCTCAGTCATTGCTCTGCTGCAACTGTGGCTGGAGGATGCCAGAGCTGGCTGACCAGCTGGGAACCAGCAGGTTTTGCCAACAGGATCAGAAGCCTCATCTTTCTGAACACTGTGATATTCTTAGTTTGGAGTTCCAGGTTTTGGGGGCTCAGGACTTTCATCCCTGTGTTTCAGTTCTCCATCTGTTTGCCAGCCCACCCATCCTCTTCCTCAGGCAGCAAATAAAGCCATCCACAAAAAACCACTCAGGGAAGGATGAGGGGCTGGCAGCTGCAAGCCAAATCCCAAATTTTGTTATTACAATTGGTTTTGGACTCATTCCAATAACTAAAGTAGCATTTGTTCAGCCAGTGCCATTCTTTGGGTTTCCAAGGCTGTTCCAGACAATGTCCCTCCCGGGCTGGCAGGAGATGGAGCACAGCAGATCTGCCTGGAGCCTGGTACAGCCAGGGAACTGCAGCCCAAAGGACTCAGCAGGGACGAGGCAGAGATCCCAGAGATCCCTTTTCACCCAGCAGGCTGAAAGCAAATTGCAAAATGCTGCCCAGAAAATGCTGCTGAGAGAAAGAAGTGGAACAGGTAGAGCAGAAGAGAATGATGGCTGGGAAAGCAGCTGCTGCCTTGGAGAGAACATTGCCCCAAGAAAATCTCTCTTTGCAAACACATCTTCCAGCATTTCACAGTTCAACAGAAAGTACAAGCAGAGCTACCTCGGGAGATTTTGCTGCAGTGAACAAGTACAAAGAGACTCCAGAGAATAGACAGGCACTTGCATCTTCCTAGATTACTGCATTTCTAGAGCAGTTTGCGAGGAGTGTGGAATAGATCTGGGTGCCTTTTCCCACCTGCACAAGTTTCATGAGCAATTTCATTGCTTTGTTCTGCTCTACTATTCTGTTTGCAGTGACAACACCAGCATCACTTTACTGATACCTAGTCAAACACAGAAAACCACAGGCAGAAAGGAATTCTCCTTCTAGAACACGCCTGACTCATCCTGGTGACTCAGGCTATCATTCCTTTCAGCTTGTCTGATAGCTGAGTCTCCAACTCTGCATGGATGCACAGATCCTTTCATTGTCCAGGGCCAGAAGTTAACCCTCTAGCCACTGATTAAAAGCTGCAATGAGCTCCTACAGGCAGTGTGAACCAGGAGCTGACTCTGCCTTTGGGAGCTGTGGCTGCTTCTTGTCTTCCCTGTGCTCTGCAGGCCACTGGGAGCTCTGGAAGTGCATCTGCTTGTGTGGAACTCCAGAAGCACTAAATACCCCCAGCTCACCATTGCAGCTCTGTTCTTGTCTCCAGCCTCCAAATCCCCATCAAATGATCCCCAGAAAAGCTGCCTGGCTGCCCCCCAGCCTGGGCCTGGGGATCCCCTGCTCTGTCAGTCTGTGCTGCTCTTCTGCCAGCTGGAATCCCCCACCTCAGATCGCCTTTGAGAAGTGTGCAAATATTTCAGGTGTGCAATGGACACGCTGGGGATGAAAAATTACAAAGTAGAAAAGGGATAGCTAGCTATAAAGCATGGATTCAATGTTGAATTAAAAAGTCCAGTAAAGTGACAGCTACCATCATGAGACACAGACATCTGATTCACTCTGCCACCAGCTGCACTATTTCAAAGAAATATTTATATGGTCTTCATCTTACCCTATTCATCAGCTCCCATCAAATCAAGAGTGTCCCCACTACAGACTCTCTATCCTTAAAATAAAGCTGTGAAAATGGAAAGGCTAAAGAGATGAGAGTTATATTATGGGTAATGTAGAAATAGATGCTAATTGCCCGTGTGTGCAGAACTTGCAGTGCAGATTTGGAGACAGGGCTCTGCAGTCAGCCAGCAGTGGTGCAATGGGCATGAGGGGACAGCACCTGGCAATGCTTTCAGAAACATCTTCCTATCAAAGTGTGATCCTGCTTTTTAACATGGTCTGGCAGGTGCCATGAGTCCTGTGCCAGGGGATCAGAGTGTGCCCATTCTCCTGCTGCCCCTGGGCTACCTGGGGCTGTGCTGCCCCTGGGCCAGGGCAGGGCTGATGGGGCTCCCCCAAATCCCCAAATGCCCTTCCCACGCTGGGCAGGCACTGCTGCTCCCTCCTGTGCTCCCTGCGAGCTTGGGCTGTGGGAGGTGGCACTGCCCAGGGCTCTGTGTGCCCAGGGGCAGCAGCACCCAGGGCTCTGTGCACAGGGACAGCAGCACCCAGGGCTCTCTGTGCCCAGGGACAGCAGCACCCAGGGCTCTCTGTGCACAGGGACAGCAGCACCCAGGGCTCTGTGCCCACAGGGGCAGCACCCAGGGCTCTGTGCCCAGGGACAGCAGCACCCAGAGCTCTGTGTGCACAGGGACAGCAGCACCCAGGGCTCTGTGCCCAGGGACAGCAGCACCCAGGGCTCTGTGCCCAGGGACAGCAGCACCCAGGGCTCTGTGCACAGGGACAGCAGCACCCAGGGCTCTGTGCACAGGGACAGCAGCACCCAGGGCTCTCTGTGCCCACAGGGACAGCACCACCCAGGGCTCTGTGCCCAGGGGCAGCACCCAGGGCTCTGTGCACAGGGACAGCAGCACCCAGAGCTCTGTGCCCAGGGACAGCAGCACCCAGGGCTCTGTGCACAGAGGATGGAGCAGCCCAGGAGCTGCCCTGTGCTCCCAGCCCCTCCAGCAGCCCCAGGTTCAGCTCCCTGGGGCTGCCAGGGAGAAGAGCCATGGGCACTGGGCTCTGCAGGGCTGCACAGGGATGCTGCTGTGCCAGGGAGGGCAGGCAGGATGATTCAGAGCTGCTTTTGAGCTACAGGCTTCCCTCAAAGTGCCAGCCATCTGCAGCCCCACAGGCTGCAAGACAAGTGCCTGGGGGAGACAACTCAGTTTCTGTGCTAAATGAAGTGGAAGAGGCACCTTACCCACTCTCACCCGCTCTAATTACTGTGGTTTCATCAAACTGAATGTTGAATAAGAAATGGAGTTCTGTTCCAAAAGCACCCGTGGTTCTTCACTCTGTGCAAACACAACACCATACAGAGAATATCTCAAGCTTTGATGGGGCAGTTGCTGAAGGTGCTGATTGCCTTGCACAGGGACAGGGCAGGATGGGTTTCTGTCCCCAGGCCCTGCTGAAGACACAATTTCCCCAGAGTGAGACATTGCAGGGTTCAGACACAGCAGTGGGACCAGTTCTGAGGGGTCCTGGGGCTCTTCCCTGGCACGGGGCAAACCAGTTGAGGGAATTGTGAGAGAATTGCTCTGAAGCTCTGCCCTAAATGGCACAGCAGGAGCCACAGGTCATCCCAAAGCAGCATTTTTAAATTCCACATCAATGCTAAATGCAGCTCGAACTCTGCAGCAATGGTACTTGACCATGACCTCTGCTATTGTCCCAGTGACCATCACTTGTATTTCTTGGGTGAAGAGGCTTCTTCTGTACTTCCAGGGTGTGATTGGAGCTGGATCTGCTCCATTGAAAGGGCTCCCCTTACAACCTTTTGCTCCAAACGTGGAGAGCTCAGACTGCCTTGGTTAACTCAAAACTGTTATTTTAATAGCTAAGAAAATGGCTCAGGTTTCTCACAACAAGGCATGGAAATGAATCCTGCTATTATTTTTGTAACCCTTCTTCGAGGGAGCCCAATTGACCTGAGAGCTTTGTGAGCTGCTGGCCTAGACGGGCTCTCCATGCAGCACTGGCTGCACAAGGCTGCTCCCTCTCCAAGGACGTGTCAGCAAGCACCACACTCCCATCTGCCTGCAGGGGAGCTCAAATCCAGCATTTATTGCCCCTGCCCATCCCGTGCCCTCTCCCTGGGCACTGCCCTGGCTGGGCTGGGAGCTCCTGCCAGGGCCATTTCCAGGTGGGCATCAAGCAAAGGGAGAAAAGCTGTGGGGAGCCCCCCTGGGCCAGAAGCTGGCCATGATCCTGCTGAGGATCATTATTTGGACACTCTGAAATCCCTCTGGCTATGGTCCTGCTGAGGATCATTATTTGGACACTCTGAAATCCCTCTAACACACACTGCATTCATTTCTGTGCTCTCTGGTTGTTTAGTATGAAGGTACAGAACTGTCTGTCCTGATGAAGTCTGTACATGTTCTGCTGTATCAACCCAAGTGTTTTCATCAACTGAACTTGTAAATTCACCTCAAAATACTGCACTGAGCTCCTTCACACAGATTACATTTCCCTAAACCCACAATGGAGGGAAGGAAGGAAATTTTTCCTTCTATAAGTCACTACTCAATCTAATTCTTTGTGGTTTTTCTCAGATAACACAAACAATCCATAAAATTTGTGATTCTCTGCATACATTCAGCACCCAGCAGGTTTAGTCACTGTTCTATTTGCATTAGCTTGAAGCATAAACACCAAAGACTTGAAAGAATCTCTATTCGGAGCAGGTAAAAAAAAAAACATAAGGCAGAAAAAGAAAACAGCAACAAAAATAACTCCTTCCCTCTGCATCCCAATGCAAACCTAAATTCATTTTTATTTTGAGGCATTGGCTGTTTTCTGCTGTTAAATCTACCACAGAGGCTATAGGACAGAAGATTGCTGAGATCTGCCATATTCTGTGGAATGGAAAAGAGAGAAATGTTCAGGGCTCTCCACAGATTATTCCCACATTTCAGCACCAGCAGAATCAAGATACATCAAATTTGCATGGGAAAAACAATGGCTCCTTTTCAGAGGGGCCTGTTTCAGTTCAAGGTTTCCTCTCATTTGCAATAATTACCCAGCAATGGGGTTGCTCGTGTCATTCAGATTGCACAGAACATTTGCACCTCCTCGGCTGTGTCAGAGGGTGCTGCAGGAAGCCCCTACCAGGACAAACACTTCCCTGGGCTCTGCTGCTCCTGGGGTGGCCCAGCAGGCCCAAGGACAGCAGCCAGCTCCTCTGGAGGATCAGATGGATGGCACTGAGCTGCCCTGGGCCTTCAGCAAAACCAAACCCCGTGTGTTCCCAGTCTGGCTTTGTTTCACATCCCCCTGCAAGGACCTGGGCCTCTGCTCCAGCTGGGAGTGGCTCTGTCCACCCAAACCCTCTTCCCTCAATGGGCACAGGAGCAGCCCAGGTAAACCCTGACTCTGTGATCAGAGAGCTCCTGTTTGTCCCCTTCCACCCCAGCCCTGCCCCTCCACTTGCAGGTTTTCCTTTAAAGCTTTTTTTAAACCACTTTTTCCTCCCCTGTGCCCCATCCCTGCTGCATCCCTGGGCAGTTTTCAAACTCTTCTCTTACTCTCAGGGAGGAACTCACCTTTAAATCCCAGTCCCTGTTTATTTATTGCCACTTCAAACTCTCCTGCTCTTACATCACTGTTCCCTTCCTCCTGCAGGACACAGAACCTGGATTTTAAAAGGCCAAAGCACAGCAGAACCCCCAACAAGATCCTGTCTCAGTCTGGTAGAATGTGTCCAACCTGCCAGCTGTGCTCACCCTGGCAAGGTGGAGATTTGCCCTTTTCTGTAGTTAGGTGGTTTGTGACTTCTAAGAGTAAATCAGAGGGAAAAACTGAATGGACAAGGAAAATAAAAAACTGTGCCAGCTCATTTTGCTTAGGCTTCTCCAGAGCCTGTGCTGGGGAAAAGGTGTTACTCAGATTTAACTCTGAATAAATTTCTGGGTGGCTCCAGCTCCTTCTGAGGATAAACACAAACTTCCCCCGTGCCCAGGCAGGATGGTGAGGAAGGGAATCCCCAGGGCTGCAGGTGGGGAGGGAGCCTGGGCAGGGCTCAGGCTGGGAGCAGGCACAAAGCCCAGCACAGAGCCCAGCACAAAGCCCAGCACAGAGCTCAGCACCGAGCCCAGCACCAAACCCAGCACCAAACCCAGCACCAAGCCCAGCACAGAGCCCAGCACAGAGCCCAGCACAGAGCCCAGCACAGAGCCCAGCACCAAACCCAGCACAGAGCCCAGCACAGAGCCCAGCACAGAGCCCAGCACAGAGCCCAGCACAGAGCCCAGCACCAAACCCAGCACCAAACCCAGCACCGAGCCCAGCACCGAGCCCAGCACAGAGCCCAGCACAGAGCCCAGCACAGAGCCCGGCACCAAACCCAGCACCAAACCCAGCACCGAGCCCAGCACAGAGCCCAGCACAGAGCCCAGCACAGAGCCCAGCACCAAACCCAGCACAAAGCCCAGCACTGAGCCCAGCACAGAGCCCAGCACAGAGCCCAGCACAAAGCCCAGCACTGAGCCCAGCACAGAGCCCAGCACCAAGCCCAGCACAGAGCCCAGCACAGAGCCCGGCACAGAGCCCGGCACCAAGCCCAGCACAGAGCCCAGCACAGAGCCCAGCACCAAGCCCAGCACTGAGCCCAGCACAGAGCCCAGCACAAAGCCCAGCACCAAGCCCAGCACAGAGCCCAGCACAGAGCCCAGCACAGAGCCCAGCACAGAGCCCAGCACAGAGCCCAGCACCAAGCCCAGCACCAAGCCCAGCACAGAGCCCAGCACAGAGCCCAGCACAGAGCCCAGCACAGAGCCCAGCACAGAGCCCAGCACCAAGCCCAGCACAGAGCCTAGCACCAAACCCAGCACAGAGCCCAGCACAGAGCCCAGCACCAAACCCAGCACCAAACCCAGCACAGAGCCCAGCACAGAGCCCAGCACAGAGCCCAGCACAAAGCCCAGCACAGAGCCCAGCACAGAGCCCAGCACAGAGCCCAGCACCAAGGCCAGCACAGAGCCCAGCACAAAGCCCAGCACCAAGCCTAGCACAAAGCCCAGCACCAAGCCCAGCACCAAGCCCAGCACAGAGCCCAGCACCAAGCCCAGCACCAAGCCCAGCACAAAGCCCAGCACCAAGCCCAGCACCGAGCCCAGCACAGAGCCCAGCACCAAACCCAGCACAAAGCCCAGCACAAAGCCCAGCACAGAGCCCAGCACAGAGCCCAGCACAGAGCCCAGCACCAAGGCCAGCACAGAGCCCAGCACAAAGCCCAGCACCAAGCCCAGCACCAAGCCCAGCACAGAGCCCAGCACCAAACCCAGCACAAAGCCCAGCACAGAGCCCAGCACAAAGCCCAGCACCAAGCCTAGCACAAAGCCCAGCACCAAGCCCGGCACAAAGCCCAGGGGTGTTTACAGCCCCAGAGAGGGATGTGAGACCCAAACCTCAGGGCTGCACGAGGTCTCCCACCATGAAATCCTTCCCCAAATTACTCCACTTCTGGGACATTTTAGCTTTAGTGCCACACATCTCAGTTTGTTGGTCTCCAATGAGTTTGTCACTGTTGAGAGCAAAAATGAAGGCACAAATGGCATTTAGAACTTCCACAGATTAGAAGCATTAATTAAACTCATTTGATTTCAGGCACGATAATTTGTTTTCCTTCATTCTGCCATCAACAATTTGCTGCCACCTCCTCCTCTCCAGGAGCCTGAGGGCAGCACCAGGGTCCTGCAAGGGCTCAGCTCCAGCACCAGGGTCCCCTGGCCCCAGAGAGGAGGGAGCTGGGCTCTCCAGCTGGAGAGGTGACTTCAGCCCTATCTGCTATCTGAAACAGCAGATTTTGGAGGGGGGGCATTGTGCAGTTTGAAATCCTATTCAATAATCACATCTTGCTTCTGTTCACTACTGTGTAGAGAACCCTCTGAAAGTTTTGAAGTGTTTTTTAAGAAAGAAAAGGCACAGGTGTTTGGCTCATCTTACTTTTTTTGGAGAAAAAGTTTCCTCAGCTTCCCCAAATTGGAGTTATTGTCCTCTGAGATTCCAGCAGGCTGTTTCCTGCACAGCTAAAGGGGAAGACAGAACCTAAAGTGGAACAATAAACCCCCAAAGGCCCCACATGCACCAGTGGAGAGGAGGAGTGTGGGAGCAGCTTGGTGGACCTGCCCCAGAAATGCCAGCACTGCTCCAGCAGGGGCAAGCCATGAGAAAGAACCACAGAAATCCGTGGGGCACAGGAGGTTTAAAGGAGGAATCAAACCCAAGGCCCCTTTCTGGCTCCAGAGAAGACAGAAGTGCTGATCATTTTCCCAAACTCTGTAATCTGAAGTGGCATTTTCTGTTCCTTTTTAATCAAATGGATTGTTTCCCTCCTTAGAATGCTGCTGAGCCTTTTAACACTGCTGCAGAGCCAAGACACTGCTAATAAATATTTCAAGTCTCAGAGCTTTAAGTGAAAGGAAGGATTTGTTGGATAATATTTCATTTCCCTTAAACTGTTTATTCACCATTAAAACTGAAAATTTTAATTTTATGGGGATTGCTCAGAGAGCTGATGCTCAGACATTTCCACAAAAAACCCAAGAGTCAGGAAGGCAGTCTATAAATAACCACCTTGGAAATAAACTTCTGTGATTTGGACACAACCCAGATGAGATTTTCAAGTGTGCCATAAATTACCCACAGCCAGGGCACAGGTCAGAAGTATTTACTAGCACTGAGCTTCATTCCTCACACTCCCCTGGCAGCAGTGGTGTACACCTGGAGCAGAGAGGCCTGAGGGTCAGTTTTGCTCACCTGACCCCTGGGGGGGTATTTATTTTATTTTACTTTATATTTTATTTTATTTTATTTTATTTTATTTTATTTTATTTTATTTATTCCTGTGCTGCCAGAGCAGCTTTGTCTCCTGCCTTGCACTAGTGCAAATGATTAAATGCAGGAGGATGAACCCAAACTTTGGTGCCAGCTTTGCACCAGAGAGTGGAACCTGCAAGGGTCCTGGCAGATGCTCACATCAGCAGGATGCTCACATCACCCTCTCTCTTCCCTGCACATCCTCCCCTTGGGTTTTACTGTTGATACCACAGACAGATTTGTCCCTAAAGTCAAGATGGAAAACTATAAAGAGCAGGAAGAAAGGGGGGTGGGAAAAGTGCATGGGACACAAGAATGCCCTGAGACCAGGAGAGGACAAAAACTACAGATGAAATGTGATTAAGGCAATGAAAAGGAACAAGGCAATAGCCACAAATGTTGCCTTAGAAAACAGGCAGAACAAGAGCACTGAATACAGAACAAGAGCACTGAATGCAGAACAGGAGCACTGAATGCAGAACAGGAGCACTGAATGCAGAACAGGAGCACTGAATGCAGAACAGGAGCACTGAATGCTGTTACTTGAGCTCAGGGTTAGGTGCAGGAGCTCTGTCCTTGGAGGGTTTGGCTCTGCTGGTTCACACTCATTTCAGCCCAGCTTGAGCTCCCCAAGAGTAAAGTTTGATGTCATGGGACCTGTCAATTGAGGCTGCTTTTCCAGTTAACAGAAAAGGGCAGAGAGAGACACCTCGCTCCTCCAAGAGGCACCAGAGCAAGGCCCAGGGAGTGCTCCCTGCCAGAGGAGGAGGAATTGGGCTCAGCTGCACAGGCCTGGGGCAGGACAGGCTCTGCCTCACACCTGCCTGGCCTGACAGGGCTGTGCCATCTCATGCCAGGGCACAGCAGCAAATCAGATTCTCAGCTTCTGTTTCATTCAGCTCTTGCTCTGCACACTGATGGCTGAGCCTGCTGATCCTCCTGACCTGTCCAAACCTGCAGGAGCTGAGCTCTCTTTCATTGCTTCATCAGACTTTGAGGTGGAGATGGGGAATGCTAAATTTAGAGCGGCTTCAGCAGCATGCTGTGTGTGCCCATGCTTGCACTCTGCCTTCTGAAAGATGATGACCAAACCAAATCCAGATTTCCTTTTAATCTGGCCTATTTTGAATCAAACTGCAAGGAAAGATACTAAAGCTGCTACTGGGAAACGTGCTGCTCCATGAATTAGTAATTGTGTTTATCTTCTGCATTGGGGATTTTTTGCCTGTGTTGCTGTTTTCTTACTGCCACTCAACGTGAGGAGCTTTTATTTGAATGAGACTATTTCAAAGCACTTTTACACCCATGTAGAGTCAGGCACTTATTTACTTTCTGACAGTTATTTACTTCCTGTAAATATTTCACAGCCACAGGACCTCCCAGATGAAAGCAGAGTTTGCTTTGTGCTCCCATTCAGGAGTCTAATTAAAACCAGAATAAAATGGGAGGGATGGAGCTAAGTGCTAACTGCAATGGATGGATCTAGAGGGAATTCAGCAAGGGAGCCTCTTCTTGGCACAATTATTGAAGCATAAAAGCAGAGGAAAAGTGCCCAAATCACAAGGGAGAGGAGAGGAGAGGAGAGGAGAGGAGAGGAGAGGAGAGGAGAGGAGAGGAGAGGAGAGGAGAGGAGAGGAGAGGAGAGGAGAGGAGAGGAGAGGAGAGGAGAGGAGAGGAGAGGAGAGGAGAGGAGAGGAGAGGAGAGGAGAGGAGAGGAGAGGAGAGGAGAGGAGAGGAGAGGAGAGGAGAGGAGAGGAGAGGAGAGGAGAGGAGAGGAGAGGAGAGGAGAGGAGAGGAGAGGAGAGGAGAGGAGAGGAGAGGAGAGGAGAGGAGAGGAGAGGAGAGGAGAGGAGAGGAGAGGAGAGGAGAGGAGAGGAGAGGAGAGGAGAGGAGAGGAGAGGAGAGGGTGGCCAGGCCCACCTGAGTGTCTGACAGACGTTTCCCAGAGCTGGCACTTTCTCCAGGACGTTAATCATGACAGGGAAAGGCAGGGACTGTGCTCTGCTGCCTTTGTGTTTGCAGAATTTCCACATCCAGAGCTGCAGAGAAACCAGCCACTCCAAAGTCACCACATAAAGAGCAAGAAAAAATAAAGATCAAGCACCACTTCCCCTGTTCTGGCTTTTTGGGTTTTTTTTAGAAATAGCTTGTTTGCTCTTGGTTAAGGGAAGATTTCTTACCACAGCTGTCTGCAGGGCAAGGGCAAATCGCTTCAGGTTTGGAATGAGGATTTTTCACTTTAAAGAGTGCATTTGGAGACAAGGGAGATTATGAACAATCCTTTAACAAGATCTCTAGCCATAAGGCTGTTTAACATTATTGATCAGTGCAGGCAGAGCACATTTTTTAAAAATCTATCGGATTGAAATGGAAATAGATTTCTGGTTGTGGCTGCTCACAGGTTTCATTTCCCTTGGCAGCAGAGCTCCCCTGAAGGAGGGGCAGCCCCAGGTCAGAGGGGTGCCCCTGCCAGGAGCAAGCTGCCCTGCAGCCCTGGCAGCCCAGCAAAAAAGGGATAGCTCCATAAAAAACCACATCACACCAGAAGGGACCTCTCCCAACAGCTCATGGCCACAGCAACCATTCAATAGGGAGGAGCATCACCTGGGTGTTATTTAAACACTCCTCTTCTTGAACACCAAGTCAGAATAGATCCAGATCCCATCCATGTCACCCACCCAGACAACAAAGCTTTCATCTCCAAAGGGATCACAGTTCTCAGGATTTGTTTGCAAAATAAATAAAAAGGAGCACTTTGCTTTCAAATTAGGGCCCCAGAAGTTGACAGCAATAGTAGTACACAATAGAAATTATTTGCATTAATAGCTGTGCTTATTCTAATGATGTTGGCATTCTCCGTGAAGATTAATTGGCAATAATGTTGCAAAAACTATTGCACGAGAAATATGCACCATAAACCCAAAATAATTTGACTGACCTAAGTTCTAAAGTAAAATATTTACAGTAATGAGATTCTAATTATCCTTTGTTATGGCAGCCATTCTCCCCACTCCTCGTTGTTGATAGGAGATGTATTGTTTCAGCATTTTAGCCCCATTTATTTTCTCACATTTGCATTTCCACATGCACAGAGAATGAGAGGCGATCATTACCTTCTTCACTTTGCATTCAATTTACATCAACAGCACATTACCTCATCCTAACTCATTTATCAAGCACAGAAATTTGATAACAAAAGCTACTGTCAGTGATGAATAAAGATCATTTCAAATGCAGCAAGAAGAAACAAGATGAATTATAGGTTTCAGGACTTTTTGTTTGCTCAAGAAGAGGAAGATAAAGGATTTTTTTTCCACCTAGACAAGAGGGATCTCACGAGGCTGCAACTCATATTCAGCATCTCCTCTTCACCTGCTGGGTGTGTGTTGTATATGGAGGTAACCCCAAACCCATGAGCCATAAATGTCCGTGCCCTGTGCCTCACAAAGGGATGTTCCTCATTTTCAAGACTGAGTGAACAGAATGTATGGGTCATAAGCTCGAGGAGAAGCTTTACCAGCCACCCAGGGGCTGCTGTGGCCTCAGAGCATGAGTGGTGCTGCAGCCTGGAGACAGCAGCACGTCCAAAGGGCACCCCCTGTCCCAGCCCCTGTCCCTGTCCCAGCCCCTGTCCCATCCCTGTCCCTGTCCCCATCTCTGCCCCTGTCCCTTCTCTGTCCCCATCCCTGCCCCTGTCCCCATCCCCTGTTCCTGTCCCTGTCCCATCCCTACCCCTGTCCCATCCCTGCCCCTGTCCCTGTCCCATCCCTGCCCCTGTCCCATCCCTGCCCCTGTCCCTGTCCCATCCCTACCCCTGTCCCATCCCTGCCCCTGTCCCTGTCCCCATCCCTGTCCCTGTCCCATCCCTGCCCCTGCCCGGCTGTGAGCCCCCTTGCCAGGGAGCACAGCGTGCCCTGAGGTGGCAGAGCAGCAGCTGCCTGTGCTGGGCACGGGGACGTGTGGCCACCTTAAGCCCAGGGCTGGCCAGGGCAGTAAATCAACAACCCCTGCCCTTTGAACCATGGACCGAGCTCAGCCCTGCGCTGTCAGAGCCTGGCCGGGGGAGAAGATGGCAAAGGGCCCCCTCACGCTCTCCTTATGGCTGCTGGGAGCCTGGCTGGCTGCTGCAAACACAGGTGAGTGCATCTAAAGACAGCAAACCCTTCACCTTTGGGCACAGGTGTCGCAGACACGGGCAGGGACAGTTTGCAGTTTGTCACTGGGAATGTGACAGCTCGGGCAGCACTGGGAGAGCAGCTCAGAGGCACTGCTGCATTGCACTGCTCCTCTCCAAAGCTCTGCTCTTTGCTGGGGGAATGAAATAATGGCTTTTGTGCTGGTTTTACACAGCGTGTGTCACAGGGATTAATTTTCAGAATGGATTTTTCCTTAGGTTTTTGCATCTTTCAGCTTTCAGAGCTCCATTCAGCCATTTTAGGAGGCACACACAGAAGGGGAAAGGGGAGAGTGCTGCTGGGGGAGTGACAGTCACACCTCTTTGTGTGCCATCCCTTTGTCCTGGAGAGCAAACAAGTGCTCACATCCATAAAACACTCCTTGGGTTTGCCACTGCCAGGATTGTTTACAGGCAAGGCCAGTGTGGCTTTAACAAAGGCTGTGGGATGCAGCCAGAGCTGGGGACAGGAGAGAGCAGCTGGTGGATGTGGGCAATCACTCACAGTAATGCAGGATGTTGATTTATCTGCAGCAGCAACACTTCCAGCAGAGGCTGCTTCACATCCAGTGTGAGCTCCTGTTTCCTGCAAGGCTGCCCTTTCTTCTTTCATTAACACATAGCTGGGAACAGGTTTTAAAAAGGCTCTTTCCACAATGTTTGCTCAGCAATGAAAAGTGAGCAGAACCTCATGTTTTTTCCAGCCCCCACCAGGTGTACCCCCTATAAAGTACAGTGGAGAGGACAGGTGTGCCCTGCCAGCACCTGCCTAGAGCCCTGTGTGCCTGTCTCAGGTGGTGGTTCAGAAGCTGGTGGGTGGTGTGGGAGTGCATTCTCAGGGGGAGGAGGCTCCCAGCCCACAGGGTGCCATTCCTGTCACCCCACAGAGTGACCCTGCAGCCTTCAGTCCCAATCAAGCTTTGCTTGTAAAGGCAGCAGGTGGGACCCCGTGAGGAGGGTGGGCACCAACAGCCCAGTGAGGGGGTGGCCCAGGGGGTGAGGAAGGCTCGTGTCCCCTCCTGCCTGCAGGAGATGCTGGGACCCAGGGCTGAGGATGAGGAGGAGGGAGAGGAGGAATGGCCCCTTGCTCCCAAGGGCCAGAGCTCTGCAGGGGCCAATGGCCAGCACAGCCACACAGGGCAGGCACACAGGGCAGGACAGTTTCCGTGGCCAAACAAGACCTCACCAAGCAGCAGCAGCAGGAAAAAGCCCATTATTTCCCCCTTTCAAATAGCTTATTCCACTCTATGCATCTGTGATGGGAGATTCTCACACCATCTGCTTTGGGGTATTTTAAGCATCAAACTTCAGCCCTCCCAATCACCCTCTTGCCATTGGCCATTTCTATTGACTATTTTGACATTTGGCTCTGCAGATTTGATCCTTTGGATCAGAGGGGCTGAGGTGGGGCAATAAAGAAAGCTCAGTCCACAGTGACATTGCTGGACTGTCTCTGGCATGGTCAATGGGGATGCACATCTGGAAAGGGTTTGTTTCTCTGACCATGGTCAATGGGGATGCACACCTGGAAAGGGTTTGTTTCTCTGTCCATGGTCAGTGGGGACCATGAAAGGTCACACACCTGGAAAGGGTTTGTTTCTCTGTCCATGGTCAATGGGGATGCACACCTGGAAAGGGTTTGTTTCTCTGTCCCTGGACAATGGGGATGCACACCTGGGAAAGGGTTTGTTTCTCTGTCCATGGACAATGGGGATGCACACCTGGACAGGGTTTGTTTCTCTGTCCCTGGTCAATGGGGATGCACATCTGGACAGGGTTTGTTTCTCTGTCCCTGGTCAGTGGGGATGCACATCTGGACAGGGTTTGTTTCTCTGTCCCTGGACAATGGGGATGCACACCTGGACAGGGTTTGTTTCTCTGTCCATGGACAATGGGGGTGCACACGTGGCAGGGCTCATTCTCTGGGCAGCAGAGCCCAGCCAGCCCTGCCAGCCCTGCCAGCCCAGCCCTGCCCTGCCCTCCCTGCCCGTTGCAGTGTTCCTGGGCAGCAGAGAGGCCAGCTCGGTGCTGCAGAGGCAGCGCAGAGCCAACTCCAACCGGCTGGAGGAGGTGATCCCTGGCAACCTGGAGAGGGAATGCATCGAGGAGAAGTGCAGCTATGAGGAGGCCCGGGAGGTGTTTGAGAATGAAGAGAAAACGGTGAGTGCCTGCTGCTCTAACCTGACCCTAACCTAAACCGAACCCCAACCCTGTTCCCTCCAGCCCTTCAGCTTGGCACAGAGGGGCAGGAGGAGGGAACAGCCAGGAGAAAACCTGCAGGGCAAGGGCAGCCTCTGGCATGGCAGGTTCTCATCTGTGCTCCGTCACTTGGGCTGGGGAGAGCCTTTAAAGGCTTTATCAGTCACCACTGGGATATGGAGGTGGTGGTTTCCCTGCAAGTCTTTCCCTTCAGCTTTGGAGCCATCCAGGTACTGCTTCAGTCACACAACACCCAGAAAGTAGAAAACAAAGGAAACTTTTTCTTTTTTTCCCTTTGCAGATGCAGTTTTGGCAAACATATGTTGGTAAGAGCTGCTTTCTTCATGTTCTAATGTTTAGTATTCCTGTCTCAGTGCATAAAGACCTGATGTGTCTGTAACAAATGTATTCCAGCATCCAGGAGCTGTAAGGGCAGAGCCATCAGAGCCTTGCACTCCAAATCCTGCAGTGCCCAGCCTGGGTCTGTCCCCCTGGTACAGAAATGGCAAGCCAAACAAAAAAGGATGCCTTAGCATTTTATTTGTTCAAGCAGGGTTTTTCTGAACAAATTTGAAAAACCTCACTGAACAAAAGCAGTGCAGGCAGAGTGCTGGATCTCATTGAGCCCAGGCCATGCTCTGGCTCCAGTTTCAGCTGTGCCACAGAGAAAAATACCACAGCAATAATTAACAGCCCTTCAGCAACCAGCAAATGCTCTGCTCTCTAGTAGAGATCCCCAGATAAGGCACAGCCCTGTGCAGGCACAGCGTGAATCCCTAGAAATGCCATATTAAAGTGGAGACTCAACATGATCATAGCAAACAGCTGTTTGCAATTCACACCCTTGCTTCACTGCTTTCTTTCCACATCCACTTCTTCCTTTTCAGCCTCCATCCCCGACGACTCCTTGGTCCCTTAACAAAAAGATTTCAATGCCCACTACACCATCTGAAACTAATTTTGAGGACATTTCAATAAATGAACTGTTTGGTAGATTGGCAGAGTGCCCAGAACATCTCACTAAAAAGCCTTAAATAATTCAGATTACTCAGTCCAGACTATAAAATAAAAACATTACATTTGCATTGTCGGACTGTCCTCTGAAAAAAACAACTGATCAAACTCCACACTGCATTTGCTTCCCTGCCACTGCAATAACAAATTGGCTCATCAGAAATAAGGAATGCCATCTATTCCTCTGTCATCTGGGGTGCCTGCTTTGCTGTTCAGAGTGCAGCCCTCAGGAGCTCAGCCCTGCACAGCCCCAGCTGCAATCCTCACCCTGCCTCAGAGCTCCAGCAGGACTCAGACAAGCCCAAACCATTTGTTCCTGTTTGCATTTTGCATTCCAGCCCTTTCCTGAAAGCCCCATGGGCTGCCACCCTTGACAGGGCACAAACCCAGCTTGGCCCTGCCCTTTCTCCATGCCGTGGCACAAACATTCAAAGGGCATCCCCCATGCTTTAACATCCCTCATTTGCTTCTCCAGAGCTGTACATCCCCAACTTTGCAATATCAGCGTTTTCATTAAAGCCTCAAGTTCCCAGCTGGAGAGCTGGGAAAATTAAAGCCCTGGCACATGGGGAGAAATGTAGAGCAGGTGACAGTGCAGGACTGAGAAAGGAAGAGCAACAGGGAGGTTCTCAATCCTGACACCAGACAGGTCTCCATAGCCCCATGGACAGACTCAAACTTTCCCAGAGCAGCCTGAGTGTTCAAACAACCCAGGGTAGGATACTCAAAGCACTCCTGAAGTAGCAAACCTTCTCCTCTTGTCTAATGTGGCCAAGCCACGAGGTGCTGCTCATGGTGACTGCAGAGGGGCTCTCTGAGCTGGGCAGGGTGACCCGCAGGGCACACACAGCCCAGGGCACACAGCCCAGGGCACACAGCCCTGCTGCCCTGCTCTTGCACACCCAGCTGCCAGGACCTGGCTGTCCCCAGCCCAGGGAGGAGCTGTGCTGGCCCTGGCTGGGCTGTGGTGGGTGTTGGCCCTGTGTTTGCTGACTCTGCTGTGCTCTCTCCAAGATGGGGATCAGTGCAACCCCAACCCGTGCAAAAACGGAGCCGTTTGCAAGGACCAGATCAACTCCTACGTGTGCTGGTGCCCAGCTGGCTATGAAGGCAAGAACTGTGAGATAGGTACGTGCCAGGGCTGCCCCAGGGGCCCTGCTGCAACCCCTGGGATCAGCGGGGTCAGGGTCACCCTCTGGGGCTGGCTGACACCCACCCTGCTGTGCTGGGAGGCAGGGAGGTGTAAATGCAGCCTGCTGGCCCTGGGGATGGCAGGGGGACGTGCCTGGGGATGGCAGGGCAATGGGGATGGCAGGGGGACATGCCTGGGGACGTGCCTGAGGATGGCAGGGCACTGGGGATGGCAGGGGGACATGCCTGGGGATGGCAGGGGGACGTGCCTGGGGATGGCAGGGCAATGGGGATGGCAGACACTGGGGATGGCAGGGGCTGTCTCTGGTCCTGCCCAGCCCCCAGAGCAGCCCCAGCTCCCCTTTGCTGGGCACTTGCTCTTAGGCAGGGCTCAGTGGAGACTCAGGCTCAAGGTCTCCCGTCCAGCTGTGGCTGCCAGGGCAAATGTTGACACAGAGCCCTTCCTTTGTGTTCTAAAAGCACAAACCTGCCTGGGACTGCTCAGCCAGGGACAGCCTGCTCACCTGCTGAGAGCAGAGCTCCCCACAGACCCCGTGGGATCCCCACTCTCCCACAGACCCCGTGGAACCCCCACTCTCCCACAGACCCCATGGGATCCCCACTCTCCCACAGACCCCATGGGATCCCCATTCTCCCACTCCCCTTCCTCATGCCAGGCTGAGCAGCAGGTGCTGGGCAGGGCAGGACTGTCCTGACTTCCCCTCAATGGCACTCTGCTTAATTCATAATTACAATTATCAGCAGCAACCTTGATTCTGGAGGCAAATAAAAGGCAAATATTTTCCTGATGGGTTGAGGAGTTTATGAAAACCAAACAGCTGATAATTTAAGCAAGAGGGATATTCAGCTCTTATAATATAAACAGGGGCTGTGCAGCTCACATAATGTGCTAGACTCACTGCACTAATAAAAGATTCTCTTTCTAGTTGTATTTCTGCTCTGGCAAGAGAGGAGTGTATGTTAAAAAGAGCATTTCAAAGTTGCATCAAATTTAAATAGTCTCATTGCAGATTTCTTGGGGAAGTGAGGAGCAAAAATAGAGCTGGAAGTGAGGCGTGAAGAAGAGCTCTGTAAAAATAGTAAATGATGGCATTAAAATGGCTACAGGAAGGGAGGTGTCCTTGAGGAAGTAGGAGTGGAGTTAATCTGCCGTGGAGTTATTTGAAAACTCCCTGGGAATTGCAAGGGCCTCTGCAGGTCTGTGGTTCCCCAGGTGCTGCCCCCAGAGGAGTGAGGCTGGGCTGGGTGCAAGGGATGGAAACCCGGCTGTGCCAGGCTGGGGGTGTCCCTCAGGCATTCACCAATGGACAGACATTCACTGCTGGAAGGGCTCCTCCAGGCCGGGCTGGCACAGCTGGTGGTGCCCCAGGAGGAGCACAAGGCTTGTCTTGGACCTGGAGCCCAGCACCAACCCCAGCACAAAGCCCTGCCTGGGGGCAGGGCTTGCTCCAGTCTGTACGGGCTGTTCCAGTCTATATGGGGTGTTCCAGTCTATATGGGGTGTTCCATACTATACAGGGCTTGTTCCAGTCTATACAGGGTGTTCCAGTCTATACAGGGCTTGCTCCAGTCCGTATGGGGTGTTCCAGTCTATATGGGGTGTTCCAGTCTACACAGGGCTTGCTCCAGTCTATACAGGGTGTTCCAGTCTGTATGGGGTGTTCCAGTCTATATGGGGTGTTCCAGTCTATACAGGGTTGGCTCCAGTCTGTACGGGGTGTTCCAGTCTATATGGGGTGTTCCATACTATACAGGGCTTGTTCCAGTCTATACAGGGCTTGTTCCAGTCTATACAGGGTGTTCCAGTCTATACAGGGTGTTCCAGTCTATACAGGGTTTGTTCCAGTCTATACAGGTACAGGGTTTGCTCCAGTCTATACAGGGTGTTCCATTCTATACAGGGTTTGTTCCATTCTGTACAGGGTGTTCCATTTTATACAGGTACAGGGTTTGCTCCAGTCTTTACAGGGTGTTCTCCCCCATTGCCAAAAGCACAAAAGTGGGGAAATCACGTGGCTTGTCACCAAATATTTGCAGGAGTCCTGTCGGGTCAGGTGCCACATTTCAGCCAGCACACAGCTGTTGGCAGGAGGCTGTGCCAGGGCTCTGGGGGGCTCTGTGAGTTCCTCAACCTGCCCAGTGCCCTGCCCTGTACTGAGAGCAGGGATGGGACTGCCCTGCCTCCCCAGCTCCTTGCAAACCACCATCTGCTTTCCACAGTCTGGGTCAGCCACAGGGGTTACTGAGCCCAAACCCCCCAGTCTCAACACATCTCTGACCAGCTGGGTTTCAAAAGAGCCCTCACAGTTTCATTTCCATTTCTTTCAGACTTTACTTGTGCTATTAAAAATGGAGGCTGCAAGCACTTCTGCAGTCATCAGCCCCCACAGAAGGTTGTGTGCTCCTGTGCCCCTGGCTACAAACTGCACGAAGATGGAAAGTCCTGTGAACCTACAGGTGAGCTTTTAAACTGCTTTTAAGAGATTTGGGTTCAAGTTTGCAAGGCCTTGTCCTGGATTTAGTGCAGTGCTTGAGGCTGCAGCTTCACAAAGGGCTAAAGAATAGCTGGTTCTCCTTGTGCTCCCCAGCTCTACCCTGCCCTAGACCATGACAGTACCTATAAACACACTGACACATGCAGACCCAGCCCACCACAACACAGCAAATTAACTGGACACGAGCATCTCAGAAGCACACCTGGCAGAGAAGAGATTGAGCAGATAAACATTTTGCCATCTGAAATCAGTTTATCATTTGATGCTATGACATTTCCAACAGCTGGCTGCAGCAGGTTTGCACACCCAAGCTGACACACAGGCACCTGCAGCAGGTTTGCACCCCCAAGCTCACACACAGATACCTGCACAGGGCAGCTCTGTGAGCTGCAGCAGGGAGCAGTGGCCTCCTGAAAGGGCTGGCTGCCAGCAATCAGTTTGGGAAGGATCCTGGGCTGGGAATCCTGTGAACAGAGGATCTCATCCTGTGTTGCCCAACAATGCTGTATCACTTTCACTGGACCAGAAAGGTTTGCAGTTAGCAAGAAGATTGTCTTTCAGGTTGTGTGGTTGTCCTTCCTGCAAAAGCTTTGTTTTGTTGGCTCTGAAACCTTAATTTCATAGGCTGAGCCTGCAGGTACCACTTTCCATCACTCAGCACTCGTTTGAGTCCTGTCCCTAAAGTGAACTGTTTAGAAATACAGGATGAAGTCTCCGTAGGCCACACTCACATCTGATTTTACACTAATGTTTGTTTGCTCGGTGCTTCTGAGAGCTTTTCAGATGAAAGACAATGCCTGGTGCTATTTACTATTTTGACTGCCACCACCAGCAGGAATTCAGCACACGCTGCGTGGGAGAGCAATGGGAAGAGCTCGTCTGAAACGAGCCTGCAGATGAGTTCTTCATTAACAGGAAATATACAACTCTAGGAAGAGTTGATTAATGTTTTCCTCACCTTGGTGCCAAGCAGGATTATCTGTACAATTGGCAGCTGTTATTTCCTGCCCTGTCCCAGCTGGCTGTTCATTGCTCTGGGGTCACTGCTCTGGCAATGCCCAGCACAGGATTCCCGGATATGCAGCACACATCCTGCCAAGAGCAGGCACAGCTGCCCCACACAAGCTTTTTTCACTTTTAAAGCGGCTCAGATGTCATTTCCAAAGCCCAGAAACAATCAATGCTTTTGCAATGTTTCCATCTCGCTCGCACTGGGGCTCCAAGGCGCTGTGCCCAGGGTGCCCGTGCTCAGCCCACAGCCCTGAGCTGGTCCCAAGCTGTGCTGAGGTGAGGATTTCCCTCCTGCCTCCCCTCTGGTGGCTGTGGGGTGTGCCAGAGCCAGCCCCGGTGTCCCACAGCCAGGCCCCGTGTGCCACAGCCAGCCCCGGTGTGCCACAGCCAGGCCCCGTGTGCCACAGCCAGCCCTGCTGTGCCAGAGCCAGGCCCGGTGTGCCACAGCCAGGCCCCGTGTGCCAGAGCCAGCCCCAGTGTCCCACAGTCAGCCCTGGTGTCCCACAGCCAGCCCTGGTGTGCCAGAAACAGCCCCGGTGTCCCAGAGCCAGCCCCGGTGTGCCACAGCCAGCCCCGCTGTGCCACAGCCAGCCCCGCTGTGCCACAGCCAGCCCTGCTGTGCCACAGCCAGGCCCGGTGTGCCACAGCCAGCCCCACTGTGCCACAGCCAGGCCCGGTGTGCCAGAAACAGCCCCACTGTGCCACAGCCAGCCCCACTGTGCCACAGCCAGCCCCACTGTGCCACAGCCAGGCCCCGTGTGCCACAGCCAGGCCCCGTGTGCCACAGCCAGCCCCGGTGTCCCACAGCCAGCTCTGGTGTCCCACAGCCAGCTCTGGTGTGCCACAGCCAGGCCCCGTGTGCCACAGCCAGCCCCGCTGTGCCACAGCCAGCCCTGGTGTGCCAGAAACAGCCCCACTGTGCCACAGCCAGCCCCGGTGTGCCACAGCCAGCCCTGGTGTGCCACAGCCAGCCCCGGTGTGCCAGAGCCAGCCCCGGTGTGCCACAGCCAGGCCCCGTGTGCCACAGCCAGCCCTGGTGTGCCACAGCCAGCCCTGGTGTCCCACAGCCAGCCCTGGTGTGCCACAGCCAGGCCCTGTGTGCCACAGCCAGCCCTGGTGTCCCACAGCCAGCCCCCGTGTGCCACAGCCAGGCCCCGTGTGCCACAGCCAGCCCTGGTGTGCCACAGCCAGCCCTGGTGTCCCACAGCCAGCCTCAGTGTGCCCCTTCCTCTCCAGTGCCATTTCCCTGCGGGAGGATCACGGCTCCCGAGGCCAGGAGGAAGCTGACCCGCTCCATGAACACCTTTGAGCACTGGAACAGCACGGGGGAGGAGCCCGAGGATGGCCCTGAGGAGGGGCAGGACAACGCCACGGAGAGCAGCACCGCAGCCCCCGCCAGGATCACCCCCGTGCTCAGGACGGGCACGCGCGTCGTCGGCGGCTCGGACAGCATGAAGGGAGAGGTGCCCTGGCAGGTACCGACCTTTGCAAACCTTCTGGGACCCCAGCAGGCCCTCCTGAGCACAGAGCATCCTGCCTTTAAACACCCACAGCCTGTCTCTGGGGTTAGGCTGGCAACAGTCCAGGCCTAGCAGGGGCACAGCTTCTTTCCATACACAGTTTTATGCCACTGCAACAAAACTTGCCTGCACGGGGCTCTCCTCTGGCAAAGAAAGCCACAAGTCAGAGTCACAGCAGCTTTACCCAGTGGGGCACAAAGGGTCGAGCTACACCAAGAGATTGCCCTGTAGTCCATGAATGTACCCAAAGTAAGCTGAAGGCTGAGGGAAGGGAGTTTTGCAAGGAGCAATGCAACTCATTTTTTGGCTCCATCGGTTGCTGCAGATCATAGAATCACCCAACAGTTTGGGTTGGAAGGAACCTTAAAGATCAGCCAGTTCCAACCCCCTGCCAGTTCCAGGGCCACCTTCCACTGGTCCAGGCTTACAGAAACCCCTGAGTGTGATGTGCCCTGCTCCCACAGGTTCTGCTGGTGAACAGCCAAGGCGTGGGCTTCTGCGGCGCCACCATCATCAACGAGAAGTGGCTGGTGACTGCAGCACACTGCCTGAAGCCAGGCTACACCCACAACCTCACTGCTGTGGCAGGTGAGCGCCTGGGCACGAGGGGAGGGACGGGCACGGGGCTGGGCAAGGCAGGGCACAGGGCTCTGAGCACACTGAGGGGCAGCAGCAGCAGGACATGAGCTGGTGTGGGGTCTGACTCGAGCTGCTGGGGGCACAGAGGCCCAGCTGGACTTACAACGCTTCACCAGCCTGGTCCTGCAGGTGCCACCATCTCTGGCAGGGGCAGTGAGCCTGGTCTGCCTTGGTCCCATAGCCACAGTGTGAGCACAGATCAGCCTGGCCACGGGCGAGCCCACCTGAGCCAGAGGCTCATCCAGCCGGCTTTAAAGCCCGGTGGAAGAAGCATTCCCCTCCCTAGGCTTCTTTGCTCCTCCACTTTCAGCCCTGAATCACATATTCGTGTCCCCAGCAATAGCCAGCATCTCTAAGGTAAGAAAAGCCAGCCGAGAGTCTCCCCCGCGTTTGGGCTGCAGGAGCAGCCTGGGAGCTGGGAGCTCCATTCCCCCCGTGCCCACAGAGTCCCCGCCGAGCCCGCAGCACCCGCTCACCTCAGCCGGCTCCGCAGGTGCTGCTCGGTGCCGCCGGTTCCGGAGAGCCCGGCAGGGCCAGCAGAGCCCAGCAAAACCCCCGCAGCACGGCCCGAACGGCCCGGGGGCTGCCGCACGGCGCCCGGCAAAACCCATCCTTAACGCTGCTCATGCTGCGGGGGATGCGGCCCCAGGGGCTGCCCCCTCGCCCACCTGAGCTCTGCCCTGCCCTCCGCACCTGTTACACACGGCGGGGGAACGGGCTGCGGGCACCGCGATCACAGCATCGCGCACCGCAGGATGCTATGGCACCTGTGATCCCGCAGCCGCCTGTACCGGGACCACAGCATCCCGCAGGTACCGGTACCGGTACCGGGATCACAGCATCCCGCAGGTACCGGTACCGATACCGGGATCACAGCATCCCGCAGGTACCGGTACCGGGATCACAGCATCCCGCAGCCGCCGGTACCGGGATCACAGCATCCCGCAGGTACTGGTACCGGTACCGGGATCACAGCATCCCGCAGCTGCCGGTACCGGTACCGGGATCACAGCATCCCGCAGCCGCCGGTACCGGGACCACAGCATCCCGCAACTGCCGGTACCGGTACCGGGGTCACAGCATCCTGCAACTGCCGGTACCGGTACCGCGATCCCGGCATCCCGCAGCTGCCAGTACCGGTACCGGGATCCCGGCTTCCCGCAGGTGCCGGTACCGGGGTCACAGCATCCCACAGGTGCCGGTACCGGTACCGCGATCCCGGCATCCCGCAGGTGCCGGCAGAGGCCGAGAGCAGCTGAGCCTCGGGCTGGCTCAGGGGCACCTGTGAGCATCAGCGGTGGCACCGCTGCCCTCCCGTGCCCCATCCTGCCCTGTGGCTCTGGGGGTCGAGAAAGGGGAGGTTAAGGTTTCTTTTCATTAATACATTATTTCTTTTAGACCAGTATTTTTCATCAGCGAGTTCTACCCCCTTTGCTGCAAGGGTGACATCCCCTTACCTCTGTCTGTGGGTGCTAAATCCCCAGAACAGCCACTTTGCTGCTAGCCCTGGCAAAAGCATCCTTTGGTGCCTGGCTGGATGATGGGTGCCCAGTGTCACACCTGGGTAGTGCTGGGGGCCTGAGATGGGAGGGAACCTGCAGGTGCCTCTGACGAGGAGCCAGCAGCCTGGCCAGACCAGCTTCAGAGGCACCTGAGGGCTCAGCCCTCTGCAGCCTCTGGGCTGGGCTGGAGTGGCTCCAGCAGGGCACAGTCCCTGGTGCAGGCTCTGGGCTGGGCTGGAGTGGCTCCAGCAGGGCACAGTCCCTGGTGCAGCCTCTGGGCCAGGCTGGAGTGGCTCCAGCAGGGCACAGTCCCTGGTGCTGCCCGGCCCCGCTGCTCTGTGCAGGTGAACACGACGTCAGGAGCGATGACCACACGGAGCAGCTGCGCAAGGTGGTGAGGCTGCTGCCCCACCCCACCTACAACGCCTCCATCAACGAGTACCACAATGACATCGCCCTGCTGGAGCTGGACCAGCCGCTCACCTTCAGCAGCTACGTGACCCCCGTGTGCCTGGGCAGCCGCGAGTTCACCAACGCCCTCCTGAAGCAGGGCGTGGGCACCGTCAGCGGCTGGGGCAAGGTGCTGTTCCGCGGCCGCACGGCCACCACGCTGCAGGTGCTCAGGGTGCCCTTCGTGGACCGGCCCACCTGCCTGAAGAGCACCTCCACCAGCATCCTGCAGAACATGTTCTGCGCGGGGTTCCCCAGCGGGGGCAGGGACACGTGCGAGGGGGACAGCGGCGGGCCCTACACCACCGAGATCGAGGGCACCTGGTTCCTGACGGGCATCACCAGCTGGGGCGAGGAGTGCGCCCTGCCCGGCAAGTACGGCATCTACACCAGGGTCTCCAAGTACGTCAAGTGGATCAAGCAAACCACGAGGCTCCCCTGAGCCCGGGGAGGAGCACGGCGCCCTGCTGGGGAGGCTGCTCCACGCCGGAGGGTGGACTGGGGGCGTGCAGAGGGACCACGGCAATGCCCGTGGCTTGGAGAGATCGTGGCATTTCAATAAACGTTTCTGGATCAAATAACTTCTGCTCTTGGAAGGCTGAAGTTGAGAGAATGCGATGAAAATGTGGTAATAAGGAAATAAAAAGGCCTCTAATGACCCACAGCTGCATTTCTGAATGCACTGCCGCTGCTGGAGTGGGGTGAGTCCCCAAAATCCTGAATGCAGAGGTTGGTGGATCAGCAGGGGGATGGATCACACATGTCCCAGGCCACTGTGGCACCAGCACTGCCCACAGCTGGCACACAGCAGCATGGGCAAGGGACGCCCAGCAGGCACTGGTGCCCCAGCAGCACCCCAGGAGCCCACGAGGGAGGTGAACACACAGAGCAGTGCAGCCACAGGGCTCCCAAACAGAGCTTTTCACATGGAGGAGAGGCTGGGGACACCCTGACCCTGCTGGGATGGAGCCAGGGGACATTGGGGACACCCTGACCCTGCTGGGATTAATACAGGGGACACTGGGGACACCCTGACCATGCCAGGATGGAGCCAGGGGACACTGGGGACACCCTGACCCTGCTGGGATGGAGCCAGGGGACACTGGGGACACCCTGACCCTGCTGGGATGGAGCCAGGGGACACTGGGGACACCCTGACCCTGCTGGGATGGAGCCAGGGGATACTGGGGACACCCTGACCCTGCTGGGATGGAGCCAGGGGACACTGGGGACACCCTGACCCTGCTGGGATGGAGGCAGGGGACACTGGGGACACCCTGACCCTGCTGGGATTGCTACAGGGGACACTGGGGACACCCTGACCCTGCTGGGATTGCTACAGGGGACACTGGGGACACCCTGACCCTGCCAGGATGGAGCGAGGGGACACTGGGGACACCCTGACCCTGCTGGGATGGAGCCAGGGGACACTGGGGACACCCTGACCCTGCTGGGATGGAGCCAGGGGACACTGGGGACACCCTGACCCTGCTGGGATGGAGGCAGGGGACACTGGGGACACCCTGACCCTGCTGGGATGGAGGCAGGGGACATTGGGGACACCCTGACCCTGCTGGGATTGATACAGGGGACACTGGGGGCACCCTGACCCTGCTGGGATGGAGCCAGGGGACACTGGGGACACCCTGACCCTGCTGGGATTGATACAGGGGACACTGGGGGCACCCTGACCCTGCTGGGATTGATACAGGGGACACTGGGGACACCCTGAGCCTGCTGGGATGGAGCCAGGGGACACTGGGGACACCCTGAGCCTGCTGGGATGGAGCCAGGGGACACTGGGGGCACCCTGACCCTGCTGGGATTGATACAGGGGACATTGGGGACACCCTGACCATGCTGGGATGGAGGCAAGGGACACTGGGGGCACCCTGACCCTGCTGGGATGGAGCCAGGGGACACTGGGGGCACCCTGAGCCAGGGCAGGCTGGCAGCAGCTGCTCTTTCAGACTTCAGTATGAGTGCTAAGGTGCCTCTCCCACTCTCATTGCCACTGCATCCAGCAAGAAACTAATTGGATCATCTGCCACTGCTTACCTTAACATCAAAATGCATGTAAGAAGGTTTTAAGTTTTTCCAAGGAAATTAAATAAAACCAACACTGTGAGCACTTTTTTTTCCCCTCTGGAATTATAGCAGATGTGTATTTGAACAGAATAGCATATTCTCAGATGGATTTATTTAACAAGTTTTAATCTTTAAATATAGATTTAACACATTTTTACAGGTACATATACAATATAGTTCATTTAAACTTGCAGTCAGAGAAAATTCTCTACTGTAATTTATACATATACATGGAGAGCCTAGTTCAACAGCATACTCAGGGGAACATACCATGTGTGCAAAGTTTCAAATGTTAAAAACCTCAGACTGTACATTCAGAGTTGCAGAACTTATCAACCTCATAAATTAATAAAAGCTTAGATTTAAAACTATGGAAGACAAAAAAGATTAAAATCATTCAATATGCCATGTGTGCTATGTTTCAGACAAATATTTACATTGTACCTCAAAATGTGTATTGTTACCACAAGAATTGTAACCACTATAAAGAGCCCCAACAGTAATTAAGACTTCCCCACCTCATTAGTGCATTGTGATTGATTTGGAAGCAGAGGAACAGAGCCTTCAGTGGCTGCACAGCTCTGCACTGTGGCTCCAGTGAAGGGCCCGGGCTGGGCTCTGGTGCTGCTCAGCTCAGGCTCAGCTGGTCCCGGCTCTGAGGGGCTCAGGGCTCACCCAGGCCTGCAGGAGCAGCCACTGGGGGCTGGGAGCCCCAGGCCAGCCCAGCCAGCAGCTCAGCAACTGCTCCACACAGCAACAGGCACTAAACAAACCCAGCACGCTCTGACTTAACCTGGGACTGTCCAAGGGCCAGCTCACAAATCAAACTCAGATCATAAAGGTCCCCCTTTAGTCCATGGAATAAACATTTCCTTTGGCTGGGGCAGAGCAAACTCACTACTGCATGCACACCATTAACCCTGCTCTCCACACACTCAGGTGCTCTTTGCACACAGCTGCTTCAAAGTTCAAACCACCTGTACCAACCTATGTTCTACAAAAGCAAAACTAGACAAAGAAACACAAAATTAAATTATCAGTCTCCAACACTCTTTTTCCCTTCTCAAAAATTCAATAGATACATTATTGTTAAAGATGCTGAAAAAGTCTTATCACAAGAACATCCTTAGTGCAAACATGGACATTTAGCTTGGATTTATGGCACGTGTTCCAAAGGTACCTACATTAATGTAAACTTCAACACTTGCTAGATACAGGTTTCAGCCCTGGGACGCTTTGGGACCCTAAGTGATCGGTGACAACCCTGAGGTGTCAGTCTGACCTGACCCAGACCTCACTGAAGTCAGGGAGGCTGACTGCAGTGGGCTGGAGTCAGACCCTAAGTGCAAAAAGAGGATCTTTGTGTTATTGCTTCCTCACGTGGAGTCAGCCAGATGATGCTCCTACAGAACATTACATTCACATAGCTGAAGCAGATATTGAAGAAAAATCCACCCATAAAATCAATTAAGCAGGACATACAGCTTCTTGATTTGGTTTTTTTTTTTTTCTTTTTGGTTTACCAAAACTCAACTCTCGTTTGCAACTTCAACAGTTGTCAGCTAGTAAGTAGGCAAAACCTACTTCAACCTGCAGAGGAGATTTCAAGCATCTAAACAAAGTGTCAGGAAACTGTAGTGTACTTCTCTGATGAAACATGATGTATGTCATGGAAAAACAGCAGGAAAAATGAATAGAATACCACAATTTCCACAGGCAAAAAAAACCAAAGAGCAGAGAATGGCTTCCTTTATGAGCATGAGAAGCTGCTTAGGACCCCGGTCCCACTCAGTGCAGATGAGGCTGTGGAGTCTGTGAATGTGATGAACAGGACAGGACAGCTCCAACTACTGTGCTATTTCTCTGTAACACTGAGCTGAGAGCCTCCAAAGGGCATCGGAAATGGATGCTGCTAGTTCACCCCCAATTCAAGGGGAACTAAACTTTCTGGTGTTACACAGGGCAGCATCTATAAAGTAATGGAGAATGGTGTTAATATTAAAGCATCTTATTCCAAGACAGACATTGTTCCCCGTAATCATGTAACATTTGTATAACAGAAAAAAAAATAAATGCACTCCTGCATTTCTCCCTAAAAGCTGAACTCCCACTGGCTTCAGTGAGAGCCTTGACTAAGGCAGGACCACAGGGTTTGAGTCATTTCCATCATCTATCACTTCATTATCACAGCAAGGCCAGCTGAAATCTTCTCCAGGCTCTTTATTTTGTCAGGCTGGAGATGGTTTCTGGGTTACTAAAGAGCTGCAGGGCGGAGGAGAGACCCTGCTTTATGCTTCAAAGGCTAAAAAAAAAATATCAGCATTGCCTCTAAGGGACCCTGAGTGGACACAAGAGCCTGTGGCTGCAGTCACTGAGGGTGAGAGGGGCAGGGAAGGAGCTGTGCTGCAGCTGCCAGCTGTGGTGGCACCTTCCAGCCAACGTGGCACAGCAGCCTGCCAAAGCTCCAGCAACACACAGGAACAGCTGCCCAGGGAGGAGCAGAGTGGCCAGGGGCACAGAGATCCCCAGGGATTGTCCAGGGGACACAGGACAATCGCCAGGCATTGTCCAACAGGGACACAGGACAATCCCAGTGCCCAGCAGGGACACAGCACAATCCCAGTGCCCTGTCCAACAGGGACACAGGACAATCCCAGAGCCCTGCCCAACAGGGACACAGGACAATATCAGTGCCCTGCCCAACAGGGACACAGCACAATCCCAGTGCCCAGGGGACACAGGACAATCCCAGTGCCCTGTCCAACAGGGACACAGGACAATCCCCAGGCATTGTCCAACAGGGACACAGGACAATCGCAGTGCCCTGCCCAGGGGACACAGGACAATCCCAGAGCCCTGCCCAGGGGACACAGGACAATCCCAGTGCCCAGGGGACACAGCACAATCCCAGTGCCCTGCCCAACAGGGACACAGGACAATCCCAGAGCCCTGCCCAGGGGACACAGGACAATCCCCAGGCATTGTCCAACAGGGACACAGGACAATCCCAGTGCCCAAGGGACACAGGACAATCCCAGTGCCCTGCCCAAGGGGCACAGGACAATCCCAGTGCCCTGCCCAACAGGGACACAGGACAATCCCAGTGCCCTGCCCAAGGGGCACAGGACAATCCCAGTGCCCAACAGGGACACAGGACAATCCCAGAGCCCTGCCCAGGGGACACAGGACAATCCCCAGGCATTGTCCAACAGGGACACAGGACAATCCCAGTGCCCAAGGGACACAGGACAATCCCAGTGCCCTGCCCAGGGGACACAGGACAATCCCAGTGCCCTGCCCAAGGGGCACAGGACAATCCCAGTGCCCTGCCCAAGGGGCACAGGACAATCCCAGAGCCCTGCCCAACAGGGACACAAGACAATCCCAGTGCCCTGTCCAGGGAACACAGGACAATCCCAGTGCCCTGTCCAGGGGACACAGGACAATCCCAGTGCCCTGCCCAGGGGACACAGGACAATCCCAGTGCCCAGGGGACACAGGACAATCCCAGTGCCCAGGGGACACAGGACAATCCCAGTGCCCTACCCAAGGGACACAGGACATGCAATCTCAGTCCTTCAGGCCCTGCCAGCTGGGGGGAACCTCTGCTCAGCTTTATGGCATGGAGAGCAGGCACAGGGGATCCCCCTGAGGCTTGGAGGAGAGCATTTGGCAAGCAGGATGTTAAATAAACTAGGAGAGGGTCTGGCATGTGGAACAGGGGCCTGTGCCCACCTTAAATCACCAGAATGGCTCGGGCAGGGCGAGAGTTCAAAAGGAACCTGGTTCCAAGGCCTGCAGTGCAGCTGAGAGGTGAGAGCCTCCTCCTGGCTGGCACAGAGCTGCCCGTGCTGCCCTCTGTGACCCTGGCACACTGCCCACCAAGGCACATGCAGAAATGCTTTGTCTCCTGCTCCTGTGCACAAGGGGAGTTGGGATCGTAATGCTGGAGCCCCAGCCTTCCCTGACATGGGGAGACAATCTTGCATCCCCGTGTTAATTCATGGAAAAGGCAATGCCTGAGCACCTGCAAGGCAGCTGCAATCACCAACACATGGGTGAGCCTCAGCAGCAGCCACATTCTGAGTATTGCTCTTTCTGAGCTCAGTCCTCTCCAAATATTTTTCATTTTGAGCTCTGCATGTTACCACCTGCAATACAAAACTGCTCCTTCATCATGCACATTAAAGAAATCCACCATGGGTTTGCACAGCAGAGAGAATAAATCTGTCTGGAAGAAAGCAGCAAGGACTAATCTCAGAACTTACAGCTGGAGGCACAGCAGAAGGAAAACTCATTTCCAAAATGATCTCCAAGCCAGCCACCTTCCTCCCAGAGAACTCATGGCTCATATCCAGGCCAAGATTTACAAGAGGACCATGGATTTGCAAAGCTGGGAAGTGAAGCATTGACCAAATACCCCTCTGCTAACTTAAAATGGACAGCAAAGAGTTCCCTGTAACCTCATGATGATCTGTATTGGCTCAACACTGGAATCATTAGCAGGAGGGGAGAGGAACAGCTTGTGGGCATGCAGGTATCAGCCATCCTGTGGTGGGCCACAGGATAAATCCAAGGAGAAATGTGAAGGCAAGGCAACCATTTATTCTATTCAGCTAAAGGCTTTGCCCTGAAAAACATCCCAAACCCCAGATTTGTGTGAATTCTGCTGTGAAATTCTGTGACTGGCCAGAGAGTTTTAATTAGGGGAAGCTGGAGCTGAGCAGTAAGACAGGCAGTGTCCCCACAACTGCCAGAAGTGCCTCTCCCCCAGCAGTCCCCGGGGTCCCACAGTGTTAATCCAGTTTACATTGCTGGCAGGCAAAGCAGCAGCTCAGGGAGGGATCTGGGGCTGCTCCTGCCCCTGCCTGGCTCCACCAGCCCGGCTGCCTCATCTCCTCTGCTGACTGGAGCAAGAGCTCCATCTCCTGAAACAGCAGGAAAGAGCCCAGCCCAGACAGCCCAGAGCCACTGCAGGGTGAAGGGACCAGCCCAGGGTAAAGGCAATTGCTGAGTGCAGAAGAACTGCATGAAAATCAATTTTCAGAGTGCAAGTTGCTTATGGCTGTAAGGACACAGTGCTGGGAAGCTCTAGGGATAGCTCTAGGAAATGGCAAGAGGACATCCTCCATCATCCCCCAGTGGTTCCTGGTGTGTGTAAGGTTAGACTCATGCCTTGGGACTGCAGGCACCATCAGAAGCAGCAAACAGAACAGTTACCCCCACAGGGAAAACAGAGCCCCAGTGCTCTCAGAGCCTGGGACAGGGCTCAGGAGTACCTGGGCAGGGGGGTGGGACCCACAGGAGGCATTTTCTGTGCAATTCCCCTCACTTTGTACCCAGCAACTTTATAAACCAGTCCAGAGCTGACAGTCTCTAGGCTTTTGGGGTTATGACCACTGACAATGGGCAAACCAGGGTTCAAAGTTTCCCAGCACCTTTTTTGAAATGCATCCTCAGATGGAAAACCCTTCTGCATAGGACCTGGTGAGATGGGGTAGGTACACATGGAGAGAAGATCAAGGGAGCCCTAACTGCAGGGTGCCAGTAAACTCTGAACAGTGGTTAGCAAACTACCCCTTACAGAAAATCAGCAAACCTTCAACCGGTGAGATTTGACTGCCCTGCAACAAAGGGGATAAAAATACCTTCCTGTATAGGAAGGATTTCACTGAAATACACCAAAAAACCATCAAGAGCTGACTGGAATTCTGAGCCTCTCAGATGGCTTCCTTCACCTTCATCAAAAAATGTATTCTGACAGAAAGAATTATTTAAAGAGAAATCTCCTTGCAAGATTTGCTTCATACAGTTATAGCTAGTAATTTTAATTTTTTTTTAATGGACTAAGTCTCTGTGGGCTTCCTGAGCTGTTCCATCTCCAGCCCTGGTGTCCCATTTCAGAGGACAGCGTGGTGATGAGGCAACACATGGAGCAGTGACATGGCAAGGGCAACAGGCTGCTCTTAAGGCATTTTCTTGTGTCATCTCTTATGCTTCCCTGTCTATTGCTATGTACAGTTACAGCTAGAAAATGAGAACTCCAAGCCTTTGGCTGAAACCTGTTTATAATGAGCTTTCTCTAAGGGTGGAGGAACCAGCAGGCAGCAGTGAGGGCAGGAGTGAGGCAGCAGGGAGGAAGTGTTGCCTTAGAGTGCTGGGGTCAGGCCACGGTGTCCTTAGCAGCAGCAGCAGGAGGAGATTTGGCTTAGGTACCTCCTGCTCCCACAGGAGGCTGTGAGCTACAGCAGGGAGGAGGAAAACAGTCCTGGAATCCCTGGTCAGACTCCGTCTCTTCTCCCCGGTCTTCTACCCAGTGCTCTTGCAATGAAATCTACGTTTTTAAATGCTTGGTTTTAATTTACTCGTGCCTAAAGTCTCAGAAACATCTTAAAATAAACAAACCAAAAAAGCTTAATTTACTACTTTTGCAGGCTTTTTGGAATAGCTGCTTGCTTTCCTATTTTTCCAGCAGAGGCATAAGCAGCCAGATTTAGTAGATCAAGTGTAATGCAAATGGCTTAAAAGACCCGGTTTGAGCTATGGGATATTTCTGCTAGGCGTGCTATCAAATACCTGCGACTTTGGCATTCCGAAACCTGCAGTCCCCGACTACAATCTGCAGGCTGTGCACGGGGATCCAGCCTTCTTTTCTTCTGTTGAGGTTCTTCACCAGCCTTGGGATGACAGCAGCATTAGGAACAGAAGCCAACCCACCCAAAGCAGCTTGGTGAGGCACACAGCTGGGGCTGCAAGCAGCAGCTTGCCCCAGGCAGGGAAGCATTTTAACAGGGCCTGGCCATGTGCTTAAAGCATTCCTCCCACCTCAATTCAGGAACCTCACTTAAAAGCCTACACCTCTGTAGACAATGGAGAAGAACAGGACTCCCTCTCAAGTCACCCTGAGAGATGCCAGCTCAGGGAATCTGGCGACTGAAGGAGTTAAGGGCAATTATTTTTCTCACTCCTCTGCCATTTAGACTGGTAGGATGATTTTAGCCAGGGTACTGCAAGTAAATTCAAGCCAAGCTTTAGGCAGCTGGAAATACTCATGCTCATAAGTGACAAGCCTCTGTCTCACTCATGCAGTGAAATTTGTGCTAACAGAAAGCTTGGTGTGAGAAATCTCTGACTGGTGCTGGCTAGAGCCCCAGGAGAGGTGAACTGTCAGCAAACCTAAGGTGCTTTGCATCTGCTTTGGTAACAACAAACTGAATTCTTCAAAATGCACTGGGACTAGATGATCCTTGCAGATCCCTTGCAATTGAAATATTCTATTTTATCCTGTTCTGATTCCCTTGAAGTGCAGGGGCTGCAGCTCTCAGCCAGGAACCCTGCACAGGGCATTGACTTCTGTGCATCCTGCACAAACCTGACCCAGGTTCCTGCCAGCATCACCCTTCCCACACCCCAAACAGGACTTTGGCACACTGGGCTCCCTTGGGCTGGCTGAGAGCTGCTCAGAACCATCCTGGAAAGGGAAGAGCCAGAACCCTCAGCCAAACTGCTGTGAGCCTCAGGAGGGTCCAGCAGCCCCAGGGGGGTTCCCAGGGATCCTCCCAGCCCCAGAAGGGAGGCAGCTCTGAGGTGTTCCTCTGTGAGCCTTTGCAGCTTTACACACAGCAGAAACAGTCTGCAGCCATCCCCAGTGTAGGGAACCCTCCTACAGCTGTCTGAGGGAGGCAAACACCCTGCAGTCACTCACTGTGGCTGTCAGTAACCCCGAGGGACACAGCCTGGAGCTGAGCTGGGATGGACAGAGGGAAGCACCATCTGAAGTGGGGACAGCATGGCAAGAGGGGCTGAGAAGGTGTTGGGAAAACCCAGCTCAGGCAGAGACCCATGGCCAGGGGAATCCTGACTCATTTCCCCAGGCCATGCCAGTGGGGATGGATCTGGTCTTGGCAGGAGAATGAATTCTCCACTTTCTGGAATGGCCTAAAGCTCAGCCAGGAGCTGCAGTCAGTGTACCACCAGGCAAGTGACATTTCAAGGGACTGCCCTGCAGGCTCCTGGAGATAAGGCAAAGTCATCCTGAAATACCTACCACTGTCCCTCACCATCTTCATGCAAGAGCTGAATTTCATCCCCGTTTTTCACCAGCAGGTCCTCTGATCCTCTCCTCTTGCAGTCTGCAAGGGCTTTGTACTTTCCTGGAGACTGTGGCAGAGAGAAAAGCTTGCATTATTATTTAGCTGCATTTCATATCGTGCAGCTGTGAGTCTGATTGCTGCAGGGAACGTGGCAGAGCCCTGCCAGCCACCTGAATCAGGATTATTCAAGAAACTCTGTCTGAGACATCTTCTCATTGCCCACACCGAGGTATGGAATTTCTGAGGGACATGGCCAAGACACAAGCGTTATCAGTGAGGGGAACAGGCAGAGGGAGCCCCCAGGATGCCCATCACCTACCAGCTGGGTGCCCTCCTCCTCCTCGGTGTCCGAGCAGTTGGACAGCTCCTGCTGGCCCGCCCACTCCTCCAGCCCCTCGCAGATCTCCAGGGACTGGGACATTCCCGGCCAGCCTGCAACACACCTGGAGCTCAGCCTGGGCCCAGCAGCCCCAGGGAGGCCCCGAGGGGAGTAGAAAGGGGCCCTACCTCTGTGGGGCTTGTTCTGGGGGGACAGCAGCACCGGGCTGGTGCGCTCCGAGTCGTTCTCCTCCGAGCTGATGGAGGCTCTCTGCTGCTTTCTGAGGGGGCAAGAGAACAGAACCAGGCCCAGCTTTACTTCCCCAGTGAGCACCAACCCCACGAGGGTTTGTCAAACAGGGCCAGAAACAATCCTGGCAGCCCTCAGTGTAGGTTTGACCTCTCAGTGTGGGTTTCTGTGAAGATTAAGGACTTAGTGCCCAGTTCCCAATCTTTTTGGGAGGGGAATGAAGCTGCTGCAGTGTCTCTGCCCTGAATGAGAGCCCTGTCTCTGCTCTGCTCCATCTGCAGAGGGGCTGCAGCTCAGGCTGAGCTGCCAGGCTCAAGGGTGTCCCTGCAGAACCTGTCCCCAGGCCATGGGCACCAAGGGTGAGCAGCAGCACACCCCTGCTGTCCCTCCCCAGGACAGGGACAGACACAGACACAGGGCCAGCAGCAGCACACCCCTGCTGTCCCTCCCCAGGACAGGGACAGGCCCAGAGCCAGCAGCAGCACACCCCTGCTGTCCCTCCCCAGGACAGGGACAGGAACAGCACACCCCTGCTGTCCCCTGCCCAGGACAGGGACAGGCCCAGGGCCAGCAGCAGCACACCCCTGCTGTCCCCTGCCCAGGACAGGGACAGGCCCAGGGCCAGCAGCAGCACACCCCTGCTGTCCCCTGCCCAGGACAGGGACAGGCCCAGGGCCAGCAGCAGCACACCCCTGCTGTCCCCTGCCCAGGACAGACACAGGGACAGGGACAGCAGCAGCACACCCCTGCTGTCCCTCCCCAGGACAGGGCCAGCAGCAGCACACCCCTGCTGTCCCTCCCCAGGACAGGGACAGGCCCAGGGCCAGCAGCAGCACACCCCTGCTGTCCCCTGCCCAGAACAGGGACAGACACAGGGACAGGGACAGCAGCAGCACACCCCTGCTGTCCCTCCCCAGGACAGACACAGGGTCAGGGCCAGCAGCAGCACACCCCTGCTGTCCCTCCCCAGGACAGGGCCAGTAGCAGCACACCCCTGCTGTCCCCTCTCCAGGACAGACACAGACACAGGGACAGGGCCAGCAGCAGCACACCCCTGCTGTCCCTCCCCAGGACAGGGCCAGCAGCAGCACACCCCTGCTGTCCCTCCCCAGGACAGGAACAGGCCAAGGGCCAGCAGCAGCACACCCCTGCTGTCCCCTCTCCAGGACAGGGACAGGCCCAGGGCCAGCAGCAGCACACCCCTGCTGTCCCTCCCCAGGACAGACACAGGGACAGGGCCAGGGCCAGCAGCAGCACACCCCTGCTGTCCCTCCCCAGGACAAGGACAGGCCCAGGGCCAGCAGCAGCACACCCCTGCTGTCCCTCCCCAGGACAGGGACAGGCCCAGGGCCAGCAGCAGGCTCAGGGAGGTGCTCCCCGATGGGAGGGCACCCAGCCCAGCCCAAGCCAGGCCAGGCCAGGCCAGCACTCACCTGTCCCCCAGCTGGGAGGAGAGTGGGAGCTGCTCCGAGCACGAGCCAGGCTGCTGCTTCTCCCCTGCTGCGAGGGCAAACACAGATTCAAATCCAGTTCTCCACTGCAGCTGCCACACTTGAATCATTGCTTTAAAAATGACACCTTTTGTACAACCCCAGTGGCCTCTGTTCAGAGGAAAACAGACCTATGGGCTCTTGGAAAGCACAGAGTCAATTATGATTAAGGTGGCATGTTAGCACAAACCCAACACTGAGCAGCACCATGAGATGCTCCCAGTTAGGCACCTGGTTTGGATCTTGTTGCATTAAACCTATAACAAATGGGAAATAATGCCCAAGGTAATGACAACCAAAAAATGTACTTCTGTGATTCATTTTCACACGAGCACCCAGTTTTTACTGCCTCAAGTTCTGTTATTTCCCTACAATGTAAGGCCTCACTCCAGCATTTTGTTACCAGGCTCTAAAAATTAATTCTCCAGAGAGAATTAGTGGACTTGAAGATCAGCAACGTGCCAATAGGAAAGCTTCTGCTGCAGAATGAAAGCCACAGAGAAATTGAGCAAATGTACCTTTTATAAGCTCTTGCTGCTTGAACAAAATTTTTCTTATTTCATTCAGCCATGCCATCTTCAGATCTACTGTTTGGGCCTGGAAGAAGAGAAAATTGTCTGAATTTTGAATTAAGAGTCATCCATTATAATGTAGGAAAGAAATCTTACTTTTCTATGCTGTAATTATCTGAAATCCCCTTTTCCCCCAAAGCTACTACTAAATTTTAAACACTCTTGATCTTTTAAAATTGATGATTCCCATTAGATCCAGGCAAGGCACAGTGGCAGTTGTAGAGCTATCACTACAAGCAGGAAGATCAATGGGACATTTTCTTCCCACAGCTCTGAGGATGTGCAAATACCCAGATTCTGAAGGGACAAACCTGCACCACGTACACCTCCTCTCTGCCACTGTACCAGATCTCAAATTTCCGATGGTCGCCTTTCACATTCTCGGTTATCCCAACTGCATTCATCTGCAAATCCAAACAAACAGAAAATTAAACACACCCAGGAATGCAGACAGTGGCAGCAAGTGAAACCTGTTTGCACTGAATTTAACATATTTCATCAATTTCAATTTACACAGCAGTTGGAAGTCATTATCTGTCCCATTCCTCCTGACTTCCTATCAGCTGCATTTTGGCTGAGCTTTCCAAAACAAATCAATGGACCTTTGGGAACTTCATTTGGGAACCAGTGGAACCAACTGAAGCATCATCTCAGCTGCCTCTTTCTGCACAGAATGTCTCAGATTTGGCATATGAAGATTTGTAAATACCTGACACGTTATAATACATGTTATTTTGTAAATATGTTACATGTTATAATACACATTATTTATCCACACAGATGATTTCTTTCCAAAAGCAGGGTTAATTTTTGGGATGCCCCAAGCCTGGCTTGCAGCTGAATGCTGCTTTACTCATCATCCCCATCCACTTCTGACAGTTTGGATGAAACACCAAAGGCCCAAATCCTTCAGGACCTGCACAGTGTGACCCACCTGAACCAAGCTCAAACCATGATTAGAGACAAGAAACTCTTCAGCAACAGGAGAGCTCTGCCCTCCCTCCTGAGCAGGCCATGAAGCTGAAAGCTGCTGTAGTACCTGACAGCACATGAACCATCCTCTCCCTCAAGGCAGGGCTTGCTGGCAATGATTCACTGATTAAGGGATGGCCAGAAATAGCTCCAGTATCCCACTTGCATGTCTTGGAACAGATGTAATAATAAAGGTATCATCTATCATAAATTATTCACGCAGACTGGATCAGACAAATCCACTATAAACACAAACAAACCCTTAGAAATAACATCTGTTCACCAGGGCTGTTCCTCCTGACAATGTGTGCGTGCCCAGGTCTGAAAGCCCTGGATGATTTACAGCACAGGTGCCATGGACAAATGCTCTGCTCCAAGGGATTCCCGTGGTGGTGCCCCTTTCCAGTGACAGGAGCAGGCACCAAGCTGCCCCTGACACCACAGAAACTGGGGCTGGAACAGACCCCGAGACCATCGAGTCCAACCACTGACCCAGCACTGCCAAGGCCACACTGAGCCTGTCCCCAAGTGCCACAGGCACGGGGCTTTAAACCCCTCCAGGGATGGGGACTCCCTGCCCTGGGCACCTGTGCCAGGGCTGCCCACTCCTCATACCCCAGCTGAACCTCCTGGCACAGCTTGAGGCCATTTCCCCTTTAGAAAGCTGGATGAGGCTCCAGTTTGGTTTTATAAAAACTTAAAATTGATGAAAGCTGTTGGAAGAGCAGCCTGGAGAGCCTCATCCACAGAGGCACTGCAATTCCCAGTCCTGTGCACCTTGTTTACCTCAGCAATTTATAGAGGCTCCTACAAAACTGCCCAGGCATCAAGACATTAGACATTTTAGATGATCTACCATGATGATGCCCAGAACAAGTGCCAGGAAGAGACAGATTTAAGGTCTGTTCATCCAGGTTAGTGGATTTGAAAATTCCATTTCCTCCCCCGGCCAGGATTTACTGTCAGCTGTTGGATCACTGCACATCCCTGTGGGGCACCACAGCCCTCAGCAGCAGAAAGCAAACCCCATGTCAGAGAAAAAGCCCCTGGCTCTGCAGAATTACTGCTCTGCAGCATACATGGCTGTGTAAAACACCCTAAGGTTCATAACAAAAATAGAACCCCTTACTTTCAGAAAGTGCTTAAAGCTGTAAGATGAGGTTTTGTCATATCCATCTCCGTGCTCCTCTCTCTTCTTGCAGAAGACCAAGGCTTTCTCATACAGGAACAGGTGCCTCTGCATGGGCTTGAACCTGGCCAGATCCTTCATCTTTGTGGGCCCTTTTCGGTGTCCTGCCCAAACACTGAAAGATCCCTGCATCAATACCTTCCCCAGTTCGCTGAGGTCGCCCTGGGGAGAGCATGACAGACAAAAAGGAATGAAAAAGAGGTGAATTAAAATGTGAGAGGTCTCTCCAAACAATGCCAGGACACAGGGCCAGCTCTGCTCCAAGGCACGTCCCTCTAAGGATGGTTCTTCCTGGAAGGAGCAGGGGATCCCTGGGATGATGGCCTGGTGCCAGGGGAGCACAGCTCTCGTGCAGGGCTGCAGCTGGCCTAGGAGGGCAGGAACTGGAAGGACTAAAAGGAACAAAAAACCATCCAGCCCCTAGGGAAGAGCATGTCAAGGGCTCTGGCTGCTTTAGTGGGACAGGGGAGTGAGATCTGAGCCTGAACTGAGGTACCAGGGGATGGAATTCTCCAGGAGGCCAGGCCTGGGATCAGCAGCTCCCCTGAAACCCTAGGAAATACAACCACTCCAATGGGGAAGGTTCAAACTCAGCCTCGGAGAGTCATTTATTAAATGCTGAATGGGAAATGCTACAGAAACAGCCCAGGAGAGCTACTAGGTCAGCCATGAGAACACAGAGGGTCACACTGGAAAAATACTCCAGAAAACCACAAGGTGGCAAAGTGTGGGCTCAGGATATCCCAAACCCTGAAATCAGATGGAGACTGTCACCTGTGAGGGCTCCTGATCCCAAACCCCTGCACAGGCTCTCCTCTGGGCCAGCTCTCACACTCTGCACACCCTAACCCATGCCCAGAGCACCCCCAGCCCTGTGCCAGGGCTCTCCGTGCCCAGAGCTACTCACATCATATCCTGTGATTGAAATCTGATGCATGGAGTCATTGACTGACTTCAGCAAATCCAGCATTGCAACCAGAGCTTCTTGAAGTTCCTGAACTCCATCACAGCTCGTGCTGTACTTTAGCAGCTCCTGAAAATAGAAATGGGAGAGCACATGTTTGCACTTGAACAAAGCAGATTTTTCCACCTTGCCCGAAGTGTCCATTGCCCAGAAGTGACCCACACTGAGCTTCTTTTCTCATGTCCCTGAAGAAAGGGCTCTCTCTGAAGCACAGTCAGTATGTGGTGGGGACAGGCCAGGGAGGGATGGCCTATTTTAATGTTTCCTTAAGGATGGAGTCAGCACAGAGCAGCATCACATTCTGATTCCTTTGTGCTGTGTTTTCCTGCTTGGTAAGATGTGAGAAATGAGGCTGGGGTTTTCATCAGAGCCAACATGCCCTCAAAGGAGCTTGCAGCAGATGCCTGTCTTCAGACTGGCAGGCACAAGGAACAGAATTTATAAAACCCAGAGCCTTCAGGTCAGTGAATGGAGGACAGAATTTTACCACTGAGATGAAACTGGTTCCATTTCAGATCTCCTGTGCCCACCTACAGCTGCATGTATACTCATTCAGGAGGCTGGAAGGAGGTTCAGAAGCTACTACCCAAGTGTAACTCCTGTCTTACACAGTGAGAATAACTGCACTGCCCTGCCTCAGATGGGAACAATAAATGCACAAGATTTATCCACAAGAATAAATGCATTAAAGTTTACAGGTGCTATCAACACCCATGGAAAAGAGATGCAACTATTTATTTCGTTCATCAGATCTTCATGATCATCTCTGGCTCGGTTTTCTCACAAGTACTTCTGTAGTTCTGCATCACTGAACAGATTCAAAGTCTTGCTCTCCTTAAGAACAGCCTGTCACAAGCCCCTGTTCCTTTTCCAGGTATGTGAACACTCATCTGCACTGAAAGGCAGTCCAGGAGAGGCCCAGACAAGCAGTATGTCACCCAAAGCTTGATGCTGATTTACAGGTCACTCTAATTGAAAAACAGGAGATGTTTTCATGTCCCCTCTCTGCTGATGGCCCTGGGAAGCAGAACGTGGCATACCTTCAGCAGGAGCTGGTACTTGGTCAGGCGCTGCACGGGTTTGAGCAGGTAGGAGTCCAGCCCCAGCTTGTGCTCCAGCTTCCTTTGGCACTCCTGCAACACACAATCAGACCAAGTCAGTTCTGCACCATCTGCAAGCAGATATTCCAACAGCACAGCTGTGGGGTTTGATGACTCCAAAGGTTTCATGTCCAGGCATTGAATGGTACCAACATCTAAAGAAATATGATAATTACATGCAAATTAACCTGTGGGTCTGCCCTGTACTCCTGGGGTACAAGAAACACCAACATCTCCTTTTGTGAGCATTTTGTGAGCATTCTGCAGCACTGTGGGCTGTGAGGAGGCTGCCAGGACAAGGCAGTGCCCCAGGGGGTGGGAGCAGCTCACCTGGAAGAAGGAGCTCTCGGAGCACTGCCTCCACAGGGACTCGGAGCGGGGCTTGTTCTGGCAGTACTTCTCATACATCTGGAAATCCTCCCTCTGCAAGGCAAGCCAGGGGCAGGTCACCCTCAGGGACCGATCCTGCCAGGCCAGCACCCAGACCGTGTGTGCTTTCACCTCTGCTGCCAGCTTTGGTGTCTGCAAGTGACAGTCTGGGTGGAAAAAGCACAGCTGGGGTCACAGCTGGGGCTCTGCCATCTCTGCTGGCCTGGCTGCTGGTGCTGAGGGCCAGGAGCCTCTCACCCCACCAACGTAACTGAGGCGTTGCAGAGTGTGACAGCCAGGAGAAAGCCTGGCCTGGGAGTCTGCTTTGAAGTGACAAGGATTCACCCACCCTGTCTAGGAAACAACATCCCACTCTCTCGGGCGCTCCCAGGCAGCTTTCCAGACTGTGCAGGAAAATCCTGCAAGAGATGGGAGAAGGGACAAGAAGCAGCAGTGAGCAGGGAGAGCTCTGGGGGTCCCAGCAGGGATCAGCCTGGAGGGAGGGAGGGAGGGAGGAGAGCAGCCCCATACTTGTTGTGGAAGTCGTAGATCTCGGGCATGTTTCCAAAGAGAACATCCTTCCTGTTCCTCAGCACGGGGGGCAGCAGGATCAGCATGGCAGGGTTATCCATCTCTGCTCTGTAGCCCTGCCAGTGAAAAGGGCTCTCACTTAGCTGCCATCTCCCCAAAGGCAGGTGAAAAGGGAACATGAACAGACTTTCAATATGATCTCCCTGTTCCTAAGTGCAATATCCCTTTTATTCCCTGTTTTGGCCATCAGCAAGAGTTATTTTGGAATAAAGTAGTAATGTCTAAAACGACAGCATGAGAATCATGATCTGCTTTAGAAAGCAATGTGCTTCATACAGTCACCATTTCACAGTATTGAGACAGGATTCTCCAAGGATAAAACACAAGCTGCTTCCTTTTGTCTCCTAAAGGTAAAGGAAATTAGGGAACAGTCAAGAGAAACAGCTTTTTGTATATTTTACAGGCACTGCTGAGGCTAATTACCAGTGCTTTTGTGTACAAACAGAAGGGTTCTCCTTCACTGCAGATGAAAAGCTCATCCTGACACCAACTGTTCCTGCAGATGCCTCCAGCAAAGAAAACCTAAGGAGCAACCTTGGGCATTTATGACTGGATTGGGATCTGTGAGACTGGTGGAAGGCTGCCCTGTCAGTGGCAGGTGCCCTTCTGCACAAGTCACCAGGGCACAGCAATGGGAACCTGCAGAGCTCACTCACCGTCAGAACAGTGAACAGCTCCTCCACATACACCCTCTCTGTTTCTATAAGCTCGTTTATCACATGCCTAAAATGAAGAAAAATTAGAAGTATATTATTGAGTGTCTATGAAAAGCCCCACAAGTGATCAGTGCAGTTCAAGGAGCCCAAAGCATTGTGTGATCCCATTAATAACCAAGAGGTAAAAGCACAGGAGAGGACTCCTGGGTCAGGCTGCAGGAACACAGGGATGGGGCAAGGACTGGGCAGAAACAAACATCCTTTAGGTGGTGTGAAGGGGCCGAGTGCTCACCCTTTCAGCACATCCAAGCTGTCCTCACTGTCTGAAATGAAGTACTGCAAGGAATTCCTCTTCTCCTGGTAGTCGTGCATGACCTCGATCTGGGGGGAAAAGGGGAAAGGAAAAAAAGGGAAAAACCCAAGGGGAAAGGGATGCACTGGGCAGAGCTCAGAGCTGCAGCAGGGCCTGCAGGGGCAGCAGGAGCCCAGCCCTGCTGCAGCTCCCTGGGGAAGGATGAAAGGTGCTTCCTTATAAAAAGCCCTGGGCAGCAAACCTCAGAAGGGAACAACGTAATGGGGAGCAAAAAATTCCCAGAAATTACTCTGCTACACGAATCTGAAATACTGGGAACATAAGTCATTAGTGAGGAGGCCAGGGAACAGTTCCCACAGGGGAAATATCTATGCATGGGGATATTTCCTAATGCACACCTCTCTTATGTAAGAAATAACTTCAGGGAACAACACACTGGAAATAGGTACCCAGATATTGTAAAATCAGTCAGTCCAGAGCTCAGGTGTTGGACTAATCCAACTAAACCACAGGCATCCAAGGGTTTGGGTTTGCTTCAGTTTTTTAAAAGGAAAAAGAAAAAAAGAAAATAAAGAGGGCACCTCCAAATCGAAAGTACACTCAATCTTTAGAGCAGTTTCACTTTTTCCATAAAACTAACTCAGATTCCATGAATAATTTTTACCTTGCGAGAACTTGGAGTTTTTCTTGAAGTTTTCTTCCCAGGGAGAGAGAGATCAAATGAAAATTTCAAACTGGAATTAAAATCTACACCTTGGATAGAAGAAAGCAGAATTACATAATGTATATCTATGGTGAAGGGGATTCCTCAGACAGAAACGAAGAAGTCAGGAAGGAAAAGGGGACACACTTTAAGAATAAATAATTAGTTAGCTAGTACTAATAGCAGACTGACAAAATAAAGGGTATTTATCCCAAACAATACTGATTCCACATAGCACAGCCCACGGTCATAAAGTACAAATATTTAGGAAAAACAAAATGCTCACTAAGGGAACACAGTAATCAAAACCTAACAAAGTCTCTGGAGCCTGAGCATATGATAACAGCAAAAACAATAAAAGCAAATAAACTACAAAAAAGAACACCCCCTGCCAGGACACTGTTTTAAAGTCCTTTGGTGAACACAGGGCAAGATGCTCAGCTGTAATAAACTGCTTCTCCATCTTGCACAAATGCATTGATACTGTCAGTAAATAACTGCAAGTTGCAATCGAGCTACAGAGGTAAACTGGAAGCTCAAAAATAAAGCATCAGTCTCTGCAGTAGCTGTATGGCATCATTCAAACACTTTGTAAGGAACTGTGGAGATGCTGGAGGGGCTCTGGGGACAGCCTGCAGGGAGGGGAGCACAGCCTGGCCTTGCAGGCATCACCTGAGAGCTCTGCCTGCTGCACACAGAGCCCAGCTGCCCCACCACACCTGGGAGCACCCAAAGGAGGGGAGGACTTGCCAGAGGTCCTGCTCAGAGACTGCCCTGGGGCACTGGGGCACTGCCCTGGCAGGAAGGGATTTGGGATGGGACATGGGCACCAGCTCCTCCTGCAAGAGGGACTCTGCTCTCAGTGCCACTTCTGCACATCCCACTACACCTGAGGGCTCAGGTGGGACAGATTTACCCTTCCCTTCTCCCCACCCCCCAAAAAAATGGTTCAAAAATTAGAACCACATTTCTCAGACAGGCTTCAAACCCAGGGCAAAGATAAAAGAGGAAGCATCTGTCCTCAGACAGAGACAGAGGGGGGAATGGGGCATAGAAACATAAGGAAGAAAGGAACAGAGACAAAATGATGTGCTCAGAGCTGGTTTGGTTTCCAGCCCCACCATAAAACACATCCATGCCAAAGCACTGCCAGCAGAGCTCAGTGCCCATCAGCCCTGCAGCAGTTTGATGTTTGCTATCAAACAGACTCGATTCAAAAGCTCTCTTGTCATGTCTCCAAAGAGGAGCCTTTTGTCTTTGGCACCCTTGAGCCCTGCTCCAGGAGCAGGATTAATGCAGCACACCTGTGCTTTGCAGGTGACTGGTGCCTCTGCAGAAACACCCGTGTCCCACAAAGGCAAGGAAAAAGTTCAGCTGAGGGATGGTGCTCTCACAACAGCCACAGAGCTGGCCACCCACTCACCCTGCTCTTTAGGTCAATAATTTGTCTTTGACCCTTTCCTCTTTCTAGAAAGCTGGCAGAGCTGTGCTGGGTGAAATGGGGAATGCTCTAGTCTGGAGACTCAGAGCTTTTACTGATGGAGGAAAGGGCTTCAGAGGGTGATGTGCTTTGGAGAGGGTGGCATCAGCCTGCAAACAGGAAATCTGGGGTTTATTCACTGCACTGGTCTGAGTCTTGAGGAGCTTCATTTCCCTCACTGCATCCAGCTTCATTCCCACCCCTCACTTGGCTATTTCCATTTCTCATTCCCTGAACTGAAGCTGCTTTTGCTGCTGTATGACACCTGCTAGAACTCACCATAACCATTATTTGTTAATTCATCATAAACCCTTGTGTTAAAACACAAATGTTTAATTGCTTTTATGTAGTCAGATCACTGAATTTAATATTCTGACATAATTTAGCAAGTCCCTGGTTGAAAATTCATGGATGTTCCTTTGGAATCTCTTTTAATTCTGCCTGCTACACTCAGGGCTACCAGGGATGAAAGTTTTAATGTTATCATTTAAAGCTAACATGGTGCCACATCCCATTACCAAAACCAAGGCAGAACATTCAGTGACCTCAGTTCAATGAGAATTTGTAACTTTATGGGCATAATTATTCCACAATTGGGATTTAGGGAAGACACCCTGAAAGAATCAAAAGGAGTTAAGCATCCAACTCATTTCTGCTCATGAGATTTGAGCTGCTCATTTCTCCAAGCTCCTTTGCAAACATCAGTCTAACCTGGTGTCAGTTCCAGCTCGAGACAGCCCCAGAGAACAGGCAAGCCAAGAAATTGATAAACCTTGCTCTTTTTTCCCCTGTAGTATTAACTCACCAGTTTCCAGCCCAGCAGGATGCCAGTAACTGGAGGTGTGCACTACTTACAGCTCTTTTTTCACTGAGTGGGGACTGGAAATAAATAACAAGGAGCCAACTTCATCCTTCACATAGGTATGGGAGCACAAACACTGGGAAGTTCATAAATTCCCTGATATGTATTTAACACTCTCCAATAACTCTTTCTCTGCCAGCAAGGTTTAGTTAGCCTCTCAAAACCACCCTAAGCCTCACAGCAAAGTTACCAGCTGGAAATCCATAAGTGCAGGACGTTTTACCGTGCTTAGGAGAGAACAGGGGTGACTTGGCCCGGGGTGGGGTCTCTGGCCGAGGAGCCACGAGCTGCACGGGCCTCACGTGCTTGTCCAGCAGCCTCCTGAAGCAGCACTGCCTGCTCTCGAACATGCTGCGCACGCTGTCCAGCTTCCCCTGCAGCGCCTGCACCTGGCCCTGCAGAGAGCCAGGAGAGGCACAGTCAGCACCTGCTCACCCTGACACACAGCAGAGAGCCAGGAGAGCCACAGTCAGCACCAGCTCACCCTGACACAGAGCAGAGAGCCAGGAGAGCCACAGTCAGCACCAGCTCACCCTGACACAGAGCAGAGAGCCAGGAGAGCCACAGTCAGCACCTGCTCACCCTGACCCATCACCAGCTTCCCCTGCACCTGGCCCTGCAGAGAGCCACGGGAGACACAGTCAGCACCAGCTCACCCTGACCCATCACCAGCTTCCCCTGCAGCACCTGCACCTGGCCCTGCAGAGAGCCAGGAGAGCCACAGTCAGCACCTGCTCACCCTGACACACAGCAGAGAGCCAGGAGAGCCACAGTCAGCACCTGCTCACCCTGACACACAGCAGAGAGCCAGGAGAGCCACAGTCAGCACCAGCTCACCCTGACACAGAGCAGAGAGCCAGGGGAGCCACAGTCAGCACCAGCTCACCCTGAGCTGGCACAGGGCTGCCAGGCTGCCAGCACTGTCACACACCCCAGCCCTGCTCCTCACTCCTCACTGGGGAACTGCTTACCTTCAGCTCAGGTGTCAAAACCGACTCAAAATCGTCCTGCAGGGCTTGGGGATCATAGTTCAAGTAGGATGAAGAGCTTTCAAGAAATCTTTCTATGTCCTGGAGTGCTTTCTGAGCGCCTTCTTTAGACTGGCACTTGTCCATCTGCTGGTTGGCAAGCAGGTAGGCACCTTCATCACAGCACTGCAGAGCCTGGGGACAGCACAGGGAGTGAGGGCCCCCAGGAACCCCCACTGGCACAGGCCCTCATGAGAATATCACTGACTGGCCCTGGGTGCAGCCAGCAGCATCCCCAAGAGCTCAGCACTTACTGGTGTTTCAGCAGAAAGCACAAAGCCACACTTTGTCTGTAAGGTGGCTGCAGCCCTCAGCTGTGCCTGCCATGGGGCACAGGGATAAGCAGGTGTTTCTCTCTCCAGCTGGGAAAGCTGAAGTGGGCACTTTGCAGCCTACAGGGAGGCTGGCAGGTTTCTGAGGCTCAGTGCAGACCTGGACTGGGGCTCACTGGCACACTGTGGTGTGTGTGTGATACTGGCACTCACACACTCAGGGGTAAGAGGATGCTCCAGCCAAGAACAACAGAGAATTTCCAGTGCTGTGAATGGGACAGGAGACATGGAGAGCAGGACCATGCTGTGCTCCAGCACGGCCCCAAGCCAGACCCCAGGCACCAGCCAGGCCTGCAAGGAGCCCAGGAGAGGCCCCTGTGCTGCAGGCTGAGGAACTGTGTCCCACACATCAGCACAGTGCTGAAGTGGAGCACACAGAGAGGAAAAAGGAGCTCCCCAGTTCCCCGAAACAGGGAAATGGAACAGGGTCAAAATTCACTGTTTCTCTTAATTGGCCTCAAGCACATTACAGCCGTGTGCCTTCTGGCCTAATTAGTGTGAATTTCCCTAAATGAATATTTGATGCTGATTAAGATATCAAAGAGCGTTGGAGCCACATGACTCCACTTCCATGCTAGCACACAGCAGCTGTGTCTATCTACCAATCTGTCACCTCATTTCACACTCAGCCATGTTCATTCTTAATAAATCCCTCAGAAAAAGGGGCAGGAGTTTATGTGAGAGCATCACCTCTGTCACACTGGGCAGGAAAACCTCCAAAGTCAGTGAATTCATGGATGTAGCATGAAAGCACCACCTAGAGCAGCAGCTGAGCTTGGTGCTCTGTGGAGATGCCCACCTCCTTCTGCTGCCCTCACAGCAGCAGCAGCAGATACCTGCGTGCTGACTTCCCTGCCAAGGGGCTCCCCCAGCCTCTGGGGACACCTCCCTGCCATTAACTGTGAGGAAGAGCTGCAGACTCCAGATGCTTCCAGCCAAGAGGAGAGGCCAGCCCCATGGAGGAGCTCACCAAGCATCTCCTCAGAGCCCTGCGTGTCTGAACGGTACCTGCTGAAGGCGGCTGTGGAGCTCCAGGGTCCTCTGCAGGCGCAGCTGCTTCCTCTTGCCGTGCTCAGCCAGGAGGTCGCAGTGGTGCCGCAGCTCGTTGCACTGCTGGCAGATCAGGTTCAGGGCGTAGTGGTGGTTGGCTGCCAGCTGGTGCCCGTGCAGGATCACCACCTGAGCCTTCCCTATCAGCTCCTGCAGGAAGGGGAGAGCCCAGGCTGGCACACACGCAGAAACGGTGCCAGAGTGCCCACACACACCAGGGTGCCCTCCCAGCTCACCAGGGCTCAGCCACGTAGGACTGAGCTCTTTGCTGAGAGTGACAAAATTACCCTTTGTCCCCTAAAAAGGAAATAAGCCCACAAGTTTCTCTCCTCTATTGAGTGAAAAGACACCTCATAGGACCTGGGGGTCCTCACCTCAAAGGTAAGGATAGCTAATTGGACAGAAGCCAAAAAGTCCCACCCAGGCAATTAAGTAGGAAAAGAATAGAACAAAGAAACTAATGGATTTTGTGAAGTGTTTCACCAGGAGCAGGGACCTCTTGCACCTGGCTCGGTATTTCTGTTTGTTATTTTGCCTTTTATTAAACCTTTTTGTTTCCAACACTGCAACAGAAGCCATCCTGCTGATTTTTATGCCTCCAAGGGTAGCTGAGCTATCTGGGTGTGTTATAGGCCTCCAACAGCTTATTAGACCCAGCTCAAAGAAGTTACTGAAACACAGCCACTCTTGGGGATGGCTGCCATCAGGAGTAGCCAGCAGGGGTGGCTTACACAGCAGAAAATGGCACCCACCATCTGGGGAGAAAACCTTCCTATCCATACAGAGGATGAAGCAGAAAACAATATTTCACCAAAGCAGCAGGGCAATGAGTGCCTGCAGTCAGTGCATCTCTGCCCCTCCAGGAGCCACACCCTGAATACACTCAGCTGATTCCAGTTCAGGCCCACCGTGCTCCAGGCATCAAAGGGAATTGCAGTAGTTAAGGTTTATCTTGATGCCAAGAACACAGGAGCTGTTCTGCACACCCCAGTCAGTGTACTGGTTCTGGTTTCTCCAGGGCTGGGAGGAACTGGGATGGCTTTCCCCTGGGATGACTTCCCTGCCTGCCTGGCTTTTTGATCCTCCTCCCTCTCTCCACAAACATGTCTTCCAAATGGCCAGCAAGCCTCAGACCTTTCTCTAAACTCTTCTCTTCTGTGACCAGACCCCTCAGGATTTCTCTGCTGACCCTGGCCCAGGTGCCCAGCACATCCCTTTGCAAAGGTCACAGCCTTAGCTGGGCTCCTGTGAATAATTTCTCTTCACTCTTGTTTCCCCTACATCTCTTAGTCTTCACCCATATGTTATGTTCAACTCACAGACATGGCAGGATACAACTTTTTTGCAACTCCATGTGCCTGGTAACAAGTTTCTGCCTATTAGCATAGCTAAAGCACTTAAAATATAAATAATTCTTCTTCCAGCTCATTAAATCCCACGCCTCCCCCATGTTCAGACATTTATCTGTTCTGGATCTTCACGGTGGCTCAGCAATTTATTTTAACTCTGATAATTAAACAGCCTGTTTCTGGCTTTCAGAGTGATCACAGCCTTGCTGCTCAGAGCAGAGACATGAAATCAATCCTTCATGCAGCACTCACCAACAAATTACAGAGCCAGGTGATTTCACAAAGACCTACCACAAATACAGAGTGTGGCTCCTGTGTTTCGTGGGTGCTGCTTCTGTGCAAGTCCACCTCACCTGAGCCATGTTATCCCCCCTCACCTGAGCCAGGCCATGCCATCTCCCCTGAGCCAGGCCACCTCACCTGAGCCATGTTATCCCTCCTCCCCTGAGCCATGTTATGCCACCTCACCTGAGCCATGTTATGCCACCTCACCTGAGCCATGTTATGCCACCTCACCTGAGCCAGGCCATCCAAGTGCTCCAGCTCCTTGAGCCTCTGCTTCACCTGGGGGATGCTGTCGCCGGTGTCCGGCAGCTCCGCCTGCTGCCCCATTAAAAATTCAATGGCACTCTTGACCTGGACACAGAGAAGAAAATTGCTGTAAAAGGATACAAAGCACAGGCAGGAAAGCAGTCTGAGCCCAAAATTAATCACACTTGAGCTACGATTGCTAAATCCAATAACACAACTAGTGTCCAAGAACTAATTTGTAAATTGAAAGATGCTTCCATCAGCAGAATCCACGCGACTGCAGGGCAGTGGTACCTAAATTAGCTCTCAGGGAGGAAGCACAGCCGTCTCCCCAGGCTAGCCAGCCCTGCCACAGTCAAGGAACAGCAGCATAAATTAAACACTCTCAAAAGAAAAAGCATAAGAACTTCTATCCAACAGATCTCCACCTCTCCCTTCTGCCAATGGGAGCACATCTGATCCTACCTCTTGAAAACTTTGCTCAAACTTCCAGAGTTGTAAATATTGCTCCATTTTTAACTGGTGCTTTTCCCAGAAGCCATCAAAAGCAGTCTCCATCTCACGCAGCTGACCAAGCAACCTTGGGCACAGAAAAAGGACAAGACTGGGACAATTTGCAAACAGGGGACAGAGATGGACAAGACCCAGAGATCACGTACACAGGGACCCAAGGTCTCAGAAGAAGTCAACAGACATATGCATGTGGCTTGAGATGATCCTAGGGAGAGATTTAATGAAACCAGCACTGCAGAGCAGTGTGATCACACATCTGTGGGAAGCAGTTGTCACTATCTCCATTTATCTGGGTGAAACCTGGGGGCCTGGCAGGGAAGAGCCCTGCACGTGCTCCACAGCCTCATCACAACAGTGGGGACAACAATCAGAGCAAGTCAACATCATGAGAGAAGTCACCCAGCAACCTGATGGAGCAAAATTCTGGCATCTTTGTCTTTGACAGGTGACCTAAAGAACACATCCACGCCTCAGTAATTTGAGTGTTTCCACTGAAAATCAGGGGATTTAGGAACACAGTGCACTCACCGATTCACCGTCTCCCAGTCCCCAGGCCTCTCCTGCTGCTGGTCCTGACTGCATTCCCCTGAGTCTGGCTCTTCAAAACTGCTCAAAAGCAACTTCCCCTCTTTTGTGACTGCCGTGATCTCCTCCTGTATAACACAAAACATTTCTCGTTCAGGCTGCTTATTGTGAGGTAAGGATGAGGCATTCCCTGTGTGAAACAAAGCAGCAACACCCAACAGACCAAAGCACTCCCAGCAGATGTCTCAGTCCTCTTCACACGGAATTAGCCCCTGGAGCTGCACGAGGCTGAGCCATGGACAGGGCACCAGGCTGGGTGGAAAGTGCCACACATGAATTCAGCAGGTCACAAAATGATTCAGGAGGCCAGCACAGCCCCAGCTCTCTCCTGGTGAGCAGTGGTGCTGGTGTGAGACACCTGTCCACAAGTTCGTGTCTTCAAGCAGGGTTTTCCACAGCTTGAAGGCTGTGCTTCTCCATCAAGGTCAGCAGAGGAGGTTGTAAGAGGAGCATCCCATGGAGGAACAAAGCCAGGACTTTGCTGTGAGCCCACACAGCAGCACTCAGTACAACCCCTACATCTGAAGCCAACACACCCAATACAACCTCTCTTAGGGGAAATTTAAACCCTTGGGGTCCTCATCAGCACCAGCTGAGGTGCTCTGTGCTGGCTGGGCTCAGCCCCAAAGCAAACATGTGCATTGAGTCAACTATTTTCAGGACAAAGAGGCCAAAGACAGAAGTGAGGAGGGAGAAAACACATGTGGCCGAGGAGCTGAGGTGGCAGAGGCCCTGAAGGAGTGACCTGTCTGTGGTTCCATTGCAGAGCCTGGCCCTGGAGGGTGAGAGCCCTCCCAGGAGATGGCCAGGTCTCTACTGCAAGAGAAACAATGGCAAAATCTCTTCAGGGAGAGGATTCAGAAAGCCCAGAGTGGGTTCAGTGCCTGCCTGCCCCAGAGAGCTCACAGCAGCCCAAACACAGCATCAGCCCCAGGAGCAGGACACAGCTGCAGGAGCCTCCCCTGTCCCAGTGTGCAGTGCCAGCCCTGTCACTGAAACACCCTGGGGAGGAACACAAGGCAAACCCCATCTCCTGACACTGCCCAGGCAGGAGACTCAGCAGAGCAATGGTGCAGCATGTTTCAGACTGCAGGGGGCTGTTATTTATCCTCTTAGCCCTCACTCTGCACAGAGCCATGGTCTTCCTTTGATTCAAAGCCATTCATTATCCATAAAGCAAAGTGGCCTGACTGTCAAACAGGTGGTGACTTGACTTTTTCTGTTCAGTATATCAGTGGGGTTAATTTCTTGGTTAGGCTGTTTAATTAATTTCTGTCATTTTTTCATTGTGCTTGATGCCAGTTTCTGTGCAGCATCACAGCTACATAAATTATTCTGATTTATTGAGTATTTGAATTCAGGAATCAACTGTACCAGTCCTGGGGTTGTCATGAGAGAGACACGGATCCCATGTCTTGCTGTCACCACAATCTGTGCACAGTTTCTCATCTGCTTTTGTGTTTCATGGTCTTAGAAGGAACAAAAGAAAAAAGCCAGCAGACCTCACTTCAGGCAAAAGCCAATGAGTGATTTTGATATTTGAAATTAATAGATGAGGAATTAAAAGCAACAGATGGCTTGTTCTGAGTGCTGCTGTGCTTTCTACGCAAATGAAAACACGTGATGTGTTTGATTTCTCCACAGAGTGGGCACTGCTGGCTGGTTTTACACTGTGACCCACCCTGTGGGGCTGGTATCTGCCCCCTGCACTGTGGCCACAGTCCTGAGCACAAAGCTGAAGCCACTGAGTCATGTTGCAATACATGTAGCTGCTATTTCATATTACTCTCTTCATTTTCAAAGAGATGGAGGCCCATTGACAGTATCTATAATGATACTTTCTAAACATGCACACATGTATTATGCCTACACACAGCACAACTTGGATGACATTTTCAGTATTTCTTAGAGGCATCTTTCTGGGAACTTGCTGTCGCATGAATGACAAATGATTATAAATTAAAATAGATACAATTCTTTGACTTAGGTAAATGAAACCTGTCACAAAGCAAAGGAGCTCATTCTTCAGCCCCACAGAACAGCTATGAACACAGTGATTGCTTCTGAAGGAAGGGTTGGGGGCCTGTGCTGCTCCCTGGAAGGTGCAGGAGCACCAAAGACAACAGGCTGATAAAGCAGCAGCTGGCTGCACTGAACCTTCCATTGACCCCTAGGATAATATTAATCACAAATCCCCTGAGCCACACCCTGAGCTGGCAGTGCCCCTGAGCCATACCCTGAGCCATACCCTGAGCCATACCCTGTGCCATACCCTGTGCCATACCCTGATCTGGCAGTGCCCCTGAGCCATACCCTGAGCCATACCCTGAGCTGGCAGTGCCTGGGGCTGTGCTGAGCCATACCCCGAGCTGGCAGTGCCCCTGAGCCATACCCTGAGCTGGCAGTGCCCCTGTCTGGGCCATACCCTGAGCTGGCAGTGCCCCTGAGCCATACCCTGAGCTGGCAGTGCCTGGGGCTGTGCTGAGCCATACCCTGAGCTGGCAGTGCCCCTGAGCCATACCCTGAGCTGGCAGTGCCCCTGTCTGGGCCATACCCTGTGTCTGAGCCATACCCCGAGCTGGCAGTGCCCTGTGCCGTACCCTGTGCCATACCCCGAGCTGGCAGTGCCCTGAGCCATACCCTGAGCCATACCCTGAGCCATACCCTGAGCTGGCAGTGCCCTGAGCCACACCCTGAGCTGGCAGTGCCCTGTGCCATACCCCAAGCTGGCAGTGCCCTGTGCCATACCCTGATCTGGCAGTGCCCTGTGCCGTACCCTGTGCCATACCCTGAGCCATACCCTGTGCCACACCCCGAGCTGGCAGTGCCCTGAGCCATACCCTGAGCCATACCCTGAGCCATACCCCGAGCTGGCAGTGCCCTGTGCCACACCCCGAGCTGGCAGTGCCCTGTGCCATACCCTGAGCCACACCCCGAGCTGGCAGTGCCCTGTGCCATACCCTGAGCCATACCCTGTGCCACACCCCGAGCTGGCAGTGCCCTGTGCCACACCCCGAGCTGGCAGTGCCCTGTGCCACACCCCGAGCTGGCAGTGCCCTGTGCCATACCCTGTGCCACACCCCGAGCTGGCAGTGCCCTGTGCCGTACCTTCAGCTGCAGGTACCTCTCGGTGCGCACGGCCAGCAGGCGCTCGATGCAGAACATGTCCTCGGGCAGCTCCGCCTCCGCCAGCTCCGTGCCGAAGCACTGCAACATCTGGGCAATGTCCTTCACAGTCAGGGCAAAGCTCTCTATGGCCTGCAGGGACACAGCGGCTGCAATCGGCCCGGGGTCACCACCATCCTGCAGCTCCTCAGGGGCACCCCAAGAGCCAGGGCTGGGCTGGGCCGGGGCAGCCCAACAGCTCTGACACGGCTGGGTGGGATGTGCAGGCACACAGGGAGAACATCCCACTGGGAACCCAAGCTGCCATCACCTGGGACACAGCATCCCCGGGAAACTGAGTGCACAGGAAGCACAAGGACACACAGCAAGGCACAACTCCTGATTCCTGGCAATATGAAAGTTCTTGCAAAGGGAAAGGAACAAACCGAACTGGAAATTCTCTGAATTCTCTGCATTTGGTCAGTATGCAGTAGGCAGTCTCATTACCCTGCTTCCCAAACACAGTTCTGATATTAATCACATTAAGCAACCATTATTAAAAAGCCTATTTGGTATCTCCCATTAAGGGAACTCTAATAAAGATTTTAAAGACAGATCTTCTGGGAGCAGTTTCAATAGGAGCCTGAGGGAGCCAATCCTGCAAACCCATCAAAGCCTAGCACCCCTTGGCTCCTGTGCACGTGTGATCTGGGAGGTGCAGTGGCTCTGGGGGCTCCCTTCAGCCCCCAGTGCTCAGTGCCTGACTGCAGACGTTCCCCAGGGAGCCCCAGCTGGCTGAGCACCCGTGGCCAGCCCCACTCACCGTCCTGAAGATGACCCACTCGCTGTGGCAGTACTCCAGGGTGCCCCCCAGCTCGGGGGTCAGCTGCTGCTCCTCGATGTACGTCAGCAGGTCACTGACCGAGCTCAGCATCACCACCTGCACACACACACACAGGGCCTGTGTGACCCCTGGGCCACCCTCCTCCTGCCCCATCACTGACCGAGCTCAGCATCACCACCTGCACACACACACACAGGGCCTGTGTGACCCCTGGGCCACCCTCCTCCTGCCCCATCACTGACCGAGCTCAGCATCACCACCTGCACACACACAGGGCCTGTGTGACCCCTGGGCCACCCTCCTGCCCCACACTGACCCCATCACTGACCGAGCTCAGCATCACCACCTGCACACACACAGGGCCTGTGTGACCCCTGGGCCACCCTCCTGCCCCACACTGACCGAGCTCAGCATCACCACCTGCACACACACACACAGGGGCTGTGTCACCCCTGGGCCACCCTCCTGCCCCACACTGACCCCCTGAGCTCAGCATCACCACCTGCACACACACACACAGGGCCCTGGGTCACCCTCCTGCCCTACACCGACCCCTGATGCACCTCAAACTCTGCTCTACATCCTGTTCTGGAGCAGGGCTTCCTTCTTACACTAATGGCTTAACACAGCTCTGTCCCAGGCTCTGAGCACACACAGCAGTGCCCAGGCTGCTCTGGGCACACACACAGCAGTGCACACACAGCTCTGAGCACACACAGCCATGCCCAGCTGCTCTGGGCACACACACAGCCATGCCCAGCTGCTCTGGGCACACACACAGCCATGCCCAGGCCTCTCTGGGCACACACAGCCATGCCCAGGCCTCTCTGGGCACACACAGCCATGCCCAGGCAGCTCCGGGCACACACAGCTCTGAGCACACACACAGCCATGCCCAGGCCTCTCTGGGCACACACAGCCATGCCCAGGCTGCTCTGGGCACACACAGCTCTGAGCACACACACAGCCATGCCCAGGCTGCTCTGGGCGCACACACACAGCAGTGCCCAGGCCTCTCTGGGCACACACAGCCATGCCCAGGCTGCTCTGGGCACACACACAGCAGTGCCCAGGCCTCTCTGGGCACACACAGCCATGCCCAGGCTGCTCTGGGCACACACACAGCCATGCCCAGGCCTCTCTGGGCACACACAGCCATGCCCAGGCTGCTCCATACCGGTAACTTGAGCAGGAAATCCTCCTGGCTGAAGCGGAAGCCGATGTCGGTGAAGGTGCGCTGGAAGAAGCCCGTGGGCCGCAGGACCATCACCAAGTGCAGGTTCCCTGGGAAGGATGCCTGCAAGGAAACACAGACAGCATTCACCACCCTGGGCAGAGGCAGCTCCTGCAGCAGCTCCCAACGCACTGAAAGCAGGGGAATCGTTCAGTTTTAGGGGGTTTTCTTATTTTCAAAACAGGAGGGTGTGGCATTCACGTTTTCTGAAAAATCCCTTCGCCAAGGATTTTTCCCCTGGGAAGCTGAGAAGCCTCAGAGAAAAAGGAAAACAATAATTCTCTCAATAATTTGCTTCTCCTGTGTTTTGCTCATGTGGAATGTGTTTGGGGATTGTTTACCCACAGGTGATTGTTCCATTGGATTCTGCTGGGAGTTGTTTGCACTCTTTGGCCAATTGGTGCCAAGCTGTGTTGGGAGAGTCAGGAGTTTTCATTATTATCTTTTTAGCATTCTGTAAGTATCTTACCTGTATTCTTTACTATAGTTTAGTATAGTATTCTTTAATATAATATTATCATAAAATAATAAATTAGCCTTCTGAGAACATGGAGTCAGATTCATCATTCCTTCCTTCATTGGGGCACCCCACAAATAGAACAGGAGGGAGATGCTGGGGGTGGTTCAGAGATATGGGATGGAACTGCAGCAGGGCTGTCCAGCCCCACCTCCCCTTGGAGCAGGCAGGTCAGCCCTGCTCCTCAGAGGCACACTTGTTATAAACTTTAATAATGCAGATACTGTTCATCATTATAACTTGGGGAATGAAATTACAACTTAGCAGGGAGCAGAGGGCTGGAACATTGAGAGGAATGACAGATTGAGGAAGCAAAATTTATTGCCAAACTTGCTAATCATCCCATAACTGCATGAAGCACACTCGTCTTGTCCTTGGTAATTACCAGGCAACATTTAATTTGTGGCAAGAATTTGGAATTTCCTGTCTACACTGCCGGAGCCTTTTTTCAAGCATATGGTTAGCAGGTGCATTTTTAAATAGATCTGTGAAAAGGGTTCTTGAGAATGAAGAAGAATTTTTAAGACAGTAGAAGTTGCATCATTAAACTATGGATAAGCACGTGATGCAAAGCCTTGAGTTAATTAAGACAATATTTGCTCTGAGATCCTGCCAGGCCAGGTCACATTTCTCTCCTCCTTATAGCATCCTCCTCCATGAAACATGATAGTAACCTCTATGCCAAGGGTGAGAATAATGAACGTGTTTGGGTACTTGGCACTGCAGGGCACTTCATCCATGCCCTCAAAACAAAGATCATCCCACAAGCATGCATTAGTGCTGTTTGAAACAGGATTTACACGAGCTCTGGCATCCCTGAGCTGCACTGTCACTCATTTGCTCTGTTTTCCTGGGTAGGAAGGGGCAGGTTGTGGCTTCCACTGCCCACAGCTTCCCTTAGGAATGGACAGTGAATTTTAGGATCATATAAGCCACATAAATCCAATATATTGATCTGCTGTTATTTTAAGTACGAGCGGAAAAAAAAAGTTGTGAATGAAATGGCAAACTCATACCCTTTGGAAGTCAACAAGAGTGGTGCCAGGGACAAAGACTTGGCACTGGAAACAACAGCAAACCATTAAATAACAGGGACATTGGTGCTGGCTCCAGGCCCTGGTGCTGTGCTCCTGCTCCAGCCCTGGGCAGCACCGAACGCCTCCTCTGTGAACCCTGGGCTCCCACCTTGGCCCTGCCCTGGAAAACGCTGCAGGAATGTCTTTGAGCACAGAAATTCATCCTCCCTCGCCCTGACATCATTACCCCCTTCATCCCCTGGCCCTTCAGCCCTGCTGCCACTTGGAGCTTCAGCCTCCCCTACTCCTTCAAGTCCTTTTGAACAGGCACCCTCTGGGTGCAGAGCAATCTCCCTGGAGCAACAGCCTGGGTGTCCAAACCTGGGTGTCCAAACCCAGCTCCCCACGGGAAACCTGCAGGCTTTGAATGTCAGCCCCAGGAGCCCCTGGGCAGGACAGGAAAGGGGAGCAGAGGCAGGAGAAAACCCAGCTCACAGGGACCAGAGGGAGCAGCCTGCTGGGAGCAGGGATGGCCCTGGACACCTCTGCTGCAGGATGCCAAGGTGTCCCACACCAGGACACACCAGGAGAGCACAGCATTGTCCCCCTTCGCCCCAGGGACACCTCTGCTGCAGGATGCCAAGGTGTTCCACACCAGGAGAGCACAGCACTGCCCTCCTGCACCCCAGGGACACCTCTGCTGCAGGATGCCAAGGTGTCCCACACCAGGAGAGCACAGCATTGTCCCCCTTCGCCCCAGGGACACCTCTGCTGCAGGATGCCAAGGTGTCCCACACCAGGAGAGCACAGCACTGTCCCCCTCCACTCCAGGGACACCTCTGCTGCAGGATACCAAGGTGTCCCACACCAGGAGAGCACAGCACTGCCCTCCTGCACCCCAGGGACACCTCTGGCTGCAGGACACCTCTGCTGCAGGATGCCAAGGTGTTCCACACCAGGACACCCCAGCACTGCCCTCCTGCACCCCAGGGACAGCCATACACACACCATTGTATCCCTCCTGCTCCTTGGTATTTCACCTCAAAAGTGAAATGCCTGAGTTTCACCCTGAGTTTCCAGGGCAGATGATTGGATTTCCATTCAGTTTAGAAAGCGTCTGGGGATTTTTCAGCTGATCTTATACATACAGGATCAAGGTCAGCACTTAGGAGTAGCTACAAAACAGGAAGCACAGCTTTGCAAATGACACCTAATGTATTCCAAGCATGGGAAAAAATGAACATGAGAAGAAATAAGCTGGTAAGAAAGACAGACACCCACAAACCATGTCCTGTGCCCTCTTAGAGACTTAAGGGAAAGGATGAAATGTTAGGAGAAAAAAACCCCACATAGACCAGTAATTCCTCAATATAACATTACTGTAAGGATTGTATTTTTTTAGTTATTGTAACAATTTTAGTTTTTCTCAGAGCTGAAGTGTAGATAAGTTTCCTAAAAACTGACCTCTAATGATACTGAAAATACTGCTGCAAAAGACCCTTTCCCACAATATATTAAAGAAAGCAAAGACAAAAGGATATTTAACATTGCCTCATGCTTTATGTTATCATTTGTAAATCTAAAAAGAATCCTGTGCACTTGATAAACCTGGGGTTATGTAACAAAACACCTAAAGAACCCTCTAAAGCCTCTGCCCTCTGCAGCTCACCAGGAAAGGCAGAGAACTCCCAGCACAGTCCCCCTAAAGCAGGCAGCTGGCAGCACTGCACTGCTGTTACCTGTCCCACTGACCACAGGCTGCTCACACATCCCTCCTTCCCAGGGCAGACACGGACACCTTCAGGCCACTTCAGCAACTTTTTAAATGCACATTTAACTAGAACCAACAGAGAGCCCTGATTTAATCAATACAGACAAACTGGGCTAATAAAGCACAAGAAAGGACGTGCACTGAAAGGATCACAGTCACTGCCTCATTACTGGATATCTCACTCTCACACATTTAGTGGTATTTCAACATTTCTGCCAATTTCAGGAACTCTGTTTTCAGACACTGTTCTCCCCTGCAGTTCACTGGGGTATCCATGAGGCTGGAAATCAATATATAAAAAAAATAAATTTTAAACCCAAAGTATTATCTGCCAGTAAGCTTCTTTCTGAGCTCTGCAGAGTCCAGGAGTCCTTATAAGGGTACTGAACTTGATGACTTTCTGCTGCCCCTTGAAGGAAAAGCCATGCAACAAAATGCCAGGTGCTGCTAATCCGAGCCTTTGACTTCCCCCGGAGCCAGAGCCAAACTCCCAAGCTCTGCTACCTTTGCTGCAGCCGGCGGCACGCCGGACCCGAGGCTGCTGTCAGCACCACCGGGCACGGATCCGTGCGGGGCCGCTCCGTGCCGCGGCTTCTCCTGCCCTGGAGGAGCAATGACAGAGCCGTTCCTGCGGGCGGAGAGCCAGGGCAGCAGCGCTGCGGGCAGCGGGGCCGGCGGTACCCGGGGAACCCGGTGATAGCCGGTGGTACCGGCGGTACCCACTGATACCCGGGGAACCCAGCGATACCCAGCGGTACCAGCGGTACCCAGCGGTACCCAGCGGGCCAGCGGCCCCCAGCAGTACCAGCAGACCCCAGCAATACCAGCGGTACCCAGCGGTGCCCAGCGCCGGCCGCTCCCGCACGGAGGATGTCGCCCCCGGCTCCCCCCGCGCGGCCGGAGCCCGAGCGCTGCGGGCCGAGTGCAGCGGCTGCCCGGCCTCCCCCGCTGTCCCGCTGTCCCCGTGTCCCCCTGTCCCGCTGTCCCCGTGTCCCGCGGTCCCCCTGTCCCCCTGTCCCCGTGTCCCCCTGTCCCGCTGTCCGCAGCACGGCGGGCCCGAGCCTTACCGCATCCCGGGCGGGCCGCCCGCCCCGCCGCGGGCCCGCCTCCGCCATGGCCCCGCAGGGATGCGGGGATGCTGCGGGGAGGGGATGCAGGGATGCAGGGATGCAGGGATGCAGGGATGCTGCGGGGATGCTGCGGGGATGCTGCGGGGATGCTGCGGGGACGCTGCCCGGCTCTCCCCGCTGCCGGGGCCGGCACGCAGCGGCTCGGTTCGGCTCGGTTCGGCTCGGTTCGGGCAGGCAGCAGCCCTGCCGGCTCCCGGCTGGCAGCCCCGCTCTCCTCCCCAGCGCCGGCTTTGCTTTTAAGGTGGAATGCCAAAAATCATGCTGCAGCCGCTCTTTGCTGCGAGGATTGGGCTCCCAGCTCGGAGCTCTCACCCTTCCCTTTCCCCCCGCCGCTGTCTCCAAGGTGCCTTTCCAGCTGCTCTGGGTTCTGGGGCTGAACCAAGGAAAGATGCTCCGGCCAAAAGCCGAGGCTTGCCCGGCATCACCTCCCACAGCACTGCTAGCCTGCTCTGCCCAGGCAGTTAGAGACATACAGAAAGAGTTAAAACAAAAATCTGTGCAGTGTGATAGAAAAATTTTCAAGATCAGATGCACAACCGCAGAGCTGCACTTGCATATACATATGCTGGAAAAAATAGGACACAGTCTGTGATTTAAATTCAGCTTCATGGCACTCCTTTACTCCAAAATTGTACAAAGATCAGAAAAAGATTTTTTTAAAATTGCATCAGGGCTTATGATGCGTGACTGGGAAAAAAATCAAGACTTAAATTTTTAAGTCTTTAAAATTTAATTTTAACTTAAAATTTTAAATCCTTACACCTCCTGGACACAGCCACAGCCATTTAGGACCTGACTGGTTTTTAAGATCATATTCCCAAGTCTTAAGATTTAGTGGGCACAGGTTTCCTGCATCCCTCTTTGCACAGAGCACCTCCCAGTCTTTGCATGGAGAGCCCTGATCCTGCAGGCAAAGTCACCTCTCCACATGGACACATGGCACAAACAGGGTGTCTGCTCAAATAATTCCATTTTCTTTAATTCAAATTTAATTATTTTCAAATAATTCCACTTCTGTAGAAGCTACAAATTAGGACAGGATTTTTTCCCATTTGACACTTCCAGACTATGCAAAGCAAGTCCTTCATCCTTAAAGGATGCTCTTGGTATTAGCACCTGTTCAAACGCTGGCAGCAGAACTGAATTTTGATGATCACTTTAAAGAACTACTTTCTAAATGCTGCTCCTTCTCTAGTGGTATGGTAACCACACCTGCAAGTTCAGATTCTAACATTCAGAAAAATAAGAACCGAGAATATTCTTAGTGGGATCTCATTCACACTGCAAAAAGGGAGCCCTCTCTGCCTCCTGGGGATGCTGACAGCAAACTGCCAGCAAAGCCAGGTGTTTTTAACACCAACTTCAGCTGTAGCAGCATTAACCATTTAAAATCCCATAAATCTAACTTTATCAGAACCAGGCAAGCATTTTCTGTCTCAGTACACTCCCTTCATCCTTCCTCAGATGGACCAATGTCTTTAACCCCTCAATGACTGAGCAGAAACAAGCACAACAACCACAATACACCCAGAATACCTCCCCTGACCCACCCCATGGCATGGTGGGGCTGGGACAGGATTTCTCTGTTAGCTCCCACCTCCCCATGCACCCAGAGCTGTGACTTCCCTACAGCTGCACACTCTGCTGAAAATCCAGGCTCTGGTTCAGACACAGAGCAATGCAGAATTGCACAACCCCCTTGTGAGCTGTGCTCAGAGCAGGTGCCAGCCAATGCTTAATGCATGTACCAGATTATTTAAAACACATTAATGCATCCATACACTGTTTAATAGATTTTTCCATCCATGCCCACATACAAATCCTTGTGAAGCCTGTTCAAAGAACCTAAAACTTTCAGTCACCAACAATTAGGTAAAATAAACTAATAACCAGTGTCAAGAAAGAACATACATGGAGCAAAATTTTCCACCCATCAAAAGCATAGAACATGGCACAAAACACATTTGAACCAGTGCAAAAGAGCATAAACCCCAGGAAATGGATCAAGCAAGCAAATTAACACACAAACAGCTCATTTACACACTGCAATTAATTACAGGGCTATAAAGTAAAGTGCTGCCTAGAGAGGAAGCAGCGCACCATTGCTCTGGTTCCCACTGTTTTCTGAAGGAGGTACACAAAGGCAGGGTGACAATGCACTAAAAGCAATCCACAATAAAGAGGACTTACTGCTATTTTTTGGAGAGTTGTTTTGACTGATGTCCAGGTGTCCAGTCTTCTGTCCAGGATTAGGATAAATTTAGTGTCAGACTCATGCTGACTGCAAGATAAGAAAATACCAGTAACCAGATAATGTTCCAAGAAAAGTGACTCTGTTCCCAAAAAAAACCCAAATCCAAGAACTCAGAGTGCAAACCACATTTTAGTATTTCTGCAGTTCCTGAAATTCCCTTTGAAAAAAATTTCCTGAACACCCAAACTCTTTCCAGTGGAGCTTAGCAACAGGACAAGGGCCAACAGGCACAAACTGAACCACAGGGAATTCCATCTGAATATGAGGAAAAATGTCTTTCTCCTGAGGGTGACAGTGCCCTGGGACATGCTGCCAGGAGAGATTGGGAAATCTCCTTCTCTGCGTATTTTAAAAACCCACCTGGGGCTTTTCACATCTCCAGCTATTCCAGCACAACCTGCTGCAGGTGAGGCTGCTCTGCCTGGGGGCTTGGATCACCTTTAAGATCCCTTCCAGCCCAGGCTCTGTGATCTCCACAGCTCCCCTCCCAGCCCAGCCCCTGTGATTGTGATTGTGACTGTGCTACCCATGTCCAGCATCACCTCTGACTGTGCTACCCAGGGTCCAGCATCACCTCTGACTGTGCTACCCAGGGTTCAGCATCACCTCTGACTGTGCTACCCATGTCCAGCATCACCTCTGACTGTGCTACCCATGTCCAGCATCACCTCTGACTGTGCTACCCAGGCCCAGCATCACCTCTAATTGTGCTACCCAGGGTTCAGCATCACCTCTGACTGTGCTACCCATGTCCAGCATCACCTCTGACTGTGCTACCCATGTCCAGCATCACCTCTGACTGTGCTACCCATGTCCAGCATCACCTGTGACTGTGCTACCCATGTCCAGCATCACCTCTGATTGTGCTACCCATGTCCAGCATCACCTCTGACTGTGCTACCCAGGGTTCAGCATCACCTCTGACTGTGCTACCCATGTCCAGCATCACCTCTGACTGTGCTACCCATGTCCAGCATCACCTCTGATTGTGCTACCCATGTCCAGCATCACCTCTGACTGTGCTGCCCATGTCCAGCATCACCTCTGATTGTGCTACCCATGTCCAGCATCACCTCTGATTGTGCTACCCAGGTTCAGCATCACCTCTGATTGTGCTACCCAGGTCCAGCATCACCTCTAATTGTGCTACCCAGGCCCAGCATCACCTCTGACTGTGCTACCCAGGGCTCAGCATCACCTGTGGCTCTGTGAGAGGTGGTGACAGCAGATTGCTCTTGAAACCCAAACTGGCCTTGAGAAGGAGCCTGCAGAGGAGCTGTGCCCTGGCCAGAGGCTCCCCCAGCTGATGACCCAAACCCCTCTGCCCTCCCTGCCCAGGTTAGAGCAGCCAAGTGGGGACTCCTGCCTTGTTTGGGCAGGAGACAGCAGAGGGGTGACACCAATAGGGCAGGAGACAGCAGAGGGGACACCAACAGGGCAGGAGACAGCAGAGGGGACACCAATAGGGCAGGAGGCAGCAGAGGGGACACCAACAGGGCAGCAGACAGCAGAGGGGACACCAAGGTGGCAGCAGACAGCAGAGGGGACACCAAGGTGGCAGGGCAGGAGACAGCAGAGGGGACACCAAGGTGGCAGCAGACAGCAGAGGGGACACCAAGGTGGCAGCAGACAGCAGAGGGGTGACACCAATAGAGCAGGAGACAGCAGAGGGGACACCAAGAGGGCAGCAGACAGCAGAGGGGACACCAAGGTGGCAGGGCAGGGCAGTGGCAGCCTGGCAGAGGGGCCAGGGAGCTGTGGTGGCTCCCCCAGCCCGTCCTGCAGGGCCACTGCCACTGCCCCAAGGAGTTTTCCAGCACTGCCCAGCTGACTCAGCAAGCACAGGCTCCTGAGTCCCTGTAAGTCCCAAAGCCTCTGAGCTGCTCTGAGATGCCCAGTCTGGCCAGGCAGCTGCACCAGGGGTGCCTGCTCTGGCAGGGCCCAAGGCTGCCCTGGCTGTAACTCAAAGGTTCCTTGGCAGGCTGGGGGAGCAGCACACAGCTGAACTGGAGCAGCTCTCTCTGTGCTTGCACACAGCCAGCCTGGAACCTCCTCCTCTCCAGGAGTGTATTTACAGCACAGCCAGGCAATGGCTGCAGTGTTTACCCTGTGGATGCTGGCACAGGACAGCCATGCCCACAGCAGCCTGCCCTGCTGCTGGGAGAGGCTCCCAGGACACTGCTGGCTCCCCAGAGGGCTCAGGTGGCTGCCCTGGCACAGCCCTGTGCCAGCATCATCCCTGCTAATCCCTGTGTTTGGCAAGGCAAACCCAGGGGGATTGCTCAGAGGTATCACAAGGCAGACAACACTTGGCAACTCGCTACAGGAAAGGAAAAAAAGTCACTTGAAGGCAGTGCAGGAGCCTTCATTCAGTGCACATCTTGCTGCTCTGCTCTGTGGCAGCTACAGCTCTGACAAACACATTTAGGAGGAATTAGCAGTGGTGCTCAGAGGGATGAGGACTACAACTCCCTCTGACTCATCACAAAAGCTGACTGAAGGCATGGAGAGGCTCCCAAGCCACCCTGTGCCACATCCTATGGATCTGCACCTTCACTCCCACAGTGCAAAGGTTTGAATTCATTCAGTGGCTTTGAAGTGTAGAAGAAAAGAGCAGAGAAAATGAACATCAAATTTTACATATGGGTAATACACAGAACACATGGAATAAAGTCTGAGGCTGTGAGCATGGTGAGTCTGGCTTTTCAGCCAAAACCTTTATTTGCTTAGAATGGTTTGGGCCATGTGAGACAACTCTGCAGGTTTCTGTCAGCTCTGTTCCTCCCCACCACGAGCTAAGTGACCCAGAGCAGGCCAAAGGATCCTTTGGTTTGAGGCAAAAATAAAACCCTTTGGTTTTTCAGCACACTCTAAAATTTTAAAAGCTATGTCTCTGAGCTATAAAGAACAATTCCCAACTTCCCTGGTGTTTCCCAAGGGCCTGCAAGTGAAAAAAAAAAATAAACTGTGTTTACACAGAACTGCTGTAATCATACTAAAACCTGAGTACAACCCCCAGAATGCAGAAAAGGCAGCCAGCTGCAGTGCAGTGCCAGTTAGGAAAAGCTGGAGTCATTAGCTCAGGACAAGGTTATGCTCAGAGAGCACCTCTGAGCATGCTAATGGACTTTTACCAGTGCCCTACAGAAAATGGACTTTTACCAGTGCCCTTACAGAAACAGAGGGAAGCTCCCAGCACTCTGACAGCCTTGGCACCTACTGTGAGAAACTGGTCACTGTAGGCCAGTGGAGAAACTCTGTGACTATTTGCAACCCAGGCCTTGCACGTTTGTCAGATTTCCAGGCCCATGATGTACCTTTTAGAGTGACAATAAAAATAAATGAGTGCTTTCCACCAGGGCTGTGAGGGCTCTCTGTTTGCATCCAGCAGCAGGGAGATGGAGACAGATAACCAGGGCAAGGATTGCTTCTCTCTGGGTGTTTCTTGTCACTTTTTGATGCACCAGACTAAAAATAAAGGCCTGGGATGTTTTGCAGGACTTGAAATTGGACCCTGGAGTCTGCAGCTGTGAGGCTGAGCACAGCCCCCAGAGGCTCCTGGCTGCTGGTGGGACCAGAGCACCAGGACCTGCCCAGTGCTGGAATCCTGGGATATTTATAGGCACCAGCACCCTCCAGTGTGCCACACTCAGTGTCACAGCCCTGAGCCACTCTGCAGCTCACCTCCAGCCCACAGCAAACAGGCAAAGCTTGTGCAAACACCAACCAGCTGTGAGTCAAAGGAAGAACAGAACAGGACAGAACAGGAGGTGACACTGCAGTAGGAAGGGACCCACAGTGATAACCTGTCCAAATGTCTGACCCTTGAGGCTGACCAAAGCTAGAAGATGTGCTCAGGGCATTGTCCAAATGCCCCCTGAACGCTGACAGCTTGGGGAATCAATGGCATCTCCAGGGAAACTGTTCTGGTGTTTGACACCCCCTCAGCAAATGAATGCTTCCCAATGTCTGCTCTAAAGCTGCCCTGGCAGCTTTGGACCATTCCCACATGCCCTGGAGGCCAGGAGGAGAGCCCAGCACCCTCCTCTGGCATCCTCAGGAAGGCCAGGAGCAGGGATCCCCTGCAGCCTCCCCTCCACAGGGCAGCTGCTCTCATTCCTTCTGCCCTCTCGCCACACCTGGTCCCTCTGCACAGCCCAAGGAGCTCCACATCCTTTGCAATGTGGCACCCAGCCCTGCACACAGGCCTGAAGGTAACACCACACCAGGCTACACACACAGGGATTCTTTCAGTTTTCAAGTTTTACTTTAATGGCAATTAAGTCAGTTTTCTGTAGTAACAATCTTACAGATACCATAACTGACTTCAACTGATTTATTTTTGTTTCAGCTTCTATTGGAATTCTGGCTTAACTTGGAAGAGATCAATTCCTTCAGGCTAGAGAAAAGATTTGTATCTGCTGTAATTTGCACTGTCACAGTGCTCAATCCAAGCCTGGGTAAAGCACACCTCCCTGCTTTCCCACTGCTCGGGTCCCTGTTCTGCAAACACAGATGTGTCACCTCCCTGCCTCCAGCAGCCCCCTGCAGCTGCTGCTCAGCACAGCCAGCCTGAAGGCAGGCAGCATTTTCAGCTGGATGTGCACAGAATAGAAAGTGGGCACCTATTCCTTATTTTCCCTTCCAGCTCATGCACACGAGTACTCCCTGCAGCTGCCTCCTGCCTGCAGCAGTTCCCAGGAACACTAAAAGTTCTCTTCCCTACAGACTCACCTTGCTCCTGGCTCTGCTGTAAATGCACCTGCCTTGAGGACTCGGGAGCAGCTCTCAGCATCCACCTCCTTTACCCAACAATGATTTCCAGGAGAAGAGTGCCTCGTGAAATTCAGCTTCCCAAAATACTCCAAACCACTCAGCTTGCCCAAACACCACCAAGCTGACAGCCCTGAGGTGTTCCCAGGCCGTACAGGCAGGACACCAAGCAGCTCCTTGGCACAGGTGGGTGGTTTTCATCTGCCCCTACACATCCAGGTAAGCAGGAGTTGGTGCACCCACCTAACCCTGATAACTGAGGAAGTGAAGCCCCTCTAGCAAGGAAACATCTCCCTCTTTTAGGGGCTTTCTGGCCAAGGTCTGACTCTAACCCACGATGTGATGCTGCTGGGGGATGTGTACCCAGGGCTGGCACAGAACCTGCCACCCTCACCCAGGTGATGCTTTCCTGGTGCCCTGAGCCTTGCAGCCCCAAAGTGCTGGGGAGCACACGCTCCTGAGCTGATCAGACACCGGGGCAGGAGGAGCAGAGCAGGATGATTAAAGTGCTTTTACTAAAAACATGCTGAACGTGTTTGAATCACCAGCAAGCTCGCAGCTCTCATTAGTTTCTTGATTGAGTCTGACCTATTACAGGGACTCAGGACTGCTCATCATGCTAATGCCAGGGTGGAATGAGAAGCCTTGGAGAAAGCAGCCAGAGCTGGGAAGTGCAGCTGCACAGAGCAGGGCTGGGTCCTGTTCCTGCTGGGCCAGGAGCCCCTGAACCCTCAGAGTCCATCAAAAAGAGGACAGAGGAACCAGAGGCTCCTTTTGGTTTTGTTTTGTTTTTGTTTTTTTTTATTTTGAACAGAGGTGCCTAAACACCCCACACTTCTTCCAAAGCAGCTGCTGATGGAAAGCTCCCATCCAGCTGCTGTCAGCCTGCTCTCCCTGCAGGACAGAATTTGCCAAAACAGGCATTATTCAAGAAAATGAAGGATTCCAGGTAAGTGAGTCACAGGCTCAGCAGCCAGAATTAGGAGGGTCATTAATCCAAGCCTACAGCCCTGTGTGAGGCACAGGCAGGCTGTCAGCAGCTCAGCCCTGACACACAGGCAGGCAATGGGAGCTGCTGCTCTCTGCTGAGCCATCAGCTGCCACAGGGACCCCAAAGGCTTTGTTCTGTAATTAGCCTCTCCCTCTGGTTTCATTTCTCTTTTTCCACAGCAATGACTCTCCATTTGTACACGTCAAAATATTATTTTGCAGTGGCATGGTATATTTAAGCAGTGACACACGCCAAAGCTTGAGGAAAGCTTGTTGCTAATTAGAAACTGAATCAAGGAAATGTGTGGTACGTCCCAGCTGACAGGTCACAGGGATGATGCCCACTCCTTGCCCTGCAGTTGCTGGCACTCAGAACACCTCCCCTGCTGCACCTGCAGAGCCCTGCCCAGGGCAGGCAGGACCCCCCTGCCCACCCGCCCCAGGGCAGGGCTGCCAGCAGCTCCTACCTGGGCACTGAGGTCAGGTAGCTCAGGACTCTGGCCACGCTCTCCTCGGGCACCTGGTTGAAGCCAGCGTTGTCAGGCAGGGTGATGATCCAGGCCTTGTCCTTGCCCCTTCCACCTGCAAACACACAGGGAAGCTGCCCTGGGCTGCTCAGAGCGCTCCCTGCCCCTGGCACAGGGGGTTCACAGCGCCAGAGGAGCCAAACAAGGCCAAATCTGCCTCTGAGTCCAACACACGGGGGCAGGTGCTGGAAACAAATGCATCCAGTGCCAGGCATTTCCTTTACTCACGGAGTGAACTTTACACAGCACAGCAGAAGAAATCAAAAATACAAGGGCAAACCAACACACTGCTCTGGAACCTACAGAAATGCATTTCACAGCAAAGTGCTTGTAATGCATGGAGTGCTGGGAGTCAGAATATTTTACAGTGGCACTGGACAGAAACCTGATCTGCTCTCCAAAGTGCCTCCATGTTTTATTAACAGCATTTCTATGGCACTGGATACCACCTGATGGCCAACAGCCTGTGGGAAGTATCACTCTGACAAACAGCAAAGAACTTGCTCTGGAGTGTTTAATTACCACAGGGGGAGAGAGACCCTGAAGGTGTTCTTGTACTCACCAGACAGAAAAGCAAACTCTTTCATCAGATCATCACTGATGTCCTTTGCACAGATGGGTATTGCAGTTTCTGGAGAAAGGGAAAAGCAGCAATCAAAATAAAGCACAAATCCAAAGCAAACACATTTATCTATGAGTTAATCCAAAGGTGGAACCCGAACTTCCCTAAACTACACATGAAACTGTGTAATAAAAGATATGTGGATCTTAGAGATGTTATTTCTAATGTTTCTAATGACTCTGACAGGGTGAAAGCCACGAGTCAGCAACAAATGTATTCCATGGATGCACCAAGGGAGCACTGCCCTCCCCTCAGTGGGCCATGTCCAGTGTAAATTTTTATATTTTGGAGTCAGCAATCCCTCTCCCTGTTTTACCAAGTCCCCCAGTGCCTCCCAGCCCTGGCAATGCAATGGGCTGAGGTTTCTGCTGGGAGCTGCAGCACCCAAGGCTGCTGCCCTTTCAGGCTGTGCCAGTCCTTAATTTTGCACTAATAACCTCCTGAAATTGTGCTTCCACCTGGCACGGGGCCACAGCCATTGCAGAGCTGCTGTTCTTATGGTCAGTTACTAGAGTTCTTCCTAATTAAACCATGGCAGAGCTGTTTCAATGCCATATTTAGCACCAGGATCGTCTCAGAGGCAATGAAGCACATCAGAACAACACACACAACTTCACCTCTCCCTGGGAGAGGAAACAAAGACCACACTGACTAAACACAACAGGAGCTTAAAGCTGGCAGACATTTTTCTGGATTATCTATAAACGGAATGACAGCTAAAAATCAAACATCCTTGTTCCTGCAAATAAATGTTTTGAAGCACATCTATGCAGATTAAAATCCTTGGGCTTTCTGATAATCAAATTTTAAACACTGATTATTTCCCAGAGTTGGTCCTAGGGAATAATCTTCTGGCTGCTTTAAATCAGACAGGCTGCATACTTCAGCACACTCCAGTATAATCAATATTTATTCTATTTCCCCTTTTTTCAAAAGCTTTCTGGTCACTTCTCCTTTATCTGAAGGGTTTTCAGGCCCGCTCTGGCTGTCAGGTGCTGCAGCCCAGATGTGTTTGGGGGTCACTGTGCCTCCCAAATTCCCAGCCAGGGCTGCTCCCAGGCACACACACTGCTGGGTTCCCCTCCTGTGGATAAAAATGGGATTTGTGCTTGTTGAGGATGGAGCCCCAGTCCCACTGGCATCTACAGAAACATTCTTGATTTTAACAGGCCCTAGAATTGGTCTTGGTGAGGAAGAAGTTTGTCTTGCAAAGATATTTCAAATATTTGTCTCTCATTCAACCTCTTCACCCAGCTTGAGGACAAGCAGCAGCAAGAGATTTCTTCTCTATTTGTGGATTCCTTTTTTCACCAGGTCAGTGGTTTCATACTGATAAAATTCACATTTAACAACCTAATGAGCTCCCACACATGAACCAGATGACACCAAACATGTGCCACTGCAAACACAAGAGAAAAGCCCATGCTGTGCCCATGTGTTTGTCACAAACCAGTGTGGCTGCCTGGCCCCCAAGCCCACCCTGCCCAGCCCTGGCTGCCCCAAAAGGCAGCAGCAGCAGCCAGGCCTGGATGTGCTGGGACAGCCAGGGCAGGCACAGCCCCAGGCTGGGCTGGGTTGGGCTCTGCCCTGACACCAGAGGGATGAGCCTGCAACTGAGGCTGGGCAGGAAAGGCTGCAGAAAGGGGCTCACCTTTAAAGCAAACATCTCTTGGTTGGAGGGTTCCACAGGGCATGGTCTCCCTGAGAACCCTGCCAAGGGAGGCAGGGGAGCCTGTGCCCATCCCCTGGGACAGCCCAACAGGACACAGGAGCAGGATGCTGCCCCTGGGCAAGGCCAGGCACAACAACAGCCTGCTTGTGCTTGATCAGAGCCACTCCCTGGGCAGCTCATCCCTGCACCCCCTGTGCTGCCTGCTGAGCTCAGCCTCCTGGGCAAACACTGGGGCAAATCCAGGGCTGGCACCAAACCCAGAGCGCTGCTGTGCCCCAGGCACTCGGTGGGTGCTGCTCTAAACCCTCCACAGACCTCTGTCCTCTGGTATTAATCTCTGCAGAAAGGGCAGAGGAAGGCAGGGAGGCACCAAAGGCTCTCAAACAAGGCTTCAGCTGATGCTCTGTTCAAACTAGGGATTTTTATTTATTTACAGCACAGAGAAGAGCCCAGGGCCCTGCCCTGTGCGAGCACAGCCAGCCCTGGCACAGGGGCACAAGGCAGGGCTTCAGCAAAGTCCACTCATTTCTTTCCAAGCCAAAAGGAGCCTTTGTGCCCAGCAGCTGTTACAAAACCAAGCCTGAAGTCCCCACACAGCACCTCACAAACTGCTGTCCCCACAGGTTTAGGGTCTGACTGAAAGCCAGCAGCAGCACCTGGGTGGGAAATGGTCACAACAGTGGAGAGCCACTTTTATACAGTTCTAAAATGGCCATTCACAAAGTGCTGCAGTTATTGCATCCAGAGGCTCCTTGCAGGGGGAGATTGTGGCCCTGGTACAGAGCTTTGGAGGCTGCATGAAGCCAAGCAGGGAAAAGACAAAGGGGGAATTCGGGGCTCTGCAGCCCCTGAGGGAACCAGAGTGGCTCAGCCAGGAGCCCTGCAGAGCCTGTCCTGCCCCCAGGACACTCTCCCTGCTGGGCTGTGTCAGTCTGTCCTGCCCAGGACAGGACACTCTGCTGGGCTGTGTCAGTCTGTCCTGCCCAGGACACTGTCCCTGCTGGGCTGTGTCTGTCTGTCCTGCCCCCAGGACACTGTCCCTGCTGGGCTGTGTCTGTCTGTCCTGCCCAGGACACTCTGCTGGGCTGTGTCTGTCTGTCCTGCCCAGGACACTCTCCCTGCTGGGCTGTGTCTGTCTGTCCTGCCCCCAGGACACTGTCCCTGCTGGGCTGTGTCAGTCTGTCCTGCCCCCAGGACACTGTCCTGCTGGGCTGTGTCAGTCTGTCCTGCCCCCAGGACACTGTCCTGCTGGGCTGTGTCTGTCTGTCCTGCCCCCAGGACACTCTGCTGGGCTGTGTCAGTCTGTCCTGCCCAGGACACTCTCCCTGCTGGGCTGTGTCAGTCTGTCCTGCCCCCAGGACACTGTCCCTGCTGGGCTGTGTCTGTCTGTCCTGCCCAGAACAGGACACTGTCCCTGCTGGGCTGTGTCAGTCTGTCCTGCCCAGGACACTGTCTCTGCTGGGCTGTGTCTGTCTGTCCTGCCCAGGACACTGTCCCTGCTGGGCTGTGTCTGTCTGTCCTGCCCAGGACACTCTGCTGGGCTGTGTCTGTCTGTCCTGCCCAGGACACTCTGCTGGGCTGTGTCAGTCTGTCCTGCCCAGGACACTCTCCCTGCTGGGCTGTGTCAGTCTGTCCTGCCCAGGACACTGTCCCTGCTGGGCTATGTCTGTCTGTCCTTCCCAGGACAGGACACTGTCCCTGCTGGGCTGTGTCTGTCTGTCCTGCCCAGGACACTCTCCCTGCTGGGCTGTGTCTGTCTGTCCTGCCCAGGACACTCTGCTGGGCTGTGTCTGTCTGTCCTGCCCCCAGGACACTGTCCTGCTGAGCTGTGTCTGTCTGTCCTGCCCAGGACACTGTCCCTGCTGGGCTGTGTCTGTCTGTCCTGCCCAGGACACTGTCCCTGCTGGGCTGTGTCTGTCTGTCCTGCCCAGGACACTCTCCCTGCTGGGCTGTGTCTGTCTGTCCTGCCCAGGACACTGTCCCTGCTGGGCTGTGTCTGTCTGTCCTGCCCAGGACACTCTCCCTGCTGGGCTGTGTCTGTCTGTCCTGCCCAGGACAGGACACTCTGCTGGGCTGTGTCTGTCTGTCCTGCCCAGGACACTGTCCCTGCTGGGCTGTGTCTGTCTGTCCTGCCCAGGACACTCTCCCTGCTGGGCTGTGTCAGTCTGTCCTGCCCAGGACACTGTCCCTGCTGGGCTGTGTCAGTCTGTCCTGCCCAGGACACTGTCCTGCTGGGCACAGGCAGAGCAGGTGTTTGCACAGCACCCATGGGATCCAGCCCTGGGAGGGGCTGGCACACGCAGGTGGCACGAGGCTGATGGAGCCAGCCCATGGCACGTGTGGCACTCAGCAGCTCCCTGTGCTCCCAGCAGAGCCTGCTCTGTTCAGAGGGTGACTTACAGGGCCTGGCTGGGGCAGAGAACAGACAGCCAAGCTCCTGGGGCTGCTTCCTGGGTGTGAGAGCCAACGCTGGGGTAGCCAGGAGCAAATGGTGTCCCCAGTGGCTTCAGGTGCCCACCTGGGACAGAACAGGCAGTGCCAGCAGGGCTGGCAAAGGGCCATGAGCACCCTGATGCCAAGGGCAGGGAGGACCCTGCAGCCCCCAGCCAGCAGCTGCTGCAGGTGCCCATGGCTGTGTCAGACTGGCACCCAGGGCAGTGCTGAGCCCTGCTGCAGCTGCCCATGGCTGTGTCAGACTGGCACCCAGGGCAGTGCTGAACACGGCTGAACCCTGCTGCAGGTGCCCAAGGTGTGTGTGTGACACTGGCACCCAGGGCAGTGCTGAACCCTGCTGAACCCTGCTGCAGGTGCCCATGGTGTGTGTGGGACACTGGCACCCAGGGCAGTGCTGAGCCCTGCTGCAGGTGCCCATGGCTCTGTGTGTGTGACACTGGCACCCAGGGCAGTGCTGAGCCCTGCTGCAGGTGCCCATGGCTCTGTGTGTGTGACACTGGCACCCAGGGCAGTGCTGAACCCTGCTGCAGGTGCCCATGGCTCTGTGTGTGTGACACTGGCACCCAGGGCAGTGCTGAACCCTGCTGCAGGTGCCCATGGTGTGTGTGGGACACTGGCACCCAGGGCAGTGCTGAGCCCTGCTGCAGGTGCTGGACTAACCTGGGCACCAGGGTGAACCATTGGAATTCCAGCTGGTGTGCCACTCCCCGTGCCAAGCAGGGACACAAAAGACACATTAAAATATTTATGGCAGAAAGCTTCAACGGCTGTGACTGCTGCAAGTGCCTTTGTCCCCAGAGCCCCTGGGGACAGCTCACCCCTCTCTGTGGCCAGGGGCTCACCTGCCCCCCTGAGCCCTGGCTCAGCCTGCAGGCACTGCTGCCTGCCCAGAGCCAGCCAAAGGCAGCTCTCATGCCAAGGGAAAGGTCAGCAGGGAGGTTTATGGATGGCTGTTCCTCTGGGAGATATGATGGGCTGACCCTGAGGGGGATGGCCCCTGCAAGGCCTGAGTCCTGCACGTGGCACCACAGCCCCACCAGATTAGCCCATCCCCAGGAGTGGTGCCTTGGTCACCTCCCCAGGTTCAAGGACTCCCTGAACTCTCTTTTCTCTGACTGGTGGGGATTGTTAAGAACAGCTCACTCTATTTCCAAGCTCCTTCTTCTCCTTGTCCCCAAGCACCTGCTCCAGCACGGCGTGGGAAGCAGCAGCAGATGGTTCTCTCCTGTGACCCAGGGCTGTGCATCTCCTCAAAGCCTTCCAGGGCTTGTGTGCAGGAGAGCTTCAGTGCAGGCACATCCCCAGCACCCAGCCTGGGGGTGTGCTCACCCAGAAACCACACAGCAAAAAAAGGAAAGCTCCTGAAAAACCACAATGACCTTTTCAAAAGGCTTAGATTTAGACACACTGAGGATAAGAGGAAAAAGGCAAAAAAAAAAAAAGATGCTGTGAAAGGAAAAGAAGACAGGAAATAGAAAATGTTAACTGGGTGCAATTCAGGTTTGAGGGCCATCACCCAGGCAGTGTGAGTGACCCATGGAGGAGTGTCCCCATGGGACAGCCAACCCCAGCCTCCAGCAGGAGCCAGCCCTGTACCCAAACAGGGCAGCAACCACCACAGCCAGGAGTGCACTGAGCCAGGGCTCTGGCTCCAGAGCATCCCAGTGCCAGCCTGGGGCAGAGCAGAGCATCCCAGTGCCAGCCTGGGGCAAGCATCCCAGTGCCAGGCATGCCCACATCAGCAGAGAGCATCCCAGTGCCAGGCATGCCCCAGGAACAGCAGCACAGAGCATCCCAGTGCCAGCCTGGGGCAAGCATCCCAGTGCCAGGCAAGCCCACATCAGCACAGAGCATCCCAGTGCCAGGCATGCCCACATCAGCACAGAGCATCCCAGTGCCAGGCATGGCCCAGGAGCAGCAGCACAGAGCATCCCAGTGCCAGGCATGCCCCAGGAGCTGCAGTGGGACAGCAGGAGCAGCCAGGGCACTGGGGTGGCACAGCTGCAGCACTGCTGACACCCAAACCAGCACAGCCCCACTCCTGCTGGGCAGCCACTGCTGCCACAGGACGAGGTGCAGCCAGCCAAGGAGCCCAGAGCCATGGAAATGCCATCCTTCAACACAGTCCTGGGAGCTGCAGGGAGCACAGGGGCTGCAGGAGCCCTGGCTGAGACACACTGCCTGTGAGGAGGAGGAAGAGAGGAAGAGGAGGAAGAGGAGGAAGAGGAGGAAGAGGAGGAAGAGGAGGAAGAGGAGGAAGAGGAGGAAGAGGAGGAAGAGGAGGAAGAGGAGGAAGAGGAGGAAGAGGAGGAAGAGGAGGAAGAGGAGGAAGAGGAGGAAGAGGAGGAAGAGGAGGAAGAGGAGGAAGAGGAGGAAGAGGAGGAAGAGGAGGAAGAGGAGGAAGAGGAGGATCTTCAGGGGAGGTTAAAGATCCCCTCTGCTGGAGACCATGGAGTTTTGGGGCCTGGGGCTGGTGGGGAGGGAATCTCTTCCAGTTTATATTTAGCAGCTGAGAAACTGGGGAGGCTTTGCTAAGAAAAGGTGAAGCAAAAGCAAATTAAGCAGCAGCAAGGCTTGGCTGTTGCCTCCTGCTATGCTGTGATGTTTTCATGGCCAATCAGAGAAACCCCACTCTCCCAGCACACCGAAGGAAGCACAAATTGGGAATGATAAAAGCCAGCTCCACCATACATGGATTCACGTCAGCTGCAGAAATGTAATAAAAGATTCCCAACACCCCCTCTTTTGGATTCAGCCTCGGTGTGGGAGTTGAGAAAATCTAGTTTCCTGCATTTCTAACATGTAGCAGCTCCAATGCACTTTAGCTGTCTCCTTTTCCCAGCTTCAGGCACTCCTCCCTTACCAAAGAGAGCAGTCCATGTGTTTGCCCACCAGCACCAGGGCACCCCTGCCAGCTGTGCAGGCAAAGGCACATTTAGCATTTAGCACACATCTTCCCAGTCCAAACAATCGGCCCTAAACCAGAGCCCATTCAGCACAAAAGACTTCCAAAACCCAATAAAAATACACAGACATCAGTAAGCCTCCCATCATCATTCAGCACCATGCAAACGCTGATTTTTCAAAGAGAAATTGCAGCACAAAGCAACTCCTGGGAGATATTTCAGCAGTAAATCCTGGGGCCTCACTGGCTGCCTGGAGAAGCTGGAATGAAGTTCACTGAGGACACTGGAACAATTCCTTTCACAGCTGACACAGCCAGGAAACTACACTGTGCAGCCAGGTTCCCCCAATGGCATCACCTGGAAACTCTACTGTAAAGCAAGGGAAAATAAACACAATTTTTCCTGAACTGAGAGTGGAAATGCCCAACTCTGGCATTTCCAAGCCAAAGCACATTTGCAGATCCAGCTGATGCTCCTGCAGCAGAGCAGGCCTGGGCAATGGAGAGGGAGGTGGGGAGGACACTGCTGGTGCTTGCTGGCTGTCACCCCCTGTGTGCCCTGACAGACGCCCCCAGAGCAGCAGAAAACTGTGCTGGGCTAGGGAACAGCTCTGCCCAGGACATCCTGGCTCATCCCGGCCCTAAAACCAAATCCAGCATGGCCTGGGAGCAAAAAGGGATTCAGAAAACAACCCTGCCACCATCAGCTCCTGTGCCCAGCCGCTCTCCACTGGCCTGGCATTGCCCAGCGTGAGGGCAGCTGGCAGCAGAGCAGGCTGGGCAGGGCCCTGCCCTGTGCTCAGCATGGCCCCAACAGCCCCTGCCACAGTGTGGCTGTGCACAGAGGCTGGGGCTGCTCTGGGGCTGCTCTGGGGCTGCTCTGGGGCTCCAGCACTCCCCTGCAAGTCCCACCTGCCAGAACCAAGGCTAACAAAGGCTCCCGTGGCAGCACAACCAGGGGCAGGGTCCCAGCTCTAACCCCCATCCCCAGGCACTCTGTGTCTCCGGGCATCCTCTCGTTCAGTGGCAAACAGAGCTCTTTGGGAAGCTCTTTCTTTGCCTCACCATGTTTTACACCTCAGTTGCTCCCTCCCACACAGCCCTGCTGTCACTGCACTTTTGTCCTGGTACATGAATGATAACCATTAAAGTGGTTGTAGCAAATGTGCTGCAGGGAGAGGAAGCACATCCCACGTACTACTGAGTGCTCCAGACTGCTCCTGCTCCGTGGGCCACCCCGGGGGCCTGGCTGATGCCAGCACAGAGCTCCTGGGGGCTGCCCTGTTCTGCCATGCTCTGGGGGAGCCCAAGCCATCTTAGAGATGGGAATGGCCATGAAGAGCTTGGCATTTTTACTGCCTTTTATCTAAGGCAGGTACAGGTTTCTACTAGAAACAACCAACAAGTTTCCAGGACTGCTGCATGTAGGGAAATGGTTAAAACATGGTCCCAGATCAGGCTGAACGCTCAGAAATTGGCAATAAGGGAAAAAAGCTTCTGATTTATTTTTAATCTCATGATTTGGAGAGCCTTACTCAACTTTGTCTTTTTCTCAACGTTTTATTTTCAGAACCTGTGTGGATGCCAAATCATGGGTCCGGATCCTGCAGCTATAACCACACAAGTGTGCCTTTGTGGGGGTATTTTGGCTCTGTATGACCATTACACAAAGGTCATCTGCCAAAAGCTGGCTGGGAGGGAGGGCTCATGCTCAGAAGAAACCACTGCCTGCTTTCACCTGGTTCCCAGTACACAGCTCACAGCAGACATGCACCAGCTGTGTCCCCATGGCCGTGGCACCAGCTCCTGCTCCAGCAGTGGGGCTGTTCCACACCACAGCAGCACAGGAGCATTTACCCACACCCACATCCATGCTGTTCCACACCACAGCAGCACAGGAGCATTTACCCACATCCATGCTGTTCCACACCACAGCAGCACAGGAGCATTTACCCACATCCATGCTGTTCCATACCAACAGCAGCACAGGAGCATTTACCCACATCCATGCTGTTCCACACCACAGCAGCACAGGAGCATTTACCCACATCCATGCTGTTCCACACCACAGCAACACAAAGAGCATTTACCCACATCCATGCTGTTCCACACCACAGCAGCACAGGAGCATTTACCCACATCCATGCTGTTCCACACCACAGCAGCACAGGAGCATTTACCCACATCCATGCTGTTCCACACCACAGCAGCACAAACCACATCCATGCTGTTCCACACCAACAGCAGCACAAAGAGCATTTACCCACATCCATGCTGTTCCACACCAACAGCAGCACAGGAGCATTTACCCACATCCATGCTGTTCCATACCAACAGCAGCACAAGGAGCATTTACCCACATCCATGCTTCCATGCCACAGCAGCACAGGAGCATTTACCCACATCCATGCTGTTCCACACCAACAGCAGCACAGGAGCATTTACCCACATCCATGCTGTTCCACACCACAGCAGCACAGGAGCATTTACCCACATCCATGCTGTTCCACACCAACAGCAGCACAAGGAGCATTTACCCACATCCATTCAAGCAGCATCCCTTGCTAACTGACTGTGACACCCCTGCCTACACGTACCTGCCCCATTTGAGGGTGCAGGGAGGGGAACAGGGCAGGCCTTGGGCAGGGCAGGCAGAGCAGCAGGTGCTGTGGCACCACCTCAGAGGAGCATGGACACAGCAGCTCTGGGGAGCAGGGGACACGTTGGTAGAGCCCTCACCTGTGACCTACCCCTGGCAGATTCCTCCTGCACCCCAGCTGTGCCTTGCAAAGATGTCAAGAAGGCTGGCACTAGACAGGGAGCCTTTTTTGGGGCTGTGTGTCTTTTCTGTGCCCAGCACAGCTGCAAGCACTCCACCAGCTGCACACCAACAAGGAGTGATGGCTCTGCCTGCTCCCACTCCTGCCCAGGTAGGCATCCTCTAGTGAGCCTGGAGCCACCCAAGGGCCCCTTCCCCTCCCGGTTTGGGAAAGACCTCACTGCAAAAACACCTGTAACAAAAACACCTGTAACTCCCTCACTGCAAAAACACCTGTAACAAAAACACCTGTAACTCCCTCACTGCCAAAACACCTGTAACTCCGTCACTGCCAAAACACCTGTAACTCCCTCACTGCCAAAACACCTGTAACTCCCTCACTGCCAAAACACCTGTAACAAAAACACCTGTAACTCCCTCACTGCCAAAACACCTGTAACAAAAACACCTATAACTCCCTCACTGCAAAAACACCTGTAACTCCGTCACTGCCAAAACACCTGTAACCCCCCTCACTGCCAAAACACCTGTAACTCCGTCACTGCCAAAACACCTGTAACTCCATCACTGCAAAAACACCTGTAACTCCCCTCGGGAAATCATGAAAATAATGAAAAAGTGAGGGCTCCACACAACTTCTGAACACATCACCGTCCACCAAAGGAAACATCGCTGAGGCAGCTACGGCCTGAGATAAGGGATCAGATTGCATCTGCTTCTCACGTTCAGGGTGTGCGGGCACAAAAGCACAGCGGCCTCAGTACAATGCTGAATTCCCGACACAGCCGGGCGTTCGGGCGTGCTTGGGGACACGGGACACGGGAGGGGACCGAGGTGTCTGACAGAGGAGCACACCTCACACACATCTATCCCCTGCTTCCCACCCGGGCACGGGCAGCCACGGCCAGAGCTGAGCTACGACTTCCAGGGAAGAGCTCTTCATTGTGGCCACGGGAGCCGCGCCGGGGCTCGCACTGGGGAACATCCATCCTCGGGCCCGGGCAGCGCCTGCCGCCGGCACCGGGCACTCGGGGCGCTCCGGGCACACCGGGCACTCCGGGCACATCGGACACTCCGGGCACTCGGGGCGCTCCGGGCACTCGGGGCGCTCCGGGCACACCGGGCACTCCGGGCACACCGAGCACATCGGACACTCCGGGCACTCGGGGCGCTCCGGGCACTCGGGGCGCTCCGGGCACACCGGGCGCTCCGGGCACACCGGGCACTCCGGGCACACCGGGCGCTCCGGGCACACCGGACACTCCGGGCACTCCGGGCACTCCGGGCACACCGGGCACTCCGGGCACACCGGACACTCCGGGCACACCGGGCACTCCGGGCACACCGAGCACATCGGACACTCCGGGCACTCGGGGCGCTCCGGGCACTCGGGGCGCTCCGGGCACACCGGGCGCTCCGGGCACACCGGACACTCCGGGCGCTACGGGCACCCCGGGAGCTCCGGGCGCTCCGGCCGCGCACTCGGTGACACCGGGACCGCCGGCCGCGCGGGGACAAGGCTCTGCTGAGCCCCTGGGGCCGTCCGCACCCACCGTGCCGTCCGTGAATGAATAACAGAGCAGCAGCTCGAACCCTGGGCCAGCCGCGAGAGACGGACCCTGCCGGGCTCCCGCGGGCAGCGGCACCGAGCGCGCAGAACGCGCCCGGCACCGGCACCGTGCAGGGATGGGGCGGGAGGGCCGGGGCACCCCCGGCACCCCTGCCCGCGGTGCCGCTGCCCCAGGGTGCCCGGGAAAGCCGCTGTCCCCCCGCCGCCCGGGCACCTGCGAGCCCCGCGGCCCGGCCGCCCGCACTCACCGGCGGCGGCGGCCTCCAGCAGCGCGGCGGCGCGGAGCAGGCGGTAGTAGCGCTCCATGTCCCCCGCCGAGGTGCCGCCCGCCGGGGGCCCGCCCGGGGCCGGGGCCGGGGCCAGGGCCATGCCGCGGGCAGCGCTCCCCGCCCGCAGCGCCCGCTCCGCGCCCCGGGCCCGACGGGCGGAGCCGCCGCCTCTGCCCGCCCCCGGCCCCGCCCTGGGACCGCCCCGGCACCGCCCCGGCCCTGCCCCGGTACCGGCACCGCCTCCGCCCTGGTACCGCCCCGGCCCCGGCCCGGTACTGACACCACCCCAGTACCGGCACCGGCACCGCCTCTGCCCGCCCCTGGCACCGCTCCGCACCGCCCCGGTACCGGTACCGGTACTGGCACTGCCCCCGGCCCCGCCCCGGTACCGATACCGGCACCGCCGCCCCCGGGCATTTCTTTCCCTTTTTTTTAGCTCCTTACCCGGCTTTTTCCTTTCTGGTTTGTTTGTTTGCTTGTTTGTTTGTTTGTTTGTTTCCCTTTTTCTGCCGTTTTTTCCTTCTTCCATCCCTTCCTCTTTTCCCCCTTTTTTACCCTTTATTCCTTTTTCTTTTTCCCCTTTTTTCCTTTCGCCCTTTTCCCCTATTTCTTTAGTTTAGACCCTTCCCCCTTTCTCCTCCCTTTCCCCCTCTTTTTTCCTTTTTTCTTTTCCCCCTTCCCCCTTTTTTCCATTCCCCTATTTTTCCTCTTTTGCCCCTGATTTTTAGTCTTTTTTCCAGTATTTCCTTCTGTTCCCTCTTTTGTTTCTTCTTCCTTCCCCCCTCCTTTCCTTTCCCTCCCCTTTTAGTCCTTTTTTTTTCTTTAATTCACCATATACCCAGTGCACCCCAGCAAACCACCCTGCAGCTGGATTTACTCCCTGCCTTAGTGCCTACAGCACTTCTGGAGGGGAAAAAAAAAAACCAAACAAAAAACCATTTCCATCCTTTGCAAGCAGCATTCTAGCAAATTCCTTGAACGATTTATGAGCACTACATTAAATTGTACTCCAGCCAGTGCTGGCCAGAGCTCCAAGCACAGCGCTGGGCTGACCCATCAGTCTCACTTTTCCTGATGCTGAGGCTCCAACGATGCCAGCTCATTCTCTCAGGAGCCTGAGCTGCCCAGGAAGGCAGCATGGAAAAGTAGATGCTCCTGTTTTTCCAAAACAACCTTTTAATTATGCTCTTTACTATAATAGCAGCCTTTTTCCAACACTTCAGCAGTCAGGGCTATTAATTAAAGAGCCGTGGTCTAACAGTGGTAATATAAACCCCAGCATCTTTTGGTAGGCCCTTCTCACACCGATACAGAATTTTTCAAGGAAAAACAATCAGCCAGTGCTCCTTGTTGGTGCCACAGCAGGTTCTCACCACCACAGTTTGGGCAGATGACTTTCTGTCTGGTCTTAAAGCACTTCTTATGTGTGTGACAGGGACAGTTCATGTGCAGGTACTCATGAAAAATCAGTCTGATACTCAAGGCTACAAGCCAAGAAAGAGCCTTGCCACATTCCTGCTGTGTTCTTATCACAGGAATGCTGTTTGTCCCAAACTGCCCCGGCCCAGGGAGAACGGGACCCATCCAGGTGCTGAAAGTCCCTGCTCTGCCCCACCTCAGTGCAGGGGATGCTCTGCTGGAGCTGGGGCTCAGCCCCCCAGTGTCACACACCCGCTTCTGACACAGGGTTTGGGGAGAATGGAGCCACCCCAGGAAGATGCAGCTGCCACCCCCAAGGTTTCACAATCAATCAATCAATTTCTTGCTCTCTGAATGGAGGGAAAGTCATTTAGACAGGATCTGGGAGAGGTCTCTGCAGCCCAGCCCCGGCTCGAGCCCCAGGTGGGCTGGGCTGGCCCCAGTGCAGCCAGCAGGAATAGGAACCCTGCACAGCCAGAGCTGCACTGCTGCAAGAACCCTGAACAGCCACAGGAACCCTGCACAGGCACAGGAACCCTGCACAGGCAGAGCTGCACTGCTGCAGGAACCCTGCACAGCCACAGGAACCCTGCACAGCCACAGGAACCCTGCACAGCCAGAGCTGCACTGCTGCAGGAACCCTGCACAGGCACAGGAACCCTGCACAGGCAGAGCTGCACTGCTGCAGGAACCCTGCACAGCCACAGGAACCCTGCACAGCCACAGGAACCCTGCACAGCCAGAGCTGCACTGCTGCAGGAACCTTGCACAGGCACAGGAACCCTGCACAGGCACAGGAACCCTGCACAGCCACAGGAACCCTGCACAGCTAAACAGAGCTGCACTGCTGCGGGAACCCTGCACAGCCAGAGCTGCACTGCTGCAGGAACCCTGCACAGCCACAGGAACCCTGCACAGGCAGAGCTGCACTGCTGCAGGAGCCCTGCACAGCCAGAGCTGCACTGCTGCAGACAGCTCAGCTGACACAGGCAGCCTCACAGCTGGAAAAGCTGGGTTAGCTCAGACTGGAGGGCAACTGCTCATGGCTTTCCCTTATGGGGCAGCTGCTCATGGCTTTCCCTTGTGGGGCAATTGCTCATGGCTTTCCCTTATGGGGCAGCTGCTCGTGGCTTTCCCTTATGGCCACTGAGATTCACAGTTTGGGGCCCTGGCTGCTCACTTTGGGGCATCTCAATGCCCAGCTATCCCAGCAAGGCACTCTGCATCCTCCAGCTGCCCACATTTTACACTGCCAGCAGCCCCTGGGCTCCTCCAGAGCTGTGGTACCCTCTGCCTGCCCAGGAGCTGATAACCTGAGAGAGGAGCAGCAAGGAGACAGATTGAAAGGAAATTCTGACAGCCAGAAATGTGGCTGTTTCTTTTGCAGGGATCTCCTGTCCAGGCCCCACAGCAATGTTAGCACCCTGAGGGTGGCACATACAAACTGGTGTGTGAGGGGCAAGGGCTCTTTAAAGCCGTGGAAAATCTTGACAGCACCTGTTTGCAGAGATTTATTTCATGTGGGTGCAATGCCTCATCCTTAAATCTAATCTTAGGGAGAAGGTGTAGGAAGAACTCCAACTAATTTCATTAATTCCAGATCAGGGGCTGAAAAAAGCCCCACTCAAACAAAATTCTAAAGCTTTTAAATTTGAAAAAAAACCCCAACTTTTTTCTCCCTTTCCCACATTAAGGCTAGAAGGTTGGGTTGAGACTGGAGCCATTATTTGGATTTGAAAGATCACCCTTCAAAAATACCTGTTCAGTCAAGTGCTGAGAACTGGAAAAACAGAGCTGGCTAAACACAGGTTAGAGTCAAAGTGATGTCCAAGGGAATTGCTCACCTCTGGAGTAAGCACAGCCACAGCAAACTACTTGTGCAGAAGAGCAATTAACCTCGGGCTGGTTTCATGAGCAGGGGTTTGGGAGGATTTCTTGTGCAGACTGCAGCATCACCCACTCCAGGGGCACTGCCCAGTGAGGCTCCTCCCAAGCTGGTCCAGGCTGAGCAGATCCTCCTGGCCCCACTGGAGCCAGCCACACCTGCATGGTTTAATCAGGAGGAGGATTTTGTGTCTCCTACTTGAATGTGAAATAAAAACGAGGGGCTCCACTCTGTTCTGCCACTCTCACTTTCCCCCGTGTCAGTCAGACTTGCCTTATTTCTTGTTACAGCTCCTGCTTTTGGGAAGGAACACCCACAGGTGCACACACACACACCCTTCCTCCAGGCCACCGTGTATTTTCCAGCTTAGCAGGTTATCCTGATGTGTGAAAATGTAAAGCAAAGCCCCATGCCAGCAGTGGCTGCATGTCCTGCAACAGCTGCAGGGGACAGCGGGGACAGGGACACCGTGACCCCTCCACGTGCCAAGAGCCCTCACAGGCCAACAGCCCGGCCTTCAAAACCTGCTGTCCTTGTAAAAATCACCGTACAGCACGACGCTGCTGCTCCTTTCCGACCAGAAGGGCTACACGGGTGTTTGAAATGCTAATTTTGGTGCTTTCTGAAGCACTGGTGACCTGCGGCCAGCCCCCATCCACAGCTCCTGTCCTGCCAGCCTGGCCAGCCAGCTCAGCGAGCTCCCCTCCACCCTGCAGACATTTTCACTATCACTCCTGGCGCTGTTCAGATTCTCAATGCGTGTATCTGGTTTCCAATAGTACTCGGGAAAGGTTAGAGTTTGTTTTAAATAGCTCAGCCATCTGTCCTGCGGTGCCTGATGGGAGCTGCAGGCATCCAAGCAGCCAAAACAGAATTTTTCAAACTGTCAGGTTCTCGTTACAAACATTTCAGCTTGAAACAGAGCCGTGTCCTTAAAAAGAAAGTTAAGCCTATAAATTTCTTGTGCATTACACAAACACTGTGAGTCGTGCTTTCGCAGTTTCCTTGTGTTGTTTGAATTTGATCAATGCAAATATTGGGCCTGAACCTCACCAGCACCAGGCACTTTGCAAACCTCATTTGTGTATTTCGAGGCTTTGAACTAAAAATTACTTATAACAGGCAGCCATGAGACAGAACCAAGAACCAAAACAGCAGTAAGGAAAACACTTTGTGAATGGAAATCAGGCACATGGACCTACATCAGCTCCTAAATGCCAGCTGAAGCCCTGGGTTCACCTATTCTAGAAAGTTAAATCAATTTATTCACTTAATTCACAGGACTCACTTTCATAATTAAACATTCATTTTGAGGGAAAGGAGTTGAGAGCACACAGGCCAGCTATGTGCAGCAGCTGATACCCACAACTGCTAATACACTGCTGGAAAAATAAAAAATGTATGAGAAGCAAGCAGTGTTTCCTTAGGCAAATGCTGCTCCACATCAGACAACCAAGCATGGCCCTGCTGGCACCTACCCCACTGTGAAAATGCTGATTGTGCCCCTCGTACTGCCCTGGAAAAGTCCACACAATCAACTACCCCCGAGGAGTATCCAAGGAGATGAGAGAGACAATAAATATATATTAATCAGAACAACATACCAAAGTTTATTGATTACTTCAAACAAAAGTTTCTGTAATGAAAAAAGAGCAAGTTGCATTCATAAAAGGTAACATTCACATTCAATTTCCTTGATATAAAGCAACATAAATGTATAAAATTGCATTTAAGTGAAAAAAATGTAAGGTTGCAGTCCTTTTTTGCAAGAAGCTGAAAATGTATCTGCTCATTGCCTGTATATAATTTACATTTTCTATACACTACATGGTTTTTTAAAAAAATTCATAGCTGGGAAATTGGATAAATGGTGCAGTATTAGGAAAGTTTTTCAACTGTGTGTATACAAATTCAATTTGAAGCTTTTATGCAATTCCAAGTCATTTATAATATTCTCATAATGATTAGGATTAGTTTTTGAAAAGTCGCTATGACTACACCAAGCTCCACTGTTATCACGTAAGAGTTTTAGAGGGAATCTTAATTACTTTCCTTATCTTTCAGTGTCACTAGTCAGTGATAAAACTTCAACAAATTATTATGAGAAAACCCCAGCCTTTTTTCCTTCAAGTTTCTCCACCGAAAAGCCTGTACTGACCTTGACTGTACCTGGGGGCACCGTGAGGGCACCAGGGAACCCACCAGAGCATCCCTGTGCCACCGCTGCCGCTCCAGTCCTGCTGCCTCACACCTCACAGACCTGGTGAGCACTTCTGCCTCTCTCCAGCCTCAGAAGGGGCCTCCTGTGTCCCCTGAGCCACCCACAACAGCCAGAACTCTGCTTTTGCCATTGCTGAGTGACAGGGATCAGCTCTCCTGCAGGACCAGGGCAGCCCGCCTGTCCTGGCACCCAGCCCTACACCAGTGCACTACCTGAGGATCCAAGCCCAAGAAAAACTGCATTTTCCCCAAAAGAGCTGCAATTCAAGACACTCCACATGAATTCCACCCTGCACACCTTGGGTTTGAACATACAGCTATTGCAATGGGTTGTTCCAGCTGGAGACAGGACACTTGGAAAGGCCAAGATTTGGTTCTCAGAAGGCTCTGTCTTGAGACAGGCAGCAGAAATTATCCTGGTTACATGACTATTTGAACAGTTCACACACACGTCAGGTTCCACTGCTCCCACTGACACCACCAATGGAATCCCAGGGGAACAGACCCTGACCCTTGGAGTAGAGCACGACACAAAGCAAACTGAGAAGCAAGGTGTCAAGCTTGGGACCATTCGGGCTTGGAATGGCTCTGAATCACAGGAATTAGGCATTTCAGTGCCCGTTTTTCAGAGGTTATGTAAACACAAGTCAGCAACCGTGTATTTAAGGAGAATGGTTAGATTTGGCATGTAGAGCACATCTCCATTGCATTCATCACATACTTCATCTGTAGGCACCACATTTCTGCAAGGAAAGCTGAGCACGGGACAAGGTCTGCAAGTCGAATTCTAGGTCTGTGAAATGAGCTAGGAAAATGGGAAAATCAAAGAGAAGCAGGAAATGAGAGCTTTGCCCATGGGCACATGCTGGCAGTGCAGCTCCTGCCCCGCATGCAGCAGGCCATGCACTGAGGCCAGTGCAGGGTGTATGATACAGTGCTCCTGTCCCTCCATCCCTCCCGTGCTGGGCGGGGGCAGAGCAGCCCCAGGGACTGTGCACTGCCCTCTCCCACTCAGGTAAGGCCATCCAACATCCTCATGATGCACGAGAGGATTTGCCAGCAGCCGAACCGCAGGGATGGCAGCCAGAGAGCAAGACTCGATTCTTCCAACAATTAACAGTCTGCAGTTCAACAAATTTGGTGAGGGGAATGTTCTGTCTATCCCAAATTGTTCTGTTGACACAAAGCTGAGCGAGCAGGAGCCAAACCCAGCAGCAGTGCAGAGCTGGCTGCTTCTGAAAGGAGCCCCCAAGCTTCTCCTAGCAGCTCCTCTGGGGGACATCAGCACGAGGCAGGGACTGTCTCACCACCCAGCAGGGGCACACAGCCTGCTCTGTCACTGCTCGTGACTTAACACAACAAAACAAGCTGCTCTTTCCACACGTGAAGTATCAGAGAGAAAAAAAAAATATTGAGAGTCAGGCATCTCACCTCTGCTGTGCAGAACCTAAAGAGGAAAGTTCCTACTACCATGGTACAGGTAGATTTAAAAAGAACATGCCAATTTAAAAAACAAAATGTAAAATGAAATCAGGTTCATGTATTCAATTTTAATCTGTCTTCTTTTTTCTTAGTGCAAATAACTCAAGATGCAGTTTTATACAGCTGCAGGTTGACAGGCACAGCCCATGTCCCTGGGATCAGCCAAGGACCACACTGTCCCTCACCCTTTCAAGTGCTGGAGCCACTGCACCGTGCAGTAATGCAAGCACAGCCACAGGAGCCTGGGCACTGGGGCTCAGAGTCTGGCACAGCTCAACTTCTGGGACTCCTTTTCCCCCACAAAAGCTTCCTTCCATCACAAACAGCCACAGAACACCTTTTCTTCACTCTCCAGCAGGAATAAACCATCAGCAAACCGGTTGTGGGAGGATGCTCTGGCACTTCCAGCACTGCAGGTCTTCACACGGACACCACTGCTGTGGACACACCACAGACTGTTTCCAGCTCCACCTGGAGGAGAGAATGGCCAAGATTTCTCCCCAATTTTCAGTGATCCTGCTGTGCCCATCTGGGAACCCATGGCTGGGGATGGCAGCTGCCAGCCAAGGCAGCACAGCCCCAGCACCAGGACCAGGGAGGGGCTCCAGGGCTGCATCCACCTTCTGTGTGAGGGCAGCAGCCTCTTCCCAGTGCCTTCGGGGGGCTGCAGGGGAATGTGACTGGGTTGAAGTCTGTGCTACTTCTTTGGTCAGGCAGAGCAGGAGCTTGAGCAGCCCTGCTGCTCTCGGGCAGATCTGCAGCAGGCACAGAAGCCCCACAGTGTGAGATGGGGCTGGCACTGCACTCTTGCACTTTGATCCATGCTGTTTGGGTGAACTCCTAACGATGCTGTCTCAGCCTCCAATGATGCAGGATTTGGCAGAACTGGTTTTTCTGGGAGGGCAGGGAAGCCTCAAGACCAAAGCCTAACGTGGGGCCAGTGCCCTGGCTGCTCTCCCAGCAGGCTGCTTGCAGTCCTTGGTGCTATCAAAGGTCACTGCCAGGTTAAAACCATGGGGTTCCTACAGCATGACAATGTTTGTGTGGAGCACTTTAAGGTATCCTGAGAGGATATCTTTCTGCCAAATTAGTAACAGCATCTTCAGCCTTCACATAACCATTCTCTATACGTTTGTATGACACTAACACAGGCAGATCAAAGGGGCCAGCCTGCAAAAATCAGAAGGAAAACAAACATGTATTGCAACTGTTACATTCCCAAACCCATAAACCTTTCCCTGGGTTATTAAAAAAAATTATATATAGGAGGAGAAGAATGATTAGGCCATGATAAAAGTGCCAAATATCATTCACAACCAAGTAATCACATGATAAATAAATTTTCACAATTTGCAAAACGCTGCATGAAGTCCAGAAGTGGCATCTGCCCCACTGTCCCCTGCAGCTCCTGTGCTGGCCCAGCCACCTCCCAACAGCAGTCTGCCCCAGTATGTGGTGGTGGAGAGCACCACCTAATGCCAGTGGGGAAGGGCTGGCTGCACAGGCTGGGTGCCAGCTGCACTGGAGGCTGGCAAGGCTGGCTGCTGGCCCTGCCATGCCCACAGAGCTGATTTCTTTAGCAGCAGGGCTGGGCACGGGGGTGTGAGAGGTTTGTAGATAGTCTGCAGGTTTATGTTTGCAGCCCCCCACACATAACATCTCTCCTAAGTGCAGAATTGTGAATTCAATTAGGCACTTTTACTTCTCTTATTCTGCTATTTGCTCACTACAGAGTTGACAATCAGCTCGTAGGAGGATGCTCTGTGTGTGCAGACACACGGACACCGAGACACGCCTCTGTCCCATGTGCTGACACACACAGACAAGTACACGTGTTTAGTTCCCATCTGTGCAGATGAATTAAAACATACTTATTTCTATCTGACAGAACAGCATGCACCCTAGAGAAAGGGATTTTGGTACCATTCAGATGCAATACTGGAATCATTTTAACAACTGAGATTTCCATCCTTCACAGTAACGTATCAGCTTTTATAACCAGTGTTAGCATGATTCAGGCTGCACTCAAATTAAATTTTGTGCTAATACTAGACTGAAGCAGCAGTTAGATTGAAAGATTTGTTTACATATTGCCAAATATTTGAAAGGATCTGTACAGATATGGGATTCTGAAGTTGGACAGTACAACATTCCCAAATTAAAATGCATCCCAAGCATTGCATCTCCATTCCACAAGGACAGGTGCCCCACACCGAGAGTCAAGAGGATTACAAGAACCATGGTTTAATTGATTTGGAGGGGGTTACATTTGGTTAATCAATGCCTTTAAAACCATCCCAATCCTCAGGACAGGGTACCTGTTACAACACATTAGACTCATCTGAGAATGTTCTTAAAAGAAGAGGTCTGACAGAAGGTCTGGCCGACAATGAATCAGGTGCCTTCCTGCTGCTCTGCAACAGCGAGGCAAAGAGACTTATAGCACACGAGCCCTGGGCCTGCCTGGTCACACAGTGCAGGACACACAGCCCCTCTCACAGCTGCCCCGTTTCACAAGGGATGGGGCAGCACACCCTGACCAGCACTGCCTGGGTCTGCAGTGCCAGAGGCATGGGGGGTGCTCAGAAACTGCCCTGCTCCTCAAAGTGTTTGCAGATTCACGCTGCAGGTGCTTTTGAGGGAGCAGAAGACATCTCTGATCTCCTCACAACTGGTATTTTAGAACAGCAAGAAATGGTGGAGAGCTGCAGTGAACCCAAACACCAGGGACAGGCAGTCAGGGTGCTTTGCTGTGGGTGACCCCACCAGTCCCACAGCCAGCAGGTCCAGGACTGGCCCTTGATGTGAGGCTGGTGGGCTGTGGCTTGATCACTCACACAAAGCACAACAGCAGCACTGACAAGTGGGATGGACTGGGGAAGCTCCTCCTAGGTCAGACAGCCCTGAGCCATTGGACAATTCACCCAGAGGACAACCAGCATCAATTCCACCTTGTCCCACTCCTGTCTGGTCCACTGAGACAAAACTACAGCAAGGAAGGAGAGCGTAACCAGCTTTGTCTGTGTCCACCTCACCTGGACACCCTGAGCACGAGCAGCTCACCCAGCTGAGCTGCAGCAAGAGACCCAAGGGCAAGAGACAGACGAAATATTTAAGCAGAAGATTTAAATTAAGGCAAAAGGTGGGGGAAAGCGAGGTTCTGCTGTGTGAGCACATCTAAAGGGGCGTTTTCAGGAGTTAGGCATTAGAAGGAAGAAAAAAGCAGTGAGCAAGCAACACATTGCGACTCAGAAAGGAAATCACCTTATTCACTCCAAGAAAAGCTGTGATTGCTGGAAGTTTGAGAAAGCATGAAGATAGTGGATGTTCCTGAGGAAGGAAGGCGCTTCGTTACCTAGTTCACAACAGCACAAAAGACAGAAAATTGCAGTACAAGAAAGAGAAAGGCAGAAACCAAGGAAAACACAAATGCGCCTTGCAGTTAAAAAAACAAACAGAACCAAAACAAAATAAAAACAACCACCACATTACCACACAGAAAATTTAATAAAGGCCGAGCAGAGCTGATGTGCTGTTATAGGACACTGGGAGTGAAACCCTGTCCCTGACTGGGATCAAGGGCAAATGCCCAACAACCTGGCCTTAGTCTTTGCTCCCCTTCCAGAAGGGACCCTTGGCCACCAAGCTGTGGTTCAGGCTCCCATACAACGTCCCTAATTTTGGTTTTCACTGTGTGCTTCCCTGGGGACACTGATCTTTATTTTGTTTCAATATTAAGGTCAGGATTCTTAACAAGGGTTTTGATTTGAAATCATCGACCTGGTCCTAGATGCCTTTACAAATCAGGCAGCTGACTCTGGTGTCTGATGGCTGGCACAGATATCCAGAGCTGGTATCTCCTTCAGGCACTTACAATAAAGCTCTTACTCAAAATGTACATTTAAATATGGCTCAGCCTATGTTTAGTTTGGGATGCACATCTGAAGAGACTTTTCTAGTTGACACTCACTTTGCTTTGCTAAGTGATTTCACAAGAGCCTTTGTTAAATGAATAAAAAGCACTCTTGAAAGTAAGTATTGCAAGAGGGGCCAGATCTTTGCTCAGCAGCTGAAGGCAAAAATGGGTCACCCTCCCAGGTGAGCTGAGCTGGGGCTCAGAAATCCCCAGGTCACCCTTGCAGGGCACTGGCCCCAAGCTCTCCTATGTCTGCAGTTGAGAGCAACTCACTCCCAGCCCATTCAACAGGGGTGTCCAGCTGGAAACTACTAAATCACACCCAAGTGGAAGGTACATGGATCCTCACAAAACACAACCACAGCTCTCTCACCATCTCCCCTGCTTTCACCTTCAGTGATGCCCCATCCCTAGGAGAGTCCAAGGCCAGGCAGGATGGGGCCCTGGGCACCCTGATCTAGGAATGGCATCCCTGCCCTGGCAGGGGGCTGGACTGGGTGATTTCAGGGAGCCTCCCAACCCAAAGCTTCCTGTGACTCCTCAATGGCCAGGGGTGGGGGTTACCTGACTGCATGTGAGCCCAGCCCACGCCCCTTCAGCTGTGCCCTGCTGCAGCCCTGGCACAGGAAAACCCCAGGTGTGAGCAGAGCTGACCCTGCTCCCACTGCACAGCACCTGGGGACACAGCCAGGGGAGCAGCCCTGCTGTTCTGACACAAAAACAAACAGCTCTTCCCAGGACAAGATAAAGGGTGTCTGGTGATCAGTTCAGGCTGGACAAGGCCTATGCTCTTCTCTAGGAGACACCACATTCCCACCCAGGGAAGGCACAGCTTGACTCTCTCCCTGCTGCAGATCTAGGCAGGATTTTTAGAATAACTTTTGGACATGTGAAAGAGCAAGGCAAGACTCTAGAAAGCCTTCCTTGAGACATGAGTGGTATGTGCTATTGTTAAAGGTTCACATCTGGTGCCTAAGGGTAAGAACAGTCTTCCTAAAAACACAGTGTGATACATCACCTCCGTTCCTTACCTGATGATTTTTCTCTTTTATATTTTTTAAAACTATTAGAAGAATTTCTGGGAAAAGGCTGATAAAGATCAGGAGAATTATTGCCAGCCATGTGGAAACAGAAGTCAGCATATGAGCAAATACAAAATACATTCTTTGCTGCTTCAAGAAAGGCCTGAAAAAGAAAGGATACAAATAAATTCTGGTTAACATGGGTTTTCCAAGAAGATCAGAACCAAAGGAGACTTCAGGTAAAGCTATTAGCAGTTCTGCCTCCCTTTCAGACACAGATGGATACAGCACAGAAACACACTGTCCATCCTTCTCCTAATGCATCTCCTGCCTCCAGCTGCACTGTTTCTAAAAGTGCCATGATCCATTTTGCATCTTCCACGGCTGTTTCTTTTCAGGGTGGGAAGGGGTTTGAATTTAGCCACCATCACTGATAAATTATTCACCTCATCAAAAATCAGGACATTTTATTTCAGTGTCAGGCTTGGCTATAGCTTCTGGTTTGGTTTTGACAGGGGAAATCCAGAGTCTCCCAGTCACAACAGGTTATTTGCCCCTTCCTCCTTTCCTTGATGAGGGAGAGCAACCAAGAGCTGCTTGTGAAAAACACCTCATCAGTAACTCATGACAAGGATCCCCAAGCTGTTTCTGCTTACTGTTAGATCAAAAATATTGAGCTATGCAAGTTAAACAGTAGGAAGAGTTTTCAGTAGAAGATTCACATTTAGGATAGAGATGTGGCCAGATTGCAGATCTGGATCTGTTGGTCAGCAAGAGTTAACTGAAGAGCTAAAGCTTGTGACCTCCACACAAAATACTGAAATCTGTTTCACATCCTTATTAGCAGGTTGCTGGATCAGGGATCCAGCCAATATCCCATGGCAAAGCAAAGGTGTAAAACAGAGGTGCTGTGAATGTCAACTGAACATTGACTGCAGCACAGGAAATCCAAAACTGTCATGTTTGTAATGTACTAATGTCACCTGCTTTTGCAACACATGAAACCTACAATCCTGGGTGCACTCACATCAATGAGAACTTCTCCTACTCAGATCCATCATTTCAACACCAGGACCTGGCTTTCTCCTGCTTATTTTCCCCTCTGTCCCAGAGGACCAGGTCCCCTTTGCCCTGCATCTGCCTCACCTGCTCCTTCTGTTTCACTGAGGTTCTTCCCACCACAAGTTCTTTCTGTCTCTCTCCTCCACATGCACAAACAGACCCTAAAAGGTTTCCTCTAGAACCCCCCAACAAAGACAAGAGCCTCAAGCAGCAGAAAAGCAAACACCTCGTGCCCAGGCCGAGCACCTGGATGATGCCCAGGGTGTTCTCTCTTGGAGGCTCTTCCCTCTGCTGGGCTGAGCCTCCTCCCACAGCTCTCATGGTGCAGCAGCCCTCCTCCAGCCCTGCCCTTGGGGCTGTGGGGGAGGCAGCCCTGTCCAGCCAGCAGGGGAAGGAGCAGCCCCTGGCACCTGCCAGTCTCAGGATGCCCTGAGGAGGGGGTGCTGCACTGCCAAAGCCAGCACTGGGCACTGCCCTAACCGAGGGGAAAGGGAACGGTACTTGCCAAATGACTCCTCCCCAAAAGAATGAGAAAAACACATAGAAAGCAAGGGAGCCCCAAATCACAAAGTGGTTCATCCACGTCCAGAATCGGGTATCTAACGCTAGCTGTGGGAACAAGGAGACAAAAACAGGCTTTAGATGCACAGTGCATTGCATTGTATTTATGTGACATTTCAGACTGGTTTCACATTAAGGCTGAAGGTTCTCCAAACAGCTACCTCTGTGCATATGGGCACCAGGAAAAACATTTTCAATGTCCACAGTCTGGCACAATGTTAGCAGGGAAACAGTGGCGTTCTAATTGTAACTGACACTATTAAATGGAATAAATTTGATGCAACCCCTGATCCTACAGGAAAGAAACATCTAAAGGTTACAGGGATTGTAATTGCCTCTTGTCACCACCTGCTGTCCTGAACCAAACACAAAAGACCTTTTGTAAGGTCTTATGCAAACAGTTTGTTCTGGAAAGCTCCATGAAACAAAATAGATTTGCTATTGTTATTTGACACATGTGCTTTTGTGATCACTTTGGCACTCAGCCTTGTCTGAAACAAGGTGGACAAACCCAAATTCTCTATTGCTCCTCTCCTCTTGCTGGAACTAAACATCAAGAGGTGAAAGTGTGAGGAAAAGTCAACCGTAACCAACTGCAGTCCTCAAAAGAGGGGAAAAATAGAAAAATAACTTAAACAAAACAAACACTAAAAGAGCACAGACTACACAAAGGAAAGTATAAGCAGGTTCTGCCTCTATGGGAGAAGATTTAAGTGTGGTGGGAAATACTCAGACACTTGAGCACATCCAGCCCACGGTTTCACAGTGCACACCAGCCTTGGAAAGGCCTGCAAGGAGTGCCCGAGAAGGAAGGGAGGGAGGTGCTGACCTTGAGAGTGACGGTGAACACCAGCACGGTGAAGACAATGGTCCCAAAGGTCCAGTTCCCAAACACCTGCAAAACACACGGCACTGCCACAGCGTCCTGGCCTCCTGGGCAGGCACAGCACGGGGACAGGGACGGGCAGGGAGCAGGGGAGGGCAGGGACAGAGCCACAGAGCCACAGAGCCACGGGACAGGGACACGGGCGCGCGGCAGCTCCCGGCACGCGCCTCGCACGCCACCCTGAGCCATGCAGTGCCACAGACAGACAGGGGACAGAGCTGGGACGTGACAGGGACAGCCTCCTACTAACAGCAATGTCAATGAGGACACGAGTCACTGCACCACCTGCAGCTCAGCGTTTCTTGGCCATTTACTCAGTTTCTGCTTTCTCGCCACACCCATCATCATCATCATCATCATCATCTCTGCAGTCCCCTTGCAGAAGGCACCAGTGGGTACTGGTGCTGTCCCAGCTGGTTTGTTTGTGGGTACTGGGGACTATGCACACAAAGGAAAGCAGATACTGTCTATAAATCCAGTGATGGCAATGAATGGGAGAGATGCTTACCAAAGGCTGTCAAGTTCTGAATGCATACATTAAAACAGAAAGTGAAATGTAAAAGTTTCCAAAAAATGCAAAAAAATTAAAGTCAATAGGAGTGAAAAACGAGTCAATCAAACATACATGGATATTATGAACAATTGCTGGTAGCAGTTCTTACAGGCATAAGTGTTTACAGAACAGGACATAACCACAGATCTTATTGCAGTGCCACATAGATTTAACCTCTGAAGGCATTTGCAGAACACATCAGTGCTTCGTGTTTCATTCCAATCCAACCAGAATGGCTACAGATACAGAAGAGCACTGATCTGACAATACAGGGGCTTGGCTGCATATACTGGGGCCATAAGTGCTGGCAGTGATGCAGTGTATGGATGTACATATAGAAATTTCATCAGCTTCTCTCCAAGTGTTAGCCACTAAAAAGAGTTTTGATGTTTTCAGGGGTCACTTGTGATGGTGTAAAGAAGTTTCCCATCAGCCAAGATCTAATAACACACTGCATATTCCCTTGGGGAAAGGGTCCTGAAACCACTCAGGCCATCTGAGCAGCTGCCCTGCACTAGTGATTTGCTCTGTACTCAGTTAACCAGCAAAATAAGAAAAAATGAGAAAAAAAGGAAAAATAAAAAAACCCTCCATCTTTTTTCCTCCTCTTTCTGTGCAAGTTAACCCCAGCAGCTCCCACAGCAATGCAAGTGCTCATCCCCACAGCAGAGGCACAAGCAAGCAGGCAGCAGGGACAACAACACCCTGCTGCCACCAGCAGCTGAGGACTTGTGCTGGCTCCAAAAGAGAGCAAAAGGCCAGCCCAGCCCTCCCTGGGGCAAAGAGGCTGAAACCAGAGCCCCAGGCACGCACAGCACACAAGGAGCCCTGCACCACGGCTGCCCTAGGGAGCACCATCATCTCAGCAAGGGGGGCTAACTCAGCTGCTCACAACCAGCCCAGCACGTGCTCAGCTCCAGGCTGTCCCTGCTGGAAGGACAGACAGACACTGCCCTGCCCTGGGCCAGTGCCTGGGATCCCACACAGGAGGGGAGAGCACTGTGCAGAGTGTTGAACAGAGCTGAGTGTGAGCCCAGTCCTTTTACCTAGTGAGTGAACCAGCTCTGCCCCGTTTCCATGGCGATCTGGAAAGGTTTTATTTCAAGCATTTGCTGCAGGATCACACCATAAGCAAGGCTCCACTGTTGGACAAGACTGGAGACATAGTGCACAGCTCAAGCAGATATTCCCTGCCAGCACATCAGAGGCAGCACACAACACAAACACTCATCTTCCTCTCTCTGGGGCCATTACCTTTCCGTTGTCTTCCAAGGACGAGTTTTGGAAAAGAAAATAAACCCCAAAGAAAAACACGAGTCCTTCAAAGGCGCCCAGAAAGGTCCAGTAGAGGAAGGGCCTCCACTGCAGCATGGCATTGTCTGACACCTTCCTGCCAAGAGATGGAGTAACAGCACCATCAGCACAGGCCAGGCTGTGCTGCAGGCTCCTCACAGCAGGGCTGGGGGCTTGGAGCCAGCCCTTGCAGAGGAGCCAAGGGGGGAAACCACAGAAATACCTGTCAGGACATAAAGAACACTTCTAATATCAGCTGCTGATCATGGCAAATCACAAGAGGTTCAGCATATGAATTGTTTTGTCTTTCTCCTCTAGTAAAACTTGGATGAAAAAAGCACAAAGTGAACAGAGGCAATGCTGTCCTGAACCTCTCCTACAGCCCCTATGCTGCCCATGGTAACTGACATTTTCTGCTAAATTTTAAAAGCAGGGTAAGGCTAAAGAGCAGCTGTATGGGATGCATGAAATCCGTGGTGTGTTTCCCTCTTTTTGTTGAAAGCACAAAGTCCTTTTCTGAGAAAAGCTCTGCAAGTCCCGTTCCCTGAGGTGGTGTTTTTCTGCACAGGCTGAAAATAACCTCCTGAGTTGTATGGTGGGTGTTTTTATCACAGGGGTTGTAGCAGGAGGCTCCTGGCTGAATGCAGGATGAGATCTGGCATGGAGGCAGCAGCAGCAAATGGATGGGCCATGATCAGAGCTCTGCAGGGACCACACACAGGGCCTGGGGAGTGGAGGGTGGCTGTCAGGGCAGGAGGGAGTTAAAAACAGCTCCCTGCATCATTATTTTTTCACATTACTTTCTGTAAAGTCCCCACCTTTTCTGCATTATTCTCCTTAACTCCTAAAGCAATACATCCACTTTCAGCAAGATGCACTTTGCACGCCTGTGTGGTGCTGGGCTCGTGTAGCTGCAGTTTCTGAAATGAGATCCTATTGAAACCCACACAGGATGATGCTGTGACCACACTCTAACATGTCACAACGTGGGTCTGAGAGACCAGCAAGGATAAACCAGACTGGAAGCGTGGGGTACTGCAAGCACAGAAAATACAAGCAGCTTCCTCCCTGTGAGCTCTGTTTTGCATTCCCATTTCTGTCCTGCAGTGCTCGTGGTAAACAGCGTTTTCCAGAGTCAGGATCTGCACTGCAGCAGCTCAGCACTTCCTGCAGCAGCAGCACATGCACACTCTGAATACCCCAGCCAGGCTGTTCCCCTCCACACACAGCCCAGAGCCCACCAGGGGAAGGCACAGGGGCTGCTGCTCCTGCTCTCTGTCGCACAATATTCAATTACCAAGCTAGTTAAATATCCAGACCGTGAGGGAATATAGAGCTCTAATCAATCATGGCCCTGAGTGTTTGCTTCAGAACCACCCAAGCCCCTTCCCAGCCTCACAGCCCTTGCTGCATTCACTGCTGTTTCTATACCTAAGGCAATGTTCACACAGTATTTCAGGCACCTGGTAACTCCCTTTCCCTTTGCTGTCTGCAGAGATCACTCTTGGCTCGAGCACAGCTGTGCCACACACAGCTCCTCCACTGCTGAGGAGCATCACACCACAGTGGCAGGGCTGGCACGGGCCACTGCCCAGAGCAGCCCTGACCTGGCTTCTTCCCCAGGGCTGAGCTGACTGCCAGGCCAGGGAATTGGCAACAGGGAGGCCTGGAGAGGGGCTTCCTCCAGAAAACATCTTCCTTAGTCTTTGCTGAAGGGTGCCCCAAGCACGTGTGTGGGCAGGGCTGGCAGGAAGATGGAAAGCATCTCTGTTTCTGGGGAAGTTTGGAGCATCTCCCTGCTGCAACCAAGGAGAGAAAACAACAGGCAAAGCAGAGGGAGACAGTCTAAGCTGTCCTTTTCCTGGGCAACGTGGCAGGACACGGTGTGTGGATTGATGAACAGAGATCCCTGGGTTCTGACAAGGGGACCTGGCCTGTGGAGGGGAAGCCTGGGGGACCACATCCATTGAGACAAGCTGAGAACCACCTGCCTGAGCTGGGCTTCAGAAACATTCATCTTCCTGAAAATGAATGGATCTGTTTTCCTCCTGAAGGCTGCACCTCCCCTCCCTGCATTGCACACCCCATCACGTGCTTGGCTCAAAGGTAACGTGAATGAATGGCCTGGCCACACTCACAGCTCCATTTTCTTCTGGATGAATCCCACCTACAGTTTACCCTTCACAGAGATACAGCAGTGCAGTTTGCTAGACCAGATACTGTCAGAGAGCATAAACAAGCAGAAATAGGCAGTAAACACAAGGCTGCTCAGCCTGAATGCAGGAACAGCAGAGCCAGAGGGACAGAAATGGCTTTTTCTGCCCTTCATGGTGATCCCCATCCCAGGACAGGGACACCTGTCCTGCTCCTGCTTACACTCCTGCACCCAGACAACTCAAACCCCAGGTACAGAGGTGAGCAGAGGCTTGCCCAGCCCAGCAGTACTCACATGTAGAGCTGAGGGTCCGAGGTCAGGGTGTCAATGCTGATGTGCTGCTCCAGGAGGCTGTAAGCCAGGATAGGCAGTGATGTGAAGCAGATGTTGTACATGGTCAGATAAGCAGCATCGTACAGTGGCTGGGAGGAGGAACAAAGGGTTACATGAGACAGACAGAAAAAGGCCTCTCCACAAAGAAATGAAACCATAAATTACCAGCCTCTGCATACCCTCTGTCACACAGATCCCCTCCTTTGTCACCCAGCACAGCCTCATTGGATGGAGCTGTGCTCTGTGCAGTGCAAGGGGGCACAAGGCACCTGCAGTGCCCAGGAACCTGCCCCACTGCAGGAAGTTTTGTAACTGGCTGGTCTCATCTCCAGCTTATCCCCAGAAAAACAGGACTGAACAGCCCCTGTCACAGCTTTCCTCTTGCTGCTCCTGTGCTGCCATTTCTATTAATACATCTGATGCCTCCTGTGGCTCTCTAAAGACTAGACTGGTTTAGAGGAACTATAGCTCCTTTTTTTAAAAAAAGGCAAGTGTTTCTGCCAAAACAAGCAGAGAATTCTCTCTCACCATTCACTCTTCCTGTCACTTTTGAACCCCAATAGACACAAAAGCCCCTTAAGTTGACACGAAAGCCAAAGCTCCTGTCTCCAAGCACATGAACCCACTCACACATGGATCTGCCCCTCTGATGTTTACTTGGATTAAACAAAGCTCTGCTAACACCCATTGTGTGTCTTCTTTTAAAAGACAGAAAGAACGAACCATTCTTCCTTCTGAGTGACATTTTTAATGCACTGAAATGCAGCAGAGGAGACAACATCAAGAAACTGCTCAAAACTCGTTCTTGTAAGAAAAGCAGAAGTAGCAAAATCAGGCACTGACAAACCAGCCAAACCCTTCTCTCACTGCTTCAGGAAGGTGTCCACCTGTGCTTACAGCTGGAGGATGGGAAAGGAAAGAAAGCAGATTGCTTTCTTTTCAGTTATGGCCTCAAAATATTATGTTCCAGATATGGTGCTGAGCAACAAGGCCAGCTCCTACTGTCCCCTAGAGCAAGGTGGTGAAGGGACAGGATGCCAAAAGCCAAGCCTCTGCTAGGAGGCCTCATCCTGCCACTTGCTTTTTATCTTGCCTTTATAGACAAATTAGTGGAAGTTACCTGCTGTGAGAATCCACAAAAGAACTGGTATAAAAACTGTGGTAAAATGAAGCAAAGGTTCTGGGAAAACAAAAGACAAATGGTCAGCAGGGAAGCACTTGACTTCTCAGTTTACACCCAAGTAGTTTTTCCTGTTATCAGACGTTAGTGTCTGACATTACAACATCAGACAAGGTAGGGCACTCGTTCAATCAAGCACAAAACCAATCTGTGAGCAGTTAGTACCTGCAGGAGACACTAGAATGCTCACATTCCTCTGGGAGCACTGTTTTCAATGGACAGGCACATGGCAGGCACAGCCTGTCCCAGGGAGGGAAAACAGAGCTACAGAATATCCCACACATTTTTTTCCTGTTTATTATTTTATTCTACTGCCAAAGAAATGCACAGGATAAACAAAGAAATCAGCTGTACACTGCCCCTTACCTTATAGAAGAAATACTGTACAAGGTGTGCTATTCTCACATAATATAAATGCCCATGTGCTAGTAGCAGTTTTCTTAAATGTTTAAACTTTGGCACAGCATAGTCACTGTTTCTGGAGGCCTGGCGTCCTTCTTTGCCTTTTATCCCTGCAGACAGAAGCATGGCAAGGGTTAATCCCAAAGGGCTGGGATCTGGATGCTGCCCCCTGGGTTTGCTCACATCACTCAGTGCCTCAAAGGGACAAAGGCTGAGCTTCCCTCCTGAGAGCCCCAGGAGACCAAACACGAATACTTTGTGTGGTTTTGGCTCCACAACACTCAGACCTGCCTCTGGAGGTTTTAAGCTATATTTAGGCTGCTCTGTGATTTCCTGTAAGAGCTGGTGAAGGGTGTCTGGGCAAACCTGATGGAAGAGAAGGAATTGGCTCCCCTGGGCTGGCCTGCATCTCACACAGCTCAGTTACTCCCCTGCAGCTGCTCAGCCTCCTGAGACACCCCCAGAGCTGTTCTGCTCCCAAAAGCCACATCCAGATGGACTGCATTGGATTCCCTGCATTAGAAGGCACCACAGCATTTCCAACAGCCCCAATGAAGAATGTGCCCTTTCTCTCCCACTGGCCCTTCCTCAGTGGCATTACAGGAGGCTCCCATATTTCAGACACCACCTGCAGACAGGAGGAGTCTCCAGCTGCTGCCAGTCACAGGGACAGGGCAGGCACAGCACACTGGGCCCCACAAAGCCCTGTGGCTGCTGTGCTGAGCTGCTGCCACCAGCTGGCACTGGAGCCTGGCCCTGCCACTGCCCTGCCACCAACCACCATCTGTTTGCTGCTGGTGCCCCTTTTCCCTGAGCCCCAAGCAACCCTTCCCACCACTGCTCTGGTCACAGAGTTTTGGAACACCATCTGCAGTGTGCCACTGACACAGAGAATGGTGCTAGCACAGGTGAGCAGTAGGTGATGATCTCACCTCTCTCTTCCACAGCAGGGATGGTAAAACATTGGCACAGGCTGCCCAGAGAGGCTGTGGGTGCCCCGTCCCTGGGCACACTCAAGGTCAGGCTGTACACAGCTCTGAGGAACTGGAGGGAGCTGAAAATCTCCCTGCTCACTGCAGGGTTGGACCCTTTAAAGGCCCCTTCCAACCCACACTGCTCCATGATTCTGTGACCCCAAGCATTAATCTGGAGTTAAACTCTGCCTCCAAGGAAAGCAAGAGCAGACTTCTCACATTTTTCAGTGGGACTGGTTTAGCCATGTGCAACCAGAAACACCAACTGCACCTCAGAAGTGAGCCCCAGCCAGAGCAGACAGGTCTGGGCTGTGAGATGGGTATTCCAGGGACTCTTACCTATTCCAACATGTGCTTCCAGAATCATGCTGACATCATTTGCACCATCCCCTATTGACAGGGTTATCGGGCTTCCTTTTGTGTTCTTCACCATTCGCACAATCTAAGAGATTTTAAAAAAGGACAGCAGCAGAACCCAAAATTGTTAAAAAGCCTCCAGAGACCTTCCCACTGCTCCAAGGACAAGCAATCAGGCTTTTACAGCAGCAATATAACACCTGGAGAGCTCAGGTTAATAAAAGCCCTCTTTACTTGCTGTGCAGTCACAACCAGAGCAAAAGCCCAACCCAGCTGTGCAGGGCTGAAGGACAAGATTTAAAAACAAACCCCAGCAGCAACATCCTGCTCTTCCCTTCTGCCAGACCCTGCTCTCCCAAGGGTGGGCTCTCTCACGCATCCCAGGGAGCAGAAACACATCACTTATCAGGCTGGGACATCATCTGCTGCAGTGAGGAAGTCACCAACTCCACTTGACAAATTTGGAAAGGAAAAAAAAAAAGAGCAAACTGGGAAGTTTTGTTTATTTCTAATTGGCCCGGGTTTATGGGTTCCTGCCAGCACATTAAACAAAGGGTTTGCATTCAGATTTGAAAGAATGGTGTGCTTTCATCATGCCCTGAAGCTCAGACAAGGCTTACACACAGCCTGGAGAAGTCCTGCTTGGTTAGGATGCTCAGGTGAAGTCCCAGCTGAGGAATTCAGCCTGTGTCACAGTGAGAGGTAAATAAATACCTGTGCTTTCTGCAGAGGAGCCATCCGGCAGCAGAGCACTGCAGTGCACTTCAAGCAGATCTGCAGGAATATGCTTTTGTAATTGCTGGAGCCACAGTCCTGAGAGGGGTTGAGTATCAGCGACAGCGTGGAGCCATCTATAATCAGTCCATACTCCTGAGTCAACGTCCAGCTTCTGGGCACAACAAGGAACACGTTTGAAACTGCAACACACTAACTCAACCTAGCTGCTGGTATCATCTTAGTGAAAAAAAAACAAACAACCTGGCTTTGGGTTAATCTTCTTCCCATCCATTTTTTGGGGCTTAGCAATTTTAAAAGGCTTAGGCTTAGCACGTGCCCTCACTAAAGGAACAGTGCAATGAAGTTCAAAGCCAATTGATAGCAGAGATGATGAGCAAAGCAAAGGAACCACTCACAGTGTCTAAAGCACCCAGGGCCCCAGCACGGTCCTACCTCTGCATCTGAAAAGGGCACGGCTGGGTGCTCTGGCTCACTCACCTCTTCAGGCCACCCCTGGCTTTGGGCAGGTCCTGGATCAGCTTTTTGTGGTACTCCAGCAGCAGCTCATGGAGCCGATCCTCCTTCCTGTCGCTCTCGCCCACCGTCCTGGCCGTCAGCTCCAGCAGCTCCGTGCTGGTCTGGAACAGCCTGCAGGCGTAGCAGGTGGACTTGGCCGTCTCCATCTTGTCTCCTGTCAGCACCCAGACCTTCATGCCAGCTGCGTGCAGGGCCTCGATGGTCTCTGCCAGCTGCTCCTGCAGCCTGGGAACAGAAGCACAGCATCACTCCGCCTTGTCACACAGCCCTGAGCCTGGCTCTGCACCCAAAAACACCAGCTCAAGAGAAGGGAATCGACTTTTCCCCTGCTGGGGAGACCACTGCCACAGGAATAAGGATTACAAGTCAGCAATACCAAATTTTTATTTGCAGACAAAAAGAGAAATCGCTGCTTTATACTCTTGACTCTTAGGCCTCACAGTAAGAGTTTAATTTACACTTGCAGTTACTATGACTGAATGTGGAATTGAATTTGTTTTGATGTGCAAATAAATGCTGTGTGCTTAATTCACTCTCCAGAAGTGCAAGTATTTCTGTAGTTTCATTAATAAATCCCAATTCCTACTACACCAGCCAATTTAAGCAACTAGGGCACTGTGAAATGGGTTGTGCCATGGTGTAATTAATTGTCCTGGACACTGCCAGCATGCTCAGCTCCACCACGGCGAGTCCAGGCCACAGGGCCACGTCACAGAGGAACCACAGGCACCACAGTGCTGGTGCTGCAGCCACCTCCTTACCTGTCCTCTACAGCAGTAGCCCCAATCAGGTGCATGTCGGCCTCTGTGTCATCAAAAACCTTGGCCATCTTCTCCTCCCTGTCCTGCAGAGCCATCTTGGCCTCATTGAGCTGCCTGTCAATTTTGTCATACTCCTTTTCAGTCAGCTCCTTGAAGGCCACGCAGAGAGTTCGGTAGCCATCCTGGCAGGGGGAGGGAAAGAAAACAAAGTGGGCAAATGCCCTGAACCCAGATTTTTTACAGCTCCTCACTTTGTGGTTGGTGCTTTTGTCTGCCATCAGTGCTTCTGGCAGTACTCTCCCTGAGGGCAAGGATAATTTGTTGGCATGTGTCAAAAGAGCAATTTTCTGTGTTTGTACAGAGTAATAATTGTGGTTCTGCTTCTTATGTGCAGAAAGAAACCAAGAGAAGGAGCAGGGCTGGGAGCGTGCAGCCAGCAGGGAGAGCAGCACTGGGTGCCACCACACTGGGACCAGGCTGCTGATGTTATTTCTATTTTTAACTTGCCTGGGAGATGCTTGGACAACTGTGATGGAGACCATATAAGTATATCAAATAAAGGTGGAAGCCAACCAAACAGAAAAGGAAAGCCTGACATCAAAACAATGTGAAGTGACACTCATGTTTTCAACACTTCACTGCAAAGCAAGGTCACATCCCTATGTTTGGAATAAGGCCTTCCTGACCCCAGGAGCCAGCCAAATTCCACCCGTGTGCTCACCATGGCATTGCGGTCCACATGGACTTTTGTTTGCTGGATTTCTTCTTGCTGCACCCTCGGAAAAATAGAGGAGTCTGCCCCTTTGCAGAAGAGAAGCAACTTTCCTAAAAGCAAATTATAAATAATTTATAGCACTCACAAGCTGCAGAAGGAGTTAACAATGCCAATAGCAAGCAAATGATGCAGAGGGAGGAAATCTGGGAGGACTAAAGAGGGAACTGCCAGAAACCCAACTGCCTACCAAAAATGGCCTTGGACCAGCCTGTGAAACTCCTCTGGCTGAGTCTCTGCGTGTCCCTACCTGCCTCTGAGCAAGTTTTCTGCAACAGGCTGGACAATATATCTGTAACCTTAGCAAGCTTTCCAGGGAGGGTAAGAGCAGCATCCCAAACCTTGCAGGACTGACACTTGAGAAGGATGGTGACCTCTGAATTGTTGTCTGTTATTCCCATGAAACCCCATCCCACCCAGGGGACATTCTCACATGTCTTCCCTGTGCTTGTTCCAGCCTGCAACAAGGCAGGCAGGCAGGGAGCACTCCTTGGGTCACTGTTCTCATCCCCTCATCTGCTGCTGGTCCCAAACAGCTACCATGAAGGAAAATGGACTCCACAGCAGCCAGTCCCAGGACAGAATTTAGCTGGCCCAGCCTAGAACACCGAAGAGCTCAGGCTGTGCAGGTGGCAGGAAGGAGGAGGATGTGCTCCACAGCTGTGCACACAGGGTCAGAGCCCACGGGAGCTCCCTGCCTGTACCTGTGCTGCTTCTCACAATGACGCTCATGCGGCGCCGGACAGGGTCGAAGTTCAACACGTGCAGCAGCTGGTACCTTTAGAGAAAGGGGAAAAGGCTTTGACTCAGTGAAGGAAAAATAGAAAAATAACTACTTGAGACAGAAAATCACTAACAATGAGCTGCAGAAATCAATACACCCTACAAGTGGCATCAGCCACCTGGGAATGAGTTTTACAGCTACTGCACAAGAAAACGGAGGGAAAAGCCCAAACTGCAGTAGTGCTGTGGTGCTCTGAGCATGGGACTGAGGGTGTGGGTACCCACCAGCCACTGAGCCCCCAGGCTGGGCAGGGGCTCAGCAGGGAATGGGGCACCACATGCCACAAGCAGCTACACTGAGTCTCACAGTTAAATAAGAAGTTTCTTCATGAGGGGAGAAGTGAAACTTGCTTGTGAAGGCAAGTTTTCAGGGAGTGCTGGGATTGGGTGAGTGGCTCACAGATGTCCACCAAGCTGTGAGCACAGGGTAAAATCTAACTATTTTCAGAGGGGAAGAAAAGGTTACAGGGAATGGAGCCAGGTCACAAGTTTAGGCTCAGTGTCCTGCTGTGAGCCCCAGCCACGGCCCATAAGGTCAGCAGCCACCTCATGAATCCCAGGAGCCACCTGCACAAGCTGGTGCAGATGAAGGATTCATAGAAAGGACTGCAGGTTCTTGAGGGACCTGAATTTAGACATCAGAAAACCACACGTGGATTTTTACAAGTGGCTCTTTTAGCCCATGCCTTGATGTGCTGTGCTTTGTAAATGGGACAGGAGTCTTGGGGCAGGTCAGCACGGCCTGGCTGCCCCCAAGGAACAGCTTTGGTCAGCCTGGCAAGGTCAAGCTCCATCAGCTGGCTGGGAGTGGTGCAGAAGAGCAGCCCTGTTCCTCAGCAGCACTTACATCTCAGTTTCATTCTTTTGGTTTCGTATTTTCATGAAATTGTTTTCAAGTCCTAGAAAAGTGAAACCATACCTGTCAATAAACAAAAGGACAGAAGAGCATTGAAAACACCCATTGGCACATATCATACACAACAATGTTCTCGTTCCACCCCCTGCACTGCAGAGGAGAGCCCGAGCTAAGGAGCAGGGCTGGATGTTTGTCTGCTCCATGCAGAGCCTGCTATGATGTCCTGGCACTGCTCCCATCCCCTGGAGAGCCTGGGCACTGGAGCACGCAGACACACAGAGCTCTGGCCATGGTCCACTGCCTCTCTGGCAGCTTTACAAGCCACAGCAAGTGCACACAGCTGCAACAGCCTCCAGCTAAACCTAGGGGCTGGCAAGAGCACACAATCACTGAATGGTTTGGGCTGGAGACCACCTAGAGCCAAACCCCTGCCAGGGGCAGGGACACCTTTCTCTAGAGCAGGCTGCTCCAAGCCCCACCCAGCCTGCCCTCGAGCATCTCTGGCAGGGCTCAAATGTGGGGTTGACAGAAGTAATCACCCTACACTGCATGGCAAGGAAAAAGCTTCACTGCAATGTGCACATGGTAACTGGTCTCTGTTTCTAGGGATTAAAGCACAAGGCCAGGTGGGCTCCAGCAGAGAAACCTCTGCCACAGCTGGGCACTGCAGCAGCCTGGGACTGCTCTCAGTGCATGCAAACCATGGGCTCCCAGGGAGCTGCTCAGGGAAGATCCTTTACAGAGCATCCCTTTAACACAGAGCTCATTTAAACCCACTGCAGCTCAGGCTCAGCAATGCTATCACAACATGCTTCCCAGAGAGACTGTGGAAAGGGATCTGTCACCTCCAGATCACCCTCACCTCCCTCCTTCCCACCAGAGAGAGCGAATTAAAGAGCCAACATCTTCACATTCTTACTTTTCTGCGCCTTTCACCAGAGCGATTTCATCTGGGGAGGAGGAGATGTAGGTGTATTTGCGCTCTGGGTGTGCCACCAGCCCATCCACCTGGTCTGCCTCCTTGATCTGAACCGTGTGGCACAGGCACAGGGCTCTCAGGAACAGCTCCTCACGGCTCTGGGCAGGGCAGAGGGAGGGAGGGCTCATTACCAGCTGAACACCCAGCCAGGAGCTGCCACAAACCCCCACAGCCATCAGCACACACATCTCTTACCTTCTCAGCCTTGCCATAGTACTTGAGGGGCCCATCAGGCTGGGAGAAGCCATCCACCTCTGCCATGCAGTCCTTGTACTTGTGCCCGTCGATGCAGCACTCGATGAACTCCATGCTGTTCTCAGTCAGGGTGCCTGTCTTGTCTGTGAACACGTACTCCACCTGCAACACCAGGCAGCTGCCTCAGGGCTGGCAAGGAGCCCCCAGGAACACAGCCTGGGGCACCTCAGGGCACCTGTGCCCCTGTGCAGGGCCCCTGGCTATCCCAACCCGACTGCAAACACACACAGCTGCCCCACTGCACCCCTCTGTAGCTCTGCTACTCTGCTCCTTTGTTTTTCAGCCTGTTGCACAGGTGGCAGGAGAAAGCTTCTGAAGACTTAAAATCTGTCTCCAGGTCCTTCACTTTCTCCTCATTCACTTTCTTGGGTCCTTTGCTATAGCCCTAGTGCTTGCAGAACTGCTGCTGCAGGTCTGCTGCCTCCTTTGGGGATTTTCATCTTGGAGCTGTACTTCAATTAGCTAATTGCTACTCCAGGTGTATTTTTATTCTTGTTTTTAAGGCAAAATCAAAAGCAGGAGGCACTCAGGTGCCCTGCACTCATCTCTCCTGCTGCAGAGCAGAAAGGGAAGCCTGAGCAGTCCGGGTGCCCCAGCTGCACGTGCTCTGCACGCCCAGGGAGACGACTGGGCAGACATTTTCACTAATCCTCAAAGAGACAGAGGGCTTTTAATTTTTAATTGAAGCAGCGAAAGCAAAGCACCCTGACACGCAGAGCGCTGCGCCTGATCTTCCCCAAAATGGAAACAATTGGCGTGACCCAGTTCCTGCTCTTTCATGCACTATTTATAACCTTATCTGGCTGGCAGAGCCAGTGGAATCACATCAAATGGAAAGTGCCACCACAGCCCTGGGGAAGCTCTGGCCCCAGGGGACTGCCAGGGGTTGCCACAGCAAGGGCTCCTCGCAGGGAGGGCACCCTGAGCCACGTCCCCATCCCAACAGATGCAAACACAGCACGCTCTGACCTGCCCCAGCTCCTCATTCAGGTCCGAGGTGTTCACCAATGCTCCCTCCTGGATTTCTTCATCATACATCTCCTTGTCCCAGGAGATGAAGAAGGAGCCCAAGAACTTCTGCATCTCCACTGTAACGTACATGGAGACAGGGATAATGAAATTGAAGAGGACCATGAACGACAGGAAGTCCGTGAACATCCGCAGGACCTGCACGGGAAAGAGGAGAAGATGCAGCCTGTGGCTGTCAGGGCACAGGGGCAGTTTGCAGCAACACCTCAGGGGTTCTAGACAGCTTCTCAGAAAAGGTTAAATAGGGAAAAATAACATGAAGATGAATACAGCTGAGATGCAGGGCTAAATCCCATTTCCTTTGGCACTGAAAACCCCACTGTCTTCTGCAGATCTACCAGGAACAGGACCAAAACCATGTTTCATAAGCATTTTCCTCTCAAGAACACACTGCTACAGGCTCATCCTGACCCAAGGTAACCAGAAAAAAGGAGCAGGTGGCTTGAGAGCAGTCAGGCTGTGGCAGGGGTACAAGTGTGCAGTGACATCCCTGTACATAGCCCATCAACTCAATAACCCATCCAGTGAAGACCTCTGCACACTTACACTCACTCTCTCAGGCTTGACTGCCCACGTCTGGGCAGGTTTAACAAACTGGTTGACATGGCCTCAATTTAAGTTTACCTACTCAAAGCTGAAAGATATCTTGAGTTCAGATAAGGACCCAGGTTACATCAGCTGCATTTCTGCATTATACAGTATTTATCTATGCTCTGCCCCTGTTCCAAACAAATATCACTGTGCACAAGCACGAGAGAGGCACCAAAGAAGCACAAACAGCAGGAGAGACCAAAGGAAACAACAGCACTTAGTGTGAGCAAACAGGACTCTCAGGGCTGGCAGCAGGCACTATCAGATTAAACTAAACAGGCAGAGCAAGTAAAGCTGGAGGAGGTGCTGAAATACAAATCCACTTACCTTGAACGTGTCTCTCTCTTTTTTAGTCTTTTCGTTGTACCAAGGCTCATCATTAAATGGATTACTCTGCCAGACATATTTCAGAGTGGTGCACACAGTGGCCTTGCCCAATAAGATGCATAAATACACTATCAAGAAAGCGTTGATGGATCTGAAAAACAGGTTTCTTTTTTAAATTCTTGCAGCTATTTTTATAGAGAAAAACATGTACATAGGCAAGAACAAGACTTCCTTACTTTTAAGAAGGGAATTACAGAACAAGTGCTTTTGACACAGCTGATATTCAGGGTCAGGTTCATATATTTAAACATTTCTTAATTTTGTTTTTAAATAAAAAAAGCTACTAAATGATGCTGCTTCTTGCAAGATATGCTTTATCAAATACCCAGATTTTTCTATGCAATCAGAGAGCATCTGAAACAAAAGGCAGCAGATTAGGGGATTACTTCTGCACGAGCCATCCATTAAAAACCAACCCAAACCCAACAGGTTTTACCGATTCTTTCCGGAACATAAATACTCACTTCTCTACTGCAGAGCGTTTCTGAGATTTCCCTTGGTAGTTGAGAGCCATTTTTGTTTCCATGCCAGTGTAGACGGCAACTCCTGCAGGAACCAGAGCAGGGCTCGTAAGGGACCGGGCCTGGAGGGAGGCAGCGGGCACTGGGCCAGCAGGGGCACCGGTGCTTACACCAAAGCCCAGCTGGGGCAGGAGGCATCACCCAGGGACTGCTCAGCTCCAGAAACCTCTGAGGCTGCCCAGGAATGCCACTGCTGCACCCCAGAGCACCAGCAGGAGCCCCTGGATCACACAGAGCCAGCAGAAGCAGCAGCCTCCACATTCCACCATCCACGTCTGAGACTGCGCTCCCAGAGAGGATCTGGGCACAGCTCCTGCCCTGAGTGTCCCAGGCAAAAGGAAAAGCTTGCTCAGGTGAATTAACACACCTGGACAGCCCTGCAGATGGAACCAGTGCCTCCCAATTTCACCTGGCCACTCTGCAAACAGCTTGCATGAAAACTGCAGCTGTACAGACCGGGTAGGCAGGCTGCAGAGATGTTCCCTCTCCAGATTCAGTAGTGAACAAATACATTTGTCATTACTTATCAGAACTATTTAAATAAACAAACAAAAATAACTTCACCATAAATCTTCTTGGTATTTTTGAGGGTAGCACCTTTCAACAACAGGTTTTCAGGACCCAAAGACCTAAACAGAAAAGAAATTATAACATTACATCCCTCAAAGAACATCCAAACTACTTGATAAATTAGAATTAGAAATAGAATAGAAAGATAAACAAAGTTTCCTTACGTCTGATTACATGATTTGTTAAACTGGGGCCTTGCCTGAGTTTGTCTCTTTATGTAATTACATTTCCATTTCATCTTACAAATACAGTCCCTGATGCAAGATTCCACTCTTATTGGGGGATTTTCAGTAAGGCTTTTGAGGAATAACTGCAAAACGTTCAGATCCAGTATGCTCCAGTACTTATACAAAAATGCAATGTTAAAATCATCAGAAGCCTGTCCATTCCAGCCCAGTCAGTCAATGCTGGCAGCCCCATTTGTGTTTTTATTTCTCTTTGAAACCCCCAGTTTTCTGCTCCCAGGGTATGAACAGCCCCAGCAGAGCACAAACCCCCCCCAACGTGCTCTGGTGAGAGTCAGCTGTTTTGGATGGTTTATGGACATCACCTATGTTATGGACATGGATGGTTTATGTTCATTTTTTCCACAGAACACTCTGATTGATGTTTGAGTTTTTGCTTACCTTCGAATGACAGTATTTTGCCATTGCCTGATAAATTTGTGCCCCATCAGCAGGGCAGGACATTACCAGGTGGTCCTGCACTGCTTCCCCAAAAGGGGCTCAAACAAACCACAGGATGGCAGAAGGGAGGCCTCCTTTTAGAATGAAATCTTTGGAATGGTTAAAGAAAAAAAATTCCCAAATGATGGCAGGACAAGCTCAGATCTTGTAAATTCTCTGTAGATGCCCAACCCCTCTGAGGAGGGCCAACAGGCAGCTGCAGGACCAACCTGGCTACAGGCTCTTGGTTACTTCCATAGATGATAATTCTTCCAACAAATCTGTGATAAAAATATGAGAAACTTGTATTACAAGCACATTATAGACACTACAAAGGAAATGGAAGCAAATCCAGAAACAAGAGGATTTGAGAGTTTAATGTTCCAGAGGGGTGGCTGTGCTCAGGACAGGGAGAAGCCACAGTCCCCACGCTCAGGGTGCTTACCCAGCCCAGCACATCCCCATTACAGACTGCAACACAGCCCAGAAAACCTCCCTAAGGGCTCTAGCCACACAGGCCACTTACTCCTGCAGGTCATTCAGCCCAATGCACCTTACTGGGGAGGGAAATGGCCTAAAAATGGTACAGGGACCATTCCTGGTGCTGAGCTGACAAAAACAAACCAGCTCATTGTGCCACGCAAACAGCTGCACAGGGGAGGCTCTTCTGCAAAGACACTGAGCTTTGAAGACTTTGCCATGCTCATGCAGAGGAGGCCCAGCAGCTTATCAGTGCCTTGAGCCACCTTTTGGTCTCTGCCACACGGAAGATGCACTGTGCTTTGCTGAGCTGCAGATCCCCGAGTGACGGTGCTGAGGGGCCTGCAGGGCATGAGCCCAGGCAGGGGAGGAGGCAAGGAGGGCCAGACTCACTTGTAGAGGTCGGGCTGGGGCTGCTCACACTCGATGGTGGCCGTGAGGGTGTCGATGGCTTCATCAGTGCAGAGCACGGTGGTGTCCCGCACGGCGTAGTGAGTCTGCCACAGGAGACAGGCAGGGTCACCACAGGCCCCAGCAGCAATCCCACCCCCCCAGTTTTACACCCCGTCACTCAAAGGCCACTGTGCACAAGCCTGTCAGCACCAGCAGCTCCCCAGAGCCCTCAGCACGCTCCCACAAAGCGGCTGAAGCATCTCAGAGAGAGAGCAAAGTCACTAATGCTAAGGGAAACCACAGCAGCAAGCAGCTGCTGGCTGTCTCAGCAAGGCATCCACCAAAAGCAGAGCATCCCTGGCTTTTCCCAGGGGACCTGCCCTGGCTGGGGCGGAGGGGAGGCTGCAGGTGGGGCTGTGAAGGAGGAGCTGACCACCTGCCCTGGCTCCTGACGGTAACCACACAGCAGCTCCAGCAGCAGGGAGCAGGCAGAGCACTGGCAGACTCCCAGCTATTTTTAGCAGCTGCTGCTGCAAAGGTTCATCTCTCATAATTAACTGAAAAGCCCACAAAGGATCTGCTTGCTGCCTTTCAGGCTCTATTTATAGGAGCTGCTCAGAGCTCCAAGTCACGGCGGGCTCACGGCAGGCTGCCTCAATCCATCTTCATAAACAAATTCATTAAAGCGCTTCCTCCGCTCCTGACGTGTGCATCCCCTCCCTGTGCATCCCCGGAGTTACACACACTGCAGCCATGGCATGAGCCATCCCCTCCTCCGTGTGCTCTGCTGACCTGCCTGCCTCTTCAGCACACATGGACACATCACAGCTTTTGTCCAAGCTGCTCCTGCAGTGCCCAAAGCCAGCCCTTGTGGGGGGTTTGCAATGCTCCCATCAGCAGAGACACTGTGCAATTACTGAGTGATACTTCAAAGCCACCTCCAAATCAATTCCAGGATCTTTATATCCTTTAGTGCATTTAGAAAACACATGTTCTGTTAGCTAACGTATGGCCAAAGATCTGTGCTTCAAAGACAGAGCCCTGAAAAAATCTCTTTTACATTTTTACTCCAGTTTCCCTCACTCAGACACCTTTCCCACACCCCAACCTGACATGCTCCAAATAGCAGAAAAATCCCCACCAGGAAGGCAGCAGATACCCCTGCAGATGAGGTTTGGTGATTACCCAAACGTGCTTCCCTCACTCCCCTTTCACAGCAAACCCTGGTTCCTAATGTTAGATCTATTTCCCCAAACAGAGCTGGCTTTCCTATTCCCTCTCCCCCTTCAAACTCATCTTCACCTCCTCATGAAACAGGAGACAGCTCCCAGTCACCTACAGGAATCCACAAACCAAGAAAAAACCACCACAGTGCTTGATATAGAAACTCAGCATCACATCTCCAGGCTCACAAGTTGGTAAGAGCCAAGACTCTGCAGAAGTAGCGTGAACTCACGCATATAATACACCTGACAAACAAGCAATAGCCTTTTAACAGGGTTAGCTATTTTTAGCCTCAAGCCACTTCAAAGCTCCAACTCCTCCTCACTGGTGGAAGCAGCACTGTGCCACCAGCTCCCACTCGGGTGATCCAGCACCAGCTAACAGCCACAAACCCCAGAACAGCACATCAGATCCACAGTGGCATTCCCACTGACTTCAGAGAGTGCTGGAATGAATCATGTCATGTTAAAGTATCTTCCAGTCCTACTGCTGGCTGCAGCTGCTAGTATCTGTATATTTATCATATACTTATTATATCGTTGTAATATTATTATAGTCTGCATTATACTTATACAAATATTTATCAAACTCAAGAGAAACCAAACATTCGTGTCTTCTGACGTATGTAAGTTCTTTGTTGTTGCTTCTTTCCCTAGTTTAGAGACAGGGAGATAGAAAGAAAATAAACTGGAGACACTCATCCTGAGCAAGATTAATATTAAGTTTCACTGCTTGCTCCAGGGAAAGGGAGGGAAAATCCCAGAAGTGATGCTTTTCTCATGCTGGTGAAAAATTCCCCAAATGAATCTGGACATGCTGCCTCAAAGAAGACCCTAATGTCACTGGAAATGCCTGGGTAAGTACCAGCAGTGTTGGCAGGGCCTGGGAAGGGGCTGGAGAGCTGCAGGCAGTGCTCCCCTGACACAGCAGAGCCCCCAGTGTGGCTGGAGCAAGGAGCACTGACACACTCACTGCCTGTGGTGGGCAGCAGGGCTGGACTGGGAAAGGGCAGGCCAGCCTGGCCAAGGGAGGGCAGAAATGGACCCTGGAGACAAACAGAGCACAAACACTCCCCAGGGCTCACTGCTGAGCACAAACCATGCCCCAGGGCTCACTGCTGAGGCATGGAGGCAGACAAGAGCAGGAGCTGTTCAAGAGCCAGGCAGCCACAGGGATGGGCTCCATCCAGCCCAGCACAGCCCCAGCCACCCAAGCAGGGCCATGCCCAGGTACCCAGCAGCAGCTGCCCCTCCCAGCCCTCACCTTGAAGTTGGACTCGCCGTCAAGGCTGGCTGTGGTGACGTAGCAGGTGCCATCAGTGCTGCTGGAGGCCAGAAATATCAAGTCACAGGGGAAGGTCTCATCTGCTTTCACTTCTACTATGTCTCCAACCTAGGAGAAAGGAAGCACTCCCATGAAAAGCCCTCTCAGTTGTTTCTAGGTGAGTATGATTCAGCTTCTCTCAAGGCCTAAGAGGCAAGCTGGGGTCCAGGAGGTGCACAGATCCCTGACCATCACTCCAGAGCCTGATGGGTGACCCAGCCCTGCACTGACTCAGAGCACCCACAGGGCACAGGCAGTGTTTATTCCTCTGCTAAATCCTGATGGGGCAAGAGCCTGTACTTGCCTGGAGAGCGGTGTGATAAATTAACATCAAAGCTGAGTGTACTTTCCTGGTGTCCTTGGGAGAGTAGGAAATAGAAGAGGACTGCCTGTCCTGGACAAGTGCAAAATGCTGACAGATGTGTCACCTGTCAGCCCCAGTACAGCTTTTGTGAGACAGCTTTTCAAAAGAAATCAAAGGCAGCTTCACTCCTTAACTGGGAACAGCTCTGGAGCATCTCAGCTGAAAGTGAGCAAGCTGGGGCAGCTCTGACCCAGGACAGCCTCCTCCCCTGCCCCTGTGCCCTCAGCACACAGCTCTGTGCTCCCAGCAGCCCCAGTGAGAGCCACATGCAGGTTCTCAGGTAACAGTTACCTTGATTTTTTCACTCTCTTTCCGCACTTGCTTTGCATTTTCCACAACAAAGACGTTGCTTTTGTTCACCTCGTTGTCAGCTCTGTGCCTCAGCCAGTCCTCGTACCCCTAAGGCACAGACACAGGCAACACAAGCTCATAACAAAGCGAGTAAACTAATGAAAAAGGAGGAGTGAGGATCACAGGGACACATGGAAACAATGAATAAGGCAACCATCCTCAGACCTCCTTCATGCCTGACAAAACATCAACCAGAGTAGCTCAGACTGAATCAATTCATTTAAAAAACCTCCATATGCATATTTGACAGATTCAGAACAGATTAAAATAACACAAAAATAATCTACATGCGGGGCATGCAACAAGCAGCTCAACTACTGTAACACATTTCTATTATTCTCAGCTGTGGTAAGAACAGACTGATAAATGAATAATACACTCAGCAGCCTGCAACTCTTTCCTATGGTAACGCAGGATGAGGCTCTTCCTCTTCAGTCTTTACTGGAGGAACGAGCATTGAGATCTGAAGCAGAGAGATTTTATTCCAGCTCTCCCTTTCCAGCCCCCATAGATGAAACTTCTTTCTTTTATTATTCACTCAGGAAATTTTAAATGTCACGTGTGCCTGTGATGGGAGGCAAAAGGTCTTTGAGCACTGCAATGAGATGAGGAGTACACGTTTCCAGGACTAGTGAGTGGCTGAGCAGAACCTGTCCTTCCCACCCACCAGCACGGGAGCAGAGCGTGGGCTGTGTTTGGAGCACGTCTCTGCAAGGACTCGGGGAGTGTTTCCAAGAAGAGGAAAAACATTCATGTAACACCAGACCTACAGCAGAAAGCTTCACTGACCCCCATGGCCTGCTTCCAACAGCACAGGGCTGCTTTCCATTGCCAGAACAGCAGACACCAAGCCCACAACCAAAGTGCAGCCTCTCTTGAAAAGCACCAGCGCCCGACTCACCCTCTAAAGGGGGCACCAGACCTACCAGCGCACGCTGGTGGCTTCTGAGCATATTTAAACACACGTTTCTGTGCCTGTCTCAAAGAGCATCTCCCCACAGCGACAGCTGTACCTGTTTGATAGCTGTGACAGTGATGACAAAGAAGAGCGGGAGGCCACTGGTCACCGGGCTGGTTGGGGTGTCCACTATCACCTGCAGGAGGAAAATGGATTGCTGAGCCCTGGGTTTCAAAACTAAACCTTTGGCTATGGGGGAAAAGGGTGCTCATCCCACTGAGGGCAGGTCAGAGCCTAGCAGAGGAGAAAGGGAAGGAAGAGCAGTACCAGTCATCTTGAACCACTGACACTGGGAGGCTAAAAATAACACCCATCAGCCCAAATTACCTATGAAATATACTGCAGAACAGAACATGAATATTTAAGTAAAGCAGAAACCCAGGCTCTGTCTTTAAGCTCTCCAAGCTGGAGCTCAGAGCACGCTGTAGGCACCATGGCTGCAGAGGGCCCAGGGGCAGAGCTGGGTCCTACTGAGCTCACTCAAACCAGCACCAAGGAAACACCAAACCCTTGATCAGCACTGAAACCTCCGGGCTGTGGGGAACTGCTGTTCCTTCTGACTGGATCAGGACGTGGCCCAAAGGGTAGGAATGGCAGGGCAGGCTCCTAAGGGGCAGCAGGGAGCACTCCCACCTTCCCAATCCACCACAACCTGGTCATTCCCTGCTGCTCCTGCAGAGGCTGGGAGCACCAATGGCTCTGATGAAAGGGACAGGGAGGCTCAGCAGAAAGGCTTTGTGTCCCCACAAAGGGACTTTGTCTCTTGTTTGCGCTTCCCCAGCATGCTCACATAACACAGCATTTGGGTATTTACTGTTTCAGGCTGCCTGCAAAAAGCTGTGCTAAGGACAGGACTCCTCTTATCAGCTGACTATGAAATGCTGTGCACTGCAATATTACCCTGCCCCACTGAACCCAGAGAGAAAAGCCAGAAGATTCTGAAGTGGAAGAGAGACACCACAAGAAGCAGCCAGATAAATGGCAGATGAGTTAAGCAGCAGCAGGGTAAACCAAGATAAACACCAAAACTATTTCCAGATACACAAAGCCCTAGCTCACTCAAATGGGTGTAAAGTGTTCCCAAGCAGAAAGTCTGGTGGAAGCTGCCCTGTGGAGGAACAGCTGTGAGTGAGGACAGTGCCAAGTGTCACACAGACACTGCACACAGCAGTGATGGCCACTCACCAGGGCAGTGCCACGGAGCTTAGGCCAGTTAGCCAAAAGTTATCTTGTAAAACTGGACAGGTCTTGGGAATCCAAGAAGAACTTTGGCTTTCTGCTGAGAAGGGCAAAGTGGAGGACCTCCTGCTGCCCAGCAGGAGAGTTTCCTGCTCTGGACAAGTTATAGTAGTATGTATTTGTATTAAAAAAGCACTATTTCTGTCCACACAGATAGAGGATTACAGATATAGGAACACAATATCAGATTAAGTGCCTGGAATAGCTCATATATGCATCTGGAGTTTGGACTCCCTGCAGAAACTCCATGGCTGGACACCACTCTTCCCCTTTGTGGCTGGTGAAAAGCTGAGGGACACACCAGCAACAAGGCAGGAGAAAGGCAGACTCCCCTGAAACTATTTTGGGCTGGTTTAGGACTTCAACAGCTTAATTTGAATCCACTTAAAAGTGACAAAATCCTCTTGTTACTTAATAGTTTCTTCTTAGGAGGTTCCTTAGGATGCTAAGGACCACACTCCAAGTTACCTCCACTTTCCTCCTCAAAGGGACTCTCTGCAGGTTCCTAAAGAAGCTTATTGCCACCAGCCTGGTCTGCCTACAAACACATGGGGCTGTGCTCACTCCAGACCAGCCCCTTCTGCCAGGAGATTCCCTGCAGGTTCCTGTGAGAGCTGCAGCAGATGAACCAAAGAGCTTTGTACTGTTTGTGTGCAGTGTGTTTGATGTTGAATGCACCCACTTTGTCTCACAAAGAGCTGGACCTGCAGCCCCAGAGAAACAGAAGGTTTGATAAAACATTTCACAACAGTAAGGCAGATGCCTCAGGTAATTCCTTGAGCACTGTGACACTCCCCATGCAGCACTCAGGGGGGACAGCCCCAGTAACTTACAGCCATTTAAACAGAAGCATAGACATTCAAGACATAGGTGGCATTTTCCAAGGTATAACCCTTGGTGCTGCAAATGAACAGAGTGGCCCTGAGTGCCTTTGTGAGGCAGGTGCTGCCTCAGCATGACAAGCACGTGGGGCAGGGGCTGCTCTGTACAGCAGCCAGGAGCAGGGCTGGGCTCTGCTCAGGTGGGTTTGTTTGATCTCTAATCCACCACGAGCACTGCTTCCTGATTTTAGAGGTGCCCACAGAACAAAGGCAAGGAGGAGAGGCCAGGCTCTTCTCTCACCTGCACAGACCTGTGCCTAAAACGGGCAAGCAGCAAGACAAGCCCAGTTTGTAGCTATAATCAGGAATATTCCACGTTCTCCACGGCCAGAGGGTCAATAGATAAAATGTAATAGCACGTCACTAAGTGGCCAGCTACACAAAAAGGACATCCTGACTCCAGGGTATCGCTTCAGTTCAAGGCAAATTACAAATTGGGTCTGACAAAATGGAGCAACGCCAGCAAAATGAAGAGATGGAGGCAAGCCAGCTGACGCCAGAGCAAATTGGCCTTTCATGTCACACTGCCAGGAGAGCCACACACAGCCATGGCTCGGGATCCCTGCTCCTGCACAGCCAGGGGACTGGAACCAGAGCCCTCACTGCACTCATCCTTGTGCCTGTAATAAATCTGCTGCTTTGCCCATGCAGAGCAACTTCCTCAAGCTTCAGGTTTCCAAAACTCATCCTATGCATTTTCTGGATTTTACTGAGTACACCCTATCTCTCTTGCTTGCCTTGAAACTTATGATATCTGAGACATAAAAATATCATATCACTTGGGGAAATATAGAGATAAGAAACAGAAGTAGTAATGGTGATAAAAAACAGATCTTAATTGTGTAGCATCAAGTGTATTTTCAGTGGCTGAATGATCTTAACAGTTAGAATTAAGATGGTTTTCCAGTGTTCCAGCAGTCATTCAAACCCCACCTCAGACAGGCCCAGGTATTTTAATTATTTTGATGCCTATTATTATTGGATGGCGTGGCAGAATTATAACATAGCCTCCAAGTTCAAAATTTCCAAACTTCTATAACCACAAACAGTTTTAAAGCTCAGCTCTTGTTCAAGCCGTGTTTAACATCAGTTAAGCCTAAACCAAACTCACCTTCAACCTCAAAGCTCTTACCTGCACGAGGAAGATGATGAGGAAGTAGAAGTTGGCAATTCTTCGAAACTGCTCGAAAAGGTTCTTGGGGAGGAAGTTCCAGAGGGTGTACTGTGGGGAGAGAGGGGCACTGAGACACTGCCAGGCTGGCAGGGAGCAGAGCCCCAGCGGGAATGGGCAGCACCCAGGGACACGGCAGGGCAAGCACAGCCAGGGGCCTGAGCAGCTCCAGAGCCAGGCCCAGGAGCTCCACAGTGCAGCTGAGACCCCACCAAACCCCACAAATCCCACAGTGCAGCTGGGGCTGAGACCCCACCAAACCCCACAGTGCAGCTGAGACCCCACCAAACCCCACAGTGCAGCTGAGACCCCACCAAACCCCACAGTGCAGCTGGGGCTGAGACCCCACCAAACCCCACAAACCCCACAGTGCAGCTGGGGCTGAGACCCCACCAAACCCCACAGTGCAGCTGGGGCTGAGATCCCACCAAATTCCTGCTCCAGCTCTCTCTGCTGGAGCACTGAACAGTCAGAGGTGCTCACAGTGAGATAACTTATAAAAAGGCATTTGGACACAGGTGATTTCATTACCACATAACCCACAGTGGATACATTTTTTCCAAATTCCCGAAACCATCTTAGAGCTGCGTTTGTTAAAATAAAAAAAAGAAAAAAAAAAAGCCATGCTTGCCCATACAAATTCAGTATTAGGTTGTGCTTCATTATAATTTTAAGAAGGCTGCTGAATCATTTACTTTGGAAAGCATGTGGAATTTAAGAACATGGAAAATAATGGGTCTCATATCTATCTTTCAGTCTGTCTGGAATAAAAAAAAATAAGCAGTCAAGTCTCAAGACTGATGTCCACTTAATTATAAAAGACTGGACAGGTCCCAGGCCTAGCAAATATAAAAGGAAAAAAGAGCAAGGACATAACATTCAAAAATAAATCAAGGAAGAACTAAAATTAGTGCTAAAGCAAACCATTTGTCAGTGAGGGAACTGAGCTGGGGGAAGGTGTCCTCACTGAGGCCCCTCCTGCATGCCAGGGAAACATCAATGGGAATGCTACACCAGCTAAACAGACTGAAAGCTCTTCCCAAAAATAAACCCAGACATACAAAAACAGATAAGATCCAAGATGTACAAAGAAACAAAGGAGAGGGAAAAACCCCTCTGCAGCTCAAGTACAGCAAAACTGAAGCCTAAGTGCATGCTGAGCATCAGCAATGCTGAGCACTGGCATACGTATCCAGCTGTGTTGACAATATGGAATGCCACTTGTTTGGTATTTTACTCGAATTGGCTTCAAATCTTTTGAAATAGCTTCATGAATGTCATGGAGAAAAGCTAAGCAGAAGGCAGATGGGTGTCATCACAGTTTTGCACCATAAACAAAAGCTGCATTAATACCATATGAATGTTTCCCCCCCTTTCATCCAAAGGGATAAACAGAGCATGGTTATTTTTGTCCTGTCTCAAGAAAGAAAAATCCCACAGAATAAAAAAAAAAAAAGAGGGGAATCCTATTTTTATGTCCCTTTATAAAATAATGCCCTTTATAAAATCAAAATTTGAGCTGCTGTTATCTCATGTTTTATTATACACCTGTCTTTTCTTCCCAAAGGGGATGTGAGAAAACTTTATAAAGACACACCAAAAAAATCCCCAACCCCACAAAATCAACATGTCCACACACTTTGCTCTCATCCAGCCTACAAGAAAGGAGCTTGTCCACATCCCCAGTGGCAAAAGAAATCCCCAGAGAGAGCTGGAGCTGTGTGCAAGGGCTGTGCCAGGCTGCTCCACCTGCAGAGGCACCTTCGCCTCCATCCTCGGGGAATTTGGGCTCTCCCAGTTTCCAAACCCAGCACCGGAGCAAACCAGGGGGGGCACCCAGGCTGAGTGAGGATGCCCTGGGTGGGCAGGGGGCTCACCTTGGAGGAGACAATCCTGTTGTCACAGAACTTCTGTGCCACGTACGCCTCGGTGTCCGCCACGGGCCGGTGCCCGACCAGCACGGTGCGCGTGCCCACCCGCTTCTCCTCCCCAGCACACTGCAAGGCAAAGAGAGAGACAGCTGTGAGCCCCAAAGAACCCAAAAATCTGGGTAAAACCAGCTTCTCCTCCCCAGCACACTGCGGGCATGTGAGCCCCAAATATCTGGGTAAAACCAGCTTCTCCTCCCCAGCACACTGCGGGCAGAGAGAGACAGCTGTGAGCCCCAAAGAACCCAAATATCTGGGTAAAACCAGCTTCTCCTCCCCAGCACACTGCAAGGCAAAGAGAGACAGCTGTGAGCCCCAAAGAGCCCAAATATCTGGGTAAAACCAGCTTCTCCTCCCCAGCACACTGCAGGCAAAGAGAGACAGCTGTGAGCCCCAAAGAGCCCAAACATCTGGGTAAAACCAGCTCCTCCTCCCCAGCACCCTGAAGGGCAAAGAGAGACAGCTGTGAGCCCCAAAGAGCCCAAATATCTGGGTAAAAACAGCTCCTCCTCCCCAGCACCCTGCGGGCAAAGAGAGACAGCTGTGATCCCCAAAGAACCCAAATATCTGGGTAAAACCAGCTTCTCCTCCCCAGCACCCTGCAAGGCAAAGAGAGACAGCTGTGAGCCCCAAACATCTGCATTCACGGCTTCTCCTCCCCAGCACACTGCAGGGCAGCAAAGGGAAAGAGCTGTTAGCTCCAAAGAAGCCCAATATCTGCATTCACAGCTCCCAGCTCCTCAGCACACTGCACTGCTCACTGGAAGTAAGGCAGCTGGAACTCAGAGATTCACCTCACTGCCTCAGCCAAAGCACTGAGAATGAAGATCACCAAGCTCATCTAGCAAAAGCAAAGATGTGCTGAGCCTGAACCACACCTTGGCTCAGCCATCAGCTCAGGACCACAGCCCTACACCCCACCAGGACAGGTTCCTGCACTGCTGCCCTGAGCAGGACACTGCTGCCTGCATCTGCAGCCTGTGCCAGGTCATTTTTCCTTCTTGAAGGAGAACGTGTCTTTATCAAGCACTTCGAGGCAAGTGTGAGAATTAAGGATTATAGGAATTGGGAATATAATTAGCATCTATACATCTCTTCCCAGTCCTGACCTGGAGAATCCTTCAGCTCTGGGTTTATTCATTACATGAGGAAGATGGCAACTGCACCCTCCCTTACACTCACTCTTCTGTCCAACCCTCAAACCCATGCAGGATGTCTCACCACCACACTGGCACACACAGATTTAGTGCTCAGCTCAAAAACCCAAAAGGGTCTGCTTCTGCTATTTAAAAATCTCAGCTGAAATCACGAATGATGAAGCAGACAGCTTCACAGCACAAACTCCTCGAGATGACACACACGGTGCTGGGAAGCCAGCTGGGCTTGCTGGGGGTTTAATTTAAAGCAGAATGAGATGTCACAAGTGAATGTCAGCCCCACTGCTCAGCAGCAGGATGAGGGAGCTGCAGCAGAATAACCTCAGCAGGGAAGCAGGGCTGACTGCAGGAGAACAGCCCCTGCACAAAGCCAAAAACACCCGTGAGCAGCAGCATGGGGCTCCAGCAGAGCCCAGCCACCCCTCGGGCAGTGACAGCACCTGCAAAGCACAGACAGACCCCCCAGCCAAAGAGAGGGTGTTAACACACAGTGAACAAAGTACCCAAATGCACCTAAAGCACCAGAGCTCCTCTATTTCAATGTAACCCTTCAGCATTTCCAACTTCTTGTCACTTCTCTTAAAGCCTTCCCCAGTCTGCGACAGAGGTGAGGCCAGGCAGGTCCCCACAGCTCTCAGGGGCTGAGGCTGCACTGTGAGCTCTGTCCCCACCAGCCTCCAGCTCTGGCCAGCCCAGCACACACAAGTTCCTCAGTGAACCAGAAAACCTTACTTTCAAAAACACCAGAACTATGCACCAGTTTGAAAATCACCTTTTCATTCTGTCCAGGTTCCCCCTTTCATCTAACAAAGTGTCCTTGCCACAGATGCTCACAGCCAAGGGAGATGACCTGGCCAGCACCACAAAGCATTTTGTGATGCTGAACTTAAAATTACACAGAGAAATTAAAATACCCACTAAGAGCAAATGGGGGGAGAGGGGTGAGGGGGAAGGAGTGGTGTTAGATCAGGGTAAGATTTCCTTAGAGTTCAGTTTTCAAGGTTTAAAACAGGGAAGACGCTGGTCACAGTCTATGGCTCAGGGCATTACCAGGCAGCAGGGCTGCTGAAACACCAGCAGACACTCTGCATACTCCACTCAGCCACACTAATCCTCAGCCCTGCACTTGCTTGCTTTGAAACCCCCCAGAGCAAAGCCAGAACTGCCAAACGCTCCAGGATGGATTCATGGATGCTCCAGGAAAGAGCATCCATGAATCCATCTCAGCATCCTTTGTCCAAAGGGCTCGGCACAGGCAGCTTGGAAAGGTGCAAACAAAACCCAGCTAGAGAAAAGGTGCTCTGAATAAAAACATGCAAAGACAGAAGGCCTGGGACTAACTGCTGCTTGGGGAAAGTGTCAAAACCAAAAATTTAACATTAAAACCAGTGGTCCTGGAGCAGCAACAACTGAATGGATCCTGCTGCACCAGGAGCAGAATCTGCCTAAAGGAAGCAGTAGCTCTTCCCTTCCTCTGTTTCCCACCCATGTGTGCACACCTGTAACTAAAGAAGGATTTTTACACCATTCTACACCTGGGCAGGTGTGCTGACCGCTCTCACCACAGCCATGCTCACAGCTCCAGTGGCTGATGCTCAGAGCAGGAGGATCCTCATGGCCCACACGATGTCCCTGCACCCCGACAGAGCCAGCAGCAGCCACCAGCACCATGGCAGTGACCACCCCCACCAGCCCCCAGACTGGGCAATGCCACCGTGCTCCCAGCCACACCAGCACCACCACAGCAGCAAACTGCACCTCTTCAAACCACCAACCAGACCCAAAACGGTTCCCTGATGTACCTGCTGCATTATGGAGGTGCCAGCCACGCTGTGACCAACCTGTGCCCCAGGAGCAGGAGGCAGAGCCATCCATCCACGCCACAGCAGGGCCAGGCAGCTGAGACAGACGTCCCCACGCTGGTCCCACCGTGTGTCCGAGCAGGCTCTGGAGCCAGGCGTGCCTGCTGAGCATCCCTGCAGCCCAGGGAGGAAGGAAGAGCTTCCCCTGCCCGCTGGCACGGAGCTGGGGAGGAGCAGGGTCAGGGTCTGCCACTCACACACTGGCACGGAAACCACCGAGTTCTGCTTAAAGCACTGCTGGGGAAGCCTTCACTGGGATCTCCCCAAAGTGCTCCCAGGGATCTCCCCAAAGTGCTCCCAGGGATCTCCCCAAAGTGCTCCCAGGGATCTCCCAAAAGGGCTCCCAGGGATCTCCCAAAAGGGCTCCCAGGGATCTCCCAAAAGGGCTCCCAGGGATCTCCCAAAAGGGCTCCCAGGGATCTCCCAAAAGCGCTCCCAGGGATCTCCCAAAAGCGCCCACAGGGATCTCCCAAAAGCGCCCACAGGGATCTCCCAAAAGCGCCCACAGGGATCTCCCAAAAGCGCCCACAGGGATCTCCCAAAAGCGCCCACAGGGATCTCCCAAAAGCGCCCACAGGGATCTCCCCAAAGCGCTCCCAGGGATCTCCCCAAAGTGCTCCCAGGGATCTCCCCAAAGGGCTCCCAGGGATCTCCCCAAAGGGCTCCCAGGGATCTCCTGACTACCCATGGAGAGCCTGGTGCATGTGAAGCCTCAGAGCAGAGGAGAACCCAGATCCAGGTGTGGTGTGTGGGCTGACCACAGCGAGTTCAGCAGCAATCCCAGGGGGGATTTCACCCTCCAATCCTCCATTGTTCACCTGCAGCATCACCTCACAGCGAGTGCAATGCCAGGGTAACTAACAGTGGCACTGTAACCCCATGGTGCATGCCAGCCCTCCCTCCACGGTCTAACCAGGCTCCCCCCACTCCCAGCATTTCATTCCCATTCCCTCCACGGTGTCAGAGCTGCCCACAGCCACAGCAGGAGCTGGAAGGTGTCACAGCCCATCCCTGTGCAGCCCCAGAAGGTGAGCACAGCCCAGGCTGCAGCAGGAGGGGCTGCCTGAGCTCAGCCACCAGGGCTCTCCCTTGGGGCAGCCCAGCCCAGCCCTCGTGGGTCCTTAATAGATTGCTACGTCTTAATAACAGCTCTCAACAGAGACTTAGAGGCAGATTTAGGGAATAACTGCCAAGCTTTTGGGAAAATTATAAAATATGCAGATTAGCAGGGAGAGGATTTACACGACTTTTTCCGACTGCCTTTCATGAAAAATTTTAATTCTGATGGCAAAAAAAAAAAAAAAAAAAAAAAAAAGAAAATATTACTTGGATGCAATTCAAGCAGCTGCCTTGCTGGCTGGTGGGGCTCAAAAGGATTATTCAAGAAAATAAACAATTGCATTCCCTTCCTAGGCACTTTCTCACCTCCCTGGGCCTGAGGTGTTTGTGTGAGCACTGGGAGAAGCAGAGCTGTCTGTAGGGATCAGCAGTGCCAGACTGGGCATGGTGTGGGGCTGTGTTCCCCCACTGAGCCTGGAGGACGTGGGGATGCAGTAGGTGACCACAGAGCCACCTGCTGTACGTGTCCCTGCCAGCCAGAGGAGCTCCCTCCCTGCAGCTGGCAGACTCACAGCAGCACCAGGGGGACCCTGCATTCACCAGGAACTGCGAGCAGGGAGGGAAGGAGGCGAGGAGGGAGGGAAGGAGGCGTTTCTGAGCAGAGCCACCATCCTGTCTGCACCACCTGAGGACCAGCCCCAAAGATGCAGGAGTCTCCTGCAACGCTTCAAGCTTCAGTCCAGAGCTCCTGCTCCACTCCCCTGGTGCCTGACCAAGCCCAACCAGTGAGCCAATCCCTCAGCAGGGCATCCAAACCAGACTCCTCCTGAAGCCAACAGCCCGAGAGCCAGACACAAATCCCAGCAGGTAAAGGTGATGTGAGGCTGTTCTGCCAGGGGCAGCTCTCCCCCAGGCTGGCACCTCTGCCAGGGGCACAGCCCCCCCAGGCTGGCACCTCTGCCAGGGGCACAGCCCCCCCAGGCTGGCACCTCTGCCAGGGGCACAGCCCCCCCAGGCTGGCACAGCCCCCCCAGGCTGGCACCTCTGCCAGGGGCACAGCCCCCCCAGGCTGGCACAGCCCCCCCAGGCTGGCACCTCTGCCAGGGGCACAGCCCCCCCAGGCTAGCACAGCCCCCCCAGGCTGGCACCTCTGCCAGGGGCACAGCCCCCCCAGGCTGGCACCTCTGCCAGGGGCACAGCCCCCCCAGGCTGGCAGCCCTGCCAGGGGCACAGCCCCCCCAGGCTGGCACAGCCCCCCCAGGCTGGCACCTCTGCCAGGGGCACAGCCCCCCCAGGCTGGCACAGCCCCCCCAGGCTGGCACCTCTGCCAGGGGCACAGCCCCCCCAGGCTGGCACAGCCCCCCCAGGCTGGCACCTCTGCCAGGGGCACAGCCCCCGCCCCCCAGGCTGGCACCTCTGCCAGGGGCACAGCCCCCCCAGGCTGGCACCTCTGCCAGGGGCACAGCCCACCCTAGGCTGGCACCTCTGCCAGGGGCATCCCCCCAGGCTGGCACCTCTGCCAGGGGCAGCTCTCCCCCAGGCTGGCACCTCTGCCAGGGGCACACACAGCCCCCCCAGGCTGGCAGCCCTGCCAGGGGCACAGCCCCCCCCCCAGGCTGGCACCTCTGCCAGGGGCACAGCTCCCCAGGCTCACAGCTGGCTGCCCACCCTGGCTTTGCCCCGGGGCAGGTCCTGGTGCCCAGCTGCACTGCCTTGGCACACAGGGCTGCTGCTGCAGCACCACCCTTCTCTGCCAGGCAGAAACCCACGTGAGTGTGTTCTGGAAAATGCTTTGGTGTGACCCGGCCTTCCCATACTTGCACCTTCTATAAAGCCCACGTTCTGCCAGAAGCAGCAGTTCTGAAATCAAGGCATTAGGGGGGATCATGGCTATTTTCTTACATTGGCCAAACTCAGAAAGCCCATCTGTGTGCCCATGGAAGGTCACCTGAGGCTTGGCATTCCACGATAAATTTTTCTTTGAGGAGACAAGAACAGGTATGATTTGAAGGTACCAGGCCAGGAGTAAAAATGCCCATGGATGCAATTAATAACCAAACATATTGGTGACTTGAAGCTGCTGGAGCATTACATAGAGGCGGCACAATTACATTTGCAGCCCACAGCAGTCCCCAGATTCTCTGCCTGAGTTTGGGCAACTGTCCCTTTGTGCCCCTTCCCCTTCTCCATCTGTGCCCCCTGCCACAGGAATGTCCCTCCCCAGCACAACCTGCCCCTGCCCTGGGGAGAGGCCCCTCCTCACTGTCTGGGATCCATCCATCCTGCACCACGCACTGCACCCTGATGGCACCGGATAAAAGCTGCAAACCTGGGTAAAAATTAGCAAGCCTGGGTAAAAATTAATGGAGTTAGACTGAGTCCAACAGGAGAGGGGAACCTGTGCCCTGCAGTCACTGCTGACAAGGAGCCACTTCAAGAGGACTATTTCTAGGGCAGCTGCAAACAGAGACTTTAATTATATCTCCCATATGGAAAGCAAGTGTCTGTGCTACCTTCTGGCCCTATTTCCAGAAAAAAACCAGCAGCAGAAGTAAAACTAAAAAACCACCAGCATTTCATTTACTACAGCTCCAGAGAGCACCAAAACCTGAACTAACTAGTAAAAAAAACTTCTTTCATGTTTGCTGAAGATAACTGTAAGCCACAACGTAAACACAAATAACTCATAGAAAACAGATCTAATAAAAACCACAGGCATTTTAAAAAAATCATCTGCTAAACCAGCACAACTACAAAGCTCAAAGACTTGAATGAAAGCACAGCTTATATTAAATAGATGCAAAAGAAAGATTAAATCACATTACTTGGCTTCAATCTCATGAATAGTTTAAAGTCTAATTGCTCCTGTATTGTTCCATTTATGATAAAAGTTGTGGAGAAGGCGACCTGATTTACAAAAAAAGCTTGCAAAAATAACAGCACCTCTCAAAACAGCCTGTTCCAGCTCCTGTTTCATTTAGCCTCAGAAGAACAAAGAAAAACACAGCCACAATTTTAAAAAGCCTCCATAAATTTACGGTAACCTCCCCAAAACATCCATCAGCCTCACTGCCCAGCCGATATATTTTTAATTGAGATTTCTTCTTGCCAGTTTTCCTATGACTCTTTGTCCTCAGTCACTTCTGCGAGGACACGAGCCATGCTTTGAGAACAGCCTCAATAATTCAGCAGCTCAGACTGTGCTTACCCACACCGAGCACATCTTCCAGCAGATCTCCTGATTCACAGGGAGAGCTCCATGGATCAGAACCACCCCCCGAGCTCCCTGTGCCTGCACCAGAGGGTCAATAACAGCACAGACCTTGGGAACACAGCCAGCCAACATCTGAAACACTGGGAGCTCATAGGCCCAGGGGAAGGGCTGAAGGCACACACTGCCCGACCTCGTTTCCCACTGGATGGGACTCTGCTGCTCACTCCTGGGCAGGGTGGGAGGCTGGTCCCTTGGGACAAGAGCAGGCTGAAATTTAAACCAGGATCCCTTCCCCTGCGCCAGGCTGGAGCTCCCACTGACCCTTCAGCCAGGGACAGAAACACAGCCACCAAGGAGGGACCACGGGTCAAGCCAGCTCCAGCCAGGGTGGGGGGCAGCAGGGGCAGCCATGAGAGCCCCCAGACCCAAAGAAAAGGCAAGAGCAGAAGGGGAGCCTTGGGAAAAGGGCCAGGGGGGTTTTCACAGCAGTCAGCACGTGGTGGGCTCAGCACACAGCCCTGGCCCTGGGGATGATCCAGCAGTACAGGTGAGCTCAGCACAGCACCACTACCACAGCACAGCACCCTTAAAGCCAGGGGGGCTGCAGCCAAGTGAGGGGCACCAGCCAGAGCCCACCCCATGTCCCCTCTGTCCCCAGAGCTGCTGCCTCACCCTATGGTCAGAGGGAGGTCACCTTCAGCAAGGACAGAGCCCAGCCAGGCTGCATTTCCTGCAAAGGCTGACTTGGCCAACAAAGCCACTGATAAAAACCAACAGAGACATGGCTGGGTGGAGAGAACAGGGGAAAAGGCTACTTGAAAGATTTCATAAGGGTGGAGAGAGGAAATACAGAAGTTTTTTTTCCCCATGTAATAAATTTAAAGGACAGCCCAGCCCTATCCTGGACTTGAGGAGTGCCATGGACAGGGGTGACAGCTGAACAGACCTTTTTTGGCAGGGATTTTGTTTTTCCTTCTGGAGGCAGCCTACCCTCAAAGCAGGCAGCACTGCATCTTGCCAGCAAGCATGGCACAATGGCTGCAAGCACAGCTCCTGTTCAGCAGCACTCTGCACAGAGTCAGCTCCCCAGGGATGCAGCAAGCCAAAGCCAGGGAGGATCAACTGGGGCAGCATCACTCCAGTGCTGCTCTCAGTCCAGAATCTGTTGCTCCTGCTCAAACACAACCACCGACCCTCGCAAGTTTTCAGCATCTCAATTCTTCTCTTCCCTCCCCTGCTGGCAGCCAGGGTTATGAAACCATTGCTCATCTTGAAATACAGGCAGCAGATCTTTATTTTTGGCAGTCCAAAAGAAAAGTTCGACCAGCATGCCGCCAGCATATAAAATCCAGGCTCATAGGAACCCTTCAGGCTCGAGAACAGAAAAAGGACTTTGAGTAAGAGCCAAATGTTTTGCAGAGGTCACAAAGCAAATACAACGAGGTCTTCCTGTCTTCAAAACTCTTCCTCCCTCCTCTCCCCGGCTCAAGCTGTGCACATATGTCTGTTCATCAGCAGCTATTTTAGCAGGGCAGCAAGCTCTCCAGAGCAGTGATTTGGCCTGGCAAAAACTGAAATAAGAGCAAAATGGAAAAAACCTCCGAGTTTGCAACTGTCAGTGCTTGCACCACCCAGCAGAGCTATAATTTGTTGGTTTTCCCGTTGTTTTCTGGTCCTCTGAAAGCCTGAGCTCTTCAGTTATGGAAAGAAAAAACCCCTAAATACCACGTTATGTATCCCAGCTGGGCCAGATGTTACTGTAACCTCTGCCACCTCCAAACATTTTGCCCCTCGTTAAGTTTTCCCAGCATTTCAGAGCCAGGCTGCCAGCTGGCTGGCGAGAAGCCCATTTCCCAGGGCAGTTTCTTGCCTTTCCCCTGGGAAGCAAGGCTGCCTGGCTGAGCACGCTCCAGGGCAGAGGCTGCAGGCTCTGTGCCTCACCCCAGCACCCCAGAAACCAGGGCTGGCACCCAGGGCTGGCACCCAGGGCTGCCCAGAGCCATCCCCAGACCAAGCCTGTCCCCACAGGAGCTGTCCTGTCCCCCAGACACAGCCCCCAGGAGGGAGGGGAGGGCAGGTCCGTCCTGCAGAGTCCTGCCCCAGCATCCTGGGGTGCCTCAACCCCCACAATGGGTACCTGAGACCCCAGCACATCCCCATGCTCCTCACTCATGGTTCAGATCAACCTCTGCAACTCCTAAACCATGAAAACTGTGGTTTTCTAACTCTGCCCCTTGCTGTACTACAGACAAATGGTTCCACAGAAGCAGCAGGAGATGAGAGGGAAAAGAGACAGAAATCACCCACTTCACCCCCTGCTCCACAGCCAAAATCAGCTCCACATGACCCAGACCACACTGGGAATATTTTCATCTCTGGGTACCACAGTGACCAACAGATTTATCCTTGGGGCTTGCAGGCACATGCCAGGACACTGGACCAGTGAAATCCGCCCAGCCAGGACAGAAATCCTCACCATGGGGCCTAGAACTGTTTATCTGCAGGAAATCCTCTGGCTCCTGTTGTGGCCAGGCTGGGGAGGGAAGGCAGCAGGGCAGAGTGAGCAGCGCCCAGCAGAGCAGAGCTGGGGAGGGAAGGCAGCAGGGCAGAGTGAGCAGTGCCCAGCAGAGCAGAGCTGGGGAGGGAAGGCAGCAGGGCAGAGTGAGCAGCACCCAGCAGAGGAGGCAGGAAAGCTGCAGACACAGGGAGGGAAGGCAGCAGGGCAGAGTGAGCAGTGCCCAGCAGAGGAGGCAGGAATGCTGCAGACACAGGGTAGGAAGGCAGCAGGGCAGAGTGAGCAGCGCCCAGCAGAGGAGGCAGGAATGCTGCAGACACAGGGAGGGAAGGCAGCAGGGCAGAGTGAGCAGCGCCCAGCAGAGCAGAGCTGGGGAGGGAAGGCAGCAGGGCAGAGTGAGCAGCGCCCAGCAGAGCTGCAGGAAAGCTGCAGACACAGGGAGGGAAGGCAGCAGGGCAGAGTGAGCAGCGCCCAGCAGAGCTGCAGGCACACAGAGCTGAGGTTGCAGTGGCCCTCAGCCTTGCAGCCTGGGGGTTCCCCCGTGCTGCACCCCAGCAGCAGCAGCAGCTGCAGAGCATCCCTGGGGATGACTCAGCCATCTCCAGCCCATCCGTCTCTTCCCTAGCCAGGCACCAGGACAAGGGCGTTCCTGCTCTCACAGCCACCAACAGCAGCGCCTTCAGCCACGGCTTCCTCTCTGCCTGAGGGCTTCCCACCCTGCACTCACTGCAGAGGCACCTGCCAAGTGCAAAGTGCCACTTCCATCCATCCAACTGCCCCAGAGAAACCACCCCACAGGAATTCTGTGCTCCACAACATCAATCCCCCCATGGAAATTCTGTGCTCCACAACCTCAATCCCCCCATGGAAATTCTGTGCTCCACAACCTCAATCCCCCCATGGAAATTCTGTGCTCCACAACCTCAATCCCCCCATGGAAATTCTGTGCTCCACAACCTCAATCCCCCCATGGAAATTCTGTGCCCCACAACAGCAATTTGGCTGATATGAGGACAAAAGCCCTCAGGGCATCACAGCTCATTTTACTGCACTGCCTCCCTGAGCAAACAATGTAAGAAAAGGTGAGCTGTAAGGAAGGAGGAAAAAACAAAAAGAATAAAAGCCTTCCACAACTCAGACTGAACAGAAGTGGCATGCAAAACGCCACCCAAAGCAAACAGAAAAAAAAATTCATGAATACTGCATTTCAAGGCTGGCTTTAGCCCCCTGAGTGCAGTCTGAGTCCCTACAGATAGGAGCTGCTTGGCTTTGTATGAATGCTGGGGAGGAATTACACAGAAATCATAATAAAAGATGGAAGGGCTGCTCACAAAAGTGGATTTTTTTTTTTCTCCCTGCATTTAATTTCCCGGCAGTGAGATTTATTTTTTTTATTTTTTTCCCCCTTAAGCCAATTGAGACTCCAGCAGCAGAGCAGAGCGTCGCTGCAGTCAAGCAGTATTTAATTTGTATTACTGCTGAAGAGATCCTGGATGGCAGCACCAAAGAAGCGCTTCAAATTGTCTGGCCTTGCCTGTTGCACATCTTACTCAGCTTTTCTAGGTCCTTTACAGCACAAGAAACAGAGGATCCCTCTGGTCTGCAAATTGGCCACAACAGTGCAAACAAATCACATCAACCACGAGAGCAATGCCTCTGTTTCCCACTTCAATCATCTCACAGGATCTTGTTAAGGTATACAGCATGCTTTAAGACATGCCAGATGAAGAGATTCTCTGAAAACACACAGCAAAAAATCACCAGCCCCTCCATAAACAAGGCCGGAGTCCTTTCACCTACAGATCCTGAAATTCAGCTGAAAACAAGAGCAAAAAGCCTGCAGCAAAGCATTACTCAGCAAAGGCCACAATGGAGTTTAACAGGAATCTGGTTCAAGGTGGGAAATAGAAAAGGAAAGCCTGATTTGAGAGCTAGAACAGCCTTGCAGAAGCTTACCCCTCCTTCTGCTGCAGGAGGCAAACAAAAAGCTCCTTGCAAACAACTGGATCATGCACTAAGCTCTCATTAAGGAGGGCAGGACAGACGTCTCTGAAGCACTATCAATTAGGCTGGATGGCCAGAGAACATGTGCTTTTAGACTAAACGGGCTTCAGCTGGAATTCCATCCCACCAACACCGCTGAGGTTTGGGGGAAAAACCCCTGGAGCCAGCAGGAGGTGCCCACAGAGCGGGCAGAAGGGGTGGCACAAGGGGCTAAACACTTTAGAGAGTGCTGGTTCTGATCAGCACCTGATGGTGGCAGCGAGCATCCCTGTGAGAGCACAGAAACCACGGAGGGGAGGGGGAGAAAACCCAGGGCAGCTCTCCTGGCACCAGGGAGCCTCAGCTGCTCTCCCCACGCCACTGTCCCACGGGGGCTCGGGATCCAAATGCACTTTGCAGCCATCAGAACAGTGCCCTGTGCCAGTCAGTGCCCAGCAGCTCCCTGGGGTTTGGCCCAGCCTGACAAACAGCCCATATGTAAAGATAAATATATATATATTTAATGCATCTGTGTATATTGCTTAAATGCATATTTAATGTGCATCTATTGCAAGTGTGTGTATTTAATGCACATACAGCTCCTGAAGTCACTGCAGCCTGGGGCAGAACAGGCTTCTCCTGACCCAGCAGCCCTGCTGCTGCCAGGGCAGGAAACAGGAGACCTTTTCAAAGGGGCAAGTTTCAGTCTCCCCAGGCTACAAGTTAGTAAATCAAGCTTTAAAGCAGTTTGCCACTCACTGCCATCCCCTGCAGCACACAGGCAGCCTGGCCCTCCTCCCACAGCTGGGCTCAGGCACTCCACAGAACAGCTCCCTGCTCAAGTCCTGGAGTCAAGCTTACTGCAAAAAAGCAGAATACTGAGGCCCAAATCAAACATGAGCCAGTTCAGGCACGCCCAGTGAAGAAGGCACTGGTGGCACGTTGGAGAATTGAAGGAGCTCAGCAAAGTGCAGCGTGCTGGTTCCAGCAGAGCAGCAGGGGCTGCAGCTGGTCATTGGGCCAGCCTGTGGAACGGGTGCAGGGAGCCAAACTACACAAGATTCCTGCACAACCATGTCAATAATAATATCAGAAATGGCTTACCATCATCAGCAACCAGAGCAGCAGTGCCCTTGTTACCTATTTGCAATGAGCAGTCACCCCTGTGCCTGGCAGGGTGTCCCTAAGGGCAGAGCTGTGTCCCTGTGCCCTCCCTGCTGTGCCCATGGCAGCAGCAGCCCAGGGCTGTGAGCTCCCAGGGCAGCAGTGCCCTGGTTACCTATTTGCAATGAGCAGTCACCCCTGTGACTGGCAGAGTGTCCCTCTGGGCAGAGCCATGTCCCTGTGCCCATGGCAGCAGCAGCAGCCCAGGGCTGTGAGCTCCCAGGGCAGCAGGGATCACCCCAACAGCCACAGCCCACTGCTGGGGCCAGCCCTGCCTGCAGCCCCACCATCTGCACAGCCCCCACGAGTCAGAGAAAGCTGCAAAGCTCCAGGCAAACAAGGCACAGCACTAAAAAACCCCACCACTGAACCTCGATATTGCTTGCTAACTGAAGTAGGAAAATAAATCTTGTCTACTTGCAAGAGTGAGGGAGCTGGCAGGGGCAGAGCTGCAGACATTGCCAGGCTCTCCTGGCTCCCACAGCATCACCTGTGGGCTCCAGGCCCAGGCTGCACACAGGTGTGCCAGCTGGGACAGCACAGGCAGGTGAAGCCCACAACACCCAAAAGCAGCCTGTCCTTCCCAGACCTCAGAAAGCACAGAAATATTTCCAATATCAGTAGTGAGAAGCAGACCTCAGTCCAGATGCACAGGTAAGGCATTTTGCAAGGTAGCCCTGGGACAGTCTGTCCTGGCACAGGGCTGCTGCCCTCTCCCTCCTGAGCAGGGGACACACTGGGTGACTGCCTGAGCCATGCAGCAAAGCTCCCCACTGCCCTGCAGCCCCAGCACCCGCTCCCACACTCCAGAAACACAGGAAACTCCCTGGAAACCCCCCAGCAAACACTTTGAGGGAAAGGCAAAGGGGTAACAGCACAGCCTGTGTCCATGCTGCCTGGAAAACTGCCCCTTGCCAGGCCCCTCCCCTGTCCCTGCAATGGCAGCTCCTCTGCAGGCTCACCTCAGCCACTGAGATGCTCCCCACCTGGCCAGCCCAGCGTTTCCTGGCAATGGGCTTACACCTCCCAAGGGAGCACAGTCACACAATGCCAGGAATTACACAGCTGGGACAGGAGATGCAAGCACAGTGCCATGGGAGGAAGATGCTCACAGGGACCAAACCCGCACTGCTAAAAACATGATCACTGGCAGGCAACAACTCATCTGGGTGTGAAGGCTTCATCTGACTTACAGACACCGTGAATGCTCTCCATCAGCTCTGCTTTTAACTAATACCTAAAAAAAATAAATCTCTCCACTAGAGACAGCTACAGCCAGAACACAGCAGTTTTAATCAGAATGGAAACACATAAACCAAAGGCAACAGGATGAAATTAAAGGCAAGGCTGAAAAGCTCGTTATTAATAGAGGTCCTGTTTGCTTTTACAAATTTTATTATTAAAAGCAAATTGCCATGTCTTCAGCTGCAGCTCCAGTCAGCTCAGCTCCAAACCTCTCCTGCACAGCCCAAACAATCATCAGTACTCCCAGCAAAATACCAGCTGGGGACAAAAGTGGCATGGAGGAAAGGAGAAAATACAGCCAAGACTTGTTATTCTCCACAGAAAAGTTTCAGCATGCCCCAGGTTTAATTAGACGCATCATTTATCATTAATGTTTGACCGGTGCTTTCCAGCCCTCCCTGGAGCAAGTCCCAACTTCCCAAACTTTAACTGAACACATGAACACACACAGCTGTTTATCCCAGGCCAAGCTTTTGCTTTTTGTTTGATTTTTATTTATTTTTAGCCAAATGGCTGAGCTATTTCTGGGAATAAGGCTACAGTTAGGAGACAGTTAAAGACTAAATGGTTACAGGAATTTCACAAACCCCTGTGTCCCCATTGTCCAGGGAAGGAGCAGCAATGGGGGATTGCAGCCCTAAGCTTTTTGCAGCCCCAGCTTCCCTATTTGAGCCTCCCCTGACTTCTCTGTGGTCAAGCATGGGCTGCCCTGTGGCTGCTACAGGGGAACTGCCTGAGCACGTGGAATGCTGCTGTCATGCTAAACACAACTTACAAAATAAAATTCCAGCAACTTTCATGAACATTTCAAGTGGCTTCATTTAAACCCATACTTTTACAAGTGTGGGATTTCTCCCAGCAGAACGGCCACCTGGTGTCACAGAGACCCCAGCCCCAACCTTGGCTGCTCACAGGTTTCTGTCACAGCAATGAAAGCAAAACACTTCCTGCAGAAGCTGGCATCAGGTATCTGACATGCAGCCTCACTCCCCAGGTGTTAACAGGGCTGGACTGGGAGGAACAGACAACTCCTACAGCTTCCAACTCCTAACTGTAACCATCTTTATTATTAGAATAGGAACTGCAATCACACACTAATGTTTGGTTCACACTCTATGGGGAAAAAAAAAAACACGTGTGAAAGAAAATCACAGATGTGTAAAAAAATCTATTTTTGCACACAGAGCACCCTTGCTGCACATCCTAAAGATGGGAGTGCAAATCAGCATCCTCCACCACAGCCTGGGACACCTCCCACAGCCCCACCACCCCTGAGCAGGGCAGGGACAGCCCCACAGGGCCCAGTGCACCCAGGGGCTCTCCCCACCCTGCCCTGCCCCTTCTCAGCTATTCCCAGTGCCCGTGGGGAATTCACTTCCTATCTAAAGAGTGACTCTGGGCCATGGCCCTTGTTCAGAATAGGTCTCAGTGGGGTGGGTATCTTCCTGCAGAGCTCCAGGTAGGACCTGCCCCACAGGGCCCCATGCCCCAGCTGGGGTGCCCACTGCTGGCACGGGACAGAGGGATGCAGAGGGTCCCATGCCCAAGCTGGGGTACCCCTCTACTGGCACGGGACAGAGGGATGCCCAAGCTGGGGTACCCACTGCTGGCATGGGACAGAGGGATGCCCAGGCTGGGGTACCCACTGCTGGCACGGGACAGAGGGATGCCCAGGCTGGGGTACCCACTGCTGGCACGGGACAGAGGGATGCAGAGGGTCCCATGCCCAAGCTGGGGGTACCCATTGCTGGCACAGGACAGAGGGATGCCCAGGCTGGGGTACCCACTGCTGGCACGGGACAGAGGGATGCCCAAGCTGGGGTACCCACTGCTGGCATGGGACAGAGGGATGCCCAAGCTGGGGGTACCCACTGCTGGCATGGGACAGAGGGATGCAGAGGGCCCCATGGCCAAGCTGGGGTACCCATTGCTGGCATGGGACAGAGGGATGCAGAGGGCCCTATGCCCAAGCTGGGGTGCCCACTGCTGGCACGGGACAGAGGGATGCAGACCCCAGGATGAGCAGCAAGAGACCATCACTGCAGCCTGTGACAGGGCACAGAGCCACACGGTCCAGCCCAGGGACAGCCTGCACACCCACCCAAGGGGCACCTTGTCCCCAACACCTGGCACAGTGCTGAGAGCCAGCAGCTCACAAGGAGCCCAGCACTTGCCAGACACCAGGGATTTACCAGCACACGGGCTGCAAAGAGGATCAGGCCCCAAGGTATTTAATTAAACTGGAACAACACAACTAAGGTCCTATTGTTACACTCCACACAAACACTCCAACAGGAGAATTTTGCTCCCAATTACAGACTGTTGGCTGTTCTCTCACTTTTCCTAGGGTTTGAACACAAACAGGAGAGTGCCAGGGCAAGGAGCTGCATTGACCGCAGAGAGACCCAGCACAGAGCACCAGCCCAGGGCTCAGCCAGCAGCAGGCACCCCAAGAGGAGGGAGAACACCCTGGGGTGCTTCACCCATCACCCTGGGGTGCTTCACCCACCACCCCAGCCTTCCTGCCCCATGAGCAGGGTCACAGCTCCCAGGGCTCGATTCCAGACAGGCCTTAAATAAAAGCAAATTGGGAGGAAAAGTGAACACAACGAGGGCATCAGTAAGTTCTCTTTCTGCATTCCTCCCTTATCTCTCCCCCAGCCCTGGCAGAGCTGTGGCCAGAGCGGGGTACAGTGAAGAGCAGGAGAGCAGCAGGTGAGAAAAAGCCCAGTCTGTGATGCAGACACAGGGAGCAGCACAGCTGGAAGTGGACAGTGCTCACCCCAGCCCCTGAGGAGCCCAGCCCAGCAGAGTGACCCCAAACTTCCCCTGGACACCCCCACACTTCCCCACCCCGCTCCTGCACCCTCCCACAACAGCCGTACCAGCAGCAGGAGACTAAAAATAAGACTCCAGTGCTAGAATCTGTTTCCAAAAAAGAATTAAAGTTGTATTTCAAGTTGACAGTATCTCCTAAAAGTGGATTAACCATGGCAATTCAATCCCACCTCCCTGCAGTGATCCCAGCCCCACTCTTCCTTTGACAGGGATTATTTTGGTGGTGCAAATCAAAGTTCAGAATCCAATTTGTTTCTGAGAGCATCAGTCTGCACACCCCCAGGTAGCTGTGCAGACCACATGCACCACTCGACCCTTCCTGTTCTTGTTACCATCCCATTTCATACCCTATCCATGATAAGAGTTCACAGGAGGGAAAAACAGAGCCACAAACAGTCATGCTGACAGGGCAAGTCACCTCCATTGTGCCTAAGCTTCGAGTTACAACTGGAAACAGGATTTTTACAATCTGTTGGTATTTATGAGCCTCAGGCAGAGACCACACAGTGGAGAGGTTACAGTGCTTGTCTGAGCAGCCCTATGGGATCCTAAGTGCCAGAAAATCTGCAGCCTTTAATAACTGCAGTGAACTCCTGCAATGCCATTGCCACAGGATGAGCATCCCTTGAAGCCCAGCACTGCCCATGCAGGAGCGAGGGCCAGGCAGCACCTCAGGCTGCTCCACAGTCACTGGCACAGGCTGTCCTCTCCTCCATGGAGCAGGGGGGAGAGGACTGGCCCAAGGCTACCGTGGCAGCCTGCAGGGCTGAGGACACGGCAGAGCTACAGCAGCAGGGCACGAGCCGCTCCATCAGCCAGGGCTGATATGGGGGGACCCACACCACTTGCACCAGCCTGATAAACTGCTCCTTGCTGCTGAAATGCTGCTCACAAAGCCAGGAGGGGTAAACAGCGCTAAACCCCACACCAACACTGCAGCTGACCTGGCACTCTGTCCTGGGCCCTGAACAGAGCTGCTCCTCCAGCCAGAACACCACCCTGCCCTTCCAAAGGGCTGCTGCCACAGCCCAGCCCTGCACAGAGCCTTTGGAAATACCCGGGCTGTGCAGGGAGGGTTTCTCTGCACCCCAGAGGACATCACACCCCAGCAGCACTGAATGCCCCCTCTCCATGCCCAGGGACTCAGCGGTGACACAGGGACTGCGTGGGAGCCCGGGCAGGGCAGGGACTGCTCCTCACCAGGGAGGAGGGTGCTGGGTCCAGAAGCCGGGCAGGCACCTCCAGTTCACCGCTCACAGCAAGCAGCCACGTGAAGGAGCTTTGCACTGAACCGGTGGAGGTGCCTCAAACCACAAACGCCTCTGACAGGAGCGGGACAAAAACTGCCGCTGGCGTGGGTGGGGTAGGAAGCACTCAGGGCAGAGCTGAACTCAAAAGGCATCAAAGCCAGACAGTCAGGGCACTGAGTTTCCATCTCATCTATCTGTCCCCGAGGCTGCAAAACAATGGTTGAGGTAGGTGTGTTCTCCACAGGGCTAACCCAGAGCCTGCCACAGAAACACCGCCTACAAACAGAAAACCAACCCGAAAATCAAACCCTTCCCTCCCAAACAGAGCTACCTCCAGAACTGACAAAGCGACTTAGAGTCGCTTGTGCTCCAAGCCTGGAAAACCGGCCACAAATATCTCGCTCCAAAGCAGAAGCGAAGAGGAGAGCGCGGCTCGGGGCAGAGCCCGGGATCGCGGCAGGTACCCGGGATCGCGGCCCGGAGCATCGGGCTGTGTCACAGCACACACACACACACACACTGCCCCAGCTCCATCGCAGAATGCCAGGGCTGTGTCACAGCACACACACACACACACTGCCCCAGCTCCATCGCAGAATGCCAGGGCTGTGTCACAGCACACACACACTGCCCCAGCTCCATCGCAGGGTGCCCGGGCAGTGTCACAGCACACACACACTGCCCCAGCTCCATGGCACGGTGCTCGGGCTGTGTCACAGCACACACACCGCCCCAACTCCAGGAACTTCGCTAACTACGCACTGCGCAATCAATGACACTGCTGAACAAACAGCAGCGCCGGGAACGACGGTAAAACACCGCTTTTCGCACATTTGCTGCGGAAAAGGAAAAAATGAGTAATTACAAAGCTCAGGCCAAGCAGTGAGGTCACGGTGAAATCTCCGAGCAGCCTATGTGGCAGCGGGAAGGGATCGGGATGGAGCCGGCGGGGGCAGAGCCGCATCCCGCCCCGGGCAGGAAGAGCCACGCGGTCCGGGGAGCGCTGCCGGCGGGGGAAGCGCCCTCCGACAGGTCTGGGAGGAAAAAACAAGGTTTGGGCTCCGGCAGCAAAGGCAACTTCTGGAGGTCTCGCAGGGTCGGACGGAGCCGCCGCGGCGGGGCCGGGGCGGAGCCCGCGGGGAGGGGGATGCGGGAGCCCCCGCGGGAGCACAGCCCCAGCACACGGCAGAGAGAGGAAAACAGCGAACTTTGCCCGCCCGCGCCCCGGCCCCGCACTCACCAGGCGGCTGAGGCTGCGGCGGAGCATCGCGGCGGCGCCCGGCCCCGCCGCGCTCACCGCCGCATCGCCCGGCCTGGCCCGGCTCGGCTCCGCTCCTAGAGGGGCTGCGGGCCGCGCCGCCGGCCCCGCTCCGCTCCGCGCTCCATGCCGCCGGCCCGGCCCGGCCCCGCTCGGCCCCGCTTTGTCCCGCCGCTGGAGGCGGCGCCGCCGCCGCCCCGGAGCAGCCTGGGAGCAGGGCGAGCCCCGCCGCCGCCGCCAGGGGGAGCCACCGAGCCCGGGCGGGGACACGCGGGACGGGGACAGCCGGGGACGGGGGACAGGGGACACGCGGGGACATGGGAGGGGGGACAGGGGACACGCGGGGACAGCCGGGGACAGGGGAGGGGGGACGGGGGACACGCGGGGACAGGGAGGGGACATGGGAGGGGGACACGGGACACGCGGGGACATGGGAGGGGGGACAGGGGACACGCGGGGACAGGGGACACGCGGGGACAGCCTCGCCCCGCCGCGCTGCCGTCCTTGCCAGAGCCGCTGCCGTCCCCTCCGCCGGCCCTGTGTCCCACCGCAGGGCCCCTGTGCGGTGTCACTGGCGCAGAACGGGTCGCGGTGTAACCGACCCTAAAGACCATCGCGGTCCCACCCCTGTCCTGGCAGGGACACCTTCTGCAAGTCCTGTCCCATCTGGCCTTGAGCATCCACACCTCTTCTGGACAGCCTTCTCAGAGGGAAGAATTTCTTCCTAATATTAATCAAAACCTGTCCCCTTTCAGTTTAGAGAGCTAGCCCTTATGTGACCTGCCCCAAGCGTCATTCCCCCGGCCCTATAACTACATGCCCCATAAAAAGTCCCTGTCCAGCAATCCTGCACCCACTTGAGGCACTGGAAGGGACTCCAATGCCTCCTCAGAGCCTTCTCTTCCACAATCACACATCCCCAGCTCCCTCAGCCTGTCACCATGGCAGAGATGCTCCAGCCCTCAGAGCTTCTTCGTGGCCTCCTCTGAACTTGCTCTAACAGGTTTCCATGGCACTGAGGGCAGGGATCTCAGGAGAATTAGGGGCAGAACCCTCCCCTCACCTGGTGATGCAGCCCGGGACAGGGACAGGGCAACGGGGGAGCAAAACTCACCTGAAATGCTTCCTCCAGGAACCTTCTCCCTACTCGAGCAGGCACAGAGCATGAGAATATTAATGTAAACCACCAAAACTGAAAAAGACCAGATGTGACCTAACAAAATGTACATGTTTCAGTTGTTTTCAACACCAAATTGAAAAAGACGAGACATAACCTAACAAAATCTACATGTTTTTGTTATGTTTTCAACACCATTATTGCCTAGTAGTAAAACAGCCTTTTCTGGAGCAATATCCTCTGCATGAGGGCAGGGAGCTTCCCTGGGCTGACAGCTCCAAGCACCTCCAGGAGTGGGCAGGTTCCCTGACCCCAGGGGCCACTGCCATTCCAGCAGTTTGCATTGCTCCCATTTTAAAGCCAGCTTCTTCCTGGAAACTGAGCAAAACTCACCTTGTGGCACCACAACTGAGCCTAGAGAGCAGGTGGCAGCTTCCAGAGGCCTGGAAAACACAGATTTTTCACTTTGCATTTCTAAAGCGAAAATAGCATCCTATTGATTTACTAAGGCTAAACCCAGTCACATTTGCTCTGCATAAGCACCCACTGTCTGGCAGTTTCACACAGTGTGACACATCCAAGCCTGCCCCAGCACCAAAATAGGAGTCAGGTGTCGGGCAGGCAGGAGCTGTGGGGGTTTTTAACCCCACTTCTGCCACGGCAGCAAGCAGAGGGATCGGGGGAGGCTCCACATCCCTGCAGAGCAGGGCAGCGTTCCCAGGCACAGCCAGCACTGATCCACATCCCAAGGGCAGCCTCCCACTGCTCCCTGTGCAGCTGGGCTCTTACTCACCTTTCCACACAAAGGCCTCACCACAACAGAGGAAACCAGAAAACAATGCCAGCCACTTTAAAATAATGAATGGCAATTGTTAAACACCTCTAAATAATGCCCAACCAGTTTGGCTGTAGAGTTCCCTCCCCCACAAAGCAACAGAGCACCGAAGTCAGACCAACACTACCCTGCAGCTTCTGCCTCGCTTTTTGGGTACTTTCCTGGTGTTTTTCTAGCCTGTTTGTGTTGGTAGAAGAGGGAGCTGTTCTCAGACACTTTTCCTGTGGCAGGTGCTGAACAGACCAGCCAGAGCCCAGCCTTTGGGGTTTGACCCCTGCATGTCTCCAAAGGCCAAGGCAATCTGGCTTACCTGGCCCACAGAAAAACAGCTTTAGTCTTCTCCTCAATATATCACTACAGGTACAGCTGCTCCTCACCTTTCACCTGAATTAACTGATCAGGAGAGTTGGCCTCACCAGCAGAAGGATCCCTACAGCTGCACTTGTCCTTACAACTCCTGTGCCATACAAATTGCAGCCCCGACCCAGTTTAGTTTGAAATTATGTTTTAATTTTTGTTAAGTTTACTAGGATTAGAAGCAAAATGCAAGACTTGGACTATGACACAAAATTAAAGATGAGATAATCAGCTTTACTGCAGTGCCACTAGGGACAGAGACCCTTTCCCAGGGAGCTCCAGGATGAAATAAGTGCAATCACAGCTGGGAAGAGCCACAGGTGAGTGTCTGGTCCCCAAACCCGGCCAGAGCAGAGCCACAGCGTCCTGCAGTGAGCCAGATCGTTTAGATCCATCCATCCATCTCCTTACTTGACCCCGCAGGGTTCCACTGAGCTGCTGTCACCCCCCTGCTGCTGACACAGTGGCTGCGGGGCAGCAAAACCCCATCTCAGCAAAACCAGCCCCGCGCAGGGGAAGCAAACAGCCCTGACTGGGCTTTTTCACAGCCTGGAACCGCCCGCACGGTTCCGCTGCTGATCTGGTGGCGATTCTAGCGGCTCCCGGGTCTGCGGAAGGGAAATCTGTGTTAATGCGCCTCTTTCAGCCGCGCACGGGCGGAGCCGTGCCCAAAGCTCCTGCACGGACTGCGGCCAGCCCAGGCACGCCCTGCCCATGGCAGGGACCGCGAGGGACAATGCAGCATCACACGGCTTGGTTGGAGTCCCTCGCCACTTCGATTAGCACAAAAATGAGCGCAAACCAGTCCGGAGCATCAGCCGAGCGCCGGGCAGGCTGCAAGCAGGGCACGGACGGAGCGGCCGAGGGAGAACCTCGCAGCGTGGGCAGAGTCATGAAATCCTCCCACAGCATCGTTCTCCCGGCCGTGTTTTGGCTGTTCGCGGCCACGGGGGTGTCGGAGCTCAGTCCCTGGCAGGTGCCACAGCAGGAGCGGCCGGGCTCCCTCCGGCCTCGGGACACACTCTAACATCGTCATGGTTTTGGGGTTTTTTTTTTTCTTTTAAACATTTATTATTGCAGTGTTTGCTTCTTCCGCCATCGTGTGGCCAGTTGGAGGATAAAGCGCTGTCGGCAAAACCAGCAATCGGCTTTCCACGTCTTCCAAATATCGGAAGGATTTTATAATATCCGATGTCCTATGAAGTCGATGGAGATGCCTTAATTCTCACCAAGTCCCTCCCACCGCCGGACGGGTACTGCAGGTTTGTCCTTGGCCTGAAGTAGGTCTCGTTAATCCGAGCGTGTGGGTCGGCAGCTCGTTTACTGCCAGGGCATCCCCTGCCCATTGCCTTGCTGCTCCTCAGCCCGGGCAGGAGCACCCGGGAAAGGCACTGCCTGCTGAGTGCCACCACTGCTGAGGCCACCTGTCCCCTGACAGCCACGGCAGGGCCATCTCCAGCTGCAGAGGGGAGTTCATGCTCAGGGCTGCTCAGTCCCAGGCTCTGTTGTGAGGCACAGGTACATCACAGTGTGCCGGGATCATGGGGGGAATGCCAAGGAGAAGCTGACACCAGGTTTTTCCTTCACTTCTCCTGAATGGGACAAATCCTTCACTGACTTGGTGAAACAGGTTTTATAAGAAATGAGAATATTTTTGCCGGCCGATTCCAGCAGAGAATTCTTGTCTGTGCACACCTGAGACTCCCAAACCTACCCTGCCAGCACGAGGCGACCAGCAGGCACAAAACAGGGACCTCACTGTGTGAAAACAGCCAAAACCACCCAAATTCTGCATCTGCTGGAGTCCTACCGATGGCCTGGAGCTGCTGCCACCCCTGGCAGTGCCCACAGCCCCTCAGCAGGGCAGGGTGCCCGTCCCATGCTCCCCTCATGCCCTCCTGCCTGGGAGAACCAGCGAGGCTGGGGATTGCAGGAGGGATTGCATCACTCTCACAAACACCCAGGAGGGCAGGAGCTGTCTGCAGAGGGTGTGCTGTGCATGCAGCCCTGCCTCCAGAGCTGCCCTGCAGCAGCAGGGCTGGCCAGCACCAGCTGGGCACGGCTCTGAGCCCCAGCTCCCCAGTCCTGCCCCACGCCTGTGCCAAGCACCAGCTTCAGGTGCAGGACTGTCCCCGTGATGTGCTAACCTGCAGCAGGGACTTCTCCTGGGCCTTCCCCAGCCACCCTGGGAAAGGAAGGAAAAGGCAAGTCCAGGGCCAGCACTGAGCACTGACTCGGCAGTGACACCACACCACAGGGTCCATCACACATGGGACCTGCACGCGCTTTTCTCCACCCCTCAAGTGCATCTTCAGTCAGTTCATCACTCCTTTTCTCCACCCCTCAAGTGCATCTTCAATCAGTTCATCACTCCTTTTCTCCACCCCTCAAGTGCATCTTCAGTCAGTTCATGACTCCACCTGCAGCTCTCTTTGCTGGAGCAGGGCACAGAGCTCAGATGCTGGTTGCTGCAAGCCTCTGCAGCAATTGTGCCTGCAATCTATTAACACAAGGCTAGCCCAAAAAATAAACACAGAAAAACCCCACAAAGTCCCCCCCAGGCCTCTCCTACAGCTGCACTGTGGATGGAAGGTGGGGTGCAAGGGCTAAGATGGAGCTTGGGTAGCAGGCAGGATTTATGCCAGCAGGTCAGGGATTTGGGCTACAGCCTTGCTAAACTCAGCTGCACTGAAATGAAAGTGCAGTTTAACGAGGTGAAAGATCTCTCACAGACAAGGCCTGAGCTCTGATTGCTGCAGCTGACTTGCAAATGAAAAAAATTGGTTAATAAATTGGCTCTTGATCCCACATCCAGAGATATCCTGTAGCAAAGCCCTAATTAATACACTGATAGGCATCCTCAAGAGGGACTTTGTCCTTACAGTGTGAAATAACCTGTTCAAATATGCAGCAACTTACAGGGTTACCATTTACAGAAGAGAATACTAATTTTAGTTAACAAAATCCCCCATTTTACAAAGAAGACTTTCTTTTTCAGAGGAGGGGAAACCCAACAAATACATTTGGTACATGACGTGACAAATTTATGTACCTCAGACTCCAGCACATTTCCTGGTGCCCCAAGACAAACGTATCTACTAAATAAATTGGATTATATCCTTCCTTCTGCCAGCAACAATGTCTCCAACAAGGTTCCTTTAACCTAGAAAGGGAAAGTTTTCATAACTTCTCATTTTCCAGTCCTTTGTCCTCTCCCTCCTTACAAAGTATTAACAGCCTCCTCCATGACCATCAAAAGAAGCTTAGGGAGTTATTGTCAATTAATTCAGCCTTGTTTTTTCTAACATTTTTCCAGCAAACACTCCAGATCTCATTTTTAGTGTAGCACAACAGAGGGTCTACAACAGATAACAAAACAACCAAAAGAAACTCTGTGCATGGTTGCTCGTTCTCACTATTGAGCTTATTGAGAGCTGCCTGTTATCACATGTATTGCAATCTCTTGAATGATCTCTGAAAATCCCCTGGGCCCTGGTGTGCTCATCTGAAAAAAGCTGAGCCTCTTGCCAACACTCGCTGTTTCACTGGGGAACTTCCACAAGAGCGTGCTGGCACCCAGCCCACCCAGCAGGAGAAGGTGTACATAGCAACCAGCTTCTCAAGTACAAAAAGCACCCACCCCAGGCTTTTATCAACCCTGACACCCATGCCAAGGTTTAAAATCCACTTACCTTCCTTACACGTGTTCCTTTAGGTCTGTACATACTCCAAGGAGCTTTCAGAGAGCAGCACAGCACAGGTCAGAGCCCACAGCCCAGCAGTGCCTCCCACAGCCCAGCAAAGCCAAGGGGCTGCTCGCCTTCCCCCACAGCCGCTGCTCTGCTGGGCCAAGAGATCCATTTTAATTAATTTTTATACCTTTTTCACAAAGCAGGGCGGGCAGAGCTCCATGTGAAAACCCCTCACCAGCCCAAAGCTCAGGCTCTGTACCCAGGAATGCCCTCCCCTTTCCCTGGCTGCTGATATGCCCCAGGGCAGGTGATGGGATTTACAGATTTACAGTGGGCAATGAGAGTCACCTGCAGGCACCCCACAGGATGTGTCCCCTTCCATTTGCCTTTCCAAACACCTGCATCACTTGTAATTAATTCCCTTTATTGCCCTAAATCACTGTTCACACTCCAGTGTCTGAGATATTCTCAGAAACCACTCGCTGCCTCCTTCTTCTGTAAATTTGGGATAGTGAAGAACAAAGAACTGCCATGTTTTTCACACATGTTTGTCACAAATCTCTGTCTCTTATTTCAGTTCTTTTCCTTTGTCAGGCCTGGTTGCTGGTGGGTTTGCCACCCCACACTCCCTGGTGTGTGCAGCAGGCTCTCCTTCCCTGTCCTGCCCCTCGGGCATGGGGCATCCTCACCGCAGCTGCCAGCAAGGCTGATCCCCAAAGCGTGTCTCCATCAGAATCCTGGAAATTATTGTGAAATATGCAATGGTTCTGTTATAAATGATCAAATCGGAAACCAAATTTGTAAGAAAATTTAGCAATGATTTATTAGGTCGTTAACAAAATAGAATTTCGAGAAAAAAACCACCACAGCCAAGGCAGCGTCAGCCTCAGGTGCTGGTGCTGGGTGATCCTGGATCCGACTGACAAAGTGTCAACATCTCCCCAGTGGCTCACCCTGGTGCTTCATGCAGCCAGCTTATAAACAGTTTATTCAGCCTGAGGCAGAGATGAGAGCTTATAAACAGTTTATTTTGCCTGGGCCAGAGATGGCCGAATGTTCCTTTGTGTCCCTTCACATGCAGAACTGGGGCCATACATGTGCAGGGATGGACAACAGTGAGTCCAGGTGTCTGGATGGATGTCTGAGCACTTGGGCAGAGCCTGCATTCACAGGTAGCAGAGTGGCACCAGTGCTTGAGTGTGGTAGATGCAATAGATGCAATCTCCCAGGTGCAGGTCCCAGCAATCATGGCCCAGGAAGGTTCCATTCATACAGACTTGATATTATCTTAACGTTGTCCGGGAACCAATTGAATAAAAATAAGACTCTGCTCCCAGCCGGGGTGGTCAGACATACTTTGGAGTCTACAATATTTTTATACATATATTGCATGAATTATCTCTACCATATACTACAGTTCCCAGTCCCCTGGAAACTCTAATGTATATGGGAAGAGCCACAGAGTGTAGTTTTTATTGAGAAAACACAGCAGTGGATGTAGAGCAGCAGAGGGGCCTGTGCTCTCAGCAAGAGCTTGCAGTGGGGAACCTGCTGCCCTGCCCATGTGTGTGGGGCAAACCAAGGGCTCAGAGGAGGTTTCAGAGTCAACATCACCCCCATCCTCTTCTGGGGGGGCTGTAACAAAGTGTAGCTGCTGGCTAAGCCCAGGCAGCATGCAGAAAGTGAAATGTAATGCACAGCAGGGCCATGGGTGGAACTAGAGGGGCTGGCAGGCTCAGCACATGGACCCATCTTCCAGGCTCTCCTGCAGGCCTCTCCTGTGCTGCCTGGCAGGACTGGGGTGTCCACAGGAGACTCGGCAGGGTTTGAACACTGACCAGGCAGTGCTCTTCACAAAAGAGCAGCAGGCTCACTACCCAACTTTAGATCCTGATAGTGATCACAGCCACCAGGAAACAGTCCAATTGTGCAAAGCAACCTTGGTATGAGGGGGTGGGAGTGTATTCCCACAGGCACTTGCTGAAACATCTCTTCATCTTCTCCTGGCAGCACACAAACAGCCATCGACTTTGGCAGAGCCCAGCCAGGCTCAGAATCTCTGCCTCCATCTCTGGCTCTCTCCATCCTTCAGGCTCAGGAGGGCCCAGGCTGTGGGCAGAGCTGCTGGTGACCCTGCTGGCAGATGTGGGTCTCTGAGAGAGCAGCACCAAGAGCTGCAGAAATGCAGAACTCACACACCACTTTACAGCAATGCAGCCACAGCCCAGGCTGGGGCACCACCACAGTGCTGGTGGCACCAGGCACAATATTTTGCCTACCCTGGTGCTCCTGTGTCAGCTTCTCTGGAAACTGGAAAGGGAGGGTGTGCTAGATAACATTCAAGTGCTGAAATGCAAAGCAGGGCTGTGTCACCCAGCTGGCTCCCTGTAGAAAGTGCTGCTGGTACTATGCACAAGAGATAGACAATGTGTCCCTCCAGAGCAGCTGCTGAGGCACTGCTTCCTGCTTGCATTTTCCAAAAAACCCAAAATTCAAGGCAGGGTACCCCTCGCCACCATTTTGTTTTTGGTCCCCACTTTGCCCTGTACCCACAGCACCCACCCCCCAGGGAACTCCACCAGACTGAGGCAGGGGGTTACTGGAAGTGCTGTATTTACAGGGCAGTATTAACTTCTGCTGCTGCTATTTACAGTTTATTTACAAATAACCCCTGTAGTCACCAAGAGCTGAACACGGCAGAGTCAGACAGAGCTTTATGGCAGGCTGGCACGGCAGAGCAGGCAGTTTCTGTTCCTTTCCAGCCCTGCCAAGGGAAAGGCTTCCTTCATTTGCCTTCCCCTGGACAGCAGAGGCAGCGCCTATTAATGAGTAACAGGGGAGCAGAGGTGACTAACGCACACCTCAGCTCCTAATGCTGCTTGCTGCAGGTGCCACGAGGAAAACACCAAGCCCAGGCTTCAGGTGAAGTGTTTCCAGGGCTGAGGGCAGCTGTGCCCACTGGCACGGCTCGGTGCCCAGAGGAAGCACAGCTCTGGCAGTCACGGTGTGTCACAGGTGTGCTGTGCTCTGGCACACACGGGGTGTCACAGGTGTGCTGGGACAGGTGTGCTGCTGCTCTGGCACACATGGGGTGTCACAGACTGAGCTCACACAGGTGTGCTGTGCTCTGGCACACACAGGGTGTCACAGGTGTGCTGTGCTCTGGCACACACAGGGTGTCACAGGCTGGGCTGTGCTCTGGCACACACAGTGTGTCACAGGCTGCTGCTCTGGCACACACGGGGTGTCACAGGTGTGCTGTGCTCTGGCACACAGTGTGTCACAGGCTGGGCTCACACAGGTGTGCTGTGCTCTGGCACACAGTGTGTCACAGGCTGGGCTCACACAGGTGTGCTGTGCTCTGGCACACAGTGTGTCACAGGCTGGGCTCACACAGGTGTGCTGCTGCTGTCCCGTGTCACTTGGGGCAGCAGAGTACCAGGCTGCCAGCGACAGTGTCCCTCCTGGAAGGGTGGCAGGCTCACTCCTGGGGATGGAGCCTCCGCCACCAGCTGCCTTTGAACTTAAATGTTCACTGACGGGCTGCAGGGTGCACAAACGCCGACATCGCCTTCCCGCAGTGTGGGAAGCGGGTCTGACAGCCCTGCCAGATGTGGAGCTCCTCTGCAGACCGCCCGGGGCTGCCCTCCTCGGTCACCAGCAGGGAACGGGACCGTTCCGGGCAGCAGGCAGGGGGTGCCGGGCCAGGTCAGCCCTGCCCTGCGAACACAGCTTTCCCCGGGCACAGGGCAATAAAAGAGACGAGCTTTCCCCGTGGTGTTTGTCGGATCTCCCTCTCCAACAGATCAGTCCGGGTTTAGATGGAGTCTTCCAGGGAATACTAACAGGGGGCAGCAAGGGGCCGGCCGTTCCCTTTTCACTCGGGTTTGCAGCCCGGCTGCCAGAGAGGCGCCTTACAAAGGGACTTTTGGCTCGCCCCTGTGGTTCCCGGGTTTTCAGCCACGCAGGGGACAAAGATGCAGTTTATGCCCCAGGACCGATTTCCCAGCTCTGCCCGCCCTGGCCAAGCACCCGGCAGCTCTGCCCTGCCCCTGCAGCCCGGGACCACAGCCCGTGCTCGGTGCCTGCCTGCTCAGGGCGCGATGGCCGATGGCTGCTTCCTCTGCTCCTGCCTCATCTTCAGGGCCAGCATGGCCCGGCGGTACAAATCTGGGAACAAGGGGGCAGTCAGGCCCTGAGCTGGACCAGCTGCACGGCCCAGCTGCAGCCTGTGCTCAGTGCTCAGGCAGGGACAGCCCAGACCCCAGCACAGACACCCGGGTGGCCTCTCTGCATCCCACCCCATAGCATGGGTGACCTCCCTGCATCCCACCCCACAGCATGGGTGGCTTCCCTGTATCCCACCCCACAGCATGGGTGGCTTCCCTGTATCCCATCCCATAGCATGGGTGGCTTCCCTGCATCCCACACCACAGTATGGGTGGCCTCCCTGCATCCCACCCCATAGCATGGGTGGCCTCCCTGCATCCCACCCCATAGCATGGGTGACCTCCCTGTATCCCACACCACAGTATGGGTGACCTCCCTGCATCCCACCCCACAGCAGAGGCAGCAGCCTCTGCCCCCACAGCAGCGTCCCCAGCCCTGCAGCAGCACTTGTCTGTGCCCATGTCCCCACACCAGGCCCCCCATGGCCAGTGTCCCTGCACAGCCTGCTGCCAGCAGGCCAGACCCCTGGTGCTTTCAGCAAAATCTGTCCTGAGAAATACCAACCAAAGGTGCTTGAGACCTCCTCACGCTGCTGCTCCAGAGAAGATTCCCGTGACTTGATTTTATTCTTGATTTTCTTCTTTTTTTTCTTTTTCATACCCTGTGCTGAATAGAGAAATACAAAATTTCAGGCACCACACACCTGAGCAAGGGTGCCTTTGTAACCAAACCAGCTGAGAGCACTGCTGGTGGCGGGTGTGCAGTCCTCCATTGCCCATCCCCTGTGGAGATGCTCAGGTGTCTCCTCTTCCCCTCTGGATCCCTGTGACCTGGCTCTGCACTCAGCTGGTCTGCAGGCAGAGCTGATGGAGGTGGCGGCCACCAGTGGTCCTGTATTTGGTCACATTTCCAGGCCTGCCCACAGGCCCCTCTCACCTGGGTGTAGGGTGGCCATCCCGACGGCTGAGGGCTCCTCCTGCCCGACCCTGTTGGGGAGCAGCAGCCCCCCGGCAGCCCCTACTCCCGGCCCCTCCAGCTCTTCGGCTGGGCCTGGCTGCCCCAAGCCCTTCTTCTTCACCTTCACCTTCTTCTTCCTCCTCCTGGGGCCCTTAGCGCTCTCCTCCTGGGCAGGGAAGGGGGATGAGGGGAGGGTGGCAGAGCCCCTTTCGCACCCCGTCCATCCCGGTCCCATCCCGGTCCCATCCCTCACTCACCAGGGGCAGGAGGCGGCAGACGGGGCGCACCGCCCGGGGCTCCCCGTTCTCCCGAGCATCCTCCGCGGGGAGCGGCCGGTCCCTGCGGGGGGAGCACAGCGCGGTGAGCCCGAGGGCTGCGGGGGGAGCCGGGGCCAGGACGGGCTCTGGGACCCGCACCCACCTGCGGGCGGGCGGGCGGCCGCGGGCGGCCCGAGGGGCGGGAGGCACCGGGGCGGCGTCCGGCGGGGCCGGGGCGGCGGCGGCGGCGCGGAGGAGCCAGCGCAGCCCCTGCAGGGTGGTGCGGGCCGGGCCGGCGGGGGGGACCCGCTTGGCGACACAGGGCTCCTGGGGACGGGAGAGCGGGAATCAGCGCCGGGCGGGGAGCGGGACCGGGAGAGGGAGCCGGGACGGGAACGGGAGCGGGGAGAGGGAACGGGAACGGAGAACAGGAGCGGGAATGGGAACAGGAACGGGTGCGGGGAGAGGGAACGGGAACGGGAGCGGGGAACGGGAGCGGGGCCGGGCCCGCACTCACGATGCGGCACGGAGAGCGGTTCTCGTTGACCAGGCGCTCCAGGCACAGCCGCTCGATCAGCTCGCAGGGCAGCAGCGCGGCCGGCGCGTCCTGCTTGTTGGCCAGCCTGGGGCACGGCAGAGCGGCCGTCACCGCCGCCTGGGCCCCGCGCCTCGCCAGGGAGGCTGTGTGCTTTATCCCGTCTGGCTGCGCTCAGGTGGAGCACTGCCCCAGCCTCGCCTGGCACCGCAGCCCCCTCCCCTCCCCACCTCACCTCCTCCCCACGGATGCTCCGATCTCCCAAGCGCTGCAGGGCTGCTCGTGTCCCCGCGCCCCCCGACAGCTCCCGGGGCGCCACCTCCCGCAGCCCCCGCCGCAGGGTCCCGCTCTGCCCCTCAGCCCCAGCTCACGGCCTGCATCCCAATCTTACAGCAAGAGCGGCTTCCCGGAGACATCAGGGTGGCTGAGGACGCGGCCCAGGACCTTGCGGGCCTCCTCCATCCGTGCCAGGTCAGCGGAGTCCAGCACGAAGAGGAGCCCGTGAGCCTCGCTGTAGTGGCTGCGCCAGGCGCTGCGGGAGCGCTGTGCCCCGGGCAGGTCCCGCAGGGTCACCTCGAACCTGTCCACCCGCAGGCGGCTCTGGCCGGGCTGCGCCCCGGGCAGCGCCTCCCCGGCCAGCGCTGGGGTGGGGAGAGCGCACGGCGCTGGCACAGGGACCCGGGAGCATCCCTGTGCCCGTGCCCCTGTGCCCCGGCCACATCCCCGCTCCACCGCCAGGGCTGCCCGGGACACGCCGTGCCCTGCGCCCACAACAGCCCTGGGGCTCGGGAGCATTGGTCCCTTGGCTCCAGAGGACCACAACAGCCCTGGGGCTCGGGAGCATTGGTCCCTTGGCTCCAGAGGACCACAAAGCTGCTGCCCCCGCCCGGGGCTGGCTCGGGGCTGTGCCGCTCCTCACCTCTCTCTATGTCCGCGATGACGGAGGTTTTCCCCGCATTGTCCAGCCCCATGACAAGGAGGGTCACCTTCCTGGGGAGCAACAACAGCAGCTGAGCACCCCAGGAATGGCTGTGCTCCCTGGGGACAGTGACCACCGCTGGCCCCAGGCAGGGGACCCTGCCCATGGCACCACATTGCAGCCAGGAGAGGGGCAGGACAGGGACACAGGCTCTGTCTCAGCTGGGGACAAACGCAGGGACAATCCCTGGTGCATGGGAGAGGGTGAGGACAGGCACAAGTGCCTGGAGCCACCCCAACACCATGGGACAGCCACGCTGCAGAGCCTCCAAGGTGCTTCCTATGGCAAGGATTTATTTTCAAAGCATGTAAGATTAAGCAATCATATGAACAGGCCAGCATGATTCTTTCTTATATGCAGTCAATGATTTACATCTCCCTTGCAGTAAATTTTGAGTATTCACAGGTAGGGAAAGGTTGCAAGGATGATTTTATGAGCTTCTGCCTGGACTCAGGTGTTTTTCCTGATGCTAAACAGTCCTGTCCACTCTCCACCAGAGCCACACAGGCAACATTTTCTCTGCCACTGACCAGCCACTACAGCTATTTGCAATACCATTTTCTTCTCTAAACATATGGAGCAGGCTGCATGGCAGTGGGGGTGGCACGGCTCCACCTCCAGAATTACAGCAGGTAAGGGAAGGTAAGGTGTCCTCTCTGAGGGAGAGGAGCATAAACCTCCTTGCAGTGCTGTCCCAGGGAATTAGCCTGGATGTCCTGACACATGCAAACAAGGCAGGTGTTTCAGTCCATCCTCCCCAGCTTTCCTGGGGAGCTGCTGACTCTGCAGAGCCAGGATCCCCATGGAACCATCCCTGCATTGCATCCCTGCCCAGCCTGCTTCCCTGCCTGCCAGCTCCTGCCTGCTGCAGGGGCAGTGAGGACACACGTGTGCCCTGCTCAGCAGTCTGGGGACGGTTCAGGCACCTGTGTTCCTCTGTCACCACCCTGGTGACACTCAAAACACACAGGTAAATATTGTCACCCCTGGGAGCCCCGGAGCGGGCACAGGGACCTACCTGACGGGCTCCTGTACGGCCTGCAGCCACGACCAGCAGTGGGAGAAGAGGTGGAACATGGTCTGCAGCCCTGCACGGAGGGGTGGCCTCTGCAGCACCCACAAAGCGAGCAGCCCAGTGTGTCCCTGTGCTTCATCCTCCTCTGGGCTCTCTCTTCACGGCAGGGAACATCTCATCCACGGTGCCCTGTCCCATGGCCAACACTGCTGCCTTCTGTCTGCTGTGCACAAGCCAAGCCTGCAGAAAAATCCGTCCTGGGCAATACCCCATGAGCACAGCCCCTGCTCTCAGTGCCCCTCACATCAGGGGTGCCACTCACTCTCTCACCTGCTCATCCCCTCTGCTCACATGCCCTTTGCGTAGCAGCTGCTTAAACCTAATCTGGATTTAAGTTACTTACTCCTGCAGGCTCCTTAATCCGGGTGGGTCGGGCCAGGCCAGTGGCTGCAGGGGCAGGGCTGTGGTGGCACTGCCACGCTGGGTGGCACTGACCCACCCACCCCGCTGCAGCCCCGTGTCCCCATGGCTGCTGGACGTGGCCCGTGATGGGGACACTGCCTGAGAGCCACGTGGGCTGAGCCACGGGCTCCTCTGAGGAGCAGCATCCCTGATGTTTGTCTGCAGCCCCTTCACAGGGCATGTGTGCACAGCTCTGCTGCTCGCCAGGGTCCCCTGTGAGCTGGGCTGGGGACAGCACTGCTCACTGCGTGAGTCTTGTGCCCTAGCAAGGGCACTGAGTGGCAGCAGGCCCTGTGCTCCCAGGGGTGGAAAGAGCAACCAGCCCCAGCAGGAGCCTGGCTGGGAGCAGGGAAGTGGTGGAGACCCTCAGACCACAGGGCAGAGAGTGGAGGAAAAAACAGGCCAGCCCTTCGATCTTCATCTCTGAAGCTCTTATCTTGCTTCTCAGGTTTCCTGCTTCTTTTCCCAGCCAGAGCTGCCCTCCCTGGCTGGCTGCCACTGATGTGTGTGGAGAAGTCACACTGGGATGTCTGAGCTGCAGGAGCTCTGCGTGGGGGCAGTGGAGTCAAGGGGACAGAGATCCTTCAAAATCCATGCCCAGGAACAAACAGGTAGCCTGCTGCCTCACATCAGTCTGTGCCAAAATACCCAGCACCAGCAGGACCACCTCGACCAGCTGGGCACCAACCATGAGCCAAAGATTCTGAGACACTGCCCTGGCCCCAGGGGTGCCAGCCCAGGATGGGCACGGCCCCAAGCCCTTCCCTCAGCCCCACACACTGCTGGGAGCTCAGCACCTGTCCTGGGCAAGGGAGGGGCCCCAGTGCCATGCCATGGGCAGGCAGCCATGCATGGTTAATGGTTGATGAAGTTGCTGCTCTGATATCACAGCCAGATGCCATATTTGGGGTGACTGGTCACCCTGTGCTGCTGATGGTGGGGCAGTGGCAGCACCTCCCTGTCCCCATCCTGGTGCCTTTCCCAGTTTGTCTGTGCCTGTGCCAGCAGGCTGCACTGGGGAGCAGCGGCCGGGGCAGGTTCACACGCAGCATGGGCTGTGATGCTTTTTGCAGAATTTGCTGTCTGAGGGCTGAAATGATCTGCTCCAAGTGTCAGCTCTTGCCTCTGTGTTTAGGGGTGGCACTGCCAGGGGACAGCCCGGCAGGGACAGGAATGTGCTATAACATGACCACAGGTGCTATAAATAGGGAAGTGCCGTGTGTCAGGCAGCCTGGAGGCAGTGGCTCAGCTTCCCGAGGGGCAGCAGGATCTGCTCTCCCTCTGCCACCAATAGATTTCCAGGCATCTCTGAACACTTGGGGTGCCACTGCTTTTAAAACAAGTGTCCAAAATCCCTGGTGAGACTGGAACTGGGGACAGGAAACCCCCCAGGAGCCCGAGGCAGCTCCAGGTCATGCCTCCCAGTGCACACACACCAGGATCAACAGCCAGGAAAACCTCAAAATCCACCCCAAATCTGGTGAAAGCCACACTCGGCTCCAGGGAAGCAGCACGAGGCCTGAGCCCGCATGGATGTGAGGTCAGCTGTGAGTTCTGCTGTGAGTTCTGCTGTGAGTTCTGCTGTGAGTTCTGCTGGGGCTGAGCTCAGGTTAGGAGCGGGCAGCTGGCCCCGTGCCCACCCACCCGCCCAGGGTGCAGCCACACACCCAGCCCTGCCAGGGCCACTGGGCCTCCCCAGGCGGTGCCAGCGGGGACCAGCCACAGCCATTCTGGTTTCCTTGGTGACTGTTGCCAGGTGAGAAACTCTGAGGCAGAATTTATTATCTTGGCAGATGAATGAAGATGTTCCCCAGCGGAGCTGTGAGCAGCCCGTGCCCCGAGCCGGGCCAGAGCCCCTAGTGCTGCCAGCAGCCCCCAGGGAGGGCAGTGCCTGCCCTGGCATCGCTGCCCAGAAGGCAGCAGGTGCTCTGGGGCCATTCCTGCCCGCTGGGAGCCGCAGGAAGGGAGTGAGGAGGAACCACGGGCAGCACGCAGAGGCGCAGATGGCCACGGGCTGCCCTGCCTGGGCTCCACTAGACCCCGTGAGTACGTGGGGCACAGGGGGGAAAAGGGAACCCCCTGGCACCCCGGGCAAGCAGCAGGGCTGGGGGGATGGCTGGGGAGCTTGGACCTGGGCAATGAGGGCTGGCAAGGGAACACAGAGGGCAGAGCAACAGGGGCTGCTGCAGCCTGCAGAGCCTTGAGCTGAGCTGACACCAGAGCCAAGGTGATGGCAGAGACCAAAAAGTCCTGGCAGAAATATCAGCAAGCTGCTCTGCTTTGCCTGGAACCGCAGCAACTCTGCCCAAAATGGGACCTGTGGTGGGCAGGGACACACACAGGCTCTGAGGGGAGCCTCATCTCTGTGTCTAATGTGTGATAGGACAGCTCTGAGCTGGCAGGTATGCCAACAGCCACATTGTCCCTTTAAATCCCAGCACAGCGCTGGTGGCTAACGATAACCCCGGATCACGGCGGCTCCCAAATCCCAGGAGCTAATTACAGGCACACGCCCCGCAGCCAGGCTGGGAACACAGGATATTTACAGCCTGTGACACCGAGACCTCTTGCTGAGGAACTGGGGCACCACGGGGGTTTGCTGGCAGGGCACTGGGGACAGGGGATGGGTTGTACCCCACTGCCATGCCAACATCGCGGGCAGCCATTCCCCGAGCTCTTTGGGGTATGGGAGATGGTTTCTCCAGAGCGTTCTTTGCTCCCCAGGCCGGTGCCATCAGCCCGTGGTGGGGCAGGGGCAGGCAGGAAGCAGGCAGGGAGCTGTTTGCTTTTCACCCCATTCCTGGCACGGAGCTTCCCAGCCAAAGCACACACACATTTCTGGGAGAGGCTGGGATCTGACCCTGTTTGCTCTGCTCCCTGCTGCAGGACGAGCTGAGCTCCCTCCTCATTCCCTGCCCCGTGCCACAGCTCGGGGAGCCCCTGCCATGGCCACAGGCCCTACCCAGGCTCCTGCACTGCTTTGCTGGGAGCATTCTGGTGCTCCTGCTGCCTTCCTGCGTGGGGGAGAGGCGAGCATAAACTGTTCCTCCTGCCTGCCAGGATGCCCAGGGCACAGTGGGGTAGCACTGTGCCAGAGCTGTATACTCTTACAGCAGGGACCAGGGGAATCAGTTAATTAAAGGTAATTTTAACCCTTCCTGCCTGGTTTAGTGTTACAGCATCACCCACTGCCTGTGCTGGGGCTGTAGCCAAGGAGCCACGACTTCAAAATGTGTAATTATCACAAAGATCTGTAAATGCACCCAAAGGTAACTCTGCTTTCCTGCTAAAGAATTGAATTGTGAGGCAGCTGGCGTGGCCTGTGCTGTGCCTGGAAGCACCCTCTGGCAGCACTGAGCCCATGCCCAGATCCGGCAGGCTCAGCACAGCCCCCAGTGAGCTTTAGAGGGATGAGGTGCTCAGCACAGACACCAGATTCCCTCCCTGCAGGGTCAGAGTGGGGCTGCACCAGGAACTGGAGTGCTGAAAGCAGTCGCATGATGAAGCAAATGGAATAAATATTTCCCCAACCAGAAACTATTCCACAGACTGCTGGGGCAGGGAAAAATACAGCTGAGTTACTGTGAAAGCAATACAAAATCCAAACAGTTTAGGCTGTGGAAAACAGTCGTTTGCAAAGCTATTTCCAAACTAAGTCAAAAATTCCCAGCTCACAGGCTGCTGGGAAGCTCCCAGCCCTGCCAGGGGGGCAGTGTGGCTGCACTGAGGGGACAAAACTGCGTCCCCTTCTCACACACCCATCAGGCTGGGGGACACTGTGTGGCTGCCACTTCCCCCAGCCCACGGGGCCGAGCCACCGTCCCCAGTGTCACTGCCTGGCACCTGCTGGGTTTGTGGTGCCCCATGCCAGCACAGCCCGTGCTCCTGAGCAGCTCTCAGGCCTGAAGGCAGCCTGGCCATCCCCACAGCCCTGCTGCTGCCTCCCCCTCCGTGTGCAGGCTATATTTGGGAAGGCAGCAGAGTGCTGGGCATGTTCCAGCGAGCACCCTGGGAGTGGTGTTTGCTCTGGGTCCCAGAGAGGAGAGCTGGGGGAGCAGCTGGCAGCTCTCCCTACCTGGGCTCTTTAAGAGCCTGGCTCGGAGCTCCCTGTCTTTTCCAAACAATTTTCTCTTCTCCTTTTACAGGAGCTGAGCCGCCAGGCAGGCATGTGCAAAGCAGACAGGGCTATTTTGAGACTGAGAGCCGGTGAGGAAGCTTGCTCCCACCCCACATACAGCCCAGGCTCCCACACACAAGTGCCCTGGCACATCCAAGGGGCTGGGAAAGCTGCACAGCAAACCCTGAGGCTTCACACAGTGGGCAGCCACCACCACCACTGCCCCTGGTGCAAGATGTGCTCTGTGAACACTGGGATTAATAAAAAAAAATTATGGAGGCTGGGATTAATAAATTAATGAAGCTGGGATGCTGTCCAGGGCAGGGCAGGCACCTTTGGAGACAGGAAAATTGACATTTGCACCTGGTAGTGAGACTCAGGCTGGTGCCTTGGGCATCCCCAGTGATCCTCGTGAGTCCGGTCCCTTCCAGCTCAGGAGATTCTGTGATTCTGTGAATCTGTGATTCTGTGATTCTGTGATTCTGTAATTCTCTGAATCTGTGATTCCGTGATTCTGTTATTCTGTGATTCTGTGATTCTCTGAATCTGTGATTCTGTGTTTCTGTTATTCTGTGATTCTGTGACTCCATGTCATTTCACATCCCCCAGCCCAGGGGCTGTTCTGCATCCGGGAGGTTCCAGAGTGAGGGGCAGTGAGCAGCCACCAGCTCTGCTGGTCCAGAATGCAGCCACTCTGGAGAGGGGACACCAGGGTAGGATGTCCCAGTGCGTGGCCTGGCCCTGCTGGCCTGTGGCAGCTCTGGCTCAGGCAGTGTCTCTGACAGGGGTGTCCCAGGGTGTCTGTGCAGCCCCAGCTGTGCTGGGCTGGCAGGCAGAGGTGTGGGTGTGGGGCTGGCAGGGACAGGGAGTGGCAGTGGGACAGGAGCTCTGCTGATGCTATCTGTGACCCACATCGCTTTTATGGTCTGTCTGCTGTTTACAGCACAGAGGACAGGTGGGGTCAGGCTCGAGAGGTGACTCACAGCTGGAACAGCTCCTGCTGCTCCGTGCTTGGGACAGAAAATGGGATAATAACTGGTGTGGAAAGCACTGTGAGGCTTTGTCCATTCCTCTCGGTGGCTGCTGGGGCTTATGGATACAGGACTGGAATTCTTGCTTGTTAAACAGTTGCTCTTAAGGATTTCGTCACGAAGCAGGGGAAGCTGAAATTAAAAATATGATGAGTCGAAGCCCAGGCATTGCTCAGCCGAGGGCTTGGTGACCTGCCAGACTCCTGGGGAATGCTTTTAATTTGGATGAGTGGAAGTTGCACAAATGGAACAAACAGCACGCTGCTCTTGCTGCTCACACAGAGCCGTGGGTGCAGTTGGCAGTGCCACAGGATGTGTTGTTGCTGGCTGAGCACCCAGCCAGGCACAGCTGCTCCCATGCACAGCTCCCAGCCTGGCTGGCCACCGTCACCACTCAGCCTGGACACTGCTGCCTTCACCCTCTGCCCTGCCAGAGGAGTTTTTTTGGAGAGGCTGTTTTCCAAAAACAGCTTGAAAATATGTAACTGTCATACCAGAGCTGAGTGGTCACACACAGATCTCCCATCCCTGCCAGTCAGGCCAGTCCCCATGAGCTCATGGCGTTTGTGGTTTCCCAAAGCAGCTGTTCAGCTTGGAAGGAACAGCTCTGAGCAGCTGCAGGGACAGGGATTGCTTCTGTGTGGGAGCTGTTGCTGGGGGAGGTATGGCCTCCAAAGTCCCAGGCAGTTTTATTCTCAGCTCTCCTGCTGATAAGCCTGATAGCCCTGGAAATGCTTCCAGCATGGTGCAATGGGGAAAGCCTGGTGCATGTGGTTTGGGAGGTTTTGTGCTTTTGGCTGGCGTGGGGCAGGTGAGTGGACAGTGTCTCTGTTCTGATGTGGGCACCTCCTTGTGAGCTGGCCTAGAGGCTCAGGGCTGAGCACTGAGAGCCTTTTACAAGTTACCTAAAAATTCCTGGTCTGCCTGAACTGGGGAAAACTGACCAGTGTCCAACAGTCTTTGCCTTGTCCCAGGTGTCCCTGGCAGGCAGTGTGTGCCCAGGCTGAATGAGGGGGTGCTCAGCGTGTGTTCATCCCCCTGTGCCCACCCCAGCCCTCCTGGGGAAAAGTGGGCAGGGCTGGAGCTGGGGGCAGCGTGAGCCGGGCACAGCAGGGACCCCGTGGGGACAGCCCAGCCAGCCTTGTGTTCCCACCATGGGCAGGTGAACAAGGGGGGACAAACAGGACAGAGGGGGGCTGAGAGCGCTGGGGGTTTGGCTCTGCCAGCGAGTCCACATATCTCATTATTGAAGGTGATGGGAAAAGCACTCTTGCTCAGCTGTAGCACAAGGTCACAGCTGGAGGCATGAGGAACATCCAAGATACACGAGACGCATCTCCTGTGTTACAACGTTCCCAAATCTCCATACACACGCCAGGCACTGCACCTGGAGCGTGTCCCTGACACAGCTTGTCTTGCTGGATACCAGAATGCTCCTGCCCTGACAATACCCTCCCTCCCACAGGCTGCCCATTGAGCACAGGGCCATGTGGTGCCATTTCTGGGCCATGTGGGGCCATTTCTGGGCCTGGAGCTGGGGTCAGGCCCCAGATCTGAGGTGCTGCTGGGTGCAGGCAGCTCTCTGGCAGCTGTGTGATTCAGGCAAGGCTGGCACCCACACTGGCATCCTTCCCGCCCCACAGTGGGACCCCAGTGTCCCTGGGGCTACCTGACAATTCTGCCCTGGAGGGACCCTCCTTGTGCTGCTGCACCTTGGGGTGCTGGCACCTACCAGGAACTGATTTGGCCAGGACTCGACAGGGGGTCCTGGGGAGGGCTCCACAGTCTCAAGGGCACACTCGAGGGGTAGCATGGGGATTGTCCCGCTGTATCTGGGGAGGGGGAGTCCCGAGGGGGGTTCTGGGGGACTCTGGGCTGTGGGCCCATGGGGCCATGGGGCTCTTCCCTGCAGAGATGGGGAGCCCTCGGCAGAAGAAGAGACAGGGGTGTGGGGGCAGAGGGGCAGGTGCGGCTGTCCTGGGGCAGGGACCTGCACACCTGGTGGGGACAGGGCACAGCAGCGAGGGGGTCCCGGCGCAGGAGGGTGGCGGCCAGGGCAGGGCTGTGGCACCGGGATCCGGGGGGCCCGGGCTGGAGGATATGGACCTGGTGGGGATGCGCGGCCGGTGCAGCCCGGACCAAGGGCTCGGGGCGGTCCCGGTGCGGTGCCGGTGCCGCGGGGCTCGGGGCGGTCCCGGATCGGGGCCGGTGCCGGAGTGGTCCCGGATGGGTCCCGGAGCGGTGCCGGTGCCGGAGTGGTCCCGGATCGGTCCCGGTGCGGTGCCGGTGCCGGGGGGCTCGGGGCGGTCCCGGAGCGGTGCCGGTGCCGGAGCGGTCCTGGATCGGTCCCGGTGCGGGGCCGGTGCCGCGGGGCTCAGGGCGGTCCCGGAGCGGTGCCGGTGCCGGTGCCGGAGCGGTCCCGGATGGGTCCCGGTGCGGGGCCGCCCGTCGGGGCCCGGTGCGGCGGGGGAGCCCCGCCCCGGCCGTCCCGCCCCGCAGCGCGGCTCCTCTCTCTCTCTCTCTCTCTCCGCTGCAGCCCGGGATGGCGCCGCGGCGGGGCTGAGCGGCCGGGCCGGGCCGGGCCGGGCCGGGGCCGCCATGGACGCTCCGAGCGGGGGCTGCCCGCCCGCCGCCGCCCCGTCGCGGGCGAAGCTGCCGCTCGGCATCGTCTTCTCGACGGCGCTGTTCTGCGGCGAGGGGGCGGCGGCCGCCGTGCTCTGCCTCTCCTACGGCCACTCCGACGACCGCTTCTGGCTGGCGCTCACCGTGTTCTTCGTGCTCTGCCCCTCCGTCCTGGTGCAGCTCACCCTCATCTTCGTGCACCGCGACCTCAGCCGCGACCGCCCGCTCGTCCTGCTCATGCACCTGCTGCAGCTCGGGCCCATCATCAGGTGAGCGAACCCTGGGCACGCCCGGGCACCCCCGGTACCCCCGGCACCCCTGGCACCTCCGTCAGGGGCGCGGGCACCGGGTGGGAGCAGGGAGCAGCGCCGGGCAGCTCGGGCACCCCGGGTCCGTGTGTCAGCGGCCACCTGCCCGGAGCTGCTCCTGCCGCTTCCCCGTCCCTCCGCCCCGGCCCTGCTGCTCCCGGCCCGCGGGGACCCCGTGCCCGCCGGTGCTGCCGCGGGTGCTCCCGCTGCTGGAGCCCGCTCCGGGCAGGACACGACTCTGCCAGCCTGTTGCGTCCCAGCTGCTGGGAAAGCTCTGCCCGAGGTCCCGGAGACAGCCAGCGATTCACTCAGCCTCTCGGGTTTGCCATCATTTGGCTGTGCTTGTGCTGGGAATCCCCGGTGGGTGCTCCGGGGTGAATACTGACATGGTACGGGGCTGAGTCAGGAGAAGTTTACATTAGATATCAGGAAAAGGTTTTACACCCAGAGAGAGGGTGGTGCAGCTCTCAAACAGGCTCCCCAGGGAAGTGGTCACAGCACCTGGCCTGTCTGAGTTCAACAAACCTTTGGACAACACTCTTGGGCACGTAGTGGGATTCTGGGGGTGTCCTGCATAGGGCCAGGAGTGGGACTCGGTGGGGTTATGGGACATGGAGAAGAGCTAGGTGCGGGAGTGGGGCTGGCATGGGAGCTGTGGGGCACCGGGCTGTGCTGGGAGGAGGACGATGAGGGGGTGGATGGATGTTGCACAAGCCGATCCCTCATTCCTTGGGAATGCTGTGGTGCCTCCCGGGCTGTCATCACCGGGCAGCCTGCTCCATGAGGAGGCACTGCAGGAGGCATGGCACAGCCCTGGCATGCAGGGGGCATGGCACAGCCACCACCTCCACGGGCTCCTTCCCAAGGGCAGCCCAGCAGCCACACTTTGGGCTCGCTGTACCACAGGCTCCCAAACCACCGCGGCCGCTCCGCACTTCCTCTGCCCCCGGAAACAAGCAGTGCACCAGATGAGTCCCTGTCACCATGGCTTAACTTGAGAGCCACCCTTGCCTGGTGCTGCCAGCCTGTGCTGGCCCACAGCAGTGCTGTGACTGTCACCACACCAGCGAGGCTGGCTGAGCTGGGTGGGTGCTGCCCAGCTGCTGTAGGAGCCAGCCGGGGCTGCCCGGGCCAGGCTGCTCGGGCTGGAGCTGGAGCCCAGCCTGCTGAGAAGGTCTGGCAGGGCACTGGGAGCCAGCTGGGACTACCCTGCAAGCTGGACCTTCAGGATGAAACTGTTTTTCCCATTAGAGTTTGCAATGAGCCATGAGTGCTGGCTTGATCTGTCGAGAGAATTTATCCTAAACCCTCCCTCCTTTTGGGTTTGGTACACAGCAATTTGTGCTGTCCTGATAAGCACCCATAAACAATGGTGTCCAGTTGGGCCCCAGGCAGAGCCAAGCTGATCCCCTGTGGCCATGCATACCCCTCCATGGCTCTGTGGAGGGGCTGGGGGTCCCCTGTCCCTGCAGGCATGGCAGAGTCCCAGCCCTGCCCACAGTGAGGCCTGCAGAGAAGGGGCTGAGGAAACTCTCCCTTATCTGCCCATGCCACACACGGCTTCACCCTGCGCCCTCCTTCCTGCTGTCCCCAGCAAGCAGGAAGTGTAGAAGCCTTCTTCTGCTCAAGATGAGAGATCAAAGAGAACTCTGATATTCAGCTCTGATACTTCAGTTTCTGTTGCCTCTGCTTAGAGGAAGAGGTTTCTGCCGGTTGGGAAAAACAGAACCCAAGGGTGATTAACACCTTCCTGTAGCTGCAGCTCCCAGCAGGGTCGCTGCTTTGTACCCTGGATGCTGCACCTCTTCCAGCAGGTCTCTGGAGCAGTCGTTGCCCCCCTGGTCCCCATGATCCCCCTGAATGCTGGAGCAGAGGAGCAGCCACGGGCCATGCCCATGGTCCTGGTGTGCCCACAGCACTTTGGGCAGTTGCCCAGAACAGGCGGGCTGCACTCACCGGGAGTGGGCTCTGGGCAGCAGCGGCAGGGTGGGGCTGCAGGTGCTGGAATGGGACATCAGGAGGGCTGGGGCAATGGCTGCCGTGTCCCCACAGGTGTGTGGAGGCCCTGGTGGTGTACTGCTGGTCGGGGAGGGAGGAGGAGCCCTACGTGACCATCACCCGCAAGCGGCGGCTGCGGCAGGGCTACGAGCTGGAGCTGGAGCAGGAGGTGGGGCACTCGGAGCGGCGCCTGGCCACGCACCGCAACGCCTTCAAGCGCATGGCCGTCATCCAGGCCTTCCTGGGCTCCACCCCGCAGCTCACCCTGCAGCTCTACATCAGCGTGCTCGAGAAGTACGTCCCTGCTGCCCGAGGTAAGGCTCCCCAGAACTCCACCAGGGCACCGGGGCAGCTCCTCAGCTGCTTGTGCTGATGGGGCATCCCCAGGCAATTCAAAAAGTCCCTCCTGGGCACAGCTCCCATTGGACTCCCTGAAATGTGGAGCACGACCCACAAATCTTGGGCACTCATCAGCTCTCTGCTTTCCTGCTTGCAGTGATGCAAAGTGGGAAAGAGCAGGCGTGGCTGAGGTGCCAGGCTCTGCTCCCAGCCCCCTGCTCATGAGTATCTGCCCTCCAGAGCCAAGCCATCCACTCAGTGCCATGTCTCATAAGAGGGTCAGGTCCCTGTCCTAGCCTGCTCCAGTCTCCATTCGTTTTTTTCCATCTAGCGACAGGCTCTGGCTCCCTCAAGTCCCCCCACTGTATCTATTTCTGCACATTTTCCAGCAGCCAGAGCTCCCAGCCCAGCACTCCCACTCCAAGGCTCCCTTGCCTGCTCCCAGGATGTTTATGTGCTTGGGGGTGGATATGCCAGAGCAAACTTTTAACTCCCATTTTGGCACCGAGCTGGGCAGGCAGGTGTGCTCTGCACCATTCCAATTACAGTGCTGGCTGAAGAGCTGCCCTCACCCAGCAGTGCTGGGAGCCCAGACCTTGTCATCGGTGCCCACAGCAGGTGCATGAAAAGGGAAGCACAGGAGATGCCCCGTAGAAACCGCCTAATTTGCCACAGCCCTCTGCAAAGGCATTTTGGGGAGTTGCAGATGCACAGGAAGAATGAGTGCCAGTGCTGCTTTAGCAGTAGATGCATTAAGTAAATACCAAATGATGTGTTCTGGGTGATTCCCTCGCAGCTGGAGTGCCAGCTCAGCCCTGCAGCTGGCAGCCACCGTGGATGGGACCAGCTGCACTCTTCTATTTCTCTCCATGGTATTCCTGGCAGTGCTGAATGTGAGCAGCTGCTGGCATTCCCTACAAATGACCTTGGCTCTGCAGCCCTCGGATGGGGCTGGCTCTTGGGATGCCTCTGGGGCTACAGTGCTGCAGCTCTTGGCTGGGGTGAAGCCAGAGGGGCCCTCACAGCACTGACTGTGCCCTGCTCACCCTTGAGCAGCATTTCCTGCACAGGGCAGGGGGCTGGGGCATGGTCCAACCACAGAAATGGCTCCAGTTTGGCCAAGGCTTGTGTTTTATTGGTGTAGGGAGAACCTTTGGGTTCTGAGCCCCCTGCTGCCAGCAGCCTCCTCATCATGGGGACTGTCACCACCATCCATGAGCTGTTCCAGCAGGGCTCACACTGAGCCTTCTGCTGTGAGCCCAGGTGTTGGGCACCCTGTACTTCTCACCAGGACAGGCACCCCAGGTTTCCCACCCGGAGCTGTCACCCCACACTCTGCACCCCAGGCAGCGGAGAGGCTGGACACAGCCTGGTCCCTCCACTGCCTGACTGGCCTGCTCTGTCCCTCTGCAGCCGTGCTCATGGCCATCTGCCTGGTGTCAGTCACCTACGGGGCCCTGGTCTGCAACATCCTGGCCATCCAGGTCAAGTATGACGACTACAAGGTGCAGCTGCGGCCGCTGGCCTTCCTGTGCATCGTGCTGTGGCGCAGCCTGGAGATCTCCACCCGCATCGCCGTCCTCGTGCTCTTCAGCACCGTCTTCAAGCACTGGATCATCCCCATCGCCCTGGCCAACCTCCTGGTGGTTTTCTTCTTGCCCTGGGTGCAGTTCTGGCGCAGCGGCAGCCGCCTGCCCGACAACATCGAGAAGAACTTCAGCCGCCTGGGCACGGTGGTGGTGCTGTGCGCCTTCACCCTGCTGTACTCCAGCATCAACATGTTCTGCTGGTCGGCCGTGCAGCTCAAGCTGGCCGACCGGGACCTCATTGACAAGTCCCAGAACTGGGGCCGCCTGGCCGTGTACTACGTGGCCCGGCTGGCCGAGAACACGGCCCTGGTCATCCTCTGGTACTTCTTCAAGACCGACGTCTATGAGAACGTCTGCACCGCGCTGCTGGTGCTGCAGCTGCTCCTCGGCTACTGCCTGGGCATCTACTTCATGCTGCTCTTCTTCCAGTACCTGCACCCCTGCCGCCAGCTCTTCAGGCACAACGTGGCTGACTTCCTGCACTGCGTGTGCTGCCGCCGGCGCCCCGCAGGGACCCCGCTGTGCCTCGAGGCACCCCTGGAGCCCGGCGTGAGGCACAGCATTGTCTGAGCACCCGGCTCCTCCAGCCGGCCTCGGACATGGCACGGGCAGCACAGGGCTGTGCCAGCAGCTGGAGGATGCCCGTGGCACAGGCTGAGTGCTGCCTGGTGGCAGCAGGTCCCAGTGCATCCCCTCGGGGGCAGGGGGACAGGAGTGTGCTTGCCTGCCCAGGACCACTCATGAACATGAAGGAGGGTTGATTTGGATTGGACATAAGGAAGTTTTTTGCAGGGAGAGTGGTGAGGGACTGGCACATGTTGCCCAGAGAGATGGTGGATGTCCCGTCCCTGAAAACATTCAAGGCCAGGTTGGGTGGGCTCTGAGCAACCTGGCCTGGTTGAAGATGTCCCTGCCCATCTCTGGAGTGTAACTAGATGGCCTTTAGAGGTCCCTTCCAACCCAAACTATTCTACAATTTGACAATTTTACAGCTTATGGGGTGCCCCAACCAGTTGCCCATGCCAGCTGGCTGCCACATGGTGCAGAGCCCCTGGGGTGCCCCGACACCCCCACTGCTGCTATGGTGCATACGGTGACCTTGGGCCACGGTTGCCACTGGGACTGTTGTAAGCAGTAAAGAAACTTTGCTGTGACTGCGAGTCTGGGTGCTGGCAGTGACTCACACGGAGGGTGGGGCCCGTCCCAGGGGCTGGCACTGGTGCACACACCTGCTGTCCACATAAAACTCCTTTACAGGCACTGAAATGGGGCTGTGCCAGCGGGAAGTGGGGATGGGGGAGCCCCTCTGTGGAGGTCCAGGAGCACGGCGGGATGGGGCTGGCCTCGTCCTGTGCTTCCGTCAGCATGGCCGTGGCTGCAGGCCAGCAGAGAGCAGCATGCCAGCAAGGAGCAAGCCTGTCTGACCTGTTCCTCCAGGCTCAGGGGCCCAGAACAGGCTGCTGTTCCCAGCTGGAGCACTGGACGCCCCAGGGCTCAGGGCCCTGCAGTGGAGGGCAGGCAGGAGGGGAAGGGTGGCTGGCACAGCAGTGGCAGTGGGTGCTGATGGGACCCGGACATCCTGGCCCCAAAACAGGAGTGTGACACCCCCCACCCCAGCACCCATTTCTGGGGTCAGCTCAGTTTGGGTGCTGGACTGAGGATGCTCATCAGCCCTGGGGGCCCATGGAGGTGCAGCACTACTGGTGCTTGGTCTTAAATCACCCACCTGTAATGGATGCCCAGGCTGGATCCTGGCACCAGGGCAGCACTGTGACCCCAGGAGGCTTCTCTTCCTTTGGTGGTTTCCCTGGAAGATGGGCAGTGCAGGCTGGGGAGAGAGGCCAGGGAAAACAGAGCTGTTGAGCCAGAACAGGATGGATCCTCCACAACATCTTCCCAGGAAATTCCTGCCTTACAAAAAAAGCCCATTTTTGTCCTCAGAGGTTGCAAAACCCCGGGAGGAGCAGGCAGACACCCTGTGTGACCCGGCCGTGGGGAACAGGGGATCTCTCAGCTGGGGCCATCCCCGGCCAGCACAAGGGGCTCGTTCTGGTGTTGGCCTGTTGGGTCAGCCCTGCCTTCCTGGAAGGAGCCTTTGAAAGCTCCGGCATTTCCTCCAAGTGCTCTCAGGGGAAAGTCCCCAGGTGCCGTTCCCAGGCCGGGCTGTCTCACCTCCTGTGCTCCATAAAAGCGGCTGGCAGCGGCGGGCGCGGGCACAGCGCACCATGGGCAACTGGCTGGTCAACCACTGGTTCTCAGCTGCTGTGCTCGTGAGTCTCTGGGGCTGGGGGCTCTGCAGGGTGCTGGGCTGTGCTGGGGGACCCTGGGGGTTTATGGGGGAGATGGGGGCTGATGAGCTGTCCCGGGGCTGGGCTGTGGGCAGAGGCAAGCATCCCCTCTGCTCCCCAACCACACACCCTGGCAGCCAGGGGAGGGATGGGCTCTGGAAACCTGAAGTCTCAGGGAAAACACAGCTCATGGGAAAGGAGGTCCTGGAAAACTTCAAAATGCTGCTGCTTTGCCTGGCCACTTTGGCTGGGGGCCTGCCACGTGCCTCTTCTCCCCTTGTGAGAGGAGGAGGATCCTGTGAGAACTCGTGGCAGGGTGAGGAGCTGGCACCATAGGGACCATCTGCCGTGCTGCAGCATCTCTGGTGTAACAGAGCTTGCCTGGCCAGCACCCATCAGCTGCTCAGAGCTGTGTAAGGATCTGTGAATGCCTGGGAACATGGGGTTTACTGACAGTTGGGCTATTTTAATTTTTTAAGTTACTTAAAAAAGAAAAAGAAAACAGCCAAAAACCAAATACACAGCAGGGTGTAATTTTTTGGGTGTTTTTTTTGGGACCTGTGCAAAAATTCAGTGGCTGTGAGAGGCGGCAGTGTGGGATGCAGTGGGGTTAGGCAGGGGACAGCAGCACGGTGGGGCCAGGTGAGCCAGCTCTCTGTGAAACTTCCCTCTCCCAGAATCTTTCCCACACAGTCCTGACCACACTCTGGATCTGCTTTCCCTCCCATTACACGGGTGTTGCCTGCTCCTGCCTTTCCTCCTTCATCATGCTTGGTGATGCACAGGGCAGTGTGTGACAAGACACAAGACTTCCACACCTCTCCCCACCTTTGACCCTGTGTCCCAGCCCTGTGTGTGACAGGGCAGCTCACAAGGAAACAGGATGGATACTGTCTGCTGTCTGTCCTGACACCCTCTGACTGCACCCAGCCTGAGTGCTGCAGCGTGGGAGGCTCCCAGGACAGGGTTCCTCACAAGGCTGTGACTTTCCCCTGCAGGCAGCCTGGCTGGGCATCAACATCTTCCTCTTCACCTACTACTTTCTGTTCTTTGACCGGGATGAGCGCTATTTCTACACCAGGGCCATCCTTGGGGTAAGGGGCTCCCCACAGCACCCTGCCTGCCCAGGCAGGGCCCCTCGGGGTCTCCTGCAGTGGGGTGGGGGCTGCAACATCCCACGCCCCTCTCATGTTCTGTTCCCTTCTAGCCCACCATCATTCCATCCCACTCCACAGCCTGGCATTGCACCATGCTAGTCCCTGTCCTGATCCCTGTCTGCTCTCAGCCCAGCAGCATCCCAGCCCAGCCTAGCATAGCATCTCCCCCTCCAGTCCTCTCCTAGCTCACCCCTCCCAGTCCCCATGCCAGCCCAGCATCCCTCCATCCCAGTTCCCAGCCTAGCTCAGCACTGACTGATCCCACCCTGACCCAGTCCTGCACAGCCACAACAGGACAGTGGTGCTCACCCCTCTCTCCTCCCCAGTCTGCCTTGGCATGGGCTCGAGCATCAGCCAAGTGCCTCAACTTCAACAGCATGCTGATCCTGCTGCCCGTCTGCCGCAACCTGCTCTCCTTCCTCCGTGGGACCTGCTCGGTGAGTGTCCATGGTGGCACAGCCAGCGTGGCCGTCCCCATCCCTGTCCCATCCTGACACCGTCCTGCTGCCTCTCCCTGCAGTGCTGCAGGCGGACCTTGCGGAAGCAGCTGGACCACAACCTCACCTTCCACAAGCTGGTGGCCTACACACTGGCCCTGCTCACAGGTACCCCTGGACTGGGATGGGGTGACAGTGGGGACTGGGAGCTGCCCGGTGGTGACTGCCTGTGCCCTGTCCAGCTGTGCACACCATTGCCCACCTCTTCAACCTGGAGCGCTACAACCAGAGCCAACAAGCCTCTGACAGCAGCCTCCCCGCTGTCCTCTCCAAGATGCACCTGCAGGGCAGCGAGTGGCTGAACCCCATCCACTCCAACCAGACGGTGAGTGTGGCCTTGGCATCCAGCAACCCAGCACCCCCTGTCCCCTGCTCCCCTGACCCCCCTGCTGCCCCTGCAGACCGTCGAGTACGTGGCTTTCACCACCATCCCGGGGCTCACGGGGGTGATCATCACGCTGGCACTCATCCTCATGGTCACGTCCTCCACCGAGTTCATCCGCAGGAACTACTTTGAGCTCTTCTGGTACACACACCACCTCTTCCTCGTCTACTTCGCTGGCCTCGTCATCCACGGCATCGCGTAAGGCTCCTCAGCAGTGCCAGGGCAGGACAGCGAGGGGCAGTGCACACGCACCCTGGTGGGACAGCCACGGGGACGGCCCAGTGGGCTGTGACCTGCCATTCCCAGGGCGGGCCAGCCCAGCTGGCCTCACTCAGTGTGGCTCAGCCCTGGCTGGGGGCAGAGCTGGCCCCTGGGCTCATGCCTCACCTCCCTGCAGCGGGCTGGTGCGTGGGCAGACGGAGCAGAGCATGGCAGAGGTGCCCCCCTATGACTGCGCCGAGTACCTCACACAGCGGGAGCAGAACTGCACCCACAGCTGCTGCAAAGACCCCGAGTTCGGGAGCATCCCTGCCGAGGTAGGGCAGTGGTGGGGTGGCTCTGGGGGAGAAACTTCCCTTGCCCTGGCCCTGCCCAATCCTTTGCTCTCCTCCATCCTCACAGTCCTGGAAGTGGGTTCTTGCCCCCATCATCCTCTATGTCTTTGAGCGGCTCCTGCGGGTCTGGCGTGCGCAGCAGAAGGTGGTTATCAAAAAGGTGGGTGGTGCAGGAGCCTGCTCCTCTGCCAGCTCCTCCCCTTGGAGTCACCTGTGCCACAGCCCCTCGCTGTGGTGGCCATGGGGAGGCGGGCAGGGGCCACAGGCACAGGGGCCAGGCTGAGCCCTGCCCGTGCCTCCAGGTGGTCATGCACCCTGCCCGCGTGCTGGAGCTGCAGATGCAGAAGAGGGGTTTCTCTATGGAAGTGGGGCAGTACATCTTTGTCAACTGCCCTGCCGTATCTGCTCTGGAGTGGCACCCCTTCACCCTCACCTCTGCCCCCGAGGAGGACTTCTTCTCCATCCACATCCGGGCAGCCGGCGACTGGACGGAGCGTCTCATCAACACCTTCCAACTGGAAACGCCCAGGTAGGCTGGGCAGTGCCCAACAGGTCATGCCAGGGATCTGGGGAGGCCGTAGCTCTCACCCAGGCCCTGCTCTGGCCAGGGTCGAGGTGGATGGTCCCTTTGGCACAGCCAGTGAAGACGTGTTCCAGTACGAGGTGGCCATGCTGGTTGGAGCGGGCATTGGTGTCACCCCCTTCGCCTCCATCCTCAAGTCCATCTGGTACAAGTTCCAGCAGGGTGACCAGACCCTCAAGACTAAGAAGGTATGGAGCGTCCTGTGGCACCAGCTGTGGGTTTCTTCCTCTGGCTCTGCTCCACCCTGACCAATCCCTCTCCCCCTGCATCCCAGATCTACTTCTACTGGCTGTGCCGGGACACAGGAGCCTTTGCCTGGTTCAACGACCTGCTTGCCTCCCTGGAGCAGAAGATGGCTGAGTCGGGCAAGGCAGACTTCCTCACCTACCGTCTCTTCCTCACTGGCTGGGACACCAGCATTGTGAGTCAAGCACGGGCTGGCATGGCTGCAAGAGGGGGACACAGGGCGGCCAAGCTGGGCAACAAGGGCAGGGCAAGCATGACAATGGCTTTTAGGCACCAAGTCCAGGCACAGTGTTTGGTGGGATCAGCAATGGATGCTCCTCTGTGGTGAGGGACTGGAGGGGGGCTCGTGGGTGGTGCCTGGGTTCTCACCATCCCTGCCTGCCCAGGCCAACAACGTGGCACTGCACTTTGACACCGCTACGGACACAGTGACGGGCCTCAGGCACAAAACCATCTTCGGGCGGCCCATGTGGAACACGGAGTTTGCAGCAGTGGCTGCAGCCCACCCCAGGTGAGAGCTGAGCAGGGAATTCGGGATGTTGGAGTCAGAGGCACGCCCTCTACCCTGGCACTCAGCACTGGGCTGGCTGTGGGAGAGGGGTGCTATCCCAGGCAGGGAGCCCACAAAGCTTTTCAATCCCTTTTCCCTGAGTTGCCCTCCTGCCCTCCTGCCCCACTGACATGCCCATGCTGTTTGCAGGTCAGTGGTTGGTGTGTTCCTCTGTGGGCCACAGGCCCTGGCAAAGAGCCTGCAGAAGTCTTGTCACCAATACTCCAGCCTGGACCCCAGGAAGGTCAAATTCTACTTCAACAAGGAAAACTTTTAAGTGGCAGCGAGGCTGGTGCCCCAATGTGCAGGGACTGTACTGCCTCAAGCCTTTCCAAAGCAAGGCCAGGAATACACATCTGTGCATGCACTGAAGCCAAGCTGGACACAGCAAGGTACTCTGTCTCCATGAGAAATTCCAGGTTCAAAGACTGCTGCCTGCCTGTCCTTGTGTTCAGGGGGTCCTCATGGAGCAAGTGGGCCTGTAGCTCACTGGGAAAGCAGAGCCACGTTCTGTGATGCTGCTGGAGCAGCAGGAAGCCATGGGAGCCCAGCAGGTTGGGCAGAACCACTGGATGGGGATGGGACATGGGCATCCATGCAGGTGTCAGGGGCCAAACGTGCCCCTCAGGGTTTAAACACTCTTTTGTATAAGAATAAATTAAACTTCCTTTTCTTTGTAATGAAAGCCTCTGTGGTGCCTCAGCTGTGCAGGTACAAGAAGCCCATGCTCTGCCCCTTGCAGGGCTTCTACAGAAGAGCTGGTAGATAGCAAACCCTCTGGGGTGCAGGATCAGACACCCCTCTGCATGGCACCCCAGAGCCAGCCTGCACCTAGCACACAGCTCAGCTCCCACTGCAGCTCCCAGCAGGTTCTGCTCCAGCATGTGCAGGAGGGAAACCCCGCTCCCTGAGCAGGCTGGCGTGGAAAGTGATACTGCAATCGGATCCAGAGCCCTTCCTGCCCTGCCAGCAGGGACAGAAAGCCAAGCTCTCTGTCCTGCCCTTCCCCTAGACCCCTGTAAACAGCACACTACAAGAAATTCCATTATTAATTCTTGCCCTGGTGTGGGGAGGAGGGAGGATGGCAAGTGGTTTGGACAAGACTGGAGCCAGGTCATATTGCTCCCAGAAGCCAACACTCCCACTCTGGCCTCCATGAGAGACCAAGCAAGGCAGCCAGGGACATGAATTTACTCAAACCCTCCTCCCGCTTTATTTCAAACACCATAAAATATACACAGAAAAAAAAAAAAGGATGAACTGGAGGAAAAAACCTCTTGAGGGTGATATAACCTCTCCTAAAATGCACCGTCAGCTCAGGTAGCAATGGGAAGCAGCTGCCATGGAGCATCACCTCTATCCAGGCACACGGCATCTCCATCTTGTGCCTGCCAGAAAGAAGGAGCAGAGGGTCAGCCAGGCACAGAGGTAAGCAGGGAAGAGTCCCATTCTAGGCAGCTCTGTTTTACTGGAGGGGAGCAGGCACAGGATGAGACCAGGCTAAGGACATCACCTGTCAGGGTGCCCCTGTGGATTTCTGGATTTGCTCCTTCAGAATGAGGATGCTCTGCCGCTGTTCTGGGGGCAGCATGGCGATCTGGTCTGCTGTCAGCTGCAGGACCTGCATGATCAGTGCTGCCTGTGGGGAAAGAGGGGTCAGAGACTTGTCCTGCCAGAGCAGCCACAGCATACCAGAGCCAGGGAGGGGCTGACCCCGCCACAGAAAGGCACACAGGAAGTGCTGCTCCTACTGTCTCACCCTTTCCCTTTTGTTCTCTCACCTTCTCGTGATCCTGGGGGGTGACCTGGCTCTGTCCAGGGCTAAAGCCTCCAGGCTGACCAGCTCCCTGGACTCCTGCCCCAGGTATGCCTCCTCCCTGCATGCCTGCCCCAGCCATGTTAGGAACCTGGGGGAGAAAGACAGGGGTTAGGGACTGGGGGTTTCTGGACTGAGCAGTACAAATTCAGGAAGGTAAAAGAGATTGTTAGATGGATGCCCTCACGGGCTGCTTGAAGATGCCTGAGCACAAAGAGAGAGTGCATTTTATGTGCTCTCCCCTCCCAACTCCTGTGCTCCTTTCTGTGTCTCAGGAAGAGGTGGAGAGAGGCCTGAGCCTTGTCCTGTCCTCAGCTGATGGGGAGTGCCTGGGGAAATGGGACAGATGCCCTGACCCCTCAGTGACCAAAGCCTGGTGCTTCCCACACCCCTGCCCAGCCCCAGCCCACAGGGTGCTGCTGGTGCCCGAGCAGCTGAGCAGAGCCGTGTGTACCTGGCGGGGCCCCTGCGGGCCACTGGCTCCCATGTTAAGTGGCCCAGGGCCCTGTATCCCCCCAGGCATCGGGCCACGCGGGGTGGGACCCGGCCCTCGGGGCTCCAGGCCCCGGGGCTCCAGGACCCTGGCCTCCATGGCCCTGGCTTCCAGCACTCGTGGCTCCAGCACCCGCGGCTCCAGGCCTCGCGCCTCCAGCGCCCGCGCCTCCATCACGCGCGGCTCCAGCCCTCGCGGCTCCAGCCCCCGGGGATCTCTTCCGACTGCGGAGGAAACACAAGGTCAGCTCCTGAAGGAAGCAGCGCTGCAAGGAGTGTGGCAGCGAGCCTGCTGCCTCCTTTGTCTGGGGGCCAGCAAGCACCCAAGAAGTGCAGGGCGGGGGGCAGAGGGGACATGCCTGGAGAAAGTCCCTTGCACCCTGGGACTGTCCCTCCTTGCCTGGAGTCAGTCATTTCACTGCCCAAACCCCCTTCCTATGCCTTGGGTTGGGGCAGCCGGCTCCACTCTGACTTCCTGCCTGCACAATCCAAGCCACCCATATTTCATGCCCCCTCTCTCACCTCGAGCATCCATCAAGGGCCCCCGCGGCTCTCCCATCAGTGGTCGGGGTTCTCCCATGGGTCCCCCCCTCATCTCATGGGGGGGGCCACGGCTGTCATGACCAGGCATATGGTGCATAGGGGCTCCCTGGTGGGGCGGCCCAAGGTAACCTCTGACGCAGAGAGACGAGGAGAGCAAAGCAGGAGGAGGAGAAAAAGCGAGAGAGTGTGAATCAGACACTGGCTTGGCACGGTCTGGGCAGAGCGCTGGGATTGCCCCCGAAGCCGGCCACAGGGGAGGAGGGTGAGGCTGGCACAGGGATGGGTGCTGGTGGCCCCATGCCACAGGGCAGCTGCCATCACCCCGGGGAGGTCCCTTCCCCGGGGAAACGGGCGGGCCCCCACGGTTGGCAGCACACAGGCCTCCGACCAGGCAGCAGTGACTCCCGGAAGGCTGGTGCCATCCCTGTCCTCAGCGAGAGGCTACCCTTGGGCAGGGGACAGTGCCAAGGGCTCCTCTCCTTCCCTCTCCCCTCACCTGGGCTCCACTTCTCCAGTGACTGAGAGCAGGGTCCCTCCGCGAGGGTCATTCGGGGCATCTCCCAAAAGGCCTCGGGGCGGCGGGCCACTAGCAGGTAGAGGTCCACGCTGCATAGGGGCCCTCGGGTCTGGCATGGGCACTGCCAGGGAGACACACAAGAACTCGTGAGGATCTGCATGACCAGTGCCGTGCCAAGACTGTCCCGGCGCTCTCAGGCTGGGCGTGGGGCAGCCATGCTGCTCCCCTGAGCTGTGCTGTCTGCTGGGGACACAGCCCCACACACGAGGCTGGAGCACACCAAAGCTCCTTCCCTGGCTGCCAATTCTATTCCTTTCCTTTTCTTCTCGGGTTTTACTTAAGGTTCCTTATGGCACCAGGGGCCAAACCAAGCATGGGTGCCCCCATGGCAATCCCTACCAGTGTGGGCATCAACACCCTGCTGACTGACGTGGGGCCAGGAGCAAAGCAAGACCTGGAAGGCTCCTGGAAGCACAGTGTCAAAGAGGGTTGGATCTGAGACAAAAGCCCTTTCCAAACAAGCTCTCCTTTTCCACTGGAGGCTCCATGCATGGTTCTAGCCTGTTCTCTCCTGTAGCCCTATAAGAAATCCTGCCTCCTTCCTTTCCTCTTACAGCTGTCAGGCTACAAGGAGTGACATGCCAGTCCCTGGCCCTGAGAACAGCAGGGTGAGAGCTGCTCTCTGCACACTCCACAACGAGCTCCATGGGAAGAGGGAGCTGGTGCCGGGGTACCTTGAACGCGTTCGATAGACGCAGGCCTGGCAGGTCCCACGGGCGAGAGCTGCAGGTTCCCTGGGCAAGCAGCAGGAAAAGAGGGAAAGAGCAGACACGTAAATAGTGTATGCACGCATGCACTGGCTTTGGGGACAGTGCTGCCTGCAGGATCACGCACCCTGAAGTCCCCAGAAAACCTACAGAGAAAATGTTCCAAGTCTGGTTTATCAACCTGGTCCGTTCACACCCCGTTTGTCAGCACAGGCAGGACAGGCAGCATGGCACAGTCCTTCCCTCACTCAGGGACAGAGGCAGGCACAGAAGACATCCTGCCAAGAGACGTGGCATTCTGTGGGGCCACGCCGGCCCCACAACGCACACCAGCTTCTGCTCTCCAAAACCTTCTGGGTGCCAAGAACTACCAGACAGCGTTCAGGAAGACAGTGCCCACCCCAAAGAAAATGAGAGTCAGCTGACCCTAAGGCCAAAGGATCTCAGACTGGGTTTGCATGTTGCTGAAACAAGGCCTGTGATAGATGTCAAGGCAACACAGGTGACAGTGTCTGCATGTGCTGTTCCTGGGAGAACAGAACACCGGGGCCGTACTGACCTACACATGGACACGTGTGAACCGTAAGGAATCGGGGCCCAGGGCTGGGCCGGACACACCGTGCCTGCGGAGGGAAAGCCGAGCCGTCACCCTCCGTCCGGGAAGTGCCTGCCAAGCCTCAAGCCAAACGGAGACCCAGCTCCCTCTGCTGGGCACGGCGCGGGAGGACGCGGGGCCGCACCAGCTGCTCCCCAGCACCCAGGCAGCGAAGGAGTAGGACAAGGACCAGAGAGGAGCAAGCTCTGCCTGCCCGCACAAGCACAGGGACAGATATGGGCTCGCAGAGGTGGAAAACACAGACACATCCCGCTCGGTGGGGACAGGCAGCTCTCCTGGCTGCCAGGGCACGACTGCACAACAGCGTGCAGAACGAGCTGGGAGCCAATCTGGGCATGGGCTGAGCCCTGGGAGCCAGGGAGCTGCTACCACAGCCTTGTGCCTCAGTGAATGAACCTGGGCACAGCCCCGGGGCTGGGCACAGCCAGGCTGCAGACAGCTGGGACACAGCACTGCTCACTGGAGTGAGGCTCACACCACACACAGCACTACACACGTCTGTTTTACCTTGTCCACGCTCCAAGGGGACTGGCCCTGCACCTGGCATCCCAACCTGTGGCTGCATCCCACCTGAGAGGGGACAGGCAGAGATCAGACCCCTCCTCAACCATCCCTGATGACTAACCTGTTCCTTTGGTCCCAAATACCTTCTCGCTCCCAGCTCCTGGGGGAGCATCTGGAGGTTTATTCCCTTGGTGTTGGTTCCCCCCAGGGATAATCCAACTTTGCAGCCCACCTCTGGCAGCAGCACAATGTACAGCACAGGATTACGTGTGCTCTCACAGGGCTGAGCCCTCTGGTTAGGGGGAAGGCAGAGTGGGGTGTGTGCAGGACCCGTGTACTCACGGTGGGGCAGCTCGGCCCAAACTCACCTCCTGGAGCCATGGGGCCAGGGCCTGGGCCCTGCACAGGGGCTGCCATCTGTCCCGGGGCTGGCACTCCCCCCTGCATGGGTGGCTGCATCAGAGGAGGAGCGCCATTGACGTGCATCCCGCCCTGCCGGAGAGACACTGGGTCTCAGGGACACCCCAACACCTGGGCATGTGCCCCAGCTGGGGAGCTGGCACTGCCCATCCTCCTGCACAGCTCATGTGTTGTGCAGGCTCTTACTATGGCCTGTGGCTGGGACGATGGGGTGTTCTGGGGGTTCAGCTGCGCGTTGGGCCCTGGCCCAGGCCCCGGTCCTGGCCCAGGCCCCGGGCCTGGCACTGCTTGCTGGTTGCCTGGGATCAGAGGAGGAACACTGGTCTGGCGATGCAGGATTTTCTAGGGAAGGAAGAAGGAGAAAGGAGTTCTTTTCCACTGCCATTCCACAAAGGCTACCACCAATATCCTCCAAGATATCCTCCCACCTCCCCTCCCAACCCTGGACGAGCAGCAAGGCACAAACCAGGGCAATCTCCGGGTCGACGATCCTCATGACCACCTGGGCCTGCAGCAGTGCATAAGCCAGCTGGGGGTTCTGGAGCAGCATGTTCCTGGCTTCCTGGGGGCTGTTCTGGACACACAGCTGAGGAGACAGGCACTGATCAGAGCTCTGACAAGCTGTGACATGGCTGGGAGGGTGCAGGCAGTGGCGGGAGGAGCTGTGCTCACACAGGGAGCACGGCCCTCCTGCACTCACCTTCATCTGCTTCATCAGCTCAAACATCTGCTCAGGGGGCAGGCTGGCCACGGCCCGGCTGATGGACTCGGGGGCGTCCTCTGGGTTGACAGGGTCCCCATAGGGTGACTCTATGATGGGTGCACCTGTGCCCAAGCCTGCAACATGAACAGCACATGGAACAGGCTCATCAGGAGGGGAGCACCAGCCCACCACGGGGAAAAGGAGGCAGCAAAACCAGGGAGACTTTAGGAGGAATTTCTTCCCAGAAAGGGTGATTAGGCATTGGAACAGGCTGCTCAGGGAGGTTGTGGAGTCACTGCTCCTGGAAGCGTTTAAGTAAAGACTGGAAGTGGCATTTACTGCCCCAATCTATTGGGGCAATACAATTTGATGCAGTGTGTTTGGTCAAAGGCTGGACCATGATCTTTACAAACCTTTTCCAACCCAAGTAATTCTGTGATTCTGCAATCACCTGGGAGTGAAATCCCAGAGCTGAGCTCGTGCATCCCTCTGGGGCACTACTCACAACCCCTCTCAGATCAGGTCAGGTCAGCTCAGCCAGCCTGGAAGAAGAGACCCACCATGCCCGGCAGCTGCCAAGGCCGGGCCCAGTGTGAGGGAGCCCCCAGAATCCTGGCTGACTCACTCTTGAGCTCCTCCTTGTTCTTCTCGCTGGCGGCGTTGTCCACGCGCAGGGCCCTGCCGCTGAACTCGCGCCCGTTGAGGTTGCGCATGGCGCTGAGCGCCGTCTCCTGGTCCTGGTACTCACAGAAGCCATAGCCCTTGGGCTTGCCCGTCTCCCTGTCGTACACCAGCCTGCCAGGGAGCAGAGACATGCTGCTGCTGAGGGAGTGTGGGCATCTCGCTGTGCCCATGGCTCCTGCAGCTTGGGGGGGATATGGGGACAGAGCCCCAGCAGTGCTGGGAGCACAGGGAGAGCTCAGGGGGATACAGGGACAGAGCCCCAGCAGTGCTGGGAGCATGGGGACAGCTCAGGGGGATACAGGGACAGAGCCCCAGCAGTGCTGGGAGCACAGGGAGAGCTCGGGGGATACAGGGACAGAGCCCCAGCAGTGCTGGGAGCATGGGGACAGCTCAGGGGGATACAGGGACAGAGCCCCAGCAGTGCTGGGAGCACAGGGAGAGCTCAGGGGATACAGGGACAGAGCCCCAGCAGTGCTGGGAGCACAGGGAGAGCTCAGGGGATACAGGGACAGAGCCCCAGCAGTGCTGGCAGCATAGGGAGGACTCCCCAAGGCACACAGCAGTCAGGCCCATGCCCAAGCCAAAGGGCCTGCTGGCTCCTGGCACGGCTGCTCCCAAGGCTGTGGTTTGCAGGATGCCCACCTGTGCCAGCTGTGTACCTCCTGTGACCCCACGAGGGACAGGATGGGACTGGCTGCTCCCAGAACTCCCAAAAGCTGAACTGAGAGCAACAGGGCCTGGTGTCCAGCCTGGAAAACACCTGTGGGAGGCACAGGGACAGCAGTGAGGAGCACAGAGCCCAACCAGCACCTGAGCCCTCAGCAGACACAGCAGGGCAGCTCTACATCCACCTGCTGTGCTGGGGACACTGTGCTCCATCTCCAGGTGACCCTGGCACAGCCTCACAACCCCTGCAGCTGCTGCTCTGTGTGAGGAACCAGCCTCGGGGGGCCGGGGAGGTTTACATGGGATCTCAGACAAAGTTCCTTCGCCAAAGCGGCTGCCAAGCACCAGAGCAGGCAGCCCGAGGCAGTGGCTGAGCCACCGTCTCTGGAAGTGGCCAAAAGGTGTGTGTGCATGTGGCACTTGGGGATACGGTGGGCTGGGCAGTGATGGGGGAACGGTTGGGCTGGAGGGTTTTAGAGGCCTTTCCCAACGTTACGGATTTGCGGTTCCACGGTTCCGAGGCCGCGGGGCTCGGTCTGCGCCGAGCAGGGGGACCCGGGGGAGGCCTGCGGCCGCTCTCACCTAAAGCTGACCACGGGCCCAACCTCCGAGAATATGTCCTTCAGCTGTTCCTCCGTGGCCTCATACGGGATGTTTCCCACTGCGGAGACAGACGGTGCCGCCGGTCAGCGCGGCGGGTACCGGCCCCGGCGGCGAGGGGGGGATACCCGCCGGCCCCCCGCCTGCCCCTGCCCGTCCGTGCCCCTTTCCCTTTGCATGTCGCGGTCCCGCCCCGCGGCCTCACCGAACACGGAGCGCAGGGACCGATCCACGGCGGGGTCCCGCACCGACAGCCCCGCCATCGCGCCGCCCGCGCCGCTTCCGGTCCGCGCCGCAGCCGTCCCCCGCTTCCGCTTCCGCCCGCAACAGCTCGGCAGCGGCGCTTTCAAAAAGCGCTCCGGCGAGAAACGCGGGTGAGGGTGCCGGGACTCCCCGGGACCCCCGGACGGGGCGGCCGAGGCCTCGGGGATCCCCCTGGAGCGGCTCCGGGCGGCCCCGCGGCCTCAGGGATGCCGCTTCGGGCAGCGATCCCGAGGCACAGCCCCTGGCGAGCCTAACACCGCCCGGGGCTCGGCATGATGGAAGGCACGGAGGTCCCCACGACTGTCCCCACGGCTGTCCCCGCGCTGGCCACAGAGCCGAGGTTCGCCCAGCGCCTCAGGTGAGGGGCAGTGGGGACGGGAGCCCTGTGCCGCTCCGGCAGACGGTGCAGCCGGAGGCTCCGCGGGGCTGCAGGGCTGAGCGCGCCTGGCCGTGCAGGCAGTGTCTGGAACAGGAGCGGCTCCTGGACGGGCGCTACGGGCTGCAGCGGGTGCCGGGGGGCCGCGTGGCCGTGCCGGTGCTGCCGGAGAAGCTCTCCCAGCTCTGCCTGCCCGCGGAGGTGCCGTGTGAGCTGCTCGGGATCCAGGTGAGCACAGCCGCCCAGCTCCGAGCCCTGCCTGCAGCGGTGGGTGCCCAGCCCCTGGCACGGCCCTGCCGCAGGACCCTGTCCCCTCCAGGGCCGCCCGCCGGCTCTCGCCGGCCCAGAGGCTGCGGGAGGAGCTGCGGCGGCTGCTGGGGGCCGGCTGGTCGGGAGAGCTGGAGCGGGACGTGCCGCACGCCTGGCAGAGGCACGGGGACCTGGTGCTGCTGAGCGAGGACAGCTTCAGGGCTGAGCCCTGGGAGAGGCTGGGTAAGGAGAGCAGGGCTGCCTGTCCCGGGAGAGGCTGGGTAAGGCGAACAGGGCAGCCTGCCCCAGCCCGGCCCACTTCACCCACATCTCCCGGGTGCTGTGTTGCAGGCTCAGTGCTCTGGGAGACGGTCGCCAAGGCTTTGGGGGCCCGGCGGGTGGCCAGGCGAGGACGGGTGATGCCGGACGGGATGCGGAGCCCCAGGGTCACCCTGCTGCTGGGCCAGCACGGGTGGGTGGAGCACGTGGACAACGGCATCAGGTGGGCAGGAGCTGTGGGATGCGGGTGGCAGGGAAGGGACTGCCCTCACTGTCTGTGTGGGGTCTTCCAGGTACACCTTTGACGTGACCAAGTGCATGTTCTCCCCGGGAAACATCACCGAGAAGCTGCGTGTGGCCTCACTGCCCTGCTCCGGGGAGGTCCTGGTGGATCTCTATGCAGGTAACAGGGATGGAGGAGGTACTGATGGCACCCAAGTAGACATGAAATGTCATTTCCAGCTTGGAATGAAAAATAGTCAGGCTTAGAGCTCCTGTCTTGTCTGTGAGCTCTTCAGCTATGTTGGCACTGCTGTCCTGCCTGTGTCCCTGCAGCCTCTGGACACTTAGGATGTCCTGTTCTCAGGCTCTGTGCCTAGTGCTGCTTTGGGGAATCACTTGGATCCAGGGGAAAGATTTGCCACTGTTTGTGCTTAAGGAAGTTAGTGCTTCCAATTTGTGCCACGCTGAAAGGACATGGCACCCACAAAACTGCTCTAGATTAATCAAACCAAGTGGTAATCTGGACACTTCTGCAGAGCCAGGCAGGTTTCAACCTGATGACCAAAGACTGAATAAACCCCTCTAAACATTTTCCAAGGCAGATTTTGCTTTTGCAGAAGAGGGAGGGATAAACTTCCATTTTTCCAGTGTTTGGGCTTTCTCTCACCCAGAGCAAAGCATACTTGGAGAGGCAGGGTGGCAGTGTGCATCCTGCCCTGCCCTCGGGGAGGAGTGTGGGTCTCTGGAGGTCCCTGCCCTCGGCCACTGCCTGCTCCTGCCTGCAGGCATCGGCTATTTCACGCTGCCATTCCTGGTGCACGCCGGAGCCGCCTTTGTCCATGCCTGTGAGTGGAACAGCCACGCCGTGGAGGCCCTGCACAGGAGCCTGGTGCTGAACGGGGTGCAGGATCGCTGCCACATCCACAGTGGGGACAGCCGGCAGGTGAGCGCTGCAACGGGCCAGGTGGAGCTGCTCCCTCGGGCATCCCCTCCCCTCTGCTCTGTCCCCAGCTGCATCCCCCTCACCTCTGCTCTGTCCCCAGCTGCAGCTGTGCGATGTGGCAGACAGGGTGAACCTGGGGCTGATCCCCAGCTCGGAGGAAGGCTGGCCAGTCGCCTGCCGCGTCCTGAAGAAGGACACGGGTGGGGTTCTCCACATCCACCACAACGTGGAGACTCGGCCCGTGCCAGCCACGCCGCAGAGCGCGGTGCTGCTGGCTGAGCAGGGCTCTCCAGAGGCAGCCAGCCCTGGGGGAGAGGCACAGCACGGTGGGGAGGAGACTCTGGGGGCCAGACTCAGGCCCGAGTGGCAGAGCTGGGCTGAAGGCACGGCCACACGCATCCAGGGGCTGCTGGCGGAGCTGCACGGGCGGCCGTGGCGCAGCAGCGTCCTGCACATCGAGCCGGTGAAGTCCTACGCGCCACACGTGCATCACCTCGTGCTGGACCTCGAGTGCCGGCCTGTGCTGCCTGTCTAGTGGGGCACGGGCACTGCTGGGGCTCCAGCTCCTTTGGAAGGGTGGCCAGCGGTGTCCTGCTGCCAGCAGGATGTGCCTTGTGTCCCCTAGTTCCCAGGCGGCAGCACTGCCCAGCAGTGCCTCCCCGTGCCCGGGGCACCCAGGGTTGTGCTCCCCACAGCAGATCCCATCAGGATCCAGACAAGGATGGAGCAAGCTGGGGCTCAGAGTGCCAATGTTCTACCCTGGCTCTGCCAGTCACTGCCCAGGTCTTGGACTTGTGGTAGCACCTTGAGCCCCATTTTCACACAGGAGAGAGCCACAGTGCTGGGAAGCCTTGGGTTCCTGCTGGGTTCATTTCAGCAGGTCAGGGACAAGCTTTGTGCTTGTATTTACCAGCATGCTTTTTTAATGTACTGGAAGCAAGTCTGTTCATCTTGTTTCCTTCCTATCTTTTTTTTCAGAAATAAAGATATTTCTCACCATCTCTTGTTGGTGTCCAGTTAAAACATAAACACTGGTGCAAGCGTGGGGGTCTGGCCTGGGGACTTTGGGTCCTAGGGTGGTGTGTGGAGGGGCTCAGGGAGCAAAGCCTCTGTGGCATTGTCTGCCTGCTAGCCCAAAGCCTTCAACATCTGTACTGTGTACTCCCAACGGAGCGAACCCCTGCCCCATGAGGAAGCTCCCGCTCGCCCTTTGATGTCTCCGCGGTTTTTTCCACTGTGTCAGTGTCGCATCGCTTCCCATCCCTGGGGTGCGGCCGAAAGTGTGGGCAGAGCCGCGTCCTCCCGTTTGCCTTGGGGCTGCACCCAGGTGGCCTCCCCCGCTGTCCTGAGCGGCGAGAAGCCGCCTCCCCTCGGGTGGAGCCCCACGGCTCGGCCAGCCGCGTGTGCTCGGCGTCCCCGGTGCCGTGTGCGGGGGGCCGGGACCAGGCGCCCTGCGGGGCCCGTATCTCTGCCGCCAAGGACAAGGGCAGCGGCTGGAGCCTTGCGGCGGGGACACCGCGGCCGCTGCCTGGGCTCCTCCTCGGGGCTGCCGGGGGGTTCCCCGCAGTTCGGGTGTCGGTGCCTCTGTGCTCTCCGGGAGAGGCCGCCCACCCAGCCAGGGCCACGGGGCACCGGGGGAAGGGCCCGCAGCTCTGCCGGGGGTGATCGGGCGGGAAGGGGCTGGAGGGAGCGGGCACCGCCTCCCGCACGGGCCGCCCCGTCGGTGCCGCAGGTGCGGCCGGCGCGGCTCCTTTAAGGCACCAGCACCGCCTTCCCCTCCCGGCTCCCCCTCCCGCTGCCGGGAGGCGCCGGCCGGAGCCGCCGCAGGTACCGGGAGGATCGGGGGGTCGGGCGGCGCTCCCCTGGCGGGGTACCGGGGGATCCCTCGGCTGCTGGGGAGTCGGGGGAGCCAGGGGTCCCTCTGTGGTCGGGGGTCGAGCCGCGGTGTCCCAGGGCGGGGGCAATTCCCAGCCCCGGTGGCCGCGCTGGGAACGCGGTGCTCCCGGTCCCGTACCCCCTTTCCCCGACAGAGGAACCTGGGGTCGGTCCCGCCGCCCCCTCCTCCCCGAGGGACGCGGCTGCGGGGCCGGGAAGGTCCCTCCCGCCGGTTCCGCCGAGCCGGGCGGGAGCGGGGAGCGGCTGCAGCCCCCGAGCGAGCGCTCCGGCTCCGTCCCGGTGCCGCCGCTGCAGCCGGGTCCTGTCCCTGCCGCGGGTCCTGGTGCGCGTCCGCTCCCGGCAGCTCCTCCGGCGGCTCCGCGGGCAGCTCCGAGCCCCGGTGCGCTCGTGGGAGGGAGGGGCAGCCCGGGGCGGCTCCTTCCTGCCGGGGCTGCCGCGGGTGCTGGGCGTCAGCCCGGTCCCACGGAGCCGGCTGAGGTCACCGGGGCTGGCGGGCGGCCCGAGCCCGGCCCGGGGCAGGGCGGAGAGACGGCGGGCGGGCCGGTGTCGCGGGTGCCCCGTCCAGCCCCGGCAGCGGGCACGGGGCACCTCAGCAGCTGGCACGTCCCTAGCTGACAGCCGGTGAGGGCCAGCCAGGCCGGGTGGAGCGATGTCGGAGGCTGTGGACCTGTCCTTCCTGTCGGACGTGGAGCGAGATCTGATCCTGCAGGTCCTGCAGCGCGACGAGGAGCTCCGCAAGGCAGAGGAGAGGAGGATCAGGTGCGAACGCGGCTGGAGCTGGGCAGGAGCTGCTTCCCCGCTTTGCTCTGGGGCGGGTGAGTGACGGTGTGGGTGACGGGTGTCGCCGGGGTCCCTCTGACCGCTCCTGGTGTCGGCTCTGAGCAGGCGCCTGAAGAATGAGCTGCTGGAGATCCGGCGCAGGGGAGCCAAGCGGGGCAGCCAGCGCTACAGCGAGCGGACCTGCGCCCGCTGCCAGCAGAGCCTGGGCCGCCTCAGCCCCAAGGCCAACACCTGCCGGGGCTGCAACCACTTGGTGTGTCGGGACTGCCGCTCCTACAGCCCCAGCGGCTCCTGGCGCTGCAAAGTCTGCACCAAGGAGGCGTGAGTAGCCTGGACAAGTGGCAGGGACATTCTGTACATCCCTCCTGTCTTCTTCCTCCTCTCAGTTGCCTCAACTTGATGCCCCATGGCCAGCCTTCCCTAGCCTGGCTGCTTCTCCCCAGTGCAGGGCGCTTGCTCTGCTGTCACTCCTGGGGAGGGTTCCCACATTTGGGTGATGGAGAAATGCGTCATACCCCACTCTTGTGTCTCCTACATGTCCTGCTCCTTCACTCCCTGAGATGACTGCAGTGTGCCCCTTGCACAGCCTGTGTTTCAAGCATCCCAGGTTTCCTCCCTTTTGGCCTCCCCTGTCCTACAAAACTCGGCTTGCTCCCGTGTTTGCTGAGGATGTAGCTGAGCCTGTCAGCTGCCTGGTGGATGGTCCCTGCCCAGTCACCTGCTGATTTTGCCCATTGTGCCTGTGTTGTTGGGTTGTGGCAGCACCCGGGGTGGGTTGGGGCACAGCAGACAGCCCCCCTTGCCCCTGACTGCCCCCACCACCCCTGCCCTGCAGTGAGCTGAAGAAGACAACGGGTGACTGGTTCTATGACCAGAGGGTGAACCGCTTTGCCAACCACCTGGGCAGCGACATGGTGCGGCTGTCCCTGCGGCACAGGCCAGCAGGTAGGGTGCCACAGCAAAGCCCTCTCCCTCAGCCCAGCCTTCTGGGGTGCTCCAGCTTTCCCCAGTGCACCTCTGCCCATCGTGGAGCTGAATGGGAGCAATTCCTGCTCCCACTCACTCAATGAGTGAGCTTGCAGCAGTGTTCCTCCTGATGCCTCTCTGCTTCCAGCCAACAAAAGAGAGACTGTGGGACAAACCCTGCTCCAGAAAGCCCAGCTCAGTGAGCCTAAAAGCTCCTCTGCAGTCCGACAGCCGAGCCCCCCTGCACCCCGGGAGGGGTCCAGGTAAGAATCCCTGCTGTCCCCCGTGCTCCAGCAGCAGCTCTCATCCGCTGCAGGTTTGAGAGCAATCTGCTGCCCCGTGTGGATCATCGGTGGCACAGAAGCTCTCTCAGACCGACCTCCTCGCCAAACAGGACATACCTGTGGTTTTGCTTGTCTGCAGTTTGTTTCCAGATGCCTCAGAGCCTCGGGATGGCAAAAGCGACACAGAGTCCATGGAAAACATGAGCTTGGACAGCTACAGACTTAGTCCTGCTGATGGGGGGGGCAGGTGAGAGGATCCCAGGGTGGGTTGTCCTTGGCAAGACTGGCTGGCAGAGGATGGCACCTTCATCTGAAGTGTGTTTTTCTGTCTAGTGAGGGGAAGCTGGCTCCTCAGGCTGGGCTGAAGCCTGTCCCTGTCCTCTGCTCCCAGGCTGCCACAGGCAGCTCAAGTGGCACTTCCTGGCCAGCACTGTCTCTGCCAGCAGTGCTTGTGGCCTGGGACAGACCTTTCTGTGTCTGCCACAGGAGGAACTCCCTGGAGAGAACCATCCCTGGAAAACAGGTTGTTGGGCCAGCAGGACCTGCTTCCTCCAGCCTGACCCTGCCCGTGTGCTCCAAGAAGGCATTCTCTGAAGGACGGGTGCGTGACGCTGCTCCGGCAGCCTCAGCCCTGTCCTGGGGCGTGGGGCTGGGCACACACAGGGCTCCCAGCCCTGCCCTGCTCTGAAGGGACTCTTCCTGCCCAGGATGCCGCCGTGGGGACCCACAGCAGCACCTTGGTGGACGAGCATGAAACGATATTCAAGAAGAACCCCCGGCGGGTGGTGAGGCCTGCGGGTGAGAGATGTGCGGGTGCTGACACGGCCAGGGTGGGCACCTCCTCCTCCCTGGGCTGGGAAGGGCTTTCAGTGCAGCTGGGAGAGCCTGGGGCAGCCCCCTGGGCTCTGCTCGTCCTGCTCTGTGCCACTGTTCACTGCCTGTCATGCAGAGTACACCAAGTCCGTGATCGACCTGCGCCCTGAGGACCTTGTGGGGGAAGGTGGCTCTCTGGGGGACAGGAGCAAGTCAGTGCCTGGCCTCAACACGGAGCTGGTGAGACCCTGAGCCCACGGGATGGCTGCCAGGTGTCAGCTGGCTGTGCCCTACCGCTCCCCTCCCTGGCGGCTTGTCCCTGTCCTTGCAGGAGGAGGAGGAGGAGGACATCGATAACCTGGTGGAGATCCACCGGCAGCGGGTGGCCCGGGGCAGCATGCGCAGCGGCACCTCCTCGGTGAGCCCCGGGGCATGGCCCTGCTCTGCTCTGCTCTGCTCTGCTCTGGGAGGCAGTGCCAAAGGCCTGGGTGGGAGGGATGCAGGGCAGGCAGCTCCTGGAGGGAAGGGGTAAGGGTCTTGTGTGTGGGGGCTCCTTCCCTTAGAAGGGACTCAAAATGCAGAGACTCGGCTCTCTTCCAGGCAGCTGTGTGTGGGCATCCCCAGCCACGGGGAGGTGAGGGGGGCTGTGCAGAGGAGGCGCAGGGAATAACCTTGCTGAGGATGAGGAGGGACTGTCAGGTGATGCTGTGCCCACTCAGCCCTGCCTTGTCTTGCAGAGCACACTGGGGAGCATGGTCAGCATTTACAGCGAGGCCGGCGACTTCGGCAGCGTGGCTGTCACCGGGGGCATCTCCTTCTCCCTGAGCTACGAGCAGAAGACGCAGACCTTGTTCATCCACGTGAAGGAGTGTCGGCAGCTGGCCTTTGGGGACGAGGGCAGGAAGCGCTCCAACCCGTGAGAGCCAGGGGGGCGATGGCTGCTGCCACCACTGGTGGTGCCCAGCTGGGTGGTGGGTGCCCACCAGAGATGGGAGCTGTAAGTGGGAGGGTCCTGGTGAGGCAGAAGGTCTGGGGCTGCCCTGGGGAGCTGGGAGGATGAATTGTGGGGGGCCTTGCTGAAGTGCTGCCTGCTCTCCCCTCAGCTATGTGAAGACCTACCTCCTGCCCGACAAATCCCGGCAAGGGAAGCGCAAGACAACCATCAAACGCAACACCATCAACCCCCTGTACAACGAGCTGCTGAAGGTGAGAGGGGCTGGGCTGGGCTGCAGCTGCTCAGGGGATGCTGCTGCAACAAGCAAGGGGAGGGGTGAGCTCCTAACCCTGCAGCGGGGTCTCTGCAGAGGACCCATGTCCAGAGGCTGCGCCCTGAAAGCTGCAAAATCCCTGCACTCCCAGCTGTGTCCTGGCTGTGCTGCCAAGCCCCAGTGCCATGGTGGGGTGGAGGCACAGCTGCAGATGTGACTGTGTCACAGGACATGTCCCTGGTTCCTGTGGCATCCCCCAGAGCAGAGGCATCCTGCTTACCCTGGATGTTTCCTTCCAAGGTGAAGGCTTCCTGGCCCCGGGGGCATGTTACAGTGGCAGGGAGGGAGGGCAGCACACCACAGGGGCAGAGATGAACTCTGGGCCCCAGGGCAGAAAACTTGGCACTGCCCTTCACCATCCGTGCTGTCTGGCTCTGTCCCTGAGTCTGGCAGTGCACCTCTGAGGCCAGGCACTCTTGCACAGCAGGAAGTGCGAGCTGTGCTTTGGTTTTCAGGCTCCCACAGACAGGTTTGCTGAGGTCTTGTGCTCTGACCACCTGAGGCTCTGTGGTCTGGCAGAGCTCTGCTGGCGGTGGGATGGCTGCATGCCGTGAATCCAGGCTCCAAGGGCCACCTCCTGGGGGAGCACAGGCTCCTGCACCTCTGCCCTGGGACTCTGCAGGCATGGAAGGAAAGAGGAGCAGGCTCCCGTGCACACCCATTGCTGCTCAGTGTCCTCTCGTGCCTGTGGGCTGTAGCTGATGGAGTTTGCCAGGCTGTGCTGCCTGCTCACCAGTGGTTTTCTCTCTCTCTCTCTCTCTCCCCCCACCCCCAGTATGAGATTAGCAAGTCCCTGCTGCTGGCGAGGACGCTGCAGTTCTCGGTGTGGCACCACGACCGCTTCGGCCGCAACACCTTCCTGGGGGAGGCAGAGGTCCCTCTGGGGGCCTGGAACTTTGAGAGCCACCTGGAGGAGTTCCTGCCCCTGCATGGCAAGGTGTGCCCCTGCTGCCCACAGCCCCCTTGCCTGGTCCTGCTGGGGGTATGGCCCTGGGTGGGCAGAGGGGTGTGGAGACCTCAGCCAAGCATTGCCAAAAGGCTTGTGCCAAATCCAGTATTTGGAGGTATGAAAACCCTAGATGCAGACAGCAGTGCTGTTGTAGTAAAAAAGGGAAAATCTTCTGCCTTGAGCCTGGCTTCCATCTCCTTGTCAGGTGATTGGGCCAAAATAAGATCCCAGAGGAGCTGGGCTACACTGGTCATGCTGGGGAGAGTTTTCAGGCACTTGTGCCAGCTCAGCCACATCTAGGAGAGGCCAAGTCCTTTGTCCCAGCCTGGGGAGGCGCTGCACACCAGGCTGTCACTGTGTGTGCCATGGCTTCTCTGCAGGGGTTGGTAATTCTCACCTCTTGGCAGATTGGGGCCGATGCTGCTGGTCTCCACCAGTACAAGGGGGAGCTGGTTGTCTCCATGAAGTACATCCCATCTGCCAAGCATCCTGGGGCTGGGAATGGCAGGAAAGGTGAGTGCTGGAGCTCTGGGATCAGCCCCCTGCAGGGCCTGCTCCTGGCTATGCAGGCTGGCTCTGGATGGGGTTCTTGGGTGGTGTCACTGCAGCCTTCTCTGCCAAGCTGCTCTGCCTGTCCTCAGGCTGCCTGAACCATCTCATTCTTCCCTGGGGCTGGACCATCGGGCCCTGCATGAAGCAATTTTGTCTGCCTTTGCCCTCAGCAGGCAGGGCCAATACAGGAGAAGGCAAGAGGAGATGCCAGTCCAGGCTCTGCACCTACCTCTTGGATGAAGGGTGCTCAGCAGGAACTTTCCAGAAGTTTGCAGTGGTAGAAATCAAATTTGATTAATTTCTACTGTGTTGGGTTTTTCCTAGGCAAAACAGGGGAAGGTGGTGAGCTCCAGGTCTGGATCAAAGAAGCCAAGAACCTGACAGCAGCCAAGTCTGGAGGGACCTCAGACAGCTTTGTCAAGGGGTGAGTGAGGGCCCTGGGGCAGGGGTGAGGAGGGCACGGTCCTCCCTGGCTGTACTCCCAAAGCTGCTGGGGGACCTGGAGGAGGCCCTTGCAGGGTGCCGTGGTCCTTCTTGCTGAGCCCTGCCAGGACAGGCAGGAAGGGGGGCTCCAGGCCAGGTCCTGGGGTGCTGAGGTACCCCAGCCCCCAGAGCAGGAGGCGGGTGCCCATGTGCTGCTGACCCAAGGGCTGCTCCCCCAGCTACCTCCTGCCACACAAAAACAAAGCCTCCAAGAGGAAGACGCCCGTGGTGAAGAAGACGCTGAACCCTCACTACAACCACACCTTTGTCTACAACGGCATCAAGGCCGAGGAGCTGCAGCACCTGTGCCTGGAGCTGACAGTCTGGGACCGGGAGCCGCTGTCCAGCAACGACTTCCTGGGGGGAGTGCGCCTGGGGATGGGCACTGGTGAGAGCTGCACCCCTCAAACCCTGGTAGAGCAGCATCCTGGGGATGGGCACTGGTGAGAGCTGCACCCCTCACACCCTGGTAGAGCAGCCTGGGGATGGGCACTGGTGAGAGCTGCACCCCTCACACCCTGGCACAGCAGCAGCCTGGGGATGGGCACTGGTGAGAGCTGCACCCCTCACACCCTGGCACAGCAGCTGGGGATGGGCACTGGTGAGAGCTGCACCCCTCAAACCCTGGCACAGCAGCTGGGGGTGGGCACTGGTGAGAGCTGCACCCCTCACACCCTGGCACAGCAGCTGGGGATGGGCACTGGTGAGAGCTGCACCCCTCACACCCTGGGCACAGCAGCTGGGGATGGGCACTGGTGAGAGCTGCACCCCTCACACCCTGGTACAGCAGCTGGGGATGGGCACTGGTGAGAGCTGCACCCCTCACACCCTGGCACAGCAGCTGGGGATGGGCACTGGTGAGAGCTGCACCCCTCACACCCGGGCACAGCAGCTGGGGATGGGCACTGGTGAGAGCTGCACCCCTCACACCCTGGCACAGCAGCTGGGGATGGGCACTGGTGAGAGCTGCACCCCTCACACCCGGGCACAGCAGCAGCCTTGCTGGGGGGCTGTGCTGCGGGCACCAGGCTGCCCCAGCAGCCACCTGTGCCCTCCCTTTCCCCAGGCATGAGCAACGGGCAGGCTGTGGACTGGATGGACTCCACGGGCGAGGAGCTGAACCTGTGGCAGAAGATGTGCCAGTACCCGGGCTCCTGGGCAGAGGGGACCCTGCAGCTCCGTGCCACCATGGCCAAGCTGGGGCCCTAGGCTGTGGCACCAGGGCTGGCACTGCTGTTGGGAGCCACGCTCGCTGCACAGCCTGGCAAGGCAGCCAAACATGCGTTGGGTTTTTTTCTTATACTTTAATAAACATGACCTTCTCTAAACAGGCTTGGGCAGAAAGTCTTCTTGGCCTAGCTTCATTTAAAGCTTCATTTTCCTCTTGTCATAAGCCTTGTACCAGATTTCAGGCTGAGCTGCAGTTTGTGTGAACCCTCCCTTCTTCTCCCCCAGGCAAAATGCTTTTAAATGTCATTGTGTTTTTATTTCTTCCCATTCTTTTTCCTACCACCCTGTCCCAGAGTCTGCTCTCTCCTTGTCCTCTCCACCCTGTTCCCCATACACAGCCCAGCCCCAGCTGCAGCACTGGTGGATGGAGCTGTGTGGGGTCAGCCTGGGGGGGTTGGGGATTGTGGTCTCCAGGAAACATTTGTTTCCCAGGTCTCTCAGTGACACATGTGCCAGCACTGACTTTTTATACAAATCTATTTATTTCAACTTAATATTCTACTGCCAAAGCAGTTCCCGGAAAGGGTTCCCCGTGGGTGGTGGGAGAGGGAGTGAGTGCCAGGGGAGATGGCAAAGCCCTTTAGGGTGGACTGCACGCTGGCTGGCTGCTGTGGGCTCTGCTGAGTGTGGGGCCATTGGCTTTCTGAGTGGGAGGCATTGGGTCCAGGTCGTGCACAGGGTGAGCTGTGGGGAGGCTGAAGCTGCTGTGCTAGAGGCTGTTGCACTGCTGGCTGGCCTGCCCTGCCTGCTCTGCCTGCCCTGCCAGGCTCCTCTGGCTCCCCCTGCCCTGGATTTGAGCAGGGGCCCTCCAGTGTCTCCCAGCAGGGTCCTGTTGGGCTGAACCATGCCTCAACTGGAAACAGCTCCTGGCCCTGGGCAGGGGGACACTGCTGGCACACAGTCCCTGCTCACCTCTGTTCTGTGTGCCAGAGCAGCCAGGGAGGGCTCCCCTTCCCCGGAGCTCCCTGCTCCTGCTCTACAGTGGCCGCTAGGGAAGCAGAAAGGGCGGTGTCCGTGCCCGGAGGGCAGCGCGGGGTCACTCGCAGGGGTCCCCGCTCTGTGCCCGCCGTGCTGCCTCACGCTCGCTCAGCAGGTAGGTGTCGATGAACACGAAGAGCTCGTCGGGGCTCACCGGGGCGATGTAGCGCTCGCGGTCCGAGCCCGCCTTGTCCAGCAGCACGGCGTTGAAGTGCGAGCGTGTGAGGTGCAGGTAGCGCCTGCAGGTGCAAGGGGGTCGCTGCTCAGGGCTTGCACTGCTCAGGTCCTCCTGCAGTGCGGGCTCCCACCTCCTGCTGGGGGCTGTGAGCTCTGGGAAGCTCTGGTGCCACTGCATTCAGACTTGCAGGGGTTCCCCCACTGCACGAGCCCCTCTGGTGCAGCAGAAAGGGGCTGTTCGTGAACCCAGCTGCCACCTCATGCTTTGCCATTGCTGGTGGCACTCCCGTTCCCCGTCCCCTGGAATAGCCACCTGGCTGTGCAGGACGGCCCCGCCTGCCCTACCTGAGCTCCTCGATGATGCCCAGGGACAGCCGGTGCTCCCGGATGCGTCCCACCTCGTGCGGGGGCTGCCCCAGCAGCTCCACGGTGGTGACGTGCCGCAGGTCCAGCCCGCAGGCAGCTTGCTGCAGAGGGGGACAGTGAGGGGTGCTGGCCGTGCAGGTGGGGCAGGGGGCGGCAGGCAGCTCCGCTCACCTGCAGCATGGAGATCTGCATCTTGTAGAAGCGGTTCGAGGGGTCGGGGGCCGAGATGACCAAGAGGCGGCGCTTCTCGTGGAACTGATCCAGCAGGCTGGCGGCCGAGCTCACGTCCGTGTTGATCTGCATGGCTGGGGCACGACACGAGTGTGTGGGGAGGCACCATCGTGCCCCCCGTCACCCCTCGGACCCACAGGGCAGCACCCCCCGAAGCTCTGGGCGAGTCCCGCCCTGCCCGCAGCACTTACGAGCACAGAGGGGCTGGGAGCCCGTCCAGTGCTGGCTGGACTGGCACACCCGCAGGGAGGTGCCCTGCCGCTCGAAGCCCCCGTCGCACAGGTACTCGCAGGTGGCGCCGTAGTTGTTGCCGTCGGAGGTGCAGGAGATGTACCCGTTCTGCGGGGGCTTCAGGACAGGGCAGCGCCTCACTGCAGAGGGAGAAGGTGCCTGAGGGCTGGGTGCTGGGTGCCCTGCAGCGAGGGCTGAGCAGGCTGCAGCTGGGGCGGCAGCGGGGGCCCGCGGCCGCGCTCTCACCGTGGACGCGGATGCTGAACTTGCAGCTGGCGCGGTTGTAAGCCTGGTCGTGGGCGGTGTAGCGGATCACATGCTCTCCTTCGGGGAGCTCCGAGCCGGGCTCCGGGCCCCGCAGCATCACCCTGACCCACAGACGGGTTTGTGCATCGGCACCCCGGGCAGCGGCCCCGGCACGGCCCCCAGCCCCCGCTGGCAGTGCCCGCAGCGCCTCTGCCCTCACCTCTTGATGACACCGTCAGCAGAGTCCCTGACGCGGGGAGGGTCCCAGTACACGGTGGCAGTCAGCTTGCCCGGCTCTGCTATGCGCTCCCGGGAGTCTGGGCAGCGGATCTTGGGAGGCTCCAGATCTGCCAGAGGGAGAGAGGGATTCATGGAACCTGTGGGTGCCTTGGCTGAGCCGTGAGAGCGGTGTTGAACCACCCCGGGCACCTCGGAGCCACCCGGAGCTGCTGTAAAGCCAGTGCTGAGTGCCCCAGTCCCGGGCTGGTGCCAGTGTTTCAGGGCTAATGGCACTGCAGGGACAGGGACAGGGGTCCCAAGGGAGGGAGGTGCAGGAAATGCCAGGGTTGGCTGTGGGGTGACACCTGCAGACACCCCAGGCACGGGTGATGAGCCCCTGCGTGCCCCAGCAGCGCGGGGGGAGAATTTACTTACACAGGGGGAGAATTCACCTACACAGGGGGAGAATTCACCTACACAGGGCGTGAATTCACCTACAAAGGGGGAGGATTTACCTACACAGACTGGCTCGCTGCCGCTCCAGCGCCCATCCTCCATGCAGATGCGGCTCCGGTCGCCCTCCAGCTGGTAGCCGGGCTGGCAGGTGTAGTCGCAGCGGGAATCCATCTGCACGCCCGCTGAGCACACGTAGGAGCCCCGCAGCACCGCGGGCAGCACGTGGCACCGGATTTCTGGGGTGGAGAGAGCAGAGAGGGGAGGGCAGCGGCTGCCGGCCGTGCGGGCGGGCAGAGCCCCCAGGGCTGGGTGCTGAGGGGGGCTGGCAGGGCAGGGCCGGGGGCACTCACGTCGGCAGTACGCCATCCCCGACCAGTGGCGGCTGGGCAGGCAGTGCACGGCGCTGGGACCCACCAGGCGGTAGCCGCGGGCGCAGCTCAGCTCGCAGCGCGTCCCCAGGCTGCTGCGGTAGGAGCTGCCCCGCGGCGAGTGGCAGGCGGCCTCTCCGCGGTGGATGGTGAGCGTGGCGCACCACTGGGGCACTGCGGGAGAGCAGGGGGCTGACGGAGGAATCTGCCGCGCCTCGGTTTCCCCACGAGGACACAGAGGATGGGTTGGGTGCTGTTACCTCGGCGGTAATCCAGGGCGGGCTCAGGCGGGGGTTCTTCTGCGTACACCTCGTTGGTGTGGCTCTCCAGGTAGTAGCCAGAGCCTGGCAGGAAGGAAGAGACGAGCAGGCTGCAGGGCAGCTCATGGCTGCGAAACCGAGGAGCAATCCCAGCCCTGGGCAGAGCCTGTCCTTGGGGCTGCTGTCAAGGGTTAAAGCGGGCAGAGGGGAGTCCAGCCCCGGTGGCACGGAGGGCCTGGCACCAGCCGCAGACTAAACAGCGGCAGCGGCAGCCGCGGTTGTGGCAGGAAACGGGCGCTGGCGCGGACTGGGCTGGCACCGACCCCCAGCTTCTGCTGCCGGGAAGCCCTTCCACCCCCTCCCATGGCACCGCACTGCCACGGGGCATCCCCAGGGAGGGAAGGGAGCTTCTCTGTCCTGCCCTTGCCTGCCCTTTCCTGCCCGTCCCTCACCCAGGAAGGGATGGCGAGCACGCTGCCCGGCCGGGGGCTGCTGGGGGTGCCCGTGCTCCAGGGAAGGATGGAGCTGCTGGAGGGGCTCGGCCGGAGATGCTGGCTCCTCTCCAGCCGTGCTGCCCCGCGGACGGGGTGAGAACGGCCCTGTGCCATCCTTGCGGGCCGCCCTGCGCCCTTCACGGGCACTGTGCTCGCCGTGGGGAGGGGGCCGTGCAGGGGGAGAGGCTGCGGCCCCTGGGCGCCTCGGCCGGCCGCGGCATTCCCCAGCACTGAGCTCACGTTTCCGCCGCGTTTCCGCCGGCCCCCGCCGGCGCTGCCCCCTCCTCGCCGCCCGCCCAGCGCACCGCGCTGCCCTGGGCACGGGGGATGCCCGGCCCGGGCACCCCCAACGGCGGCAGCCGCGCCCGCACCGTGTCCCCCTGTCCCTGGCCCGGGTTCCGGGAAGGGGGTGTCCGCCGGGAGCAGGAGCCCTCCCGTCACGGGGAGGAAACTCCATTACGGATCTTCCCAAAGTGAACTTCATTCACTGTGGAGCGGCTCGCCCCCGCGCCCCACGAGCCCGCCCGTTCCGCAGCGCGTTTATCCAGCTGCCCTCTCACGCTGCCACGGGCCCTCGGGGAGCAGAGGGGAGGGACGGCACCGTGGGGATGGATCCGTGACCTGGGAGACGAAGCTGTTTCCCGTGGGGCTGCCAAGACTCCGGCCGGGGCTCTGGGGACAGAGTGCAGGGTGTCCCCGCAGGCAGATGTGCCATTTAATGGTGATGTTCCTTCCATGCCAGTGCTGCCTTTTCCTCCTCACCTGGAGCCAGCTCAGCCCCGCTGCACGGGGCAGGAGCATCCCCAGGCGTGCTGGCAGCATGGCCAGGGGAGGGGATGGGAGGGAAAATCACCCCAAAGCCCGTGACCCAGCCATGGGGCAGGGAGGGGAAATCACCCCAAACAAAGCCTGTGACCCAGCCGTGGGGCAGGGAGGGGAAATCACCCCAAACAAAGCCTGTGACCCAGCCATGGGGCAGGGAGGGGAAATCACCCCAAACAAAGCCCGTGACCCAGCCATGGGGCAGTCAGGAGTGTGGGCTCGGTCCAGCTCACATCTGCGGCCCCGCGGGAGCAGGCAGTCAGCGGGAAGCTGCGGGTGGGGGTGTGAGGAAGGCAGGCTGGCTTTCTGCTCCTCCCTGGGTGCCTGCCAGCACCCCCTCCGTTCCTCCCTGTACCCACAGCTCACCCGCACAGCCACCCCATTCCTCAGGCACCGATGCTCTCCCGGCATCGCCGTTCCCGGGCTCCCTCCATCCCTTCCCACCAGGAGCCCTCAGCAGGGGCAGAAGGCGCACGCTGCCACCCCCAGGAGCCCGCGGTGCCCGCACAGCCCGCGCTCACCTTCGTGCCACGTGGATGACACCAGCCTGGCGAGGAGCAGCAGCAGCACGGGGGCTGCCATGCCGGGCTGGGCAGCCCTCCCGCCGTGCTGGGGCCGGGAGCAGCCGCGGGCCCTGGCGAGGATGGAGAGGAGCTGGAGGCAGGGGACGGCCCCCTCTGCCGCCTGATGTCTGTCGCTCCTGCTTGCCCGCTCCGCTTCTGCTGAGCAAACTTACTTTCCCCCTTGGCTGCCCATCCCAAACATTCAAAAGCCGTGAGTCAGGCCCAAAATGATGAGATTGTAAAAAATAATAAATCCCAGGATGGCCCGTTTTTCGACGCGCCTCCTGCTTCTCCGGGGCTTTAAAAAGTTGTAAGAGGCTTTCTTCTGCGAGCAGAAGAGCCAGGAGCCTGTTTGGACACAGGACAGAGCCAAGCCCAGCCCGTGCCAGCCCTGACGGGCTCCGGGAACGCGGGGCCTGCAGGGGCGAGCACCAAACCGCAGGAGCCAGGTCCCCCTTCCCACCTCCTGCCAGAGGGAGGGAGGGAGGGAGGGAGGAGAGACCCCGCTGCAGACGGAAGGCTCCGAGCCCGCTGCCGAGAAAAGCGCTTCCAGCTGGGGTCTGTTCCCTGCCGCAGCCCGGCCCCCCGAGGCACGGGGACCGCAGCGCTTTGTCAGGGGCCAGGAGCCGGGGCCGGGGCCGCTGGGGTCGGGCAGGCGGGGCAGGAGCCGGGGCAGGAGCCGGGGCAGGAGCCGGGGCAGGAGCCGGGGCAGGAGCCGCTGGGGTCGGGCAGGCGGGGCAGGAGCCGGGGCAGGAGCCGGGGCCGGGGCTCCGCTGGGCAGGGAGAAGGGATGGGCTGGCACGGCCAGGTAGGAGCGCTCCGTGGGGTGTGCCGGGGGGGACGCGCTGCTGGCTCAATGGGCTAATTAATTATGTGTCGGCCAGGCTGGGAGAGCGCTAATTAATGACTGTCGCAGGCAGGAGAGGGCAGCCGGGAGGGGCTGCGGCTGCCGGGGTGGGGACCCCGCAGCCCGCCCCAGGCCGGGGACACCCCCGGGACACCCCGGCAGGGCTCAGCCGGCGCTGTTGGCGTGCTGGCAGTGCCATGTGCCGGGCGCGGGGTGGCTGTCCCGCTGGACGCCTGGACACGGGGTGGGGCACGGCAGGGCTGCAGCAGGAGAGCAGGGACTGGCGCTGGCTGGCACCGCGCAGGAGGTGGCACGGGACAGGCAGGCGGTGGCACCGGGGAGGCAGGGAACGATGGCATGGGTCGGGCAAGGGGTGGCACCGGGTGGCACGGGACAGGCGGGAGGTGGCAGCGGGTGGCGCCGAGCAGGTAGGAGGTGGCATGAGGCAAGCAGGGGGTGACACCAGCAGGCGGTGGCACGGGGGAGGCAGTGGGTGGCACTGGAGAGAGGGTGACACGGGCTAAGCAGGGAGTGGCACTGGACAGGAGGTAGCAGGGATAGGTACGGGGTGGCACGGGCTAGACAGCAGATGATACCGGACAGGTCGTGACAGGGGACAGGCAGGAGGTGACACCAGACAAGGGTGTGTCACAGGACAGGGGATGGCTCCGGACAGGGGGTGACAACGGATAGGGAGTGTCACGGGACAGAGGGTGGCCCGGGACAGGCGGTGTCACAAGACAGGCGTGTCACAGGACAGGGGGTGACAGCAGACAGGGGGTCACAGTGGATAGGGGATGTTACAGGACAGGGGGTGACAGGGGACAGGGGTTGATAGGGGACAGGGGGATCACAGGACAGGGGGTGACAGGGGACAGTGTCACAGGACAGGGGGTGACAGGGGACAGGGGGCGACAGGACAGGGGGTGACAGAGGACAGGGGGTGACAGGGGACAGGGGGGGTCACAGGACAGGGGGGTCACAGGGGACAGGGGGTGACAGGGGACAGGGGGTGTCACGGGACAGGGGGGTCACAGGACAGGGGGTGTCACAGGACAGGGGGTGACAGGGGACAGGGGGTGTCACAGGACAGGGGGTGACAGGGGACAGGGGGTGACAGGGGACAGGGGGTGTCACAGGACAGGGGGTGACAGGGGACAGGGGGTGACAGGGGACAGGGGGTGTCACAGGACAGGGGGTGTCACAGGACAGGGGGGTCACAGGACAGGGGGTGACAGGGGACAGAGTGTCACAGGACAGGGGGGGACAGGGGACAGGGGGTGTCGCAGGACAGGGGGTGTCACAGGACAGGGGGTGACAGGGGACAGGGGGTGACAGGGGACAGGGGGTGTCACAGGACAGGGGGTGACAGGGGACAGGGGGTGTCACAGGACAGGGGGTGTCGCAGGACAGGGGGTGACAGGGGACAGGGGGCGACAGGACGGGGGTGTCACAGGACAGGGGGTGTCGCAGGACACGAGGTGGCCCCTGGCAGGGCTGGCCGGGGCGCCCTCTGCGGGAGGAGTGGCGCAGAGCACGGTGCCGGCCGGCTCGCTCGGCCGTTTCCGTGAGCGCTCGGGCTCCTCCGGCGGGGGGCGGGCCCGGCCCGCGCGGGGGCGTGTCCGGGGCGTGTCCGGGGCGTGTCGCGAGGCCCCGCCCCGCCCCGCCCGTCCCGCAGCCGCCCCGTGTCGGCCATGGCGTCCCCGTCGCGGCGGCTGCAGACCAAGCCGGTGATCACCTGCCTCAAGAGCGTCCTGCTCACCTACACCTTCGTCTTCTGGGTGAGCGCCCGCCCTTTCCCCCGCCGCACGCCGCGGCTGCGCCGCCCTGTCGCGACAGTCGCGAGCCACCGCGGCTTTCCCCTCTTCCCACCAGGTGTCGGGCATTGTGCTGCTGGCCGTGGGCATCTGGGGTAGGGTGAGCCTGGCCGTCTACTTCTCCCTGCTGGACGAGAAAGCCACCAATGTCCCGTTCGTGCTGGTGGGCGCTGGCACCGTCGTTGTCCTCCTGGGCACCTTCGGCTGCTTCGCCACCTGCCGCGGCAGCACCTGGATGCTCAAGCTGGTGGGTGGCCTGGGACAGGGCGGGATGGAGCCCCCTCCTCTCCTGATCCATCCCGACCCGTCCTGATCCATCCCGAAACACCCCATCCTATTCCTGTCTGGTCCCATCCCTGCCCTACCCCGTCCCATCCTGTCCTACCCCATCCTCTCCTCCTCCACTCCCCCTCCCGTCCCATCCCATCCTGTCCTGTCCCATCCTCTCCTCCTCCACTCTCCCCATCCTGTCCCATCCCATCCTGTCCTGTCCCATCCTCTCCTCCTCCACTCTCCCCTCCCGTCCCATCCCATCTTGTCCTGTCCCATCCTCTCCTCCTCCACTCTCCCCATCCTGTCCCATCCCATCCCGTCCCGTCCCGTCGCGTCCCGTCCCATCCTGTCCCATCCTCACCTCCTCCACTCTCCCCTCCTGTCCCATCCCCTCCCGTCCTGCCCCATCCCCTCCATCCCCTCCCGTCCCATCCTTTCTGCCCGCAGTATGCCATGCTCCTGTCCCTCATCTTCCTCATCGTCCTGGTGGCCGCCATCGTGGGGTTCGTCTTCAGGCACGAGGTGAGTCTGGGTGGCCACTGCCGTCTCCCAGTGCTGCAGAGTGAGTTTGATGATGCTTTTACCCCAGTGCAGTCGCAGATGTCACCGAGGGACAGAGGGGCTGCCTGGGAGCGGTGCTTAGTTTGGCAAAGATAGGGTTAAACCAGCGCAAAGAGCAGCTTGGTCCCTGTAAGGACCCAGAAGGAGCAGCCTGGGTGCAGGGTCAGTCCAGCACAGCACGTTGTCCCTCCATCAGAACAGGCAGAGTAGCCCTGGACTGTAATTTCTGGCTTTGGTCTATCTTCTGCAATAATTTCAGTAATTAAAGCTCCTGGGAGGGTTTCTGTGCCTGCTTGGGAGGGAGCTGGCACGGTGCAGCTCCTTGTTATTACAGACAGCATCCCTGCTGCCACAGTGCATCCAGCCTGCCCTCTAATACAGCCTTTAATTGCCTGTGCTGGGAAATGGCTGCTGGCCATGGCCAGAGTCACTGCTGCCATCCCCAGCGGTGACTAACGCAGGACAGGAGGGACAGCAGGGCAGGAGGGACAGCAGGGCCCTGACACCTCTGTCCTACAGATAAAGACCAGCTTTGAGAGCAACCTGGACCTGGCCTTGAAGAACTACAACGCGACTGCAGATCCACACAGCGAGGCTGTGGACACCATCCAGAGAACGGTGAGAGCCCCAGGTGGGGATGGCTGAGAGCCCCAGGTGGGGATGGCTGAGAGCCCAGGCTGGCAGCAGGTGGGGATGGGTGAGAGCCATCCCATTCCCAGGTGGGAATGCTGCCCTGGCCCAGGGTGTCCCCTCTGGCCTCTGTGGCACCAGCATTCCCTCACAGGCTTTGGAATTTGGCAGATGCTGGGTGAGATGGGGGAGCCATGGCAGTGGTGGGGGAGCAGGGGTCAGTTCCCTGGTGTGACCAGGCTCCCCACATGTGCTTCCCACTCCAGCTGCACTGCTGTGGAGTGCAGAACTATTCTGACTGGGAGAGGACTGAGTACTTCAGCCAGAAGGGTATCCCCAGCAGCTGCTGCAAGAACCCGAACGACTGCTCGGAGGAAGATCTCAAAGATCCAAACAAGGCCCAGCTGAAAGTGTTTGTGAATGTAAGTTAAGCTCAGAAAAGCCTTCCTGCTGGCCCTAGAGGTGGGAAGGCCAGGGATGGGTGTGTGCAGGGGGGTTAGTTTGTTCCTGGCAGGCTGGGAAGGAGAACTGCCCTATTGATGCTGATGTTCAGTGGCCCAGGGGCTCCCCTGGAGTGGGTAAGGTTATGGAATCCTCCCTTCTGTCTGAGCTTGCCTCACTCCTTGCTTCAAGATCAGGGCCCAGCCAGACCCAAGCATGGGCCTTTGGGGATTTGTGTTTTGAAGAACAGGTGAGTGAGGAAGGAGCTTCCCAGTAAAGTTTGTTTCAGCAGTGCTGACATCTCCCTTGGGTGCAAAGTCCTGACCCGGTGCTGAGGGCCTGTGACCTCATCCACAGGGATGGTTGGGTGATGCAAGGGTTCCTCTGATGAGTCACCTGGCTCAGGCTGGGAGCAGCCCAAGGGCAGTGCTGCCCTTGGTAAGGCATCTGGGCTGGGACACTGGAAATGGCTTTGCTGGGGCCTGGCAGGAGGGGTCAGCCAGGACCCCCCTGCTGCCTGCAGGAGCATCTTCCCCTGGAGCTTTGGGGAGGAGCTGCTCTGTGCTCCTGGGGGTGCAAAGCACTGGATCCACGTGCTTGCTTGGCTTCCTCTGCAGGGTTGTTTTTTCCTGGTAACGTCAACAATGGAGTCCAAGATGAGCGTTGTGGCCGGAATCTCCTTTGGCATCGCTTGTTTCCAGGTAAATCTCCTTGTCTGGCTCGGGAGGAGGGCAGGGTGAAGCCAGCACGTCTCCAGAGGGATTTAATTTCAGTGCAAAGTCTGGTGTGTACAAAAGGCACAGTTGGTTTCAGTCAGGGAGGAGCAGCTACTCTGTGGATTCCCCTTGGATTCATTCTGACTGCTGTGCAGGCCCCAGTCTCTCACACCCAGGCCTGAAGCCCCAGCTCTGTTTCCTTGAGCCCAGGTTTATTTGGAAAGATCTTCTCTCTGAAAGAACAGGCTCCAAGCAAAAACAAACGGAGATGGACGAACTCTGCGCCTGCTGTTGGCAGGGATCAGATCTGTGCCCTCCCTTTTCCTACCCACCCACACTGTTATCAGGAGGGTGCTTGGCATCGCTCCTCTCTGGTGGGGTTGTCGTGAGTGCTGGTGTGGCACCGCTTGTGCTGGTGGCTGACCACCCTCCCCTGCCCTATGTCCTCTGCTGCAATGTCTCCTTCACTTTATCGTGCAGGGCACTTCCAGCAGCAGCATTAGTGTGCTGGCCAGCCCCAGCCCCAGCTCCAGAGCTGTGTCCCGGCAGGAAGCGGGAGGCCCCTGCCCCCGGCCGGGGCTTTCCCGAGGTGCCGAGGGCTTTCCGACGCTGCAGGATGTGCAGCTGGCCCTCCTCCAGCTGCACTGGGCCAGCGTGCTGGGCTCTGGGGCTGAGCAGGCAGCCCTGCCTTTGGAGGGGCTCACATTCTGCCTCCCCTTGACCCAGCACCCAGTGGCTGTGGTGTGAGCAGCAAGGTGCTGCTGGCTGAGGCTGCAGGCTGGGGAGCAGGAACCTGTGAGATACTCAGCTGTCTGAGCTTGTCACTGTGTGTTTTCTGTACAGATGGACTGAACTGGGGAGTGGTACTGAGTGCTTTGGGAGAGCCCGAGAGCCGGAGCTGCTCCGCTGTGCCCGCTGCTCCCTGGCTGGGCTGGGCTGGCTCTGGGCTCACTGAGATGTGCCCCATACACCAGTGGTGACCTGCACACACACTCCCAGCTGCAGCATTATCTCAGCTGATGGCAGGCTTGGGCATTGCCACCAGTTCCTGGCTTTTATCGCCCCCTCGACAAGCTTGGCTGGGTCACACCTCAGCCAGGGAGCAGCCGTTGTGCTGATGTACCTCTAATCTGGCTTGTGGAGGTCAGAGTCATGCAGGATCTGGCCCTGGAGTCTGCACGGGTGCTGGGAGGCTGTGTTGTGATAACAGAGCACGTGTGATAGCAGTACCTTCCTGATGTGAGAGCAGCAGCCTTGCTTCCCCAGCGTCCTTGCAGCAGGGAGAGGTGCTGCCATTCTCCAGTGGCTGTGTAATTGGCTGTGACACTCCTGGTACCTGTGTAATCTCTGCAATTACCATAAAACAGTCAATGCTTCACGTAGCAACTTGTAATGGGATGGGACTTTGAGCATCTCTTGTGAGGAGCTTGTTTAGTTGGTGCTGCCAGGATCCTGTGCTTCAGCCACTTTCAGTGATTCTGAAGCAGGGTGCAGCAGCCCCTGCTGTGGTTTGTAAATCCCACTGTCCATCCTTGCATTTCATAAAACCCTGGATCAGTTTGTCAGGTTTTCTCCTGAAAACACCTCTCCCTGGTGTTGGCTGCCTCTGACATGCAGGGTTTGTTTTTTCTCTTTTTCAGTTGATTGGCATCATCCTGTCCTGCTGCCTGTCCCGGTACATCACCAACAATCAGTATGAGATGGTGTAGCTGGCCCCCAGCACTCTGTGCCTGTGCCTGGGTATGTCTGTAAGTCTAGGGGGCTGCCTCTGCCCCCCTGGCTGCTGCTGGTTACCCATGGGGTGGGGGTACCACATCTGGGGGGTTTAGGGTTAGAGGGCGCCTGCAAGACCAGGTCTGCTGTGTCGTTTTACCCTGTGCCATTTCAGCCTGTGCATAAATCCATATAAATCCATCCTGCCTGCTAACACTCTCTGTGTGCATTGCAGGGAATGCCTGGGGAGGATGCCTCCACCTCCAGTTTTCCTCTGGATGCCACGTCGTGAAATCTTGCTTTGAACTGACTGATCTTCTTCTCAACTAGCTCATAGAAAGGAGTGCAGCAGCTGTCCTGCTGCACTCAGGGACTTGTCCTGACACTACTCTGCTGTGCCACTGCCTGGGAGAATAACTGGTGTGGTGGCTGCAGCCCCCAGCTGCTGCCCCGAGTGCCACACTGTGCTGAGCTGCCTGTGCCGGTTCAGCACAGCTCCCACGTGTCCCAGTGCTCATCTTCAGTGCCTCCACTGGGAAAGGGCTGCTTCCCCTTGCCTTGGGCAGCCCCTGGACATCCCCTCACTCTCCAGACACAGTTGTTCTTGAGACAGGGCTGTTAAACACAGTCCTGCCTGCCTGAAGCCTTGGCTCAGCAAGGTTGTTGCCAAGCTGCCTCCTCCCTCCCTGGGTTTTATATACTTTTTTATAGTTGTACTTCTTTAAGGACGGGCTGTAGTGGTTCTTTTAAGCTGTAGTGAGGTTTGGTGATGTAGCTCCTGGTGCCTTTACCTTGGTAGGTGTCCTTGCACCGATTCAGCTGTGACTTGATTGTCAGTATTATATGCTGCTTCAACTCATTTTATGTATTGAGTAGAATTCTTTTTGTCCTGAGACACAATAAATATTAAGATATTTTACTCTATGAAACCTCCTTGACTTTTCATGTCCTGGAAATTCCTCTGCTTGAAGAGCAGCAAGTGCCCCCTGGGCTGATCTGCTCACTCTGGGCCAGCCAGGAACCTCTGGCCACTGCAGTTTGCATTCCTCCAATGTGCACTGGTGCACTTCTGCCTGCAAATAACTTCTGTAATTGAATTTTCTTCATAACAGTGGTTGTGTAACAGTGCTGGAGGAGAGGGCCTGGAGCACCCCAGCCCAGGAGCAGGGTGAGTAACTTCAGCCCAGTGTGAGCCATCCTTGGCCTGCTGGCAGCTGGCTTGGAGCAAAGGGCAGGGAAGTGCCAGGCCCCAGCTGCTCCCCAGGGCAAGAAATGTGCATTCAAGCTTTTAAATTAATTTGTTACTGCTCATTTTTGGGCTGTTTTGTCAGCAAGCCTCTGCCTTTGTGAGCCTGGTGCTGCAGTGAAGCACTCCTCTGCCAAGCTTGGGGGGTTTTTGGGTCTCGGGCACTGAACTCAAACGAGCTGTGTCTGCCTGTCCTGTTGCTAGGGAGGAGGCAGGTGTAACCAGAGCAGGGAAACCACCACCAGCAGTGGTGGCCCTTTATCAGTGTCACCCCTCTGGCCAAAGCTGCCTGGGTGCTGGGTGAGCTGCCCCAACAATGCCCTGGTATGGGCCAGCCTGGCTGCTGAGGGAGGGAAACGCCCCAAACCCTCGTGTTCATTTATCCCAGGTGAGTAAATCAGGCTGTTGTCAGCTCCTCCTGGCTCGGGATGGGGAGGCAGAATGTGTCAGAGCTGGGCTGGAGACTGGCTAAGGGCAGTGAATGCATGGATGGAGACAGGGCAGGGACACACGAGAGACAGGAATGGGTTTGGATAAACCCATTGTCATCTTCAACCCTGCCCAGAGGGAAGGACCCTGCCCTGCTCTGTGCCCCTGCAGGCAGATTCCTCCTGGGGCACCCAGTGATGCCAGGTGAACGGGGATGGTTCTGGCAGGGCTGGCCCAGGGAGCCCAGAGGTTTCCAAGGAGCTGCAGGAAAACCAGCAAGGGTTGTGGAGGCTGGTGCAAGCCCACTCATCCCCACAGGCAGCAGAAGCACTGCAGCCATCAGGGGGTGTGGATCTTACCTGGTTAAATAGCACTGCCATAGACAACTCACTTGAATTTGGAGAGGTGTTCTGGATGTCCTGGCAAAGGCATGGGCTGCACCCTGGTCACCTGCCTGGACACTGAGCAGGGACAGAAGCCTTGCTGGCAGCAGCTGTGGCTGGGTGTGTGCTCGGTTCCTCAGGGAGCTCCTTGTGCCAGCTCCCTGTGCCTGTGCTGCCACAGCTGCAGCGGGGACTGGTGGCACCCCTGAGCTGTCAGCAGCTGAACTGAGCACATGGGAGCACGCTGGAACGGGAGGTCAGGCCATGCTGAGCAGCCCCCAGCAGCAGCTGCAGGGCGCTCCGCAGGCTGCAGCGCCCGCACTGAGCTGTGGGTGCTCCTGGAGGCAGCCGCGCACTCAGATCCCTTCGCAGACCCCTTGAGCATCAGACTGAGACTGAACGACTTTCCATTGTCTTTGCAATCGCTCATACAGGACCTTTATTGTTTGCCTCTTGCTGCTCAGCCTGGCTCCCGCAGCCCCGCGGGGGCAGCGCAGCGTGCGGGGTCACAGCCCGGGCGGTGCCGCGGCCGGCGGGGATCACCGGGCAGTGCCCGGGCAGGGCTGGGATCACCGGGCAGTGCCCGGGCAGGGTGCGGGATCACCGGGCAGTGCCCGGGCAGGGCTGGGATCACCGGGCACCGGCCGGGCAGGGTGCGGGATCACCGGGCAGTGCCCAGGCAGGGTGCGGGATCACCGGGCAGTGCCCAGGCAGGGCTGGGAGCTCACCGGGCACTGCCCAGGCAGGGTGCGGGATCACCGGCCGGGCCGTGCCCCGCGGTGCTGCCGGTGTGCCAGCGGGCTCCTGGAGGCTGGCAGCGGGCACGGCCCCGCTACACCCTGCCCAGCATCCGCGCGATCCACCAGTTGCAGGGCATGATGACGCGGCAGATGACCCTGCCGCCCTGGTAGCAGTACGGGTAGGGGTAGTAGCCCAGCAGCGGCTCGCACACCCGCCGGCAGTAGCGGTGGGCACGGCGGCACTGGGCACAGCAGTAGCCCCGCTCATCCCACAGAGGGTGGAACTCCAGCCCGTTCTCCGACTGCCGGCAAGAGGCGCAGTCAGAGGGGGCTGCGTGGCTGAGGCACCCGGGCAACCTTTCCAATCACCTGGGCACCCCAGGGCAGGAGCAGGGCTCCCCGGAGGCGTGGAGACACCCCCAGGGCATGCACAGGGCATCATCATCCCAAGGAGCACAGCTGGGGGGGCACTCCTGACCATGGCCAGGACGGTGGGCAGGGCAGCTCAGGGTGGGGGTCCCTCATTCAGGCAGGGCAGCCCAGGGTGGGGGTCCCTCACTCAGGCAGGGCAGCCCAGGGTGGGTTTCTCTCACTCAGGCAGGGCAGCCCAGGGTGGGGGTCCCTCACTCAGGCAGGGCAGCCCAGGGTGGGGGTCCCTCCCTCAGGCAGGCAGCCCAGGGTGGGTTTCTCTCACTCAGGCAGGGCAGCCCAGGGTGGGGGTCCCTCACTCAGGCAGGCAGCCCAGGGTGGGTTTCTCTCCCTCAGGCAGGGCACCCCAGGGTGGGTTTCTCTCCCTCAGGCAGGCAGCCCAGGGTGGGTTTCTCTCACTCACGTAGTCATTGACAGGCAGCTCCTCCTCGGTGAGCTGCCGTGCCCGACGCTTGGGCCCTGCCTGCGTGTCCTCCTCCAGCTCGTGTTCCTTCTCCCCGTCCAGCCAGCTCTGGCTGTCCATCTGCAGCTCAGGCTCTTCTTCTTCTGCCCCTTCAAGGTTGGCCAGCTCAGGAGCTACAGGGAGAGTCCAAATGTCACTGCCAATAACCACGGAACAGGGCACAAATGCAGCAGCAAGAATTAATGTCTCTACCAGAGTTTGGTGCCAGGGTACGTGTGCCAGGGTACACGAAAAGCCACTGCAAGCCAGTGCTCCACTGCCTCCTGCTCTCACCCAGCCTGGGGCAGGGCTGAGGGAGACAATGGCCCATTCCATCCCCATGCCCATGGGTGGGTGCTGTTGGCATCTCCTGCATGGGGCTGTGGGTGTGCAGAAGCACATCCTCCTGCTGGGCTCTGCTGCTGGGGGTGGATTTGTAGAGCCCCATCAGAGCAACATGATTTGGGGCACATTATGCTCAGTTTCAGCTCTCTTAGCTTAGGAAAGAACCACAGCAGCAATAATTTCCTTTGCTAGTGAAGGTGCCATACAAGCCTTGGGACACTGCTGTCCTGGCAAAGGCTTTGGATGCACCTTGGTGGCCCAGCTGGACCCACTGAGCCAGGACACTGCTGCAGGTGGTCCAAAAGCAGGGACAAGGAAGCAGAAAGGGGACAGCAGTCAGGGACACCAGCCTCCCTCTGCACCAGGGAGCTCTGGTGCCCACCTGCCCTCCGGAGCACAGGTGAGCTGGCCAGTACCTGTGAGCAATGCCATGTGCCTCTGTGGCTGCAGAGCAGAGGGAGTTTGCTCAGCAGGGATTTTTAAACTGCCTCATTCGGCTGGAAGTGGGTTAGAGAGAGCAGGTAATTACAGCAGCACATCTCAGAGGCCACAACCTCTGCGAGGGCTGTGCAGTGAGCAGCTGGAGGTGGCAACCCCGCCGTGTGATTTAGATGCAGATGTCTGCTCACACTCTGATGTTCATGTGGTGTCGAGGATTTAGGCGTCCCAGTTTCCAGCAGCGCTGCTTTCTTTGCAGGTACAAGGGATTATTTTTTTTTTTTTTTCTCCCTTGTTATGAGGAGGGTGGCCACTCTGCAAAGTGCAGGGCGGCGGGGAGCTGGCAGAAACAAGTGCTTTGTAGAGAGAATCCTCAGCCCCTGCTATTACATTGGCCAGGATCTCCTGTGGTCATGGGCAACACAGTGTTCATGCCTGAGATGTACACGAGGCTGTGAAAGTGGGCTCCCAGCATGGCACAGAGGGGACATGGCAGGGGCCACAGGCAGGGCTGTTCCCAGTGAGAGGAGGGCTCATGAGCCCCTTGGGGAGGAGATGGCTCCTTGTACCTGCTATTGGTGTGGGGTGGATCCAGAAGATGGTCACATTTTTGCAGATGTCAAAAATTTTGGAGCTCCTCAGGAATTCCTTGTTCTGAATGGGCTTTTCCCCAGGCACCCAGACCACAGACTGCTCAAAGTAGGTGGTGGTGATTTCTTGTCCCTGGAAGAAGAGCAAGACATTACCCTGGCGTGGTGAGACACCCTGCTCCCAGCACTGGCTGCTTCTCCTCCCCTTGGCTTAGAGGCACCTCTGCCCTTCCCAGAGAGCAGCTGGGCTCCACCTGCCTTGGCTCGTGGTGTTCATGGGATGCACACACAATACCCTGACAGCCCTTACCATCCTGCTCTCCTCTCTCTTAGTTCATCACCCAAGACCCTTTTCCTGCCCAGTCCCCACTATCTGGAAGAGCCTTCTGGAGCCCCCCAAGTAATTTAAAACCCAAGTTTAAACCACCTCTGCTCTACTTCGCTCCTAGGATTTAATTCCTCTCTCCTTCTGCTGCTGATTTTTTGATCGAACACTTTAATTTACTCCTCACAGAAATTCTTTGCACGGCTGTGTTCAGTAATTTATACCACATGTCTCTGCCGTTGCATTAGTCCGTGGTGTGTTTTGGCAGGCACTTAGGGAGGGAGATATATAAAGATTATGGGATGGGTCTGCGCTGAGCTCTCTGCCAAGGCAACATTGTCTGTGTTGGTGGTGGTAGCCCATAGAGCAAGCTGGCAAAAAGTGTTTTTCTCTCCAGAAGGCATCCAGAGCTGTATATCTCTTTTATAGAGTTTTTCCTTACGGCTTTGGGAAGTCACAGGATGGAGCCAACACAACCCGACCCAGACTGGGTCATTTTTGGAGTCTCTGGTGGAAGCTGCAGGGTCGGGGAGGTGCTGCCTGCAGGACCTGGCAGCGTGCAGGCTCCAAGAAGACATGACTGGAGCTTAAATCTACATTTATCTCACTGGCTTTTACATCTCAGCTCTCTACCCGGGGCAATGTTCTGCTGAAGCCTGGGAAGTTATATCCCTTTTACGACGGTAGCTGGAAAGATCTATTAGCTTCTTAGGGCATAATCAAAGAATCGGTGTCTGGGAATTTGGGTCATGATTCAGGGAAATGTTTCTGCCCACGCTTCATTTCAAACACGTGTCCTGCTGGCGTTTTATCTGCAGCAGCTTCCCTGGGGGGGATTCAATCTGCCAACACCCCTCCTCTTGCAAATGGGGAGGCAGGGAGGCTGTGCCCTGTGCCACCACCAGGACCTGGGGATGGGGACAGGGACAAAGGACCACTGCTGTCACTGCAGGTCACACTGTCAGGGACGGGGTCAGTCATGGAGGCCACGCTCTTTTCCATGCAGCATGCAAGGCTCCTTGCAGCAGGATGCAGGGCAGTTAAACGGGTGCAGGAAGCAATCAGGCACACCAGTGGGATGAAGGTCCATGTGGGACAAGGAAGTGGCCCCAGCCTGGTGTTTCCTATCTCTCAGGTCTGCATGCCAAGGGTGTTCTCAATTTGCATTTCTTAAACGTGGCTGCTCTTTTAAATCCCTTATTTCTGCCTCATTCTGTTTGAAAACACGAAGCTCAAATCTTGGAGAAAACAATTGATTGACTTTTTGGTGCCTGCTAATCCTGAGCTGCCTTACGACCTTTTGACTACAACAGGATTATTGTTCTTGATCTCTGGTATTGTGCTGAGAGGCTTTTGTGTGTTGCTTTCTAATCCCGTCTCTTTTCACTTGTTTTCATAAGCAATCCTCTGAAATAAGATCAGTTTATGAAGCGATCACAACTCATTATTTCTTTATTGCACATCTCTGGGAAGGCTGGAGCAGATGGGAAGGCGGCAGGAATGGCAGCCCCTATGCCAGGGAGAGCAGTGGGTTTCACAGGGCAGAGGGGGGCCCTGCTCTATTCACCTACCTCAAGCTCAGGGATCTTGGCCTCTGTCGTCTCAGGCAGGACTTTGGTCTGACTTTTGATGAAACATTTTTGAAGTCCCACAAAGAAGATGCCAGTTATTCCCTACAGGATCAAAGCAAACACCCAAAAAGCAGTCAGGGCAGAGAGTAGGATGAATAACCCATTGGAGGCAGGGTACAGCTGGACGAGGAAGGTTCAGTCATATTTTTCCTGCTGCTATTTTTGTGCCAGTTCCATTCAGCAGCGGTGCTAACACGTACTAACAGGTTCTCATAAGGGATATTGCATTTTATGGTTTGGGAGAACTGGGCTTTTTACAAATATTTTAAGGCAGGTAGTCATAAAATTTTACTCTGCTCCTCTTCTCCTGATAACTATCACGAGCTCTCATTATAATAAATAAAAATATGCAGAATAGCATCTGACCGTTATGGTTATATGAACATTCAGCCCCCAGTTCCTGCTAGGTTATTAGCTCAAACTTTTGCCATATGTCACTGCACAGGGTATTTCCCTACAAATTTTAATTAGGTTTCATAGAGAGCCTTCTTCAGTGTCATGAGGTTTTAATGCTCTCCAGACAGACAAATGCACTGGGCTCAGATAGACTGATGATCATTGCCTTCCTTTGCAAGGGTAAATCCAATAGCTAGCTCTGGCTTCCAAGATGTATTTCATTGGAACTCAACCACGCCACTATTAATACAGGTGGAAGCTCATGTAGATAGCACATCTCCTTTCCTTTGAGAGCATCCCCAGCGTGTCTGGGTCTTGCTCTCCCTGATGCAGGAATAAATAGTCCTGGGACTTGCTCCAGGGGCTTCACAGTGTCCTGCAGGACCCATCAGTCCTTCTGCAGGACACATCAGTCCTTCTGCAGGACTGCAGGGTCTCAGGGACAAGCTGCCACACTCACGTTTTTGAAGTCATGGATCTCCAGGATCTCCTCACTGCCATTCCCGCTGCTGAAGGTCTCTGTCCTGGCCAGGGGGTCAATCTCCATCACAATCTTCTTCTTCTCACCATTGCTGAAGAACGTGTGCTCCATGTCATAAACCTGGGAGGCCACAGTCACACAGGAGTCAGCTCACACCCTCTGGTTTCAGAGGCTGTCCAGTGGGTGGACAGGCTGTGCTGGGTGTGTGACCAGCACTGCTGGGGACCTTGCCATGGCTCTGGCTGCTCCCTCAAGCCCAGCTGTGAGCCAGAGCAATCACCAGGACGGCCCGAGGGGAGGCAGGAGCCTGGGCTGGGTGAAAGGGCAGCTGCAGCCGGGGTGAGGGGTAATGTTTGTCAAGCCTGGGACGTGTGTCAAACCTGGGAGAAGATGCTCCTCACACACCTGCAGCTGGAGCTTTGCCCCAGCTCAGCCTTTGCTGGTGCTTTCTGTGGCCTGAGCCTGGTTACAGCCCAGGACTGGACTGAATTCCTGAATCCACAGGTACTTTACTCTCCTTCTGCCTCATCTGCTTGTTGCCCACTGCATCCCTGGCTGCTCTGCTCCACCACGGTGTCCCCGGCTCACCTGCTGCACCGTGTCCTCCCCAGCTTACTCACTCCATCTCTGCGCCCTCTGTTTCTCCCGAAAGGCAGAGGGAAGAGCCTCTCTCTGCCTGGAGGAGATCAAGGATTGCCTGCGGATCAAAGACCTCCTGGAGGGCTGCTGCAGAGCTCCGGGGCATTAGCAGCCACTTCCCGGCGGGCCCATCCCCGGGCGCGGCGCCGGCAGCGGCAGCAGCAGCATCAGTGCTCTCCCTCTCCCGCTCGCACTCGGCAGCCCTCGGTCCCTGCGGATGCCTGACCCTTCCTGGGTGAGTAGTGGCAGATGCTCTTTGAAGCACAAAAACGATCCTGCTGGCCCTGGGGAGCCTCCTTTCCCAGATCGAACGGGGCCGCGTGGAAGTAAAAGGGATTCTGCAAATCCCCTCAAGCCAGTGGGGCAGGGAGCAGAGATGGAGGCACAGCGATGGGAGAGCCCTGCTCATCCCACAGCATGGCCATGAACCAGGGCAGGAGATGGAGCAGAGATGGAGACACAGAGATGGGAGAGCCCTGTTCAGCCCACGGCATGGCCATGGAGCAGAGATGGAGCAGAGATGGAGACATAGCGATGGGAGAGCCCTGTTCAGCCCATGGCATGGCCATGGAGCAGATATGGAGGCACAGCGATGGGAGAGCCCTGTTTATCCCATGGCATGGCCATGAGCCAGGGCAGGAGATGGAGCAGAGATGGAGACACAGCGATGGGAGAGCCCTGTTTATCCCACGGCATGGCCATGAACCAGGGCAGGAGATGGAGCAGAGATGGAGATGACACAGAGATGGGAGAGCCCTGTTCATCCCATGGCATGGCCATGGAGCAGAGATGGAGGCACAGCGATGGGAGAGCCCTGTTCAGCCCATGGCATGGCCACAAGCCAGGGCAGGAGCATGTTGGCCCCACTGGTGAAGGGCAGGAGCTCTGCCCTTAGTGCCAGCCCAAACCCCCATTCACAGTCCCCTGGTTGCTGCACATCCCTCCCCTCAGGGGTTCAGAGCCTCTCAGCAGTGCTCCCAGCATTGGTATCCCCTGCTTGGCACCCAACTGGGTGCAGAACTGCCTGTGCAGATGGGAACTGATAGGAACATTCACCCCTGCTCAAAGGTTAGAGGAGTGATGTGTGCCTTGGCAGCCATGGACATCTCCTGATGGTCTGCAGGAAGACTTTGTAAAGATATACAGCTCTCCATGGATTTCATGATATGGTAAAACAGTCTGAAGCCTAAAATGGGTGGAAGGCCGCTGGTTTTGACTGACAAAATGCACACGGTGCCATAAATCATTTCAAGGAGGGCAGGATCCCAGGTGGCACCTTACCTTCAAGTGCCTCTCCATTTACAGAGAATGACTTTGGCCAGCACAGCAGCCAGCTAACCCACTTGGGCTTTGCCAGCTCTGTGCTGCTCAGAGAGCTATGAGATGTTTTATAGGGCTAAAAATGACACTTGCTGGGGAATGTTTGAAATATGTCCCTCTGCAAGGCTGTGATGAGCCCCTCGTTAGCTGAATCATCAGCTGTGCTGGCTGGTGAGGAGGCTGCTGTGCAGAGGGCAGAGCCGTGTCCAAGGCCACCCCTCAGAGGAACAACTCTTCTTTCAAGTTTTTTTTCCACTCTCCAGTTACACGAAGGAAGCTTGAAGGGTTTCATGTTCTTTAAAGAGTTTAATTCCCCTTGGCTGATATTTTTGAGCGTTACTAACTTCCAGCCCCCTCCAGCCTGTTTGTCCTGAGGATTCCTGGGCCAGCTGGAGAAGCCACAGGGATGGGGCAGTGCTGGGCTCTGGGAGTGTCTGGGTTCATCTCTGCTGCAGGAGCAGCTCTGCTTTCTCCTGGCCTCACACCCTGCTTGCCTGCCCATCAGGTGTTGGGGAGTGCTGCATGGACTCCATCCTCCACCAGTGAGGACACCAAGGGCTCTGGTTGTCCCTCCTGAAGCTGTGCATTGTCTCTGCACTGTCTTCTTGGAGAAAACTGCCCCTCCAGGGGTTAACAGCCTCTTCCTCTCATGGCTGGCATGACCCCTGTTTTTCTAGGAACAGTAGAGACTTTATAATCGTCTTGGCAGGATTCTGGAGGAACATATGGCTTTTATTGTTTTTCCTTTTATTTCAGGGGGTATTTATTTCTATTTGCTGATAAGAAGATAAAGTTTCCAGTGAGCAGGGTGCTTCCTCTGCCCGGCAGGAGGGCGGCCTGGCCGGCTGGAGCGGCTCCAGGACAGTGCAGGGAGCAGACTGGAGATGCCAGCGTGGGAAAGAGGCTGCCTTGGCTGTGCACAGGAATTTGGAGATGCTCTTGAGAGCCAGCAAACCCCACTGGTGATGGGGTGCAAAGTGGGGCCTCCTGGATGAGCATGGAAATTCGAAGGAAGGGAGGACGAGGGGCAGCAGGCAGGCTGTGGGTTTCAAGGTTAAACGATGCCCTGGGGGTGTGAGATAAAAGGGTTTTGGCAGCAGTGTCAGGATGCTGGGCAGCAGCGGGCAGAGACGGCTGGGGAGGCACAGCCCCGCTGCCGCCCCGACACGGCACTCGCAGCAGTGCTGGGCTGCAGCTGGGAATAAAGGAGCCCAATCCTGTTAGCACAGGCTCCTGCAGAAGCTAATCCGTCTCACCGTCCCTCACATTGCAGACACATTAAAGTAAGAAATATAATCCATGACAATCAATCACCGCTGCGTCCTGGCTTTCTCTCCTCTTTATGCGGTGGCATAATGACTTTTCCACCGGTTTCTGGCAAGATAATTGAAATGAAATGGAAAATATTTTCTTACTTGTCATAAAATTTGCTGCTGGTGAAATAAGAGAAACTTTAACTCTTCATGGTGTAGCTCCCATCCCCTGTAATTGTCAACTGGGGAAAGAGTGCGGTGATGGGGGAGAAAACCAGCCTGCATAAAGCAAAAGCTAGTTATGAATAATACAAAGATTTTTAAAAGTCCCAGGAGTACCGGTGGTCTGAGAAAATGCATCTTGTGAAGTTGCCTGGGTTTTGGGGAGTTGTTAAAAGTTTCAGCGAGTCAAGGGGAGAGGGACAGCTCTGTCTGGGGAAGCAGCGCTCTGAAATGCCGGATCAAAGAGTTTTTACTTACTTTTCTGGGTGCCGGGTTCCAGAGGTATCTGACACCAAAAAATATCAGGATAAGGGAAAGGAGCAGCAGGCTGAAGAGCAGTCCGCAGAGCTGGTACCTGGGGCAGCCCTTCTCCCGCGGCTTGGCTGCTTCTGCCTGGTGAAGGAGAAAGCGGCGATGGCCGGGCTGTGCCGAGGGTCCCAGCAGGAGGGGACAGCACAGCTCGGACCCTGCTGGCCCCGCGGGGATCGGGGGGCAGGCCAGCCGTGAACTCACGTCCAGAAAGCGGCAGCGCTCCGGGCTGCGCCCCGCCGTCCCTCCCATGGTCTGTGCGCTCCGTGTGCGAGCAGCCAGCCCGCTCCGAGGTGGAGTCACCGAGCTCGGGCTGCACACGCGGGGGGAAGGCAGGGCCACGGCCACCCCCTCGCAGGGACAGCCGGCTGTCCCCAGCGCTGCTGGCCCCACGGTGTGATGGCTGTCACACGGCCAGGGCCACGCTTCTCTCTGATCGGTGCTTCTGCCCCAGCTCGGGCCCTTGTGCCAATGGCTGGACATGCCCACACTGCAGGTGCCCCATGAGCCTGGGGACAGGGACACTGCTGCACTGTCCTTGAGGGCGTGGGAACAGCCTGGGAGCTGCCAGTGGGGTCCCTGCATGGCAGGGGACACGGGCATGGCAGGGGACATGGGCATGGCAGGGCACATGGGATGGCAGGGTACATGGGATGGCAGGGGACACAGCATGGCAGGGGACATGGGCATGGCCGGGGGACATGGGGATGGCAGGGGGACACGGGCATGGCAGGGGACATGGGCATGGCAGGGGACATGGGTATGGCAGGGGACATGGGATGGCAGGGGACACGGGATGGCAGGGGACACAGCATGGCAGGGGACACAGCATGGCAGGGGACATGGGATGGCAGGGGGACATGGGTATGGCAGGGCACATGGGATGGCAGGGGGACACGGGCATGGCAGGGGACATGGGCATGGCAGGGGACACAGCATGGCAGGGGACACGGGCATGGCAGGGGACATGGCATGGCAGGGACATAGCATGGCAGGGGGACATGGGTATGGCAGGGGACATGGGATGGCAGGGGACATGGGTATGGCAGGGGGACATGGGCATGGCAGGGGGACATGGGATGGCAGGGGACATGGGTATGGCAGGGGACATGGGATGGCAGGGGACATGGGTATGGCAGGGGACATGGGATGGCAGGGGACATGGGATGGCAGGGGATATGGGATGGCAGGGGACATGGGCATGGCAGGGGGACGTGGGTATGGCAGGGGACACAGACATGGCAGGGGACATGGGTATGGCAGGGGACACGGGATGGCAGGGGGACATGGGATAGCAGGGGGACATGGGATAGCAGGGGACATGGGCATGGCAGGGGGACATGGGATGGCAGGGGACACAGACATGGCAGGGGACACAGGGGACACAGAAATAGCAGGGGACACAGACATGGCAGGGGGACATGGGTATGGCAGGGGACACAGACATGGCAGGGGACAGTGTGTGCACACAGCTGTGTGTGTGTAATACGTGCTGCCAGGTGAGCAGGCTGTGCCTGGCCATGCAGTGTGCCCATGTCTGCCATGTGTGCAGCTGTGTGTGGGGTGAGGCCTCAGCTCCCTCTCGTGCACAGCCCTACCCCAATGTTGGCCTAGCCAGGAATTTCCTGACTAATTTTTTTTTTTCTTTTTTCTACGTTCAAAAATTTCCATTTGTTGAAATCGTAGCGTTCCTTCATGGAAATGAACCCATCTTAAGAAAGGCTTTCAGAAATCCAGCGTGAGGTTTCTGGTCTGAACAGGATGAGGCTCCCTGGTGTAGAAGAGCTGGCATGGACTTTTTTTCCAAGCTGTTTACTCTAATAAAAACCCAAAGTGCATCATGCACTAATTAAAATTGCACTGAAAAAAGAAAATCCACATCGAATTTTGCTCAGGATGAGAAATGGAGAAAGAAATTGCTTTTAGCAGGTCTGGCACTGGCTTTGTGAGCATTGGGATGTTGCTGCCTGCAACCAGGGTAAATCCTGGAGGGACAGGAGCGGAGATTCTGAATAGCCTGGGGAGAGCACTGTGCACATGTGTGTGCTGGGGGTGTGCCCTGGTGTGTATCTGCTCCCTGCAAAGGGGTTTGGGCTCCCTGGCCCCAGAGCAGCAGGAGCTCCTCACCCCACAGCCCCTCAGCAGTGCAGGGGTGTAAAACACACATGGGGGGGTTAATAATTGAGATGGCTGTAAGAGAAGGGAATTGTACTGACAAGGTTATTTGGAGGAGAAAAAAAAACCCCTTTTTAATGGAAAGCAATCACAGGCAGCCTTTGAAAACATCTGAGGGGTTCTGGAAATCTAAATGCAGCAAATCTGTGCAGACACCAGGCTTGTCTGTCTCCACTTCCCACCAGAAAGTTCCATCTCGGAAGCTTTTGTTATTCACTGGAAACTCAAGTATTTGAAAACATTTTCTTTTCTTGTCAAAATTAGAGTTTCAGAGGAAAACTTTGGAGCAGCTCTACTGAAAGATGGTTCTGATTACAGGAAAGAATTACAGCAGTGCTGCTTAGCAGACATAATTGATCAGCAGATCTTCACCATATCCCCCACTCAAGGCACAGGAAACACTGCAAATACCACTCATAAACCAAATTAGGCATTATTATTTTATTACTGTTGTAAGGTAAATGTCAAGCCTTTTAATGGCAATCACTGTAACTCCATCAGGAGTCGGGTGTCTGAATTAGCTGCAAGAGGTGAGGAGCCCCCAGGGCTGGGAGTTAATAAAACTCAATAAATATCACAGGCCCCTTGCAGCATTGGCAGTGCTGGGGATGGCTGGCCCCAGGAGGGCAGGGAGCAGGATCAGAGCCCTCCACACTGCTGCTCTGCACACAGAGTGTTCTGAATATCCAGCCTTGCTCTGGGGCTTTGAGAGCAGCAAACCCCTGTGCAAGCCCTGGTGTCCCCCCATCTGCACCTGTGGCTGTGCTCCAGCCACTGGATCCTGACAAGGAGACACATGGCTGGGATGCAGAGAGGGGCAGAAACTGCAGGATGACACTCGTGAAATGTTGGGTTTTTTTCCCATTCCCTAATGCTCTGGCTCAGGCTTCAGAGTTTCAGAGAGGGGAAAAAAAAAAAAAAAAAAAAAAAAAAAAAAAAAAAGTATTTTTTATGAAAAGACAATAATTTTGGGGAAAAACCTCTTAGTGTCCTTAGGATGACAAGCAGGTCCTCTGTATAAAAAGCAGTTCTGATGAAAATCTCCCATCAATGCCAATGGAGAGGGAACAATTACTAATTTTCCATGAAGCTAATGAGAGCGAGTGTATATGACAGGGGAGAATTTAATCTGATGTGAACTGAGGAAGAGAAGCAATACTGATATTAATGTGTGACTAATTGATACCCAGAAGAACATTTGAAATGATTAAAAGGCATTTGATTTTTATTCAGGACAATAAGAGGCTCATTGGCTATGACTGGTGCATCCTTTCAGTTTTCTACTCCGTGTTCCAATTTGCCCAGAAAAATCTATCATATCTGCAGTGTAGCTTGACTGCCGCATAAAATCTCTGTGCCTGGAAATGTTACACCAAGAAATTCCTCCTGGACAGCACAAAGGATTGTACACGCTGTGAGCAGGGGTGAGCAGCCTGGCAGAAATAAAACAGGTCCCCAAACCACTAAAAAGCAGCTCCTCAAAGCAGTGGGGCTTGGGCAGCAGCCTCCAGCTGAAAGCCCCTCGTGATTAATATCGTGCTCTTTGTTATAATGAAAAACCCATTAAGGTCAGTGGCAGCATCTCTGAGCAGCACTAAATTGGAACGATGGAGACAGTAAAGTTAAAAATGAGCCATAATATTAATGTGGATAGTGAATTAATTGGGCAATTCCATAGGTAGTAAGTAAATCATATCATTTGCTGTGGCACGTGGTGCCGGGCAGCTCTCAGTGCTGGCAGTGGTGACACCTGCTCCTGGATGGGGCCAGAGGGGCAGCACAGCACCCCAGGGACCCTCTGTGCCCCCCTCCACGGCAGCCCTTGGCCTTGTCTGCCACTGGCAGATCTCTCAGTAGGGAAAATGCTCTTGCTTTGCTCTTTTTGGTGCTTCAGCCCCAAAATGATGAATGCTGGCTGGCTGCATGGCTGAAGAGCTGCAGCCCTGCTCCAAGGTGCTTTTCCCTCCATCCTCAGCTGTGCTCTCTGTATCCCTTTGCTTTGGGAATGGCTGCTCCTCTCTTTGGGTGGGTCTCTCAGGAAAGGCTTCCTTAGCCCAGAGGAGGTGCAGGACCACCAGACAGCCCTCGACAGTCTGCTGCTGCTTTTGTGCCTTGTGCTGGGATGCATGTGGGGCCGAGGGCAGGGATTTGTACCAAGGTGCAGCATTGGCAGCACGTGGCTCAGGCTGAGGGCTCCCTCTCCACTTCCAGCATTATGGGCAGCAAACAGAGAAAGGGAAGAATCACATATAAAAGAAAGGTGCTCATTAGCCAGCCCCTGATTACCCAGGACTGTCTTCGCTTCAAACTGTCCAATTTTCGGTAACATTTGCCAGATGAGAGGACGTGTGCCTCCTCTTATCAGCCAGCCTCAGCCGAGGGTTTCAGTGAGGGAGGCTTCAGTAATTGGCCTATTCATCATTCATTGTTTATCTTAAGTTCACATTGTCGTAGGGAACTCCAGAGACATCCTTGATTCAAGTTAAGAAACTTAATCATGATGATAAAACTGCTCAGGGAGCTGGAGTTCATGTCAGAGGCGCACGTGCCTCCATGTGGCACTCCAGCAGCTGCTACTCACAGCAAATTACTCAAAACTGACAAAGCTTTGGGAGAGAGCAGAAAAAGATGAATTCGTGGTGGCCGTTGTGACGGAGGCGCCCAGAAAGTTATTACAGCAGGCACACGCTTGCCTTGCTCACAGCCCATGAAAAATCTCACTCCTGTGAGCTCTGGGGACAGCTGCCTCAGCGCTGCTCTCGCAGCTCCCTCGTCAACAGAAGTTATTAACAGCGCCGGAGAATTTTATCCAAATGCCAGTTTCATCTTGATAAATAACAATTTCATGTCTCTGTTCTACCAGATGACTGCACAGTTTTACTTCAAACACTTAACTTCTCCCGAAATGCTTCCCCATGCACGAGGCTTAGCTCAACTACGGAATGTGTGCTGAGCAGTTTTTATTTTCAGCGGGCTTTGAATACCTGTAATGCAAAGAGCAAACCCATAATCCTGCACCAGCGTCAGTCACTTTTCCCAATAAAGAGCTGCTTCCTTCTGGGACAGCTAAAATGTAATTGAGAGCTCCATGTGTTTTGGTGCCACATCGAAAAGCCTTTTATTAAAAATAGTTTGAGGGTTGTTGAGGAAGAGTCTGCAGCTCCTCTGGGATGTGCAGGAAAGGAGAGCAAGAAGAGGATGCCCTGGGGGTGATGGGTTGGTGTGTCCCCCTGCCCTGCAGGGATCTGCCCCTCAGAACCACCAGGGCTGTCACTGGTTCCCTGCTCACGGATGCTCGGAGTGATGCCAGCGATGCCAGCGCTCTGCTGGCTGCAGTTAATTGCCAGCCTGCTTCATTAGCAGCAGGCAGCTTGGGGATGGCTGTGTCTGAGGGGCGGGAGCTGGGTGAGGCCAGCCTGGTCACCTGCAGAGGGGCAGGTGTGGGGTGCAGGTATGGGGTGCAGGTGTGGGGATGCAGGTGTGGAGTGCAGGTTTGGGGCTGCAGATGTGGGGTGCAGGTGTGGGGTGCAGGTGTGGGGCTGCAGATGTGGGGTGCAGGTGTGGGTTGCAGGTGTAGGGTGCAGGTGTGGGGTGCAGGTGTGGGATGCAGGTGTGGGGTGCAGGTGTGGGGCTGCAGATATGGGCTGCAGATGTGGGTTGCAGGTGTAGGGTGCAGGTGTGGGGTGCAGGTGTGGGGTGCAGGTGTGGGATGCCGTGCAGGATGCAGGGATGCTCTGGGTACCAGCAATGAACTCATCAGCACGTGGAGAGGCACCAGGTCCCTTCTGAGGAACTGCCAGGTCAGTCTCTTACCTCAACTGAGAACTTGGCAGGGGGAAACCCACAGGGAGAAGAAAAAATTTGGTGAAAGGGACTGCATTGCTCTGGGATTGTGTGAGGAGAATAACCAGCATTTTATCATTGCTTAGCAAACCTAAAGTGTTTAATGTTAACATATTGAACATTTCCTACTGAATCGTGAAGCACCACAATGTCTCCTGCCTTATTTTACTGTCACCTGATACATGCATTAATGTTGTTTACTCTAAAGCAAGTAAAGAAAGAGCTGAGATTACTCCCACATGCTACTAATCAAGAAAGGATCCATTAAACTGAAGAATTTCAACACAGTTAGTTTTTCTTTGAATGTCATTAACTCTCCCATTGACGGCTTTTGCCATTAATTGCCCAGTGATGATGCAAACACCATTTTCCCGGTCCTTTGAGAGTGCAGGCAGCTGCAGCCCAGTGCTGGGAGGGTGAATTCCCCAGCTCTCCTGGGTGCACCAAGGTTCCTGGTGAGATTCTGAGGCTCAGGAGATGGGCTTTGCCTGGTTCTTCTCCGTGGAGTCTCCATGCAGCCTCACCTGTTTCCCTGCACCTCCAGCTCTGCCTCTTTCCCTGCTCTCCCATGCACATCAAGCTGTTCACAGCCCCAGGGCGCTTTTGGAAAAAAACAGCTATTTTAAAAATCAATAAAATAAATGAAACGAAACAAAGTCAGCATGATTGCCCACGTCTGCCTCGAACAGAACAAAGTGCTGGAGGGCTCTGTATCCCCCTGGCTTTTGGGGTTCATCAGCTGATGCTGGCTCCCCTCTGGATGTTCGCTGGCAGCTGGGGGGCCCTGGGGGTGCCCAGATCCAGATGGGGGGCACTCTTGACAGCCCAGCTCCTTCCTGGGCCATCAGGTGCTCCTCATGAGCAGAGGTGGTTGGAGCCAACGCTGCTCAGCTGCCTGGGAGGGTATATAGGGGATGGGATGGCTCTGGGCTGTGCCCTTGGCTGCAGAGTGGGGCTGCAGGGTCCTCAGCAGCAGTGTGTGCTGAGCATCAGCTAGAGGAAACAGACCAAAAAGGTAGGAAAGGGTGATGGGAGGAGGCCCTGGGGCACACAGGGGAGGTGGGAGCCGTGGGGCAGTGAGGTGGGCACTGACTAGCCCTGCTGCTGTGGGGCACTGCACCAGGCTGGGCTGTGTGCCCACAGGGCAGTGATGGCAGGGGCTGGTCCCTTCCTCCTCCTCCTCCTGCTCTGCTTTCTGTCTGCCTTGGCCATGTGTGGTGGCAGAAGGGCTGCAGAGGGGGCAGGATGAACCAGCATCTCCATGGATAACCCATCCCCTGCAGGGCAAAACTGATTTTTGGGAATTAATCTATTTACAGAGCAGGAGTTGAGCTAGCTTTGGGTGCTGTTTAAGCTGCTTTCCCTGTGCCTCGTGTTCAGCATTTGTACGGTGTGTCAGCCCTCACCTTCCATTCCTGAGGATCTGTTCTGGGGGTCCAGCTCACTGTCCCAGCCTGTCTGTGGCCATGGCCCTGTTCTGGGGCCCAGCTCACTGTCCCAGCCTGGCTGTGGCCCTGTTCTGGGGCCCAGCTCACTGTCCCAGCCTGGCTGTGGCCCTGTTCTGGGGCCCAGCTCACTGTCCCAGCCTGGCTGTGGCTCTGGCTCTGTTCTGGGGCCCAGCTCACTGTCCCAGCCTGGCTCTGGCTCTGTTCTGGGGCCCCAGCTCACTGTCCCAGCCTGGCCCTGGGGGCCCAGCTCACTGTCCCAGCCTGGCCCTGGGGGCCCAGCTCACTGTCCCAGCCTGGCCCTGGGGGCCCAGCTCACTGTCCCAGCCTGGCCCTGGGGGCCCAGCTCACTGTCCCAGCCTGGCCCTGGGGGCCCAGCTCACTGTCCCAGCCTGGCCCTGGGGGCCCAGCTCACTGTCCCAGCCTGGCCCTGGGGGCCCAGCTCACTGTCCCAGCCTGGCCCTGGGGGCCCAGCTCACTGTCCCAGCCTGGCCCTGGGGGCCCAGCTCACTGTCCCAGCCTGGCCCTGGGGGCCCAGCTCACTGTCCCAGCCTGGCCCTGGGGGCCCAGCTCACTGTCCCAGCCTGGCCCTGGGGGCCCAGCTCACTGTCCCAGCCTGGCCCTGGGGGCCCAGCTCACTGTCCCAGCCTGGCTGTGGCTCTGTTCTGGGGCCCAGCTCACTGTCCCAGCCTGGCTGTGGCTCTGGGGCCCAGCTCACTGTCCCAGCCTGGCTGTGGCTCTGGGGCCCAGCTCACTGTCCCAGCCTGGCTGTGGCTCTGGGGCCCAGCTCACTGTCCCAGCCTGGCTGTGGCTCTGGGGCCCAGCTCACTGTCCCAGCCTGGCTGTGGCTCTGTTCTGGGGCCCAGCTCACTGTCCCAGCCTGGCTGTGGCTGTGGCTCTGTTCTGGGGCCCAGCTCACTGTCCCAGCCTGGCTGTGGCTGTGGCTCTGGGGCCCAGCTCACTGTCCCAGCCTGGCTGTGGCTTTGTTCTGGGGGCCCAGCTCACTGTCCCAGCCTGGCTGTGGCTCTGTTCTGGGGGCCCAGCTCACTGTCCCAGCCTGGCTCTGGCTCTGTTCTTGGGCCCAGCTCACTGTCCCATCCTGGCTGTGGCTCTGTTCTGGGGTTCAGCTCACTGTCCCAGCCTGGCTGTGGCCCTGCTCTGGGGTTCAGCTCGCTTTTTCAGCCTGGCTGTGCCTCAGAAAGCCCACAGAGGCAGCCCCTGTGCCTTTGGAGCAGGCTGGCAATGCAGAGAGCATCTGCAGTGCCCTCTCTCAGATAACACCTCCCTCTCTCATTTTTTCCTTGACATTAAGGCTTGAAGCTCCATCTCACGCTCTTTCTCTTCTACTGCTCTGCTCTCCCCTTGCTATACCTGGCAGGTTCTTTTTTATTTTTTTTCCCTCCCTCCCTGCCAAGGTTCTTCCCTTCTGTTGGATTTCTCTCTCTGCTGTTGCTTTGTTCCCACTCTCCCTCCTGGTTCCTGCTGCTTCCCCCTTGCTCTGTCCCTCTCTGTGCCGCCTGCTGTGATCTTCTCTTCCCATTGCACCTCCAGCATCTCCCCTGCTCCCTGGTTCTGCAGCCCTTGGGAAGGGACCCTGCCTCTGTCCCTGCTGATGGCTTGGCTGGGATGTGGAAATTCCCAGGAGAATCTGCTTTACTTTGCTGTCACCTACAGTGATTGGTTCCTACCTTTCTACAATTTTTTTCATCCTGTGAGAAACTGCTCGCTAAAGAAAGCACATTTTTCTTGCTTACTGGGAGTTCCTGTTTGTCATTTTTATAAATCAGTGTTTATTGGCCTAATTATTGTAAATGCAGAGCCCAATAAAGGTGACTGTGATTGCAATATCTGATAATGAATTTTATAACAAACCTGCTGAGCCTGAAAGCTGCCAGCAGGAAAGACATTATGTCAGGTTAATGACAGAGAGGAGAAATCCTCCTCGCTAAGCTTTTTTTCCAAAGCATGAAGGATCTCTGCTGGAGGGTGCTGGGGGTCCTGCTGGGCTGCAGCACCTCAGGCTGGTGGGGTCTGACCCTCCAATGCTACATCCTGAAGCTTTTGGGGCTCCTTTGCTGCTGCCCCATGGGGGATGCTTTAGGCATGCAGGATGGAGGCCTCTGAGGAGGTTCAGACCCTGCTCTGGGTGTGCAGATTGCAGGCACCCAGAGGTGCTTGTTACCTCTGCTCCTGCTCCCCCATCTCATTTAATCCCACCATGCAAATGCTGAACGTGAGGCACAGGGAAAGCTGCTTAAACAGCACCTAAAGCTAGTTCAACTCCAGCTCTGTAAATAAATTAATTCCAAAAAATCAGTTTTGCCCTGCAGGGGATGGGTTATCCATGGAGATGCTGGTGCCTGCTCCAGCCTCATGGGTGCCCTTAGGGGCCAGAGTCCCCTCCTGCCAAGCAGGGGGAGCAGCCCCCAGCCTTTACTGGGCTGTGGAGGGGCTGCCCTCTGTCCCCCAGCCCTTCCTGCCCGTGGTGGCTCTGGGGGGCCTGCAGGTGAAATTTCCTGCTGCTCCTGCAGGGCCCAGGGTGCTGGAGGGTGGGGGATTTGTGGGATGAGGGAGTTTTGCAGGCACCCCCAACATGGACGAGATGAGGATCTGACTCCATGTTTTGGAAGGCTTGATTTATTATTTTATGATATATCTTATATTAAAACTATACTAAAAGAATAGAAGAAAGGATTTCATCAGAAGGCTGGCTAAGAATAGAGAAAGAATGATAACAAAGGCTTGTGACTGACTGAGACAGTCTGAACAGCTGGACTGGGATTGGCCATGGAATTAAATCAAGAGTTCCAAGCCCAGGTGTGCTCAGCTCCAGGTGTGGCTGATCCCAGGGCTGGCTCTGTCCTGCTGCAGGAACAGGGATGCCTTTCTAGCCCTACACTACACCCAGAGTGTGATCAGAGAGTCTTCATGAAACCTGGGCTTGGAGCGCTTGATTTAATTCACTCCCCCACAGCGGGGATTGAGTGCAAAAGAGAAAGAATAAAGACTAGAAGAGAACATGTTTTCTCTTCAATAATGCAGGGAAACACGGTGGAGGAGGCTGTACAAATGTGATTTGGTCCTTTGCCCCCGTGGTACTCGCTGCTGGTCACTGGTGCACCCCAGCTGTGTCTCAGGGCCAAGAGAGATGTTTGCCTTCTCCATGGGCGATGCCCACACGGAGCCTCCTCTCCCAAACCATGAGCAAGGGCCTGGAGCTGCTTTTTTGAATATTTCTTTGGCAGCCACTGTGTTTGATGTGACTCAATGCAAGAGCAAATTGGATTAACTGAAACATATTTACTGGGATAAGCAGGGGGAAAAAACCTGCACAGGGGTGGTTTGCAGAAACTGGTGTCTGCAGATGTGGCTGAACCCTCCAGGGACTCCCAGCACACAACAAAGCAAGACCCTGGTGTGTGGAAAAGGACAATGGGGGTTGAGAGGGCCACAAACGAGGTGGCCCATCAGGGTCTCCCTGGCAGCAGTGGGACCCAGTGATTTATTGGTGTCACCTGCCACACTCACAAAAATGCTTGTCTTTAGCGGGTGATCCTTCCAAAAGAGCAGGGCAGGGACACCTTAGGGGGTGTGCACTTGGGTAGATAAAAACCAGGCACTGGGCTGGTCACACTGAACAAATCAGGCAGGGTTCAGTGCTCCTGATCAGAGTAACTTGTCTCTGCACCTGGGAATGACCCTCCCTTGCACAGGAGGGGACAAGGCAGAGGAAAGGTGCCGACAGAAGAAGTTTTTGCTGCTAGGGGAAGAAGGTTTGTGCCTGTAGCTGCCCTGCCTTGCTCAGCTTGCTGCCAGGAGCATTGCCAGGGCAATATCCTGCCCTGCTCCCTGCTCAGCCCACAGAGCACGATTATTTCATTCATCTCGTGTCATCTCCTCCTTGGTTGATCCAGCTGCAATATTGCAGAAATAACTTCCCACTGCTCCCTGAGGAGCAGCAGACTTCAGAGGCCAGGAGAGCTCTTCCCTCTCCCCCCTGCTTGCAGTGGGCCCCAGAGCTGACAGAAGGTTTGAAAGTCTTTGAATCCTTCTAACTCCTACAGTCAGGGATGCATAAAAAGCAGCTGATGCAAAAAAAAAAGAAACCAAAAAAACCCCAATCAGTTATTATAATCATCAGACCCTTCAAAATCCCTGGGAATTTAGCAAGGTCTGGATGAAGTCAGGTCCCTTTCCCAGGCACCAAAACGTCACCTGGCACTGGCTGCTGCCAGCACAGGCTGTCAGGCTGTGGTGCTGTGGGTCATTCCCCATTCTCTTTGTGTGCCTTCTCCCCTGGCTTCATGCTGCTCCTCTGCCTGTGCCACGCTCTGGCCTGAGCACTCCAGGGCTGCTGCTTGGTGGAGATTCATTAGCTGCAGATAAATGAGGAGCCAGGTGAATCCTTACTCCAACTCTTAAAATACTGTTTTAATTCAAAATATATGTCCTGGAGTAAATCCCTGTTTCCATTTAAATGTGGGGAAGAGTGCAGTGCTGAATTTTAAGCACGTTGTCACAGGGAACAATGGCAGTGCTGAGTGAGTGACACATCTAATGAGCACAGCAAGGGGAGTGGGGCTGGCACTGCCACCCCCTTGTGCCAGGGCAGCCTCTGTCCCCTGCAGGGGGAATGCTTTCCCCAAGCACAGGAATGACAAATTATGGGATCAATACCCAGGCTAATTGTGGTCTAATCTTGCTTAGCCCCACTAAGGCTGGGATTGATCCAGATCTAATCTTGCTTATCCTGGACAAGCCCAGGAGCAGATCCAGATCCCAGGGTAATGCATCCCATGCAAATCCAGAGTGGCTCTATTGAAGTGCTGGCTGTGGCCTCTGCAGAGGGGTTTATCAGCATTATCTGCCCCTTGATGTGTAATGCAATCAAAGCCGTGGATGAATCTTGATGAAGTGCTGGCAGAGAGTGCCAGCAGCCCTGGCTGCAGGGCTGTGGTGCCTGCTGCAGCTGTGTGAGCCCTCCCTCCACCTGTGCAGTGCCATAGAGGAGGAGGTCAGTGCTGGCTGGGAACCAGGGCTCCCCTGCTCCCTCTCACCCGAGCTGGGCAGGTTTCCTGTGCTCTGAGAGGTGACCGGGGGTGCCTGCAGAAGGTGCAGTCTGTGTCAGCGAGGCTCCTGCTCCCACTAGAGTGCTCTCTGGCCTCCTCCTTGGCCCTGCAGGTTTCCACCTCCAAATTTAGTTAATAGAAGGGTTGTGACACCTGACAGTCCTGTTACTTTGCTGCGCTGCCCTGCAAAGGCTGGAACCTGCAGCCCACGCAGAGAGCTCCACACACACTGGGCTGCTGCTCTTGTGATCCAAGGTGCTTCTGTTGCAAGGCCTTCCTGCACTCTAATAACTTCAGGAAGGAAAAAAAAAAGGCAAGTAATTACCTTCTGGGGTGGAATTTCTCCAGCCTTTACGGAGCCCACTGGGGAATTTGTCAGGAACATGGACTGTGGTTTTGTTCAGCGATTCCTGACTTATACCAGCACAGGGAGAATGGCATGTCTTGCAGCTTGATGTTTTTGTGATGTCTTTCTTTGCTCTCAGGTTTGAAAGAAAAATACCAGACCCAAAAAAAATCTCTCTTCAAAACGTAAAACTTGCCCTTAGCTTAATTCAGTGGAGACTTGAGCAGCTGCTCCTGCATCTCAGAGAAAAAAGGCCTCGTGCTATTAACATGTCTAAAGAAATTGGATGTAGAAATATGAAGGTCCCTCATCCTTTAAGAGCTGCACTCCCTGCCTCGGGCTCCTGGCTTCTGCCTGAGCAGAGCTGTGGGATGCAAATGGGTTCCAGGAGATGACCCTGCTGGGCTGAAAGGGGCAGTGCTGAACCCCAGCCCTTTGAGGAGAGCTGCCAGGAGGTGATGAGGGGCTCCCTTCCATCCCACAGCTTTTGAACCCCCCTGCCAGGTGTGTTGTGAGAGATTGTGCTACTGAGTCCTGGGGGCTTGGTGCCAGAGCTGAGCTACAGCTGTGTCTGCAGCCTGGACCCATATTTCTCAGAGAGCTTTGATCTGAAAAGTGCTTTAGCAGTGCAAATATAACCTAGAAGGTTCTCAAATGCCCCAGAAACATTCTCCAAGAAAATATGTTGCCTCTCCCCTTCCTTTCCCTTGAAGGGGAAATAATTCCAACTTCATCCAAATGTGCTTTTCTAATCAAAGGGGCCACTTTGTACATCTGAATCCAAGGGGAGGGGATGGGAGCAGGGCTAAAACAAAACTCCTTCTCAGCGCTGCCTTTGTGAGATGGATCTCCCGTGGCTAAATCCATCTGTGTTTCTCCTCTGGCAGGAGTGGGGGGATCTTCCCCCTGCAGCTGGGCACTTCCCTCAGAGCCTGAGCTGCTGCACAGGGAGGAGGAGGAGGAAGTGCTGGAGTGGCCCAGGTTTCTATGGCACTGTGTGCAGCAGCCTCTCTCCTTATCTTCCTAACTTGATCGGGAGAAATTGCTTTTGTCAATTTTAATTTCAGCTGAGCTGAGCAGGATAAACAAAGGGAGGTGCAGGAGAAGCAGATGGTTTGTCACAGAGCAGTCAGGAAGACTCTGCAGCTTTTTATAGCATATAATGGCCTTTCCTTCCATCTAGCTATCCATCACCATGTAATTCCCAAAATAAACTGGGATTGTGCAATACAATATGTGAAGTAACCCGGATGTCACAGCAGGTTTGGAATATTTGGCCTGCAGGAGGTTTGGTGGTGGCTGGGAGCACTCACACAAAACCCTTTTGGTGGTCGGCGTGGGCTCCTCGTTTGGAAAGTCCCTGTGGTGGCTGCTGGTCCCACAGCTGGGGCAGGACAGCTCTGCTGAGTCTGGAGATGTGGCAGTGGCTCCAACACTTCTTGGTGTAAGAGGATAAACGAGGGGTTTGTGCCTTACCCACAGCCCTGCCCTCTGATTACCCCAGCCAGGGTCACCCAGACCTCCTGGCCCAGGTCAGAGGGGCTGAAGGAGCAGGGGAAGGAGATATCTCATGGCCCTGCTGTGCCTTTCCTCACCCATGTGGGAGCCTCATGCTCACGGAGCTCTGTTATCCATGCAGGAATTGTTGTGGGGGTGGAGAATGTGTGCTTGGCCTTCTGCCTGGGCTGGGGTGCTCCCACCACAGGGAGCGTTTTGGCCATGAGGTGTCCCCTGTGGCATGGCAGGGCTGCAGGAGGCTGCCTGTGGCCAGGATGCTCCAAGGCTGCTGCTGTGGCACCGTGTCCGAGGCAGCTGGGGGCACAGGGTGGTTCCCAGGGCTGCTGCTGTCGGCTGCTGACGCAGGCTGGTGGAGATTTGTTTCAGTAAGAGCCGTGCTGCTGTTTGCAAACCCTTTCAAATTGCTCTCAGCGTCTGGAGCAAAGTCTGCTCGCAGCAGAGCCTGTGGAAGGGAGGGCTGGGGTGGTGGAAGGAGCCTGAATCCCTGCCAGGTTTCCATCCTGCAGAGCGTGTCAGGGTGAGCAGGGACGTGCTGGGGCTGCTGCCTGCCTTGGAACAACGGGCAGCCTGTCCCCCTCCGGAGCGTCCCCATTAAAGCATCCCTCTGCAATTCCCAATAATGAGCAAATATGAAGAAAATCAAAGTATGTTTGAACTTCGTTAATGAACAGAAAGAGGGCTAAATGTTTCCAATAAGCTGTTTGCTGCAAATTTGCTGAATACCAAAACCAGCACTGTCCATTCCAGCTCAGGTTCTGCAGAGCCCAAAGCCATGAAATTCTGAGGGCTGGGATGACAGGAGCAGCCAGAGCTGCAGCTGGTGGCTGTGATTTCTGGAGACAGGGGTTTAATTCACCATCCCAGGGAGACTGTTCCACACCTGGGACAGGCAGGAACGTCCCTCGGGGAGGACAGCAGGGGACAGCGCCTGTGCCAGGAAAGGGGAGATGCGCTCCTGGGCTTGGGACAAAACAGCTTAAAGGAGGCTCCCGGAGGGGTGGGCAGCCAGCTCGCATTATGGAGAGCGGTGCCCATGGCGCTCGCTGCAGGACAGCCGGTGGGTGTTCGTGTCCCTGGCTGTCCCCGAGGCTGAGCCGCGCTCCCGGCTGTGTGTGCTCCAGCCGGCACCCGCTGTGCAGGGGACACCCCCGCTCTGCTCTGCGGCATTGCAGCCGGCTGCCTTTCCATCCCTCAGCGCTGGAAACCTGATCCTGGTCACGGGCTGGCTGCTCAGGCCTTCCCCAACGGACAGACGGACAGGGACGGACAGCTGAGCCCCACCTGCACCCTCTGGGCTGAGCCTGGCCCCGGCTGGGGGTGCCCTGCGGGGGTCTCTGGCTGGGGCTGTCCCCTATGGGACCCTCAGCTGTCCCCCAGGGCCACCCCTGGCTGCACGGCGCCGACAGGTGATTAGCTGGCTAATTAGGGTAAATGCTGATGGCGGGTAGGGTATGGTTAGCCCTGCATGAAGGGTGTGTTTTCAGTGTAACTCGCAGCTCTGACGCAGGCTCTCGGCTGTAATTGCTGTTTTCCCTCTGAACTTCAATGGTTCTTTGCTGCCCGGCTGCAGGAGAGCTCGGTGCCCTGGGTGACAGCCACAGGAGGGTCCTGGCTGCGGCAGAGAGCCAGGGAATCACGGAATGGCTTGAAAGGTTGGAAAGGACCTTAAAGCTGCTGTCACCCAACCCCCTGCCATGGGCAGGGACACCTTCCCCTGCTCCACGCTGCCCACAGCCACTTCCAGCCAGGTCTTGGATGCTTCCAGGGATGGAGCAGCCACAGCTTCTCTGGGCAGCCTGTGCCAGGGCCTCCCCACCCTCTGAGTAAAGAAATTCCTCCTTACATCTGATCTAAATCTGTCCTCTCAGTTTAAAACCATTTCCCCTTGTTTTTCATCACTATCTGCCTGGGGAAGAGAAATGTCAGGAGGGTGTAGAGGGAGAGCTACAGGCAACAGCCTTCTCTGGGCTCCTGCAGCGTCCCCCTTTGGTGCCAGGCCTTCTCTGGGATCCTGCAGCGTCCCCCTTTGGTGCCAGGCCTTCTCTGGGATCCTGCAGCGTCCCCCTTTGGTGCCAGGCCTTCTCTGGGATCCTGCAGTGTCCCCCTTTGGTGCCAGGCCTTCTCTGGGATCCTGCAGTGTCCCCCTTTGGTGGCAGGCCTGGGTCTCTGGTGCCAGCTCTGCCCAGTGCCTGGGTGTCTGTCCCTGCTGCTGCTCCTTCCCCAGAGCTGGGTGATGGCTGTGATGTCTCCTTGCTCCTCCTGGCTCCACGTGGCACTCCTGAGGTGTCACCCACTGCAGCAGGTCTTGCTCTAAAGGCAGCTCCTCCATCAGGTGGGTGCTGAGCCTCCCCATGTGCCACCCTGGCTTTCAGGGGTGACTCCTGCCTGCAGAAATACAAAATCTCCCTCAAGCAGCACACCCAGTCTCTGGGTCTTGTTTACATCACCTGTAAACAAGATGAACCCAGGGAACAGATGCACCTTTTACTGTTAATAGATCAAAATTATAGATGATCACAAAATAACAGCGTGCAGAATGCTTAGCTGATGTAAATTATCTTTTCCTCTATTTCCTTCCATTAGCCACCAGCCATTTACCCCAGGCAGAGCTCTGTGCCAGGGAAACACCAAGCTGGATGTGGAGCAGCAGGCTGGGTAAGTGCTGGATAAGATAGCACTGCTGATGGACTGTGATGAGATGGAGTGTGAAAATCAGAGGGACTGGGAGATGGAAGATGCTGCATGTCATATTATCTCTATTTCTTATGAAAAAAAGGCAGAAAGCTGTTTCTGTCTGATTTGTGGTCTTCTGTCCAGGGTATTGCTTGCTCCAGGACAGGATTTGGCCTGCAGAGCAGAGAGGAAAGTTTGTAGCATTGGCAACAACACTGTGTGATTCAGGAGCGAGCCCTTAAACAAGATTATTACTCATTTTACCAGGCACAGCTATCCATTATGGTTAATAAAACACTGCATAAGTGATTCTCAGCCTGATCCAAACAATATATCTTGTGGCCCAGCTGGGCTCACTTTTATCCTGAGCCTCACAATCAGGATATGTTGGCATCAGCAGACACTGAGAGATTGGTACCTGATGGCACCGGCAGCCAAGATCTGCCTCTTCCTTTCCAAAGGGATGAGTGCTGCTGGATGGGTTCTGCTGCCACCTCCCTAGCACGTCCTTCTCTGAAGGACAGGGTCTGTGCTGGCACCTTGTCCCAGGGCTCTGGGGAGAGGGCAGATCCTCCCCAGGCTGGGCACCCTGTTCCCCTGCTCCAGGGCAGCTGGTGGCCTCGAGGGGACAGTGCTTTGTCCTTTTGCCCTGCTGGAGCAGCAGCTGCTGCTTTGGGTGCCCACTTGGGGATGTCTCATCATCCCAGGGCAAATGAGTGCTGCCTGCTGGGGAAGGGGAGGAAGAGCAGCCTGGGCTGCGGAAGGAAGGCTTGGTCAGGGCACTGCTGGTGGAAATGGGGCCCAGGAACCTGTTGTGGAGGTGCAGCTGCTGCAGGGATGGTGACACAGCTGCCTCCCCATGCCTGAGCTGCAGGAGGGTGGAGCCAGCCCCCTGCCTGCATGCTGCCCCTTGTATTCAGCATCCCACCTGCTGTGCCAGGCACTGGGAGCAGCTCGAGGAGTGCTGGGACAGCAGCAGGAGCTGGTCCCTGCCAGGATGCTCTTACCCCACAAATAAGCAAGCAAGGCCTTGCTCTGCAGCGTGCTTGTGGCAGGCTGGGGGGCTCTGCTCCAGGCCATCCATCTGGCATCTTTTTGAGACACTGTACTCCTTTTTTCTACCATGCCAAAACAAATCCTTGCAGACTATTAATCACTGGCTTGGAACAGCATCCACCCAGGTTCAGTTGTGCTAAGATATGCCAGCCCTTGTCTGACATCGTGTAGCCATTTCAAGAGGACATAATTACAGCAATTGTTAGGCATTTTTCTAGCTTTTCCTGCCTTCTCTCCCAGGTAATGTTATGTGAGGAATCCCTTTCCCTGACATCCTCAGCTCAAACACCACTGCTCACCCGGCTGTGCTTTGGTGCAGGAACATCAGGCTCACTGCAGACAGTGCAGGTGGGGAGCCACAACCTGCCAATCTCAGTTTGATGGGTGAAAATGACCCATGTGGCAATGCTGGGGGAGAGCTGGGGCTTTGGTGGGTGCGTTCTGCAGTCTCCTGTGTCTGCAGTTGCAGGAGTGGTGGGGGATGCCAGGGAGGAGGGAAGTGCACCAGGACTGGTGCCTGGGCTGCCAGTTGCTGGGTGTGGGATGTGGGCAGGCAGCGTTGAAATGCCAAAGTCAAAACCAGGGAGGAACCAGAGCCAGATTCCCTGAGGTGGGCACCTTGGTGGGATGGAGCTGGAGCCTGCTCTCAGCCCTGTGGCTGCTTCTCAGCTGGTGCTGGATCTCTGTCGGCAGCTCTGGAGCCAGGACAAATTGCACAGGCTGAGGAATGCTGCTGAAATGCCCCAGCTGACGCTCAGGGCTGCAGCAGGAGGCTGCACATCCCAGAAATGAATCCTGCCTGTTGGCGTGCTGGGAAGGAGCCTTGTGGCTCAGGGGTAAAGGCAGATGAACGTTTGGGAGCTCTCAACGTTCTGCCAGTGCCAGGTATCTAATTTGTGCTGGAAGATGGAAGATGTGCAGTGTCTCTGACCCCTTGCATGGGGTCAGCAGCAGACTAAGCAGCATGCAGGAATAAAGGGGGAGAAAAGCAGAAAGAGAAATGCAGAACAAGTGATTTAGCTCTGTTCACGAGTGTTTTGAAAGATGGGCTGGGTGTTGCTGGAACGGCTGTGCGGAGTTGGCTGAGCTCTCTGTGTTATCTGTGGAGCCGTTCAGACTCGAGACACTGCGCTGCTCTGTTCCACTAAATCACTGTCTTTCCCCAGGTGTCTTTATTCCCCGACCTTCACAATCTGTTTGTCCATGCGGGGACCCGGAGCCTGAATTAAGATGTGCTGTTTGTAAGCAGGGCAGAAAGAGCAGAGATTGTCCCATCACCTGGGATAACCTTCACCAGCAGGCGGATCTCCTGCAGGGAGAGCTTTGGCTGCCTCTTAATCCATCCGTGGCACGGCTGCCCTGCGGAGCCCGGGGCCGTCTGCTGCTCACCTGCGGGGCCAGCAGCGGCTCTGGCCCGCAGGCAGGCGGCCGAGCCCGTGTGCTGTGCGGGGCCGCTCCTGCCCCTGTCCCGGGGAGCGGCTCCCGCTCCTGCCCCTGTCCCGGGGGCCGCCCCTGTCCCGGGGGCCGCTCCCGCCCTTGCCCCTGCCCCGGGAGCGGCTCCCGCTCCTGCCCCTGCCCCGGGAGCGGCTCCCGCTCCTGCCCCTGCCCCGGGAGCGGCTCCCGCTCCTGCCCCTGCCCCGGGAGCCGCTCCCGCTCTTGCCTCTGCCCCGGAGGCCGCTCCCGCCCCTGCCCCGGGGGCCGCTCCCGCTCCTGCCCCTGCCCCGGGAGCCGCTCCCGCTCCTGCCCCTGCCCCGGGAGCCGCTCCCGCCCCTGCCCCTGCCCCGGGGGCCGCTCCCGCTCCTGCCCCTGTCCCGGGGGCCGCTCCTGTCCCGCCCCCTGCACGTGCCAGCGGCGCACATCCCAACCTCCCTGAGCTTCGCCTTCTGCCCTCCCTTCTCTCTCCTCCTCGCTTTTAATCTTTGCTTAACTTGTTGTGCAGGCGAGCGCAGGGCAGTTAGCGCGCGGTGATGTGTGTTTGGGGCCCGGGCTGGAAATACGGCTCATTACCTGGAGTGGGGAATATTAAGCACTTCTCTCTGTTGGCCATTTGATCACAAGGTTATCCTGTTTGATGGTTTTATACCCTGGAATTGATTGCATGGGAAATATTTAGCCAGCATGGCTGGAATATGTGTCTCCCCACAGGCTGCCAGGTGCAGGTGAGCTACTGCACTGTGGGGAGCCACTCAGGGGGTGATCAGCAGCCCCCTCCAGACCTTCAGGTCATCTTTCCTTGCAGGATATGGGATTGAATCGAGCAAGCTGCAGTTTTTTGTGTGATCCTGCAGCAGCCAGCGGGACACAGCTCAGTGAGGTGGGGGAAAAGGCTGTGTCACTTATGGCAGCCCCCTGAACCATGCAGCATGCTTTGCTTCGTGTCTCGGGTACAGGGAGACCTTGGAGCCCCTTGCAGTATCTAAAGGGGCTGCAGGGGAGCTGGAGAGGGATTTGAACAAGGGCATGGAATGACAGAGCAAGGGGAAATGACTTTACACTGGCAGAGGATAGATTTAGGCTAGATATTAGAAAGAAATTCTTCCCTGTGAGAGTGGGGAGGCCCTGGCACAGGGTGCCCAGAGAAGCCATGGATACCCCATGTCTGTGAGTGCTCAAGGACAGATTGGACAGGGCTTGGAGCAGCCTGGGATGATGGAAGGTGTCCCTGGCCGTGGGAAGGTTTGGAACTGGAAGCTCCTTCAGGCCCCTTCCAACCCACACCGTTCTGTGATGCTGGCTGCCCTTGCCTTGCTCTTGCCCCGTGCAGGCTGGTGAGAGGCAGCTCCCTCCCAGCTCCTGGCTATGCCCTGTGCTGTTTCTGTTCACACAGGATGGGCCTGCCTGGCTCCTCAGGCACCTTCAGAAAGCCCCAGCCGATTATTTCTCCTCTTTCCCCACGATTATTTCTCCTCTTTGCCCACGATTATTTCTCCTCTTTCCCCACGCTGTGCTGCCAGGCAGGCTGTGTAAATTGGGAGTGGGTCCAGCGGGCTTCCTCTAGACTGACACCAGTGTCAGAGCAGAGAATTAGCCCTGCACCTGTCACTTTTATAATATAGGCTTTAAATTTGATTATTGCTGCCTGTCTGGCTCTACATTATGTTCTTCATGATTATTCAGCATTATGTAATCTTTGATAAAAGATGCTGCATCAGTAAAAGTGAATTAAACTATTGAGTGATAGGAGTTTATCGAATTCCTTAGAGTGATGTTGTCCTCTCTTTGGCACTTTAACCTCTTCAGTGCAAGGAGTGTGCCAGACTCTGCCCTTGCTAACAGCCAGGAAACCCTGCTGACTTGGGTGGAATTGCAGGAGTACAAATAAAGTTAGATTTCAGCTTAGAAAGACAGTTTTTTATAGTCTAAAGACTCAATATTTTACAGCAGCAGTCTCTTATCTGCATTATGTGCAAACTGCTAACAGAGTTACACAGACAGATGTCTGCAAGTCCTGCAGATGCTCAAGGAGGTTTGGCTCTCTGATGGGCAGAACTGGCCAGGATCTCCTTACTCCAAACCCTCTTGAGAATGGGCGCTGAATTCCCTTGAGATGAAAAGAAAAAAGTCTTTAAATCTAAGCTGAATACTTTGTCTCATTTTCCAAACACCCCCCTGAATATAAAAACTTGTATTTTTCTCCGTTTAGGGCTTCTCTTTCTCATCACACAGTAGATGTTTCATGGCTGAATGGTCTGAGGATTTTGCTCTGAGTCTTCCTATTTCTTCACTTCCTTTTTCTATGCCACAAGTTTTTTCTTTTTCTACTTCACTGTGATATTAGAAACATTTCAAGGGGAAGAAAAACCACAAACCTAAAGTGTAACTCCTGACACCCGATACTTTGAAAAGCTTTCAAGTTGTGCAGAACTGGATAAGCAAAGAAAGGAAAAAATAAACCTACATCATTTATTTTACTTCACCTAGTAGCTAAAAGAAAAGGTGCTGGAAAGGGGAAAAACAACACTTCAGAACTGAGAAACTAAAAGAAAGGTTCTGAAAAATTAAAAAGATAAAGTTCCTCTTTGATGTTTAAAACAGATTTCAAATTTTCAAACTATTTTGTGTGTTCTCTCCCCAGTTGTGCAGAGAGCTGGGGTGCTGAGGTGCTGCCTTGGCTCCCCTGGCCCCAGCAGAGGATGAGGGGGGCTGGTGCAGGGACCTGAGGGAGCCTGGGCTAGGAGGGAGGAGGGCAGGCACTGAATCCCCCAGCCCACCCTGCTGTGCAGCCCCACAGCCCAGGGGAGGCAGCGATGTGAGCAGGAGCAGATTTCTGTGAGCTGATCCCTGCACAAGGAATGCTTAATAAAACCCCTGATACCATAGTTTTAAATATACATCTTTCAGATGCTGAGATTTACTTTTTGACAGGGATGAGGGCTGGAGGGGAGTCGTCACATTAATGCTCAAACAAAGGGCTGCAAGCTGCACCTCTTGCTTGTAATTCAAAGCTTTCCCTGTTCTACAGGGTAGATCAGGATCTCTGTTCCATGCTGCCCAGCCCCAGCAATGAGGTGGGTGAGAGACAGGTCTGGTGCCATCCTGCTCCTCAGCCTCCTCCTGTGGCCCCTGGGCCCCAGAGGGACGATGCAGCTCCCCAGCAGCAGCAGGAGGTGCTCCTACAAAAGGGGCTTGCAGGGCCAGCTGCTGCAGGGAGTTTGGCCATGGGGAGCGTGGGCACCACCCTGTCACCAGCTCCTTCCCAGCCAGGCCACCAGGAGAGATGCCAAGGGCATCACCAGGTGCACTGCAACAGGAGCGCTGGGCTTGGCATGAGCTAATTGTGTTGCAAGGAGTGGAGCAAAGCTTTTAGATTCCACAGCCAACGTGTGGCATCTTTATTAATGTGCCTACTTGAGTTCCCTGGGACGCGATGTTTTCTCCTCACCCTGGCCATCCATCTGAACTGATAACAGGACTATTAATCCATTCTGCTGACAGCACACACAGACCTCCAGTGAGGCAGGAGATGGGGAAGAGGTGGGGCTGCAATCGATGCTTGTTTGGTTCCAAGGGATCCCTCTGACACAGCGAGCGGGAGCTGCAGGTGAACAGCGGGAGGGTGACCAAGGCCACGGGTGATGGCCACAGCTGTGCTCAGCTGGAGAGCCCCTGCAGGAAAGCACTGAGAGATGAAATGTTCTACAGGGGGCACACCTGGAGACCTCGTGCTCCAGGGCACATCAACTGCTCAGGTTCTACACTCAGCAACCTCCTATCAGTTATTGACCCACTTCTCATCCCCCTTCATACCCACACAGAGGTGAAGTTCCTCTAATCCCAGGGCCTTTTCAGCCCTGCCTGGCTATGAGGTGACTGGCACAGCATCCATTGTCCATGATTTCCTTTACAGCAGCAGAAATACAATGCAATAAATAAAGAGATGCAGGTCTTTCATAGGTATGATCTATAAAGAAATAGTTCAGTAGGAAAAGAGCTGGGAAATGAGGTGCATCCCTGCCCAGCTCTTGCTCCTTTGCCCAGCCCCTGCCAGTAGCTGATCCCAGGCGCTTTTATATTCAGACTGATCCTGTCTGGTTTTAAATATCTCAAGCCACAGAACTTTCTCCCTCCAGGGAACCACGTTGCAGTCTCATAATTTTCGCTGTCAGCAGAGGGGATTTTTTCCCCTGTGACATTCAACCTAAATGCTCCATTTCTTCATTTCCTGTCATCCCTTCTGGTGATGGCCCTTGTACTCTATTAAATAATTCCTTCCCTCCCTCTCTATTTACTCCAACCAGATCTGTAAGGCTCTTAGTTTGTCTCCCCACGGACAGCTCTTAACCAAGCAATATATATATTTAAGCCTTTTAATCTTCTTTCGGAAATCAGTCTCTCCGTGCCTTTGATCATTTGTGCGGCTTCCCTGTGAACGGCCGCCAGTCCGTCTGTGCCGAGGGAGCGGCGCTGGGGCTGCGGCCGCACCTGAGCCCCGCAGCGCCGGGGGCCGCCCGGTCCCTGCTGCCCTCGGGCACAGCAGCGTCCCCCTGCTGACCCCTGGCCCCAGGCTTTTCTCCGGGGCGTCGCTCTGCACCGTGGCTTGGCTTGGCTTGGCTTGGCTCGGCTCAGCCATCGCTGCCTGTCCTGCTGTCGCTCCGATTCGCCTTTGCGTCCCAGCCGCGCTCGCTCACATCTGTGCACGGCACAGCTCCTTTCGCTGCTTCCTGCCCGCATTTCTAATCTCACCAGGCCCTTTTTGTGTTAATTTTCTATGCTTGCTGGAGCTCACAGCACCTCCCAGTATAGCATCATCTGCCAAATTCATTAATGTGTAGTTTACTCCCTCTTTCCAGGTCATTAATGAGGGTATTAAATGAGAGCAGCCCTAACCTAGATCCCTGCAGTACCCCATAAACACCTCCCCCTGCTTCTAATTACCCTTTGTTTATGATCCCTCAGCCAGGTTTTCAATCCGCATGGCACAGTTCAAGTCATCAGAATTAATTTTTTCATGGAAGACTTCGACAGGGCCTTGCCTCCTCGTGCCGTCCCCACCTGCCACCCCTCCGTGTCCCACAGCCACTCCCCCGTGGGTCACAGTGACCTACGCTGCTGCTTGCCGGACAGGAGAAGGAACACCTGGCAAAGGCTTTTCCCTCTGCCGGCTTTTGTCCCTCTGCTTCAGGACACGGCAGCGGAAATGGAGGCGCCCTGCGTCCCTCCGCTGTCCTGCGGGGAGGAGCGGGCTGCCCTCGGCTGTCCCTGGGCAGTGTCCCTCCCTGGACGGGGGCACCCATGGGGTGCTGTCCCTGGAGGGATGCTGTCTGGGGCATGGAGACAAAGGGCGGATGCTGTCCGGGACAGGTGTCACCGAGAGTGGTGGGTGGCCCCGGACAGATGTTGTGGCGCGGGATGGGATCACGGGGACGGTGTCTCTGAACGGATGCTGTCCCAGGGACTGTGACCGTGCATGGAGGCTGTCCCTGGCGGCAGGCGGTGTCCCGGTCACCCTCTACAGGCGCTCCCAGCCGGGAGGGGCCCGTGCCGCCTGAGGACCCCGCCCAGGTCGGGTGTCCCGGTGTCCCGGGGTCCCGTTGTCTCGGTGTCCCGTTCTCTCGGGGTCCCAGTGTCTCGGTGTCCCGTTGTCTCGGTGTCTCGGTGTCGCGGTGTCCCGGTGTTCCGTTCTCTCGGTGTCCCAGTGTTCCGTTCTCTCGGTATCCCGTTCTCTCAGTATCCCCTTCTCTCGGTGTCGCGGTGTCCCGTTCTCTCGGTGTCTCAGTGTCCCGGTGTTCCGTTCTCTCGGTATCCCGTTCTCTCGGTATCCCCTTCTCTCGGTGTCGCGGTATCCCGTTCTCTCAGTATCCCCTTCTCTCGGTGTCGCGGTATCCCGTTCTCTCGGTATCCCGTTCTCTCGGTGTCTCGGTGTCCCGGTGTTCCGTTCTCTCGGTGTCTCTGTGTCGCCCCCCGCGCGGCCGCGAGATGGCGCCCTTGTGCCTGGGAAGGCGCGCGGGGCCCGACGGCGCGGCCGGGCCGGGCCGGGCTGGGCCGAGCGGGGCTGGGCCGGGCGGGGCGGGGCAGGGCCGGGCCGGGCCACACCGGGCCGTGCCCGCGGGGCGCGGCACCGCCCAGGTGTCGGTTCCCGATGCCAACCACCCAATGGGACCTGTGCCGCGGCATGGGACCGGACCCCCGCCCCGCTGCCCCCCTCTCCCTTCGCCGCCTGGCCGCTGCCGACCGGCGGGCTGCGGGGCGCTTTGCCGACGGCCGCGCCGGCACCGGCCCCGCTGTAACCCCGGGGAAGGGAACGGCGTGTTGGGAGGTTTCCGAGCCGAGAACTGCCGGGGATTTTCCCGGTGACAGCTTCCCCCGGCCCCGTACGGAGCCCCCGGGACCCTGCGGACGGCGCGGAGACGGGAGGTAAGGTACGGGCACACGCACCCGGGAACGCTTTATTTCATCGTTAGGAGGACTCGGGACCGCGGTGGTTTCGCCAGGGATCAGTACGGTGCAGCGAGCGCTGCGGGGCTGGAGCCTCCCGGGGGCGTTGGGCGGTCCCGGGCCCCTCGCCGGCTCCCGGGAACACTGCCCGGTGGGCGGAGTCCTCCTGCCCCAGAGGGTTCGGTCTCTACTGAACGGACTTGGGGCGCTCCGCGGGACCCGGTGGTCCCGGCGCTGCCCGCGGAGATCCGCCACCGCCCAGTGCGCACTGGCTAAAGAAGTAACCGCCGGTGACCGCGGCCGCGGAGCCAAAACACCGCTGCGTCCGCAGCTCCCTGGCAACGGGACGGTCTCAGCGGGGCAGCGGAGCAGGGACAGCAGGGACAGCAGGGACAGAGGGCTCCCGGCTTGGGAAGCGGCTCCGTCCGGTTCCGCTCCGCTCCGCGCGGCTCCGTGCCCGCTCCGCTCCCGTCCGCGCCGCCGGCCCCGCCCCGTCCCCGCCCCCGGCCAGCAGCGCTATCCCATTGGCGGCGGCGCGGCGCGCAGGTCCCGCCCCCAAACGCCCATTGGCTGCGGCCGGGCGCCGCCCGCCCCCGCGCCGCCCGCCCCCGCGCCGCCCGCCGGCGCTCCGGACTGCGGGCAGTGGCGTGCGGCCGCCGCAGCGAGCGCCGGCGGGAGCGGGCTCGGCTGGCTCGGCACTGCACTGCACGGCTCGGCTGCTCGCCTCGCTCCTCGCTCCGGTACCGCTCGGCTCAGCACCCCGCTTCTGCTCCCGCACCCGCTCGCCATGCCCGGCCCTTCCGCGGCGCCGCCGGCACGGAGCGCCTGAGCGGACGGCGTTGGCGTGTGCGCGGGGAACCGCGGCTCCGGTGCCCGCAGCCGCCCGCCCGCCGCCGGGGCAGCCCGGCGGGCGCTGCCCGCATGAGCGCGGCGGGCCGCTGAGGCGCGCGGCCGGCGGCCGTCGGGGCGCGGCGCGGCGGGCGGAGCGGCGGCGCGGCCATGGGGGCTCTCCCGGCGCTGCTAGGGGCCGCCTTGCTGTGGGCCGGCGCCGGGGCCCTCGTCAACCTCAAGTACTCGGTGGAGGAGGAGCAGCGGGCCGGCACGGTGATCGCCAACGTCGCCAAGGACGCCCGGGACGCCGGTTTCGTGCTGGACCCCCGGCAGCCCGCCGCCTTCCGGGTGGTCTCCAACTCGGCCCCCCACTTGGTGGACATCAGCCCCGGGTCCGGGCTGCTGGTGACCAAGCAGAAGATCGACAGGGACCTGCTATGCCGACAGAGCCCCAAGTGTGTCATCTCGCTGGAGGTGATGTCCAGCTCCATGGAGATCTGCGTGATCAAGCTGGAGATCAAGGACCTTAACGACAATGCGCCCAGCTTCCCCACTGACCAAATCGAGCTGGAGATCTCGGAGACGGCCAGCCCTGGCACCCGGGTGCCACTGGAGAGTGCCTATGACCCGGACTCGGGCAGCTTTGGTGTGCAGAGCTATGAGATCACCCCCAATGACCTCTTTGGGCTGGAGACCAAGACGCGGGGTGACGGGTCTCGTTTTGCTGAGCTGGTGGTGGAGAAGAGTCTGGACCGTGAGACCCAGTCCCACTACAGCTACGTGATCACGGCGCTGGATGGCGGTGACCCGCCCAACTTTGGCACAGTGGAGCTCAGCATCCGCGTCATCGACTCCAACGACAACAACCCGCTCTTCGAGGAGCCAGCCTACACCGTCAGCGTGCCTGAAAATGCCCCGCCGGGGACGCCAGTCATCCGCCTCAACGCCTCCGACCCGGACGAGGGCACCAACGGCCAGGTCCTCTACTCTTTCCACAGCTACGTCTCTGAGCGGGCCCGGGAGCTCTTCCAGATCGACCCCCAGAGCGGCCTCATCACGGTGAGTGGTGCCATCGACTACGAGGAGGGTCACGTCTATGAGCTGGACGTGCAGGCCAAGGACTTGGGGCCTAACTCCATCCCTGCCCATTGCAAAGTGACCATCAGCGTCCAGGATGCCAACGACAACCCGCCCCTCATCAACCTGCTGTCTGTCAACAGCGAGCTGGTGGAGGTGAGCGAGAACGCCCCGCCGGGGTACGTCATCGCCCTGGTGCGCGTCTCGGACCGCGACTCCGGGGCCAACGGGCGCGTGCAGTGCAAGCTCCTGGGCAACGTGCCTTTCCGGCTCCAGGAGTACGAGAGCTTCTCCACCATCCTGGTGGACGGGCGGCTGGACCGCGAGCAGAGGGACCAGTACAACCTCACCATCCAGGCCAGGGATAATGGCATCCCATCCCTGCAGGCCACCAAGTCCTTCACCGTTAAGATCACCGATGAGAATGACAACCATCCCCACTTCTCCAAGCCCTATTACCAAGTCATCGTGCAGGAGAACAACACTCCGGGGGCCTACCTGCTCTCGGTGTCGGCCAGAGACCCTGACCTGGGCCTCAATGGCAGTGTGTCTTACCAGATCGTGCCGTCCCAAGTCAGGGACATGCCTGTTTTCACCTATGTCTCCATCAACCCCAACTCTGGAGATATCTATGCTTTGAGATCCTTCAATCATGAGCAGACCAAGGCCTTTGAGTTCAAGGTCTTGGCAAAAGACGGGGGTAATCCCTCTCTGCAGAGCAATGCCACCGTCAGGGTGATTGTCCTGGACGTCAATGACAACACGCCCGTGATCACGGCCCCGCCGCTGGTCAACGGGACGGCGGAGGTGTACATCCCCAGGAACGCGGGGGTTGGCTACTTGGTCACCGTGGTCAAGGCAGATGACTATGATGAGGGTGAAAATGGCAGACTTTCCTACGAAATGGTGGAAGGAGACAGAGGATTTTTTGAGATCGACCAGGTCAATGGAGAGATAAGGACCACCAGAGCCTTTGGGGAGAACGCCAAAACAGCCTATGAGCTCATCGTGGTGGCTCATGACCATGGGAAAACATCTCTCTCGGCTTCTGCCTTGATTTTGATATACCTGTCTCCAGCTCTGGATGCCCAGGAGTCCATAGGATCTGTTAACCTCTCCTTGATTTTCATTATTGCCCTGGGGTCTATTGCAGCCATTCTTTTTGTCACCATGATCTTTGTGGCAGTCAAGTGCAAAAGGGATAACAAGGAAATCAGGACCTACAACTGCAGGTAAAGATACCTTTGTTTACGTGCACCTGCGGGTCTGCTTTGATTTTTGCCACCGCGGTTACTTTTGCATTTGCTGCTGTATACTCGGGGGCGGTGAAGAGGGGTGGATTTGCCTGAGCAAATCTGAACAAAACTGAGCTTCCTACCCGTGCAAGAAAATTTCTTGCAAAGCTTTAAGAAATTGCTCTCTGCGAGGAGAGCGCAGAGTAACGAATCGACTTAATCGTGCGGCTTGACAATCTGTTGCAGCACCGCCGATTTGCCGTGCTCCATCACTCGCGGCGGGCAGAGCGGCGTTCCTGCCTTTTCCAGGGGCACGGCTGGATCCCGGCGGGGCTGCCGAGGGGGGAGAGCCCCCGGGCCCGCAGCATCCCCGCAGCAGCCGCTGCCAGCGGCATCCCCGAGCCTCGGCGGGCGCTCAAAGGAGCTATTGTGTGCCCGCTGCGGCTCCCGGCCACGGCACGGCACGGCGAGCAGCCCCGAGCGGCTCCGGCACCGGCCAGGGCTGCCGGCGACGGCTCCGGGGCATTTTTGTGTCGTTTTGCCCCGGCTGGGCCAGCGCTCCTCGGTCCGAAATGCCGGAGGGGAGGTCAGCCCCGCGCCTGGAGCCGCTGAAAGGCTGATCGGGGAAATCCAGTCCCCTGAATATGTAACAGCCTGGCGATTATTGTCTCTCTTTTACTATTCTCTGTGTTACACAAGTTAGGAGACAAATGCTAACCACACATGAATATCAATCAGATGCCATAAAAGAGCAGCTGCAATGCCTCATAAATGGTTTAATCCTGTTACTAGTGAAATAGCCATGACTTCTCCATTCCTTCGGCACCGAGTCGTTTCAGAGAGGAGGGATGGAAATTAATTTTGCTCTACCTTGGAAACGCACGCTCGCCCCTGGCAATTCAGCGGCGCGGGGGGATGTGCGGTCTTTAAAGTTTTATTTACGCAGAAATAATGCCGGAGAGTCGGGGCATTGTACCCCGTTTTCACAGCGTAAAGTGCGTATATAAGCCTTTTTGCTCGATGGGGGAAAAATCATCTGCAAATAAAGGTCGGTCTGTGCTGTATTATGGGATGTCTAGCTTCGAGTGAAAGCTCACAGACCAGATTTCTTGCCAGCTCGGCCCATTAAAAGGGGATGGGACCTGAATGGATAAAAATCATGTTGTGGTGGTGCCCCTAACAGCTACCCACAAACGTATAAGCCCCGGGTTTACTGTGACGGCTTGGGGATTAATGAAGTGCGGTTTAATTAAATAATTGGTCAATAGAGAAAGGACAGAAAAATGAATGCCTGCAGGAAATAACTGGGCTCTCGCATTGCCAAACTTAAACATTTAGGTAAACAAAACAATTAAATCTTCATCAGGCATTGTTAGACGAGTCAGCAGCATATAGACTGTTGGCACAACAGCAGTCCCTGCCTCCGTGTGATTTATCTGCAGGCTCGGGGTGCTCGGGCTGTGATCAGTGTGTGTCTGAGCAGGAGTCAGTGCAGCGGTGGGGAGGCACCAGGCAGGCTCGGCGATCGTGGGGCACCCTCTCCCCACGCCTTTGGGCTTTGCAGTGCCTTGTGTGAGAGATTCTTCACTCGAGCTGCTGGAGACTCTTCACATGACGTGTTAATTTATGAGGCACATATGAGGGCTGTTCGACTTAGTGGCATTTTCATGCTCAGGCAATTGGCTTTCTGGAACAAGGATATTTGTCCAAGATTTGCCTTTCCAGATAAACTGTATTATTTATTTATCCCGTTATTTCTGTTGCAGCTCTTGGATTTTTTTTTTTAATGCTGTTGTCATAACAAGAAGAGGAGCAAAATCCTGACTTTCAGATGTGCATTTCTGACTGTGCATGGCATTTGATGTGCTTCCCTAGGAAATACCGAGTTGCCCAGTGCTGTGCATGTACAAATTAATGGCAGGGACTGTTGTGGTGCTCACTGTGGGAAGATGAGCCACAGCCACAATGAGCCCAGCAGACCCAACTAATGCAAGGTGCAAATAATTTGTCATTATTTGCTTGGGTGTTGTTTTGCAGTAACTTTTTTCCTCTGGTGTTTTGCAGAAGGCAAACAAGGCAGTTCATCAGTTGATTCTTTTGGCAGGTGGGAAGCGAAGAGGGAAGGAAAGGCAGAGAAAAACAAGCTTGCAGTGAAATAAAAAGGTCAAAAAGGATCATTTTTCTTTGCAAAACACACGGTTGTTGTTCTCTGGTTTTGAGAAGGTGAAAGCATTTCCCAGCAGAAGGGGATGTGTGTGTCAGTGTGAGGCAGGAATGGAATTCAATTGGAGAAAAGATCAGGTGTGATCAGGAGACAGTCAAAACACCAGCAATTTAGATAAAGCATTAATAAACAAACAGCCTTTGGAGTGTGAGAGAATTGAGCTTGCCAGCTAGGACTGCTTCTGGGTCTGCTTTATTTACTGCTATGGAAAACAAACCGGGGAAAAAATCTGCTATTCATTTTGAATTTTCATTATGGGGACCAAATGAAATCACTTTTAAAATCCTTATTATGCATGGAAATGAATGCAGGTACCCTTTTCAGTTCATGGATTTTAACATCTCCATTTTTCTCTTCTGCAGGATGGACTTTACTTCTAGTAACTAAATATCAGCAAATACATAGACTAGGTCAAAACCGAAGCATTCTCCCTTCCCATTTTTTTTTTACATGTTTGACCTGAAAACGTTATGCATGTGAAAATAAGCTAAAGGCCGTGTTGTGCCACCAGCCCCAAACCATGATGTAACGTGCATGACTAAGAACCTGCACGGAGATGGGGCCAGGCCCTCTGGGTTCCTGTGTGGGAGTTTAGCGGGGCAGGGTTTCGGATGCTCTCAGCTTCTCATTTCCCCTCTGTCCCCCAGGATCGCGGAGTACTCCTACGGGCATCAGAAGAAATCCAGCAAGAAGAAGAAGATCAGCAAGAACGACATCCGCCTGGTGCCGCGGGACGTGGAGGAGACGGACAAAATGAACGTGGTCAGCTGCTCCTCCCTCACCTCCTCCCTCAACTACTTCGACTACCACCAGCAGACCCTGCCGCTGGGCTGCCGCCGCTCCGAGAGCACCTTCCTCAACGTGGAGAGCCAGAACAGCAGGAACGCGGGCTCCAACCACATCTACCACCACACCTTCACGGGCCAGAGCCCCCAGCAGCCCGACCTCATCATCAACGGCATGCCACTGCCCGAGGTGAGTGCGGCCAGGGCTGTGCCCGGGTCAGCAGGGGCTTGTGTGGAGCTGTGCCTGGGGTCAGCAGGGGCTTGTGCTGAGCTGTGCCTGGGGTCAGCAGGGGCTTGTGCTGAGCTGTGCCCAGGGTGGGCTTGTGCTGAGCTGTGCCTGGGGTCAGCAGGGGCTTGTGCTGAGCTGTGCCCAGGGGGGTTTGTGCTGAGCTGTGCCCAGGGTGGGCTTGTGCTGAGCTGTGCCCAGGGTGGGCTTGTGCTGAGCTGTGCCCAGGGGGAATTTGTGCTGAGCTGTGCCCAGTATGGGTTTGTGCTGAGCTGTGCCTGGGGTCAGCAGGGGTTTGTGCTGAGCTGTGCCCGGGGGAGTTTGTGCTGAGCTGTACCCAGGGGTCTGACAGTGCCAGCGCTGCCAAAATGACTCTCTTGGGACCAGCGCTGCCAAAACGGGCACTGCTGGCTTTTGTGTGCTGGACAGGGCAGGCTTTGGTGGTTTCTGTGTTCTGCACAGCGCACAGTCTGGTGGTTTCTGTGTGCTGGGCAGAGCAGGCTTTGGTGGCTTCCATGTGCTGGACAGAGCAGGCTTCAGTGGTTTCCGTGTGCTGGGCAGAGCACAGTTCAGTGGTTTCTGTGTGTTGCACAGAGCACAGTCTGGTGGTTTCCGTGTGCTGGGCAGAGCAGGCTTTGGTGATTTCTGTGTGCTGGGCAGAGCAGGCTCTGGTGATTTCTGTGTGCTGGGCAGAGCAGGCTCTGGTGATTTCTGTGTGTTGCACAGAGCACACTCCGGTGGTTTCTGTGTGCTGGACACCCCAGGGGGAGGCAGTGATGGAGGATGGGCAGGGGGGAGCAGCCAGCACTCACCTGTGGGTTCTCAGCAGCCCTGACGTGTGGCCATGGGTGGATGTTTTGTGCCCAGACACTGCAGAGACCCTCAGAGGTGACCCTCAGGGCCAGCCCAGGCTGTCTCCATGTGCCCCAGAGGCTGGAGGTGGCTGCTTGGCAGGAGGATTCTGAGTGTGGCAATGGCAGTGCTCAGGAGAGGAGACACTCTCCTTCACAGGAGTTCTTTTAAAAGGCTGTTGGAAGCAGTGTTGGTGGCTGTTCTCTGGAGGCAGCTGGCCCTGCTGGGGGTGCAGACAGTGTGGGATGTCCCATTGTGACCACCTGGCCTAATGCTGTCCCTGCACTCTGCAGGCCCCTGGCTGGCATGGGAGGGATGTGTGGTACCTGTCAAAGGCAGGGAAAGGGACTGCCCTGATCCACACCATCCTCATCAGTTTCTTCTAATTCTTTGGCTTTCCTGTACATCACAGGCATCATTTAATGTTGCTTGTTTGTCTCTCTTTGAATTATTGTTTGGTTTTAAGCAAAACAATCAAAGGTTTGTCATGTTTCCTGCTTTGAACAGAATAACAAAGCTGAAAAAGCAGCTGAAATATTTATGGCTCACTCTGTTTTGTGTTCAGTGTGCTGGTGTAAATGCAAAATGCTGTTGCTGAAGGCAGTGGAGCCGCTTCAGATTCATCCTGGAGCTGCAGAGAGCCGAGCCCAGTGCTCTGCAGGGCTGCTGGAGAGGGCTGGTGCTGGGGGCCTGGTCCTGCTGTGGTGGTATTGGCAGAATGCTCACTGAGCCCTGGTGTTTGACCTCCCCTGAGGCAGAACCAGCTCTGAGAGGTTGTGTACCAGTGTTGGCCCACACGAGTGACCACTGCTGTTGTGGGCAGTGGTCCCTGAGGAATTCCTGTTTTCCTGGAGCAGTGTCTTCTGGAGAGGACTCTGGAGTGCATCTCTGGCCGGTGCCTTGCTCTGGGCACTGGAGCAGTGGAGCATCCTGTCAGCCTGTGGTTCACAAAGCCCATCACAGGCTGGCATTCTCCAGGAGTGCAGGCTGGCAGTGGGCGGTCTCAAGTGCCAGGGAGGATGGAGAGACCATCAGGAGCATCAGAACTCAGGTGATAAACTTAGCAGGCAGCTGCATGCAGAAGGCTCTGCTGCCTGTGCTTCTCTGTGATGCAACAGCTGGGCTGGGCTCTCATGGAGTGTGCCCTCCAGAGATGTCCCTGCCTTGGTCACCCTCTTGTGAGGGACACGGGATTCTTGTTTCTCCCTGTGGCTGCAGCTCGCCCCATCTTCCCATCACTCATGCAGGTGAGATGCACTGTGCAGGGCTGGTAGCTTGCCTGGAGAGAGAAGTCTGTCTCTTGTAATGAGTGGCTGGAGTGTCAGTGGAGCAGCAGCCCCGGGAGCTGGCCGAGGGCAGCAGCAGCTCACCAGTCCTGCCAAGGACTGGTGTGAGAGAAACACGTCCTGGCAGGGTCTGCTCCCCCTCTGGAGGTGCTTCTGGACAAAAGGGCAGGATCAGGGTATGGGGTGGAGAAATCCCAATGGGAAGCTGTTTGGAAGTTTAGTTCAGGGTGGGACTGTTGATGTTTTTTGGCAGAACCCCCGTGTTATGCTTCCAGCTGTTGCAGGCGCAGCTATCTTGCTGGTGGTTGGGTTCTGTTGGCTTCTAAAACTCCCAGTGAGAGCGAAGTGGTTCTTTGGTGCTGGAGTGCCAGCCCTGTCCTGGCCCTCGGGGTGGCACAGACACTCTGCAGCAGCTGTTCCCATGGAGCAGGAGCAGGGAGCCCTGAGCCCCGGCAGGAGCAGGGAGCCCTGAGCCGGAGCAGCGCTGTGCTGTGCTGTGCTGTGCTGTGCTGCTGAGGCTGTGCAGGGTGCTGTTGGCACAGCTCCGGGGGCTGAGGGTGTAATAAACACAGTCCCTGCCCCGAGTTTACAGAGCCAGAGCCTTCCCTGCAGTGCTTGCAGGGCTGCTTTGTCTGGGCTGGTTTCAATGGCTCCCAGCAATGAAGCTGCCGTTGTTTCCCCGGGGAGGCTCTGAGAGGTGCCAGCATCAGGGAGAGATCATTGCTGCTCCACCCAGGAGTGACTTTTCCTGATGGGAAGGCAGAGCACAGGTTGAGAACAGATGAAATACGAGGTAAATGTGTCTGTGGCAGTGTCACTTGGCATATGGTGGCTGTGGCTGAGGGTAAGCTATTGCCTCTGCAGGCACGTGCTGCCCCAGCAGCGGTGGGTTTGTGATGTGGCTGGTCTTTAACGTGAGCCTCATTTATTTTAACAGTCAGGAGCCTTGAAATAAAAGTCCCCAAGGATGGCTTGTTTGTGGAGCTTCAGGAAATGTTTCTTCTAGTGTGGTGGCAGGTCTCGGGGCTGGGAATAATTGGGTTTGTTGGTGCTTCTCATCTTTCCCTGGTGATCTGGAAAGGATTAAAGAGTGGTGTCTGAGGGGCTGCAACCCCGCTCTGAGGATGCAACAGAAGTTTGAGCCCACCCTTATAAAGCTTTTCCCTTTGGCTGGGGCTGGGCTTGGCTGTCAGCTGTGCTTGTGCCAAGAGAGCAAGGAGGGGATATCCTGGGGTGCTCTGGCCCTGCTGGGAATCAGTGGGTGCCAGGGAGCCACTCAGGGCACTGCCCACAGCCCCTCAGTGCCCTGTGGCTCTAGGCAGTGATGGCAGGAAGCGTTTGTGAGCGGCTCTGGTGATCCTGGCTGACAGCAGGAGGCTTGGCCCCTGTTAGTTCAGACTTGTCTTGCAGCAGGGAGCGTGGGACATGTTGGAGCTGCAAGGGCATTGCTGCTCTGGGGCTTTGCTGCTGCTGAGAGCTCTTTTTCATCTTCCTTGAGCTGGAGGAGAAGTCAGCTTTGAAACCAAAAGGGCTTGTTGTCAGGTTTTGCATGCATATTGCTGGGAGTTGTACCAGGAGATTAAAAATCAAAATTAATAGGAGCCATTAGGCAGCTTCCTTGATAAAAATGTGTGTTGCATTGGGCTGGTGTGGAAATCGGTCTGAATGCTGAGCCTTTTAGGATCCAGGGCACATGACCTGCATGTAGAGCAGCCACCCTTGGGTAGCACTTACATGCCTGCACCTTGACTTGGTGGTTTAAAAGTAAACAGTGTGCGTGTGTGATGGCTGTATCTGTGCTTCAGAGGAGTTTTACATCCCAGATTTGCACTGCTTTGGGAGGTGGTGTTCATTTGCTGCTCCAGGATGGGAAATACCCTGGGTACAGCAGCTCACTGTCCCCAGGGCTGCCCTGGGGGCACCGTGGTGGCAGGGCCCGGCTGCCAGAGGCCAGGAGGTGTGACATGGAGAGGGAGAGCCCTCTTTGAGAGGCTGTGTGTGCCAGGGTGGAACTGGCAGGGAGGTTCTTGGCTGGCGCTGTGGGATGGCGCTGTGGGATGGCTCTGTGGGATGGCTCTCTGGGGTGGCTCCGTGGGGTGGCTCTGTAGGATGTCTCTATCTCTGGGATGCCTCTCTGGGATGCCTCTCTGGGATGGCTCTCCAGAATGGCTCTCTGGATGCTCTCTGGGATGGCTTTTTGGGATGGCTCTCTGGGATGGCTCTCTGGGATGGCTCTCTGGGATGGCTCTCTGGGATGTCTCTCTGGGATGGCTCTCCAGAATGGCTCTCTGGGATGGCTTTTTGGGATGGCTTTTTGGGATGGCTCTCTGGGATGCCTCTCTGGGATGGCTCTCCAGAATGGCTCTCTGGATGTTCTCTGGGATGGCTCTCTGGGATGGCTCTCTGGGATGGCTCTCTGGGATGGCTCTCTGGGATGGCTCTCCAGAATGGCTCTCTAGAATGGCTCTCTGGGATGGCTTTTTGGGATGGCTCGGTGCGATGGCTTGGTGGTGGCAGCGTTGGGAGGGAAGTGGCAGCCCTGACAGTGCTCTGTGAACAGAGCATGGATCAGGTGTGCTCCTGCTCTGGTTCTGCTCTGGTAGGGCCCACTGGAGGAGAAGGTCAAGGTGGAGCAGCCTCTGACCCAGCAGGACCCACACACCCAGCAGTGCCCAGCCCCGGGGGCTGTGGCCATCCGGAGCTGATGGCCACCATCAGTAAGATGGGGAATTACTGGTTTTAGTGGTAATCCCGGTCTAATCCCCCAACCTTGATACACTCCCCCATAATCCTCACTCACACTGATTTAGCTGGGGCTCCTCATGGCTGCAGGGATTATTTGAGGGAGCAACAGTTGCAGGATAAGGCCCCGTTGGTTTCTGATCTGCTTTGTACTACCTGGAAAGCGTTCTGCTCACTGTGGGAAATGGTTTTCTGAGCACAATAGAGCAATTTTCGTTTCAGGCAGCACCGGCAGCTTTTGCTCTGGCTATCTGGCGGTGTTAACTAAAGCACATTTCTACAACACACAAAGATTTTTGTTTTGTAAGAAATGAAATCAGCGTGGCTGTTTCTCTTTCTCTGTCATTTCTCTACTTGTCAATTCTTTCTTCCCCTCCAGCTTATCCTCCTCTTCTCCGCTAGCCTTAAAAAGCCCCCAAAGTGTCTGTTATAATCACATTTTGTGTGTTACAACCAGAATGAATGTACTCACTTTAATATGCTGGGTTTGAGGAAATCAGTTTCTGTCTGGTATAACAGACAATTTGTTATAAACCATGCCATTTAGAAGTGAAGGGCCTCGCTTTAGTGCGGCGCTGGGGAAACGTCATGATATATAATTGGAAGGGATTTGGCTTGCTTCTGAGTAATGCTGTGTATAGAGCAGGGAAAAAGGGGAAAAAAGGAGATGATTTCCAACCCGGAGAAAGTTTGCAGTGTTGAGGCAGGCGGGGCTGATGAGATGAGGCTTATTTTCAGGAGCCATAATAATTAAAGCATTATCAGGGATGATGTTCCACTCGTGGGAAGGCTGACTTCGCAGGCAGCGCTGCCAGTCTTGTTTTCTCCTTGGGAGGTCACTGTAACTCAGCACTTTTTTGTGCCTGCCACTGATGCACGGTGCTGGGGAAGGCAGGTCAGGCTCTGCTCTGCTCTGCTCTGCCCCCAGAGCCCGAGCAGCCCTGCCTGGAGCCAGCCCAGCCTCAAACAGGAGTGATGCTCTCAGCTTTAGACATGCACGGCTTGTCCCCTCCCTGGGGATGGCTTCTGTCCCTGCCTGGGCACCCAGCCCCACTCTGCATTGCCAGGGATCATGAGACCCCAAGCTCCCTGTGTACTGCCCCTGCTGGCCCCAAACCCCAGCAGATCTCTCATTTAACTGTTCCCAGAGTGGTTTGTGTATCGCTGTAGGTTCCCTGACCTCTCTGAGTGTCAGGGGCTGACATTATGGAAATCAGCAGCTCTTTATTCCATTCTGAGGTCAGCCTAACCAAATTATACATCTCTTAATGCAGTCGCTCCAAGCTGTTGTATGGAGAAATTCCCTTCAATACCTTGCAACAGAGATAAATACAGCAGCTCCCATTTGTGTTTAACCACGCCACGCTCCCTGGGTTTTGGGCAGCCCCTTAGTTCAATGCTCTTTGGCTTTTCCTAAGATCATCACATCATTTAGGTTGGAAAAGGCAGTTGAGATTGAGTTCAGCTAAGAGCTGAACATTGCCATGTTCCCCAGTAAACAGCACATGTTTTGTATTGGTGATGTGGGGCTGCCACCCCATCCTGGCAGCTCCTGGGGCTTTCCAAGGGTTTTCTGACCTGTGGTAGGGTCCTGGTCAGGAGGGACCAAAGGGGTTTTCTCCAAGGGGCCATGGAGGATTAGGGCTGGTGTGCCAGTAGCTGCTTGTAATTAACAGCAAGACCTGAGAGCTCCCATGGATATGATCACATTGTTATGTATTACATACTGTATGTTGTATCTTGTATTTGTGATATCCTACTTAGAATCACAGAATCCTTTAGCTCGAGGATTTAGGATCATGAGGTTGAGACAGTCATCTAACACTGCAGTGTTCACACTTGTATCCCTATGCCTACAGAAAGTGTGTATGGAATTATTACATATTGCACCTAATTATGTGGGTATATAATATGTCATATAATCAGATACATCTCATTTGTTTTTATGCTACTGCTTTTATGGTTCACTTTTACTGGAAGTGGAGAGGCTTCTCTTGTTTTCATAGAATCATAGAATGGTTTGGGTTGGTAGGTTCCTTAAATATTTCCTCTTGGAAAATTTGAATTTCTGATGCACATTTCTAATGCATAACTCGTGAAGTCTATAAAAAAGCTTCTGCAACTATATTTACATGGCAGATAAGAATTTTCTCTTAAATTGGGAAAGATTTCTAGTAAGGTTTTTTTAAAAATTTCATCAAAAGGATAGTCTTGCAAGGTACTTTATGGGCTTTCTTGCAGCAGTATCCCAGTGTATTTGTGTTGTATCAAGTGATTTGAACTCTGTGGTTTCTCCCTCTGGTTTCCTTTACTTCCAGCACGTGCTCATGCAGAGGCATCACTGAGGCCAAGTGCAGTAGCCTTTGAATAACCTTGTGTGCATCTGCTTGGCCGGGTGGAAGAGCTGGATTTTCCAGCTGCCATTTCCTGAAGTCCCTCCTGAGGGCTTTGAGCCAGAGCAGCTCCTCAGCCAGGTGCCCTTCCAGGCCCTTGGGCTGCTGCCCTCACCGGCTGTGCCCTGCTGAGGTCTCTCCTGAGTTCCCATCAGCCAGCAAGGGCAGAGCCACTGTGCCCTGCCTGCTTCCATCCCCAGGCTTTGCCTGCAGGCTGCCCTCCCTCTCTCCTGGCAGCCCCCTCTCCTCCCTCTCTCCTGGCAGCCCCCTCTCCTCCATCTCTCCTGGCAGCCCCTTCTCCTCCCTCTCTCCTCCATCTCTCCTGGCAGCCCCCTCTCCTCCCTCTCTCTTGGCAACCCTCTCTCCTCCATCTCTCCTCCCTCTCTCTTGGCAGCCCCCTCTCCTCCATCTCTCCTCCATCTCTCCTCTCTCCTCCATCTTTCCTGGCAGCCCTCTCTCCTCCCTCTCTCCTCTCTCCTCCCTCTCTCCTCTCTCCTCCATCTCTCCTCTCTCCCCCATCTCTCCTCCATCTCTCCTCTCTCCTCTCTCCCCCATCTCTCCTCCATCTCTCCTCTCTCCTCTCTCCTCCATCTCTCCTCTCTCTCCCCTCTCTCCTCCCTGCCCTCTCTCCTGACCTCTTGCCCTCTCTGGCAGCAGCTCCTGCTCTTGTGTGAGGGCTCAGATGGGTGAGACCCCCAGCCCTGCCCACTCCCCCTCTCCTGCCAGGCTGCTTGTGGGGCTGGCGTGGCCTTGCTTCAATAAATTGTTAGATATTGTTCCCAGTAGAGGCTATAGTTGAGTTCCAATCATTTTCTGTTAATTAAAATACAGGATGGTCTTATTTGTAGCATAAATAGTTGTAATCTGTGTACTTATAAGTGTAATTATAATTCAAATTAGAGCGTGCTCTGCATAGGAGATGGGTGGGGTGCTGTGCAGGCAGTGCTGCCCTGGCAGGGCTGTGCTGGGGCTCATCCCCTGGGGCACCCACAGTCCCCAGGGTCCCCAGGACAGCATCACCCCGGGCTCAGCACAGGGCACTGGGGCTGCTGGCTGCTCCCAGTGTCGCTGTTCCTGCTGGGGCTGGGCTTGTCTCTGGCACCTGTTGGAGGGTTTGCTGGAGAAGAGGCACAACATCTCTGCTTCAGTGTCTCCCTCTAGCTCCTTGTCTAAATTTGGAGTGAAGTAATGGCTTATGTCAGCTGGACAAGTGATTTATGCTGAGCCTTGAAGTGTCTCCTGTTTAACATGGAATTACAGAGAATTCTCCCAGGCCTGCTGAAGGCTGGGGACAGCTGATGCTGCAGCAGGCAGGTGTGTGACAGGTACTGCACTTCTACAGCCTCTGATGGCAGCTGAGCAGCCACAGGTGATGCCAGCACTGCCGCACCTGACACCCAGGACAGGCAGGCAGGTGATGAACCCTGTCAGTCAGAGTGTGCTGCAGAGTCACCTGCAGGTGAGCTCCTCATCTCAGCACCCTGTTGAGATCTGGGTGTGAATGCCTCGTGTTTCTCACGGGGAGCTGGAGCTTGTTGGATTATACCATCGTTTGTACTGGCAGGTGTATGCCACAGGGCAGGTTGTAAATTCCCGTGTTGGTGGATTGCATTAACCCATCCTAAGTCAGGTATGTAAAATTCCATTAAGAGAAACCCCTCTGGCATTTTCTCACCCGTGCTCCAGCTCTGCAGGCTATGCTAATGCAGTGTGTTTGCTCATCTATTAGAAGGATGATGGCTCTAAAATAATAACATTTATCTTTGGCAGCAGACTTACAATAGTGCACACCGAGTACAATTTTGTGAAAGGCTCTGCAGATGTTGCCTCATTCAATCTGGGTCAAAAAGAGCGCTTAGAATCATAAAGGTTAGAAAGAGATCAAATAATTCGGTGGTTTTATTGCTGAATAATGTACTTGGAAAATATCATTCACCATTATTAGACTAAGTGAGTACAGAAAACACAGGACTCAATAGTCATTTCTCAGTATTGGCTGATTTTACTGTTTTTATAATGTAGCTAAATTCCCTGCTATTGATTCCAGCATCGATTATCGATCTGGAAATGTAAATGTAAGTGATGGTGGGAGCACACAGGAGTTGGGCACTTGGGGAATCAGGCAGCTCCTCCCTGCAGTGCCTGCTGGTGGGCAGCACATGCTGCGGCAGACTGAGGCTGCTTTTGGGGAGCTGGCAGGGTTTTGAGAGCTGTTTTCACAAGTGAAGATGAAAAAACAGGAAAACACCCATTCTGTGTGTTCTTTTCCGTGCCTGAGAGCTTATGTAAACTTGCTGAGACAAACCCAGATGGGCTGGGACGCCGGCACCAGGATGGGGCTGGAGCCTCTGTCACCTGCTCCCTCCTGGACCTTTCATATTCAGATTCACATCTGGATGCTCTGGCAGGGGCCCAGCTCAGACGTTCAGTAAGCAAAGCCTCAGGGCTGTGCCTGAGATACAGACCTGAACCTGTCTGCCCTGAAACACTTCCCAGGCGTTTGGGAGCAGTTCCTGTGCCTCCTGCTTCAGCCCCCAGGGTGCTGTGCCTAGGGGCAGTGCCAGCTTGGGCTGAGAGTCTCCCTGAACAACAGCTAATAATGGGGATTGGGTCAGTGAGAGCAAAGCCACGTCCCATCTGGGCTCTGTGTCCTGTGTCCTGAGCTGCACCAGAGCTGGCAGCATCACTGAGGGAGCCACAGGCTCCTGCTGGGCTGGGGCTCGCTCAGCCACGCCATGGGCTCCTTTGAGGAAAAAGAAGAGATAAATTTTGGAATATGTTCATCTCCTGTTCCCTGCACTTAGTTGTTGTCAGCATTAATATGCCATTAACACATGCTCATTAGGAGGAGAATGATTGTACCCTGCAGAGTAAGGGGGAAACCTTCATTAGGCACTAACATATTGAACTGAGCTGCAAACTTCACTTGGGAGAGCTGGGGAGTGCACTGCTCGCCTTCAGGTTTCCCTAATTCCTCCTTTTGCTCTGATAAAAAAAGCACCTCATGTTCTGGTGTGTATTTTTGGTTATAAGTGGGGAGGATGTGCAGGCGAGCCTGGGCTCAGCCTGGGCTCAGGGTCCAGCACTGAAATCCTTTTGGCACCTCAAATCCATCTTTCCCCAGATAAAACTTCCCCATCAGCGCTTATTTTGAGAGAACACAAGCCCAAGTCACCCTTCCAAGGGCTCTGTTGTCTCTTCAGCCTTAATGAGATGAATTCTTGACGGGGCTGGGAGATGCTGGGGGAGCAGATTTGTAGAGAAGGGAGGTGTCATTTCTGCGTGCTCGCTTTTCACACTGTGAGGACGTTTTAAGTGTCCGTGTGGCCTTGCTGCCCGCAGTCTGCAGCCATTCCCTGCCACGTGTGACAGGGCACTTGCTGGCCCTGCTGATGACTGCAGCGGGGCTCCCTTGCTTGCTCACAGCTCCAGGCTGTGCCTGGTGCTCTCTTGAAGTCAATCAATAGGAGTAATTGCAGGTTCAGGTGGGGGGGAGGGAGGAGGGGCCCTGGCAGACAAATATTTGGTGATCAAGACCCTGTTTAGGTGCAGATGCCTCTGTGATAGGTAAGAAGGGATGGACAATAAGGACCATATGTGGTATTTAATCAGAATTTATTCCAAATGTAGTGATTTTCGTAGATTTCCACAGAGCTGGCAGCTGTCCTCTGTATTAGGAGTGAATGTCCTGGCTCAGTCCCTGCCCCACTGCCCTCTGCCCTGGGGCTTTGCAGGATTTTTCAGCGTGGGTGCAGTGTGGTCCCATCCTCTCTTGCCTCTGTGTAGGCATAGCCAGAGGGAATCCCACAGATCAGTTTTCACCAATAAACCTCAGCAAAGCTGAAATGACATTGGACTGGCCTGGGCTTGCTGTTGTGAAGGTAAATGAGAGCCTAGCCCAGACTGGAGCACGGGCAGGTCCTGGAGGAGGCAGCTCCTTCTGCAGCCAGCAGCAGCCCCAGCAGGAGCAGTGCTGGCTGAGCAGTGCTGTGGGACAGTCCTGATTGCAGGGGGGTGTGCTGCAGCTGCAGCTCCTTGTGGGGACACCCATACTGGGGGCTGGGGCTCAGCAGGAGCAGTGCTGCTGTCTGTGGGACAGTCCTGATTGCAGGGGGGTGTGCTGCAGCTGCAGCCCCTTGTGGGGACACCCACACTGGGGGCTGGGGCTCAGCAGGAGCAGTGCTGGCTGAGCAGTGCTGCTGTCTGAGGGACAGTCCTGATTGCAGGGGGTGCTGCAGCTGCAGCTCCTTGTGGGGACACCCACACTGGGTGCTGGGGCTCAGCAGGAGCAGTGCTGGCTGAGCAGTGCTGCTGTCTGAAGGACAGTCCTGATTGCAGGGGGGTGTGCTGCAGCTGCAGCTCCTTGTGGGGACACCCATACTGGGGGCTGGGGCTCAGCAGGAGCAGTGCTGCTGTCTGAGGGACAGTCCTGATTGCAGGGTGTGCTGCAGCTGCAGCCCCTTGTGGGGACACCCACACTGGGTGCTGGGGCTCAGCAGGAGCAGTGCTGGCTGAGCAGTGCTGCTGTCTGAGGGACAGTCCTGATTGCAGGGTGTGCTGCAGCTGCAGCTCCTTGTGGGGACACCCAGACTCAGGTTGGAGGGCTTCATCCTACAAAGGTGAAGACAGAGGGCTGGGACTGTCACCCCAAGGTCTCTTTGCCTTTGGTGCTCTAATCCCCCTTTTGTCATTGATCCTAAACCTAATGGCAGCCTGGCAAAACCAGACAGGTGATCCATGATCATCTGTCCTTGTCAGGGAGGGAAATGAGCTGGTGAGGTGGGATACCACCGTGGGACAGGCTGGGCTTGGGAGCTTTTTGGTGCCTCTGTTCAAGACCATCTCCAGTGGTGGCAGCTGGCCCCTGCAGCGGTGCAGGTGGGTGGCTGTCCTGGCTCAACCCAGCTCTTGGGTATTTTCTGTCTCCCTCTCATCCTGCCACGCTGCCTGCAGGCAGAGCAGCCACAGGCTGGATCTGGTCCCAGCTCTCCATGTTGGAGATGTGGCTGTGTCCATTTGCTGGCTGCTGGCGTGACTCATGTAATCACCATGCGAAATGCATCATTCATAAACTGTTTAGTGTGACCTTTTGTACAGTAGCACTAATTATTATTATCACAGAAGCCCAGTAAACTAGACTAGTAATTATCAGGGATTTATTTGAATGGACAGCTAAGCTATTCTTGGCAAGTTAGTCAAAGCAGTTGTCATGACAGCCACACAAATGTGTCTTATGAATTGGGTTAATTAGGGTAATTAATAACTGTTGTTTTGCCCTTTTTTAACAAGGTATTGCTGAGACACTATCAAAAAATAGCAATTGTACCTAACAGAAATAGTCTTATTTTAGCAGCAACCCTCACATCACCAAACAGAAATAGTAAATACCTGTTGGGTTGTTGTTTCACAGAGAAATGTGCCATCCAACCTTGTCTTTGAGAAAAAGCAGGGGGTTAGAGGCTCTGCTGTAATTTTTCTGTTGTGCTTCCCCTCCTGGGCCATATTACCAAGAAGTTGATCATCATCCTTGCTGATACTGTCCTTATTTATTGCAATGCTGTGCTGCACTGAGCCGTGGGCACAGAGAGGTCTCTGCCATGCCCGGCTCCGTGCGGGTGGTCAGGGCAGTCCCAAGGTGCTCCTGTCGGTGGGAGCAGGCTCCACAAGGACTCGGAGCCAGTTTTGAAGTTGTGGCCATAAATTAGAGCTGTTTTGCTGATGCATCGTCACCGTCGTCATCAGGACAGCAGGTGCCAAAGCGCCGCGGCCTCGCTCAGCACAGCATCTGCTTCCCCTGAAAGGAGCTTCTGCTGAATAAATGCATTTGCTTCTCTGGGAATCTCAGAGGATCCTGAGCTGAAAGAGACCCACAAGGATCCTGGAACCCAGCTCCTGGCTCCCTCCAAAAACAAAACCATGGTTGTCGTGCTTGTTGTTGATACTGAGTAATGGTAGTTAAAGCTCTTAATAACCAAATAGCATCAAAACATCTCAAAAGGAACAAAAACCAAAGTGCCCATCTCAGGGAGCACCCTGGGTGCCCTTGGTGGCCTCATAGTGGATTGCAGCCTGTGGTGGGTGATGATCCTGTCCCACAGCACTGGGCTGGTGCTTTCCAGCACAGAGCACTGTCTCCCCAAGGACTGCAAGATGTGGTGCTGATGATTAAAAATGACCCAAGATTATGGATGCAACTGAGGAATATTACGTAAGTTTTGTAGAAAAATGACCTGAATAGATGAGTGAAGGCTGCGCTCTATCTATTTATATCACCCCTGGGCTTTCCAAGCCCTCTCTTAACTAAAGCTCATTTGATAACGCATGTGTTTTAAAAAGAAAATAATAATAATAAAAAAAGAAGGAATAAAAAAAGAAAGAAGGAAAGGAGGAAAAAAACCCTAAAGAAAAACACCTCTATGGAGAAGGTAGGGTTTTAATGAAGAAATATTTTATACTATTCTCCTACAACCTTAGGGCTAATAGCCTGGAACTGGTACTTTGGCTCCTTAAAAAGCCCAACAAGACAAGCCAATTACGGCCTCTGAAACATTTTTATTTTTAGTTCCTTGTAATAGCAATTTATCCTCGGCTATGGTACATTAACTGGAAGGAACAAGAAGTAGTAAGGTTTTGGCATCTTTGTAATAACCAAGGGGCTGTGTTTACCAGGCTGTTAATAATGTGGGGTGGCTGTGGGCAGGGGAGAGGGCAGGGTGGGGATGGAAAAGGGCACCCAGCTAGTGCCAGGCTGAGATCCCCTCATCTGGAGAGGGCTGTGCTGTCATTCATTTCCCTGCAGTTTGTTCTGGGAGAGCACAGGCTCCTGCTAGCTTGAATTCTTCAGTTTCTGCTGGCCCAGAGCTGGAAGCTTGGCTCAGAGGGGAGGAAGGGCTGTGCAGAGGGTGCTGCTGTGTCCCCAGGGATGCTGGAGCTGCTGGCACCTCTGGGAAGGGCTGAGCTGAGCAAAGGCAGCTTCACATCCACTCCCCGTGCAGGTGAGACAGAGATGGCAGTGGGAGGAAGGCCAGTCCTGCTCAGATTTGCTGCCAGTCTCATGGCTGCAGGGTAATTCTGTGGGCTGGAGAGCTGCACAAGTAGGGAAAAAACATTAAAATAGGGGAAAACTGGTTTTGATAAAGAGTTTTGTTGTGAGCGAAATCCCCTGGAGGCTTCGAGTGGGAGCTGCCTGAGGCTATCCTGATTGCAAGCCTTCCCATGCAATTCCAGATAAACACTGTGAATGATAAAACCATGAGCGCCAGGACAGCGTTTGTCTGCGTTTGATTATCTGCCAGGGTGGGGGCATGTGAGCTGAAGCCAGGCAGGAGCTGCTGCTGCAGAGGTTCCAGGGCTGGGTCTGAGTGCCTGTGACCGTGTGCCAGGGCAAGCCTGGGACCAGGTCTGGCCTCTGGTGAGGCCGTGGCAGGAAGATGCCTGGGGCTGTGTGGCTTGGGAAGCTCTGTTTGCTTGCCCAAAACCCAGAGAAATGGGGTTTGCACTGGGAAATGGGGCAGGCCAAGGTCCCTGTGGCCCCTGAGTGCCCCAGGGCTGGTGCAGGCTCGGGGGGCATCCCCTGGTCCCCTGGCTCTGATGTACTGAACTGGCAGCAGCATTTCACACCTTCCCTATTTTTAACTCAGCTGCAATGATTTTTGGTTTTTGGTTTTTCTTTTCCCTTTCTTTTTCCTCCTCCTTTTTGCAGTGACAAATCTGTGATTTCTCCTGTTCCCTACAAAATGCATTGGCCTGACCTGCCACTCCAGAAGGTGAATGACAGGGAGTTTTATTTAGCCCTAGAGATGGGAACATTTAAAAAAAGGTTCTTCTGTTATATTTGTTTTCATTCCTAATGGCAGGAGGCAGGGAAAGGACAGTTCTGAAAGGTTTTTTTAACAAATCTCTAAGTCATGCCCCATCACCCTGGGCCTGCTGATTAGATCCAGATTGTTTCTCTCAGTGCCTAGGGAGGGGTGTAGTCTGTGCTGGGAGCTGCATGTGTGGATCCATTGCACATCTGAAAGTCCCAGGTACAGGGAATGGGAAAACCCCCTTCTATCAGGTTTATTGGCTGTTCTGTCCCTGCAGGGAGCTTTCCTTGGCACACTGAGGCAGGAGCCCTGTGCAGAAGGCTGTGCCCCATCAGTGGGCACATGGGAGGGAGGCATTGCCCCTGCTGCCCCCAAATCCCTCCTGTCCCAGCCAGGGTGGCTGCCAGAGCATCACCAGCCCCTGGCTGCTCGTGGCCCCTGTGAGGAGGTGTCTGTGTGCTCCTCTCTCGATAGCCTGCCCCACTGTTGGGTCAGTATTTTGCTTTTCAGTAGATTTTGAGGAGTGATGCCAAGCGGGTATCTGCTGTGATGGTTCCAGTGGAGGAGCCCTGTGCCGTGCCCCCCAAAAAGCTTTGGGGTTATAGATACCATGTCAATGTAAGGCAGGTGTTTCAGGATTTTTGCTCTTCATAGCCATACTGTAGATTTCTGATCTGCTGACAAATCCAGCCTGGTGACACAGTTTGTGGCTTTGTGGAGTGTAATTTTGGCTTTGTTGTGTGTTGCTGCTCCTGGATTCAATCTGAGTTTTTAATCCTATACCTCTTTTTCAAAATCACATCTCAGCAGCAGCTTTTCTCTTGCCTCCCATCCATTTTCAAACAAAAAAGGACAAAGCCTGTGTTTATTTGGGGAGGGGACAGGAGTTCAGCGTGGATTAGTGGGATGCTTGCGCTGTAATAGAGTCTGGCTTGATACTGCTGCTTAGTCTGATGAGAGGAGTGATGCTAAAGGATGAACTCTCCCAGTGATTTCTCTGCAGTGCTTTTTATTTCATCAAGAGAAAATGGAGGCTGGACTCAGTTCCTCCAGTGTTTAATAATGTCCATCATAACGGAATGCCCTTTATTTAAGCTGCAGTAGTAATTAGAGGCTTGGTGGTGTTAAGTAGCCATAGAGTCTGGCTCTGAGGAATGTTCATTGTACCTCATTAAATTTGGAATTACTACTTAAAAGGCCAGAAATAAATATTCTGTTTATATTTCGGGGATAGTAAATCTAAATGGATGCTGTGTTTGCACATCCTTGTCTCTGCTTGTTCCTGCTGAAGTGAGCAAGGCACTGCTCCAGTAGGCTTAGGCAGCAATCAGTCTGCAAAACAGCCTAACCCCAAACCCAGCCCTGGTTTCATTGATCAAGTGCAGGAAAATGATCTGCTGTATTACATCTAATTATAAAACATCAATATCAGCTGCTAGATGCACTTACTGGTTCAGAGGCACTACGCTGTAGTTCACAGTTGGCAGGCTCCTGTAGGAGAAGCTCTGGCAGCGAGCTGGGCATGGGGAGAGGGCTGCAGAGGGAGATGCCAGAGGTCAGGTCCTTCCAGCTCTTCCAGGTGATGGCTCCTCAATGCTCTTCAAGGGCTGAATTGCTTCCTGTGTTCCTTCTGTCTTGCTGGGGCTGTTGGCAGTTAGAGGTGCATCCTCTGCCTCCTCCCTGGCTTGTGCTGCAGTGCCCGTGGAGTGGCTGCAGCTACGATGGGCACCAGTGGCCAGATGGGTCCTATGCAAAGGTGCTGACCCTGCAGGGGTGTCAGCCACAGCACAGCCTGGCTGTCAGGGACACATGGTGGCTTCCTTGCTGTGACCTGGGCATCGCTCCCCCACTGTGTCCGTCAGCGTTTGCTGATTTTCCCCCATGGTGGAAGCCCCAGTAGCTGTTTGGTGGGGTTTGCACTGGTGTTTAACCCAAAGCCTCGAGCTGCTGCTGCTCCCAGACCTCTGGCACCCACCATGCCAGGAGGTGCCACTGTGGGAGGGTCAGGACCTGGGGAGCAGGAGTTTGGCATCTCCCAGCTGTGCGTGGCTGTGGGTGCTGCAGGTACTGCCAGTCCCAGAGCAGAGCAGGAGCAGAGCTCCTCATGTGGGTCAGGCACTGCACCTGGTCACGTCCTGGCCCCTGACCCCGCTCTGGGGCAGAGGAGGGCTGGTAGCACAGGGCTAATTACTAATTACGAGCCATCACACACAACGGGGAAATCTCTCCTGATGTCCTTTGAGATGCGCTCCCAGCCCAGAGCTGGATCTGCCTCTCCTGCCAGTGTGCAGGGGGACACCAGCCCTGGATCTGCTGGGTCTGTGTGCAGGGGACACCAGCTCTGGATCTGCTGGGTCTGTGCTGCAGCCCTGGGTCTGCTGGGTCTGTGCTGCAGCCCTGGATCTGCTGGGTTTCTGTGCAGGGGGACACCAGCCCTGGATCTGCTGGGTCTGGGCTGCAGCCCTGGATCTGCTGGGTCTGTGTGCAGGGGGACACCAGCCCTGGATCTGCTGGGTTTCTGTGCAAGGGGACACCAGCCCTGGATCTGCTGGGTTTCTGTGCAGGGGGACACCAGCCCTGGATCTGCTGGGTTTCTGTACAAGGGGACACCAGCCCTGGATCTGCTGGGTTTCTGTACAAGGGGACACCAGCCCTGGATCTGCTGGGTCTCTGTGCAGGGGGACACCAGCCCAGGATCTGAGGGTCTCTGCTGCTGTGCAGAGGGACACCAGCCCTGGATCTGCTGGGTCTCTGCTGCTGTGCAGAGGGACACCAGCCGTGTGGCTGGGTGTGAGAGCATCAGCCCCAGCCTGGCTGCTCCTCTGGGCCGTGGGTTCCATCCCAGTGCTCCATGGGGTTTCCCACTGCGCCTGCTCCCAGCAGGAAGGAGTCTCAGACCGCTTCTTTATTTCCCATGGGCTAAGTAAGCAGCTTGCTAAATGATAATGACTTTCCCTCATTGCTGATGCATACTTCATTTGACCTGGTCCCTACTTGGAAATTTTCAGTTTCCCGAGTGCAGCTGGAGCATTCTTATTTAATTTGCATGAATTTTGTATCACCCACAATATAATTCAAACCATAAGAATTAAATGCTGGTGAGATCTCCTAATAGGCAGCATCAGTTCTATTGCAGATGCTGGAGCCTGAGATTGAGTGGCCCATGGAGAACAGGACTGAGGATACACAAGGACCAGGAGAAGTGGTCTTACAAGCCCTACCCTTCCCACCAGGGAGGCCCAGTGGACTTTGGGGAACAATTTGCCATTTTTGTGGTCCCCAGTGATGCCTGCAGCACAAAGGGGAGTCAGGAGACTGGTGCTCCGGGTGGAGATGTGCAGCTTGAAGCAGAGGATGAGGAGCCGTCGATGTTTCTGGAGGATTTTGTGAAAGCAAAAGGAGAGATGCACATTGCAGCCTTGGAGAAAGGTCCGCTTTGTTTTTTAATAATAAAGGGTGACATGCAAGCTTTATTAACAAGGCATGTAGGGGAAAAAAGGCTCAAGGGATAACCCTGAAAAAGTGGTGCTAAATGTGTCATTTTTATGAAGCTGATTTTGTGAAGAGTCCCTACATGCTTTGGCAGGAGGTTGCAGCAGGTTTACAGTAATTTGTGGGAAGATAGAAATGTTTTCACCCTGAAGTGAGAAGAAGGGCAAAAATCCCCTGTGTTGAGATGCTTTAGAGCCATCTTGTGAGGCAGAGGCTGGCAGATGGATGGATACCTGTCACTTCGGGTCGGGAGAGATGGGTCCAGCTCCAAACAGCCATGGACTGTGCTGGGGGCTGATGGGAAGGAACCAAAGCCTTTGTCGAGAGCCTGCATCCACAAGCCATGGAGAAAGCTGGATTTTCACCTCTGTGGAGTTCGGTTTGAAAGATATCCCACATCTGAAACTGCTGAAAGGAGGAAGAGTGATAAAGAACCAGCTGCCAGGATTGCCCTGAGGCGAGCAGGCTGCAGGGACATGCCCGAGCTGCTCCCAGCCCGCTGGCATGGCCCAGGACACGTCCCCCTACCCTGGCACTGACCCTGGCAGCATCCTCTGTTTGTGCAGCCCTGCACACTGCTGCTGGTGCCTGGAGCTGCTGCAGGCTGCTGCCCTTTCTGCTGGCACTGCATGAGTTCCTCTTGACGCGCCTTTGGATGCGCCAGGGTTTATTTCTGTTTCTGAGGCAGGGAGTGAGCAGTCCTTAGAGCAGTGCCCTGTTGCTAACAGGCCCTTTGCTGTCGGGGAAGTTCCCCCATTGATATCCAGGTCAAGAAGAGTTACACTGACGTTTGTACATCTTTTTTTTTTTTAATTTAATGGAATTGGCAGTCCTCAACCAAAAGCAACCACTAGGGGAAAAAAAAAATTAATATTTCCCTCCTGATTGCTCAGTTTGGAGTGTGTCTGTTGTTATATTTATATTTGTGTTGCTAAGGCAGCGGTTAAGAGTGTTTTTCAAATTAGGCACTGGTAAGCAGTGTGGCAAGCCAGGGCTCTCTTTGATGGCACTGCCACCAACACGTCTGCATCTGGAAAGCAAGGACAGACCTGTCCCTGGAGGACAGCAGGGCTTCTCTCCTCCAAGAGAAATGCGGGCTGAGGCCTCAGACTTCATGCAAGGTGTTCTTCAGCGTTTCTCATGTCTGGAATGTGTTGTTTATTCCTGGCACGGCGGCTGTGGGGCTGATGGTGACAAGTGTGAGCATCCTTTCTTCAGTTACAACGAGGAGATAAGAGCTGGCAGCATGTCTGGGAGGTCCTCGCTGTGCCTGGCTCTGAACATGGAAAGGAGAGGCTGGACTTGGGGCTGGGCTCCCCTTTGATTTCTACAGCAGTGATGCTGATTAGTGAGAAAGTGACAGTTCGTTTGCTTTTGCCAAAATAATGAAGAAGATGAGGGCCAGCCTCTCAGTGATGCACTTGATGAAGAGCACACTTTCATCGGTGCCAGCCAGCCTTACCTTTTCCCTCTTTTTTGTGCTTTGACTTTGTTCTTTGGGTCTCATTAAGAGAGGGAGTGGATCCTTTCCCAATTAAAATGTTGACATGTCGAAGACGCTCTCCTCTCCCATCATTTTGCCTCTGTTTGTAAGTGGTTGCACCTTGCAGGATGAACTAGAATTAAATCAAGTGAACTTTGATTGAATAATGCAAGCTGTAAAGCAACCCTTCTCCGTGAAAAATCTCATTTCTTTTTTATTTTTCTGGTTTGGTCCCCTAGTCTGCTTGGAGATAACCTTGACAGATAATCCCATGGCTAAGTAAAGAAACTGGGCTGGAGGGAAGGATGAGCAGCCCACCCTTGTGCCAGCATGGACAGCACAGGCAGCTCTCACCTCTGAGGGTGCAGACCCAGGGAAGAGGATTTCCCAGCCTTGTGGCCATGTCACTGCTTGTTTTGCCTGGAATCTGGAAGCAATTATCATTCCTTGTGCTGTGTCCAGTGGTGGGGGAATTCCGAGCCTGGGAACGGATGCTGTGTCCAGCCCCTCAGGAGCCCTTTTGTTCTGTGTGGATGTGGGGGTTTCATCAGTGCTGCAGAGCATCCTGAGCAGGGGACACGTGGAGCAGGGAATGCACAGGAAGGACATTGCTCCAGTCCATTGGACAGAAATCAAGGGGAATTTGCTTGTTGGTGAATGAGTTGAGCCAGGATATGGTCTTTGTTTTTGGTTTGAAATCCATAGGAAAGCTCCCAGGGATGTTGTTCTGAGGGGGATTTAGTGCCAGGTCTGTGTCTGGGCTGTGGCACTTTGATGGCAGCACGTGTGGTGGTGTCTCCTCAGCCTCTGGGATTTTGGTGGCAGTGGTCAGACTTTCCCTGTGGATCACCTGGGGTGTTCCTTGGCTCCTGAAGCCTTGGTGATGCAGTGTCCGTGCTCTGAGTGTTTTAAAGCTCCTCAGTGTACCTGTGTACATTGAAATTTGCTGTCTGCATCCTCTCACCCAACTGTTCCTCTCCTGGCTTTCCCAGGGCTGTGCACACACAGGGATGGAGGTGATGAGGCAGTGGTGGGTGCAGGGGTCTCCCTGTTGCTGGGCACGGTGATGGGGCTGGGGATGCAGGGATGGAGCCAGGCTCTGGGCTTGTGGTCCCACATCTGCCAGTGCTGGGTGATGGGGGCTCCCCACGCTGTGAGGATTGTGCCAAAAGTGGCTCCCATCCCTTCTGCCCTCTATTGCTTGGCTGCTCTCAGCTCATTGCAGGGCTGGGGGCAGCTGTGAGGCTGCCTGGGGGGAATGCTGTGGGACCCCCTTGGCATGGCAGCCCCAGGACAGACGGACAAACACAGGGTCAGGTGATTTCTGTGCTGTTTGGGTTCTCAGGTATCACATGCTTTGAAAATCCGTGTGTCTGTCTGCTCCTGAGCTCTCAGCACCAAAGTCACCGGCAGGAGCAGGGATGCAGGAGCTGCAGGGCCAGTGGTTTGTGCAGTAAATCTCCAGCGTGGCTCCCCAGCAGTAATTACTGTGTGCAGTAATAACAGAGCCGTGCTCAGCGCTGGGCCAGCTCCCCCGGCTCGCTGCTCCTCGCCTGTTTCTCTCTGGGAGGTTCCTGTTTGGTAAATTGGACATTGTGCTGTATTTCAGAAAAGGTTACACTTAACCAAGGCTGCCTGTGCTTTATGATCTTGGCAGAGCCGTGTAACCTCTGCTGGGGCACGATTGGATTTCACATTGGGCTCTGCTGCAGCAGCCCCACTCCCTGCATCCTGCCATTGTGATTACGTTAGCAGCAGACTCTGCTTTCCTTTATTTATTGAGACATTAAAGATGCATGCATTTATTTTTACCGTGTTCATAATTGCCATAAAAACAGGCCCTGGTATCCCAGAGCAGCTCTTTGGGAAGGAGAAGAGCCCCGGGGCTGGGGCCAGGAGGAGCGTGGCAGAGAGAAGGCAGGACAGGGCCGGGGGCAGGTGGATGCTCCCATTTCTGTCCTGGGAGGATGCTGCTGCTGTCCTGGAGGAAGGGGAGCAGAGCAAAGCCTGCTCCTTCTGCTGCTCAGGGGGGAAGGAGCACCCCAGGGCTGGTGCTGGTGGGAGCCCGGGTGGGATCCCTGCAGGTGTGGGGGGATTTGGGGTGGATGGACAGGTGGGCTGGAATGCCTGACTTGTGCAAGATCCTGCATCCTCTGGGGTCCCTGAAGGGCAGGAAGGATCCTGGCCAGGCTGTGCAGATCCCACCATGTTCCATCACTGTGGTGCACCATGCATCATCTCCCATCACGTGCTACCATGCACCTGCCACTGCATGGCACTGCACAGCTCCCACTGCTCAGCTCCCACTGCTCAGCTCCCACTGCATGGCACTGCACAGCTCCCTCTGCATGGCACTGCACAGCTCCCACTGCATGGCACTGCACAGCTCCCTGTGGATGGCACTGCACAGCTCTCACTGCTCAGCTCCCACTGCACAGCTCCCTCTGCATGGCACTGCACAGCTCCCTGTGGATGGCACTGCACAGCTCCCACTGCATGGCACTGCACAGCTCCCACTGCATGGCACTGCACAGCTCCCACTGCATGGCACTGCACAGCTCCCACTGCTTGGCACTGCAAAGCTCCCTCTGCATGGCACTGCACAGCTCCCTCTGCATGGCACTGCACAGCTCCCACTGCATGGCACTGCACAGCTCCCACTGCACAGCTCCCTCTGCATGGCACTGCACAGCTCCCACTGCATGGCACTGCACAGCTCCCACTGCACAGCTCCCTCTGCATGGCACTGCACAGCTCCCACTGCTCAGCTCCCACTGCACAGCTCCCACTGCACAGCTCCCTCTGCATGGCACTGCACAGCTCCCACTGCTCAGCTCCCACTGCACAGCTCCCACTGCTCAGCTCCCACTGCTCAGCTCCCTCTGCATGGCACTGCACAGCTCTCACTGCTCAGCTCCCACTGCACAGCTCCCACCATGTGCCCCCTGATGGCTCCCACCATGGCCTCATGGCTTTCCCCCTGCTCTCTCCCCTCCCTTCTGGTTGCTTTTTTTGGTTCCTTACCTGCTGCCAGCACCAGAGCCCGGGGCTGTGTAATCTGAGTTTAAAAGATGTGTTTCAACTGCAGAATGAGTTAGTGGGTTTTGCTTGTAAGTAACAACTCCTTTGACTTTTCTCTCCTTCTTTTACTCCCCTCCAACTTTTAAGCATGTCACCCATTGTTTGCTTTCTTATTAATAACAGAGCCCACTGTCTCTGCAAATGAAATGATGTAAAACAAAGAAAAGTGCCCGCATTAAATTCTTTGGCAGGGGATTACCTTGCTGGCATTTACATATCTATGCAATAAATATTTTAACATGTTAATTATACACTAATAAGAAAAATGCCTTTTGAACTTTCAGTCAAATTGACACACACAGAACTGAGTCCATCAGGGAATTAAAAGCAATTAGTTTTGTAACAGAGCATAGTCACATTGTTTCTTCTCTGCAAATTGTTCTGTGGTCACCAGCCAGCCTTTTTTATTGGTGAAAGTTGGTGGAAAGACTGACAGGTCCTGGAGTTTCCCATGCCTGCCTCTGTCCTGCTCACAGGGGCCTGTGCCATCATGGGATGCTCCTTCCCTCTCCAAAGGTTTCATCCTGGCCCTGCAGACCTGGCTCTTCCCACTCACGGAGAAATCAGACTTGTAACCATCTCCCGTTTTCTTTTTCCTCCTTCCAGACTGAAAACTACTCCTTTGATTCCAACTACGTGAACAGCAGAGCTCATTTAATAAAAAGGTACGTAGGCTTGCTTGGAGGGCTTGCTTTGCCCAGCCAGATCCCAAGGGTTTAATGTTCTTTCATGCTGCCTTATATACTACTTGCTTATTTTAATATGCAAAACTTTTAAAGAGTAATAATTTGATTTTAAAACAGTACTTATTTACCATTAAGTCCCATTGCTCGTGGTTTGCAGTAAAGGAAATATTTTTTTCCTTCTCTTTGGCTTCTTCATGCTGGGAAGGTACAGTAAGTGAGGTAGAGTGCTGTTACCCTGACAACTTTCAAATTCTGAAAGTTTATTCCATTTGAATGCACAGGAATAAAAGGATAGATTTGGGTGGTGAGATCTCCCTGCCATGTGAGGCGGGGAAAATTAAAAAAAACCAACGAGTTGTTTGGGGGCAGGTAATTGGGTTGGATGCAGCTCATGGCTCTAGCTCACTGTTTTAGTTTGAATACCAAGGCAAACAGCACTTGGCTAGGCTGATTTTTTCCCATGTGTGAAGGGAAACAATCAGTTCAACTGCAACCTAGCAGTCACCCTTGGGGAAACAGAGCCCTCTGGGTGAAACACTGCTGTCCTCAGAGCCTGGCAGTGGGGAGGGAATGTCTCTGGGGGTTTCACACCGGGGTTACCCAGCTGAACCCTGCTGGGCTCTGTTAACCCAGAGGTGAGCATCGCCCCAGGGGCAGGAGGCTCAGGAAGGGTCACCCAGCGTGGTCAGTGCTCCTCACCAGGGCTGCAGGGCTGCAGGGCCAGCTCCCTGCACAGGAGCAGGGTGCAGGACAGGGCCAGCAGCTCCTTGCCCTCCTCCCTGCTCTCCCCAGGGCCTGGCCAAGGTGTGTGAGCACCAAGCCATGGCCATGGCCATGCCCATGCCCAGCACAGCTGTGCTCAGGACTCTGCAGAAGCCATCTCTGAGCCAAGGGTTTTACAGAGAGCAGAAGCCAGCCCTGAACTGTTGAGATCTGATCTGAGCAGTAAAAATATCCAATTATCTGCCTGGCTGAGAGCCCATTTGTTTACACCTTAGGAGCCCGAGCAGCGAGGGAGCTGCAAGCGGGTTCAGCTGTGGAGGGCAGGTGTGCTGGCCCGTGTGGCTCGTGGTGTTTAACCATGCTAATGTGACACTGAGAGAGCTGGCTGGCCCGTGCCACGCTGCTCCTGCCAGAGACTCTTCAGGCACACTGAAAAGCCCCCAGATCTATTAATCTTTCCCTGTTCTCACCTAAGATAAAGGCAGGCAGCGCTGCCGCCTGCGCGGCGGGGCTGACTCCGAGCCTGTATTGTTTGGGAGCTGCTGCTGCTGCCGATTCCCCCAGACCTGCCCATCCTTTAGGAAGTGTCAGCCGTGGAGGCACGTCTGAGGCTGCTGCATTCCAGTCTGGCTCACTGCAGGGAAGATAAATGCCTTGTAACACGGGCTGCCTGTGCATTACGAGCAGCAGCCCCGTGTAGGACAGCGCTTCCCCTGCTTTCTGCCTTTGTCTGTATCTTAAGTACAACGGGTGCCAGGAGTGCTGTGCAGACATCTGAGAACAAAACATATTTTCTGTAACATACTGTGGCATCATTTTCATCCTTTGCCTTTATGAAGATGTTGTAGTTCTGCTGTCTTTGGTGAGTGAACCTTCTCAAATCCAGCACTTAATTAATCTATTTGTACTTTTCCTGTGTTGTCTGCCTGCCTCTCCTGCTCATCTACACTCACACAAATGAATTGTAGATTTGTAGTGCTTTCTTAACTTAAAAATCTTTGATGTCACCTGGAATCAAAGTCAGCGGCTTCAATAGGGACATCTTTATTTAAAAGGTAATGTTTGAAGGTTTACCAATTTATATGTATTTCAGAGCTCCCCCCTCGTGTGCTTTTGCAGAGCATTAGATGGTAGGTGGTCTGCTTGGTTTCCGTGGAGACACAAAAGGGCTTTTCAAAGTAATGAAAATCTCCAGCTCTTCGGGGCTTTGAAGCCCAGGCTGAGTCTTTCACTGACGTCTCACACCAGATCAGCCAGTGAGAAAGTTCAGAGAAGTGGGTGCAGGTGGATCCTCCCAATGGGTGCAGTTCTGCCATGCCATGGCTGGCTGTGGAAGGAGCACAGGGTGTGTCCCCCCAGGGACACCCTGATGGCTGTGCCACCTGGGTCAGGTGTGTCCCAAGGTGTCCCTGCTGCTCACAGCACCCCTGGTCCTGGGGCATGGCCCCTCTCAGGCTGTTGGGGTCCCAAATGCAGCCAGAAATGCAGCTCTTCATAGAGTCACAGGATGGTTGGGGTTGGAAGGGACCTTAAAGATCACCCAGTGCCACCCCTGCCATGGCAGGGACCCCTCCCACTGTCCCAGGCTGCTCCAAGCCCCAATGCCCAGCCTGGCCTTGGGCACTGCCAGGGATCCAGGGGCAGCCCCAGCTGCTCTGGGCACCTGTGCCAGGGCCTGCCCACCCTGCCAGGGAAGAATTTCTTTGTATCATCAAAATATCATCTCTCTTCTTCCAGTTTAAAACCATTCCTCCTTATCCTATCACTATCTGCCTGTGTAAAAAGTCCCTCTCCCTCTTTTTTGTATGTCCTATCACTGTTTGCCCTTGTAAAAAGTTACTCCTGTCAGAACTGGAAGGGGCTCTGTTCCCAGAACGTTGTCCAGGATGAGCAGTCCCAGCTCCCTCAGTCTTCATAGGATCTGCCCTTCCTCCATCCCTCTGGCCTGGGGGCTGCTCAGCCCTGGGGGAGATCTGGGAGCAGCTCAGTCCTTGGTCCTTCCAGCAGTGGCTGTGCTTGCAGAGGCTGTCAAGGATGTTTGACTGTGTATCAGATTTCCTTAAAGCTGCATGAACTTGGACCCAGAATCACTGGTTTATTTTTAAAAATGAGAATGCATCATCATGATTAAAAGACATTCCTGTTTCCAGGAAGACTTTTTTTTTTAAGCTTGAAGTGATTAGGACTTGGCTTATAACCCAAAAAAATGGGGTTTAGATCTTGTGTAACTTCAGTATGAGGTAGTGCAACTTGGGAGAGCCAAGTTGTAGAAACAACTCATTTAACGTATATTTTTTAAAATTTTATTTCAAATTCTGCTTCACTCTGAGCTTCTGTAAGATGAGGGCAGCCTGAGGGTACCCACAGGCTGATGCTAGGGCAGGAGGAGCAGGGATGGTGCAGGCTGGATGCTCTGTTTTGGGGTGCAGAGGTGCCAGTCAGGGAGTGTCCCCCCCAGTCCCTGCCCAGCTCTCCGTGCCTGGCAGTGTCACTGGGTGCCACTGGGCATCACTGGGTGCCACTGGGTGTCACTGGGTGCCACTGGGCGTCACTGGGTGCCACTGGGTGTCACTGGGCGCCACTGGCCGCCACTGGGTGCCACTGGGCATCCCTGGGTACCACTGGGTGCCACTGGGTGCCACTGGGCGTCACTGGGTGTCACTGGGTGCCACTGGGTGTCACTGAGCGCCACTGGGTGCCACTGGGTGTCACTGGGTGCCACTGGGTGTCACTGGGTGTCACTGGGTGCCACTGGCTGTCACTGGGTGCCAGTGGGTGCTGGGGTGGGCAGGGATTTCCCATCCTCACTGCAGCACCACGGGGTGTCAGGGCCCACCTTGTCCCACCCAGGAAGTGACAGCTGTGTTTCCCCAGCAGCTCCACGTTCAAGGACTTGGAGGGGAACAGTCTGAAGGACAGCGGGCACGAGGAGAGTGACCAGACGGACAGCGAGCACGACGTGCAGCGCGGGCTCTACTGCGACACGGCCGTCAACGATGTGCTGAACACCAGCGTGCCCTCCATGGGCTCCCAGGGCCCCGAGCAAGGTGAGCCACCACCCGGGGTGCCCCCTGCTCCCACTGCCCCTCTGGTGCTGCCCTGGTGGGTGTGCAGTGAGGATGCTTGGTGCTTGCTGGGGATGATGCCGTGCATTGGCAGAGTGCTGGCTAGGTACGAATTAACCTTCACGCCACGCCTGTCAGTAAGCGAGCAGTTGGGATTATCCTCTGCTCACAGGCAGGAAAGCCAAGGCCCTGAGATGTGCCTGACAGTGGGGAGGGCTGGAGTTGGGATTAGGGCAGGAATTAGGGCGCTGTGCCCAGGGCTGGTCCCTGCCTGCCTCCCCTCAGGAGCCCTGATGGTGTGTGCCCATCCCAGCCCTCCCATCCCAGCCCTCCCACCCCAGCTCTCCCACAGGTCAGCAGAGCATGTGGGCAATCAGCCAGGCATCCCACAAGGGATTAGCTCAGGCCAGTGGGTGAGGGTTTGCATCTTTTCCCTTGCAAAGGTGGCAGCTTTCAGCCCTTCTCGTGCCCATGTGCAGGAATGAAGTCCTGCTCTGAAACCAGTCTGGTATTAGCTGGAGGAAGGAAGTCAGAGGAGTTCAGCTGAGCCCAAGTGTCATTTGTACTTGGGCATGAATGTCGCTTTTAATGTCTGAGGGATGCAAACATCCAATGCAAACATCCTGTCTTTTTCAATTAAGGAGGTTTGGTGCTGGGGCACAGGGGAGCCTCGGGGCACTTGGCTATATCTTGAGATAAGCTGGAGCTGAGGCTCAACTGGAAGCCCCACTGCTAAAAGACTTAAGGATATGAAAACAAAATGCTGTGATTATGAACTGGTCTTCAGCTGTTAAATTCAATTCATGGTAAACATCATTAAAAGCCTTTGTTTTGCTGTCACAAAAGAGTCAAACGGGGGAGAGAGAGTTCTTGCCATCTGCGCCACCGGGTGTGGGATTTTTCTGGGGAGATTCTGATGGCTGTATTAATTCTGGATAGAGTCTGTTAAATGGCCACAGTTAACCCTGTGAGACTCCACGAGGAGGGGAACACAGAGGTCACCTCCACATTCCACGCTGCCAGCCGCACTAATTGGAGAGGGATGGCATCCGCAGCGATAATGTATTTCCAGACAACCCTACTGTGGCCAAAGATGAAAAAAATTAAACATTTCTATAACTGTACAGTGGCAGTTTGATTCTCTGCGGACCAGCACCGTGTCAGAGAATGCAGGCTGATAGCTATCATTTATTATTCTTCTATTACAAAGAAATGCTTTTTCATTTCGATCAGGAGAGGGTTTCCTAAGATGCGTTTATAGTAAGGGATGACTGTGGAAGCAAAAATGTTCATAATTGATTCCCATCCTGGTGAATGGTCTGAGCAACATCTGTTAATTTTTTGTCACATTTCTTCAGCAAAAAACCCAATCTCAATGGGCTGCAGATAGGGTTTTACAGGGATTACATTTCTGATAAGTCTGCGTGCTGGCTCTGATAACAATGCAAATAAGTTAAAAAGGCTGAGTTGGAGGCAGAGCTCCTCGTAGGAGTCAGATGGGAGTAAATATGGTTCAGTCCATTGTAGCATGGACTCCTCACTGCATGTAAAATACACCCAAAAATCAGGTGTATTTCCAGAAGGTGAGGGCAGCCTGTCTGTGTCCCAGTCCTGCAATGGCCCAGGGGGTTGGTGCTCCTGGATCTGGTTTGTTCTGGGAGGAAAGCTGCACTGACACCCAGCTGCACCTGCAGGCCACAATCAGCTCTCTTGTCCTGCAGGACCCACGCTGTCAAGTGTGGGAGAGCTCAGGGTGACCCTGTGAGGTTATCGGGGTGCTGGTGGAGCAATGAGAGGAGCAGCACAGGCGGGGAAGTGAGTGGTTACTGTCACAGAAGCTGAAAAAAAGGTTAAAGAGAGTGTTGCCTGAGCTGATTTGTGAAACAGGAGCTGCAGAAAATAATCAGGAAAATCAAGATGCTGAGATGATGGTGATAACAGCAGTTCCCACATGATTAAAGCAATGGTTTTCACTTGGTAATTTTTACCTGATTTTGGGGCAGAGTGGCAGGGTGGGGAGAAAACACCAGATATTCATTGAGAAGGATGTGCAGGACTGTTGGCTGGCTACTGCTCCAAACACACAGTCCTTGTCTGGAGAGCAGCCTGGCAGCTCATGTACCCATGCTTTGCTTTTCCTTGCTGTCCCTGCCCAAACTGCATCTCATGTAATCCCAGAGAAATGGGGTGGGAGAGTTGTTGGAGTTTGCTTGTTAATGGTAATGATCTCCTGGCTGGGAGCCTGGCATGGCTCCCCTGTGGCCAGTCTCTGCTGGGCTTGGGCCTCAGCTTGAGACACCACGAGTCCTTCATGAGTGGCTAGCCCTCAGACTGTGTCCCAGAAATCTGTGAGTCTTCATCTGCTCACTGGGTAACCCTGGGTCTGCCAGGGGAGACAGTGGTTGGCAGAAATCCCTGTAGCTGGCTGGTGGAGGATGATCCCTGTGTGGTGGCTCAGGTGGTCAGTGTGGACCTGTCTGGGCAGCCTTTGCCTACTGAGATGCTGCATTTCCTGCAGAGGGAGGTAAGCTTGGATGGATCCAAGCTCCTTTGTCTTCTTAAACCAGTGGCACCAGTGGTCAGTACTCAGGCGTGGGAGCCCCAGGGAGCTGCTGGTGTTTCACTTTCCTGCTGCCACTCTTGGGTGGGAGTGACACCAGCTGCCAGTCCTGCTGGCAGGAGCCCTTTCTCCTCCTTTGGAAGTGACCTAGATTGCCAGAAAAATGGCAAACCATAGCATGGAGAGTGCTGAGCTCTAGTGGGTAGCAGCAGGTCATCAGAAATACTGCCTGGAGCTCAGCCACATTGCGTATTTTGGGAGCAGGACTTCTGCCCAATCCCTCTTTACCTCAGGATCTTAATTATTGATTATAAATTCATCTGATGAAAAGATGGCTTTAATTGCTCTAATATGTACCCAATTTGGAGTTCATTATAGGCCAGGATTGTTTTCCTTCCCTTGCTAATTGGCACCGAATGGGATGCAGAGGAAGGCGGGCACTGGTGCTGTTCCACCTTCAGCGATTGCCTGGCTGCCTGTAATTGTTTGTTTATTTGTGGAGGTGCTAAGTGCTGCTGGAAGTTTGTATGTGCTCTCTTCCTAACGAGTCCTCAGCTGAACCTCCAGGATTTCTCTGAGACAGGGGTGTTTTCAAGCAGCTGCTGGATCTCAGCGATGTTTTGGGATGGCTGGAGTACTCTGCTGGAGGATGGGACTGAATCCTGGGCTCCCCTTTGTGCCTTGGCCTATTTCCCTGCAGGAGGGGGTGGATTTTCTCTGTATCCTGGTGTACCTGAGGCTCCCAGTGCAGCTCTGGAGGAAGCCCTGGCTTGCAGGAGGAGCTGAGGTGTGGAGCTGGTACAGGGACGCTGCCCTGAGGACAGGTGTGGGGTGCTCCTGACCCTGTTCCTCCCAGCACCACGGGCAGAGCTCAGTGGGAGATGTTTTCCAGCCCTGCAGACTGTGGTGGTGGTTTTCCTTGGAAATGGCAGCGTGGACCAGATGTTCACAGGGTAATTGAAAATTCCATTTTATCAGAAAGCGTTTGCTGTCAAAAAGTTTTATCTTTACTTCAACAAAGAGGCTGATTAGATCCCTCAGGACCTGAATTAGCATCTTTGAGGCTGGATACTCTGTTTTGTGATTCAGGTAGTTATTCCTGCCTTGGTTTTCCTCATACTGGTACTTTTTTCTTTAAATCCTTTTGCCCTCTTCCAATCATAGTGTTTGTGCAGGTTTGGCTTGTTTTCTTTGTGTGGATGTGCACCAGCACCTAGATATGCTTAAATGTATTCTACTGCCTTTTTCACCTTGCCTTGAGCAAGAGCCATTCTCGTACTCTCTAAGTCGTGGGAGCCAGCATAGAAATCAGAAAGGAGATATTTCCAATATAAGTTTTTAATGTTAGAAGCAACAGATTTCACACTTATCTTAATTCCCAGTGCTGGCCAGTATTTTAGCCATCAATTACAGAAAGAAAATCATTGGTCCAATGAAGCAGTGATTCACTGTTTAAGACAAAAATAGAAAATATGAAAATAATAAGCACACGCTAATCATAAAATGGCAGTGTTAGAAATAGTCACCACCGACATAAAATAGTGAAAAAGCTTTAAAATCAAAATGAGAGGGTTTAAAGCAATGTCAGTAATGGTTCTCTACAGAGAATTGCTTCTAAAAGCATCACTTCCACTTTTCTGGTGCCAGATCAGCAGTAAAGGTTCACATGAAATGTCATCTGGAAAGACCTGGTCCCGCATTCATTTCCTCATCTGTGTAACTTTGCTCACAGGGGAGATTTAATTGTGTCTGAGTCCCATAAACTCCAGCAAGATGTAGGGTTCTTTGAATAGAAATGGGTTATATTTAAATAGTTATGTTAAGTCTTCTTTATACTATCACACAGTATAGAAATAAGATTTGGATGTAAAGGAGAAATGGGCCCGTGATCTTCACTGAAACTTTTCCTGCTGGTTGCATCCCAAATTATTCGGATGTATCATCATTTAGGGGATCAGGTTTTATCTGGAATATTCCAATTGGTTCTTATGCTCATCTCCACAGTGTCTGGGTGTTTTCAGTTGTGAATTGAGAACATGACTAATGGTATTAACTGGAGGCAAACTCAGGTATTAGAAACTGTTGATTTTTTGTAAGCTGATTTCCAGCAGTCGTTCTACCTACAACCCCCTTTCACTCTGCAGAAAAGCCTTTCTGTAGAGCTGCATGCACATAAAGACCTCAGTGACATATTCTGGGGCTTTGGAGGCTGCATTTCTCTGGAAGCTTCTTCAAATTAATAAAAGCACCTAATTTCTTGTATTCATACATGCAGCACAAGACATAAAGTATAACATTAATGTATGAGTGACAGCACATCCCTTAAGATGGATGAATGCTGTAAGCTTTCTTTCAGGGCAGTGTCAATTATTCCAGCTCCTCTGATTTCTGTATTATTGCACAGCTCTGGTAAAGCAGCCTCAGTGAGCTCAGTGGTGCTCCTGCAGTGGCCAGCCTGGAGGGAGCAATCAGCTTCTCACAGCACTCTGAAAGCCCTGAGGAGGATTTTCCTGACGAGTGGGTAAGCTGGTCTTTGGGAAGAGGAGTTGATTGTCTTATGATCCCCACACTTTTGAATGATTGTGTGTTGAGCATCTGAGCTCAGCTCTGTGTGGAGGTCACTGATGCTTTTGTCCATGCTCTCTCCATCCTCCCCAAGCTCCTGCTGACATTTCCTAACTGGGCTTGTGGAGGGCATAATGTCTGTTGTTGGACCATTGAGTGTAACTCAGCTCCTTCAGAGGCTGATGTGGACAGGCAGAGCTGGCCAGGGGGACAGGTGGCTCCACTTTGGACTCAGCTGCCTTCACCCCTGTGCTGCAGCAGGGCAGGCTCACGTCAGGAGGGTTGGTCTGTGCTGGGAATTGCTGCTTGGCACGCACAGATCCCCTGTGCTGCTCTGCCTTAGTGCTGCTCTCCCTGAGCCTGGAGCATCCTTGCTGGAAGGCTCTGGGGGGCAGGGGTGACACTGAAGCCATCTCCCTAGCAGTGAGGGGAGCCAATCCCTCTTTGCAAGAGCAGAACTAAATAACAAACAGATGTGCAGCCTCCTTGGTTTGCATGAGAAGCATTGTCCTATATCCCACGTTCCTGGCACTCTTCCTTCAGCTTGCAGGGTCCTTCAAAGATAGTTCTTGTGGAGTCTTCATCACTGAAGTTTCTCCATTCAGGCTCACAGGAGTTATAACCTTTAGGTCCTCAAGTTTTTTTCCCCCTAAGCACAGAGAACACTCAGCAGATGTGAACATTTTGGCAACTTGGAGAGGAAAATTAAAACTTGAATCCATGCCCTGTTGTGTAGGTTTGCAATGGATGAATGATCAGCCCAGAAATTTGGAGAGTTTCTACTGTTTTATTGTACTTTTTAATGAGATTTTCTCCAATTCAGTCATTGCTTACCCATATTTTTACTGGGTGACTGGAGAGCAATTTATAGGAGATATGAAGAAGAGGTATTTCAGATTAGAGAATTTCAGCTTCTATTTCTGCTTGGTTTTGTTAACTGTTCCTAAGCTCCAGCCCAAGGAGAACCTTTGCAGAGAAGATCTTTGTCTCAGGGTTCAGCTGAAGATGGGGTGGTTGTAACCCTGGCTCTGCCAAAGCCTCCTTTTCCAGAACCACTATCCCATACTTGGATTTTAAGATATTTGCAGATAAACAAACAGTTCGGGCAAGCTTGCAGCTTCCTTTTGCCTTACAAACAAGTCAGAAAAGGCTCCTGTGGCCTCTTTTGCCCCTCTGCCAGTAACTTCTAAGGAAGCCTTTAACACTTTCCTTCTCCCAGCAGTCAAGTCTGGCAAAGTGGTCAAGGTAATGGCCATCGGATTGAGCAGTGGGGAAGGTACATGAATAAAACCAAACCTTCTGCTCACGCAGCAAGCCAGCACTTCCCAATCTCCTCCTGTAATCAATCTACAGCGTTAATGACTCTGAAAACAGACTGAACTGCTGGGGCTGGCACTGGGAAACTTGCATTACAAACTAACCATCTCTTATTAACCTTTCGGTGTTTCCTTCACAACACTAATTAGATCCAAATAAAACCAATGTTTGTGAAACTCTTAAGTTAAAATATAATTTTCAGAGAAAATATGGTAAACTCCAGAGCTCCTGTTTGCTTGGCCTTTCTTTTTAATTATGATAGGGGATGGCTGTTACTTGTTTTACAGAGGCTTACATGATTAATGCTGCAATGTTACTGTAATTAAAACAGCAAAAAAAAAAAGATGTGATTGGGGCCTGTATAATTTACAGACATCTCGGCATTCTGGTGGCAGAGCTGCTCTGAGCGTTGCAAAGACGAATCATAAAAATTTATTCTAATTAAAATTGCCAGATTGACTAAACAACAGGTGACTTACATAACTTGAGCGACTTGCACTTGGGGTGAGAAATCATCTGAAATCAGTGAATTATACAAAGCTGCCTATTATTCTGCTAAATGGGAAAGTGTGTGCTTACCATGGCAACCCGCATCAATTTTGCAGCCTCTGGAAAATACAGGGCCCTTTATTAAAGGAATAATCAGCACCAGCAGCGTGGTGACCCCGGGCTCTGCAGGGGCAGGGACATGGCCTGGGGGCTTTGGGGCAGCCCCTGGGCACAGGTGGGGCCAGCAGGTGAAACCCTGCCCTGGTACCTGGGGGCTCAGGTGTGAGCCAGCCTCTCCAGAGGGGCTGCCACAAGTTGGGTGCCTGTTGTTTTTCCCTCCGAAACGTGGTGCAGTTAAATTAATGTGTGTGATAAGGATAAATTGTTTGGACCTCTGCCAATTAGGCTGCATGCTGCAGAGAGCTGTAGGGCAGGGACTGTGTCTCCCCTGGTGCAGGGGAAGGAGCCCACCTGTCTCCAAAATATGGAGATATGGGTGAGTGTCTGAGCTGCTCCAGATCCTGCAGATATCTGCTGAGGGGAGACACACCACTGGGTTTGTATGTAGGTTGTTTTACTAAATGATCTATGTAATAATATATAAGTCAAAACTCTGTAATAATTGGCACCAAACAGCAAAGAGAACTCGCAGCTTTTATCTGTCTTGAGGGAAGTGCTGCCACTCAAAACTTGGGAGTGCTATATTTTATTTCTCATACAGCATATGTGAATGTAAGACTAGATAGTTCTAAATGGGTCACAGAATTATTAAGAAGTTTGGCAGCCTTTCCTCCTGGTGTACGTGGGGAGCAGGAGCGTGGGCTGTGCCAGGCTCTGGCTGGGTGTGTGTTGCCTTTGCACAGTCATTTCCCCTTCCCTCCTGCATTTAACCCCTGTGTCTGTTTGGGAAATAAGTTATTTATAAAGTATTATTATAGATGTGTGTTAGTCACAATGTTTATAATCACGGCACTCATAAGGTGGCCCCTGTTTTTGCTGAGTATCTGTAATGGTAGTGATCAGTTTCCCCACTATCAGCATTAGCTCCCTTAGTGTTTTTATTTTTCAACAGAAACCCCTTTTTGTTCCATTTGCCTTATTGTATTTCACCCTTTTCCAAGTGTGAAGAACAACTTGCTTTGTAACTGGCTTCACTGTTAGGTTGTGTTTCATTACCAACATCCACAGCTGGCCGGGGGTGCTGGCACGTGGCAGCAGGTGACAGCAGGGCACTGCTGTGCCACCTCACCTCTGGGCAGTGCCAGTCACACCTGGGCAGGGCACTGGAGCTGGGCCAAGGTGGGTCAGCCTCGAGGTCGGGGTGTGTGGAATGACTGGCTGTAGTGAAACCAGAGCTTCATCCCAAAGAAATCCTGGCTTAGCATCAGTCCCTGCAGGAAAAAGAGTTTAAATTGAACCACAGGGAAAAAAAAAAGGAAAAAAAAGATGAAAAGCCCCCTCTCTGAATTGAAGCAATAGGAAATGAAAACTGCTGAGATACACTGTCATGTGGGTAGTGGTGCTACCAACCTTGTGCTGCAGTAATTACCTCTATGCATGCAATTTGTGCTCAGCTACGACTGATTTCCCACATCATCCGGTGCCCAGGCTATATTCAATCAGTCCCAGCTGGAGAGAGCTATCTTGGATTATTTGGTGAGATTTCCCCACAGATGCTGCCTGGCACGCCAGGGAAGGGCTGCGGAGCCCCCCTGGCCCAGGCTGGAGCTGTGGGGACAGTCACAGCAGGGTCCCTGCCCCAGGGACATGGGTGCTGAGGACCTGCAGCGGCTGGGGTGACAGGTGAGGAGCTTCTGGCACCTCCTGGGGAGAAGTCTTGGCTCTGCTGGGTGCGTGCTGGAGGGAGAGCAGGTTCTGTGCTTGTTCCTGTGCTGTTTCATGTGAGAAATGAAAGAGGAGAGCGTCAGCTGGGAATCTTCCTGAGAAGCCAAGGGAGGTGGGAGTCCTCATCTCCTGCAAACCAAAATAGGTCGAGCACTTGATTTCCTCTGACTGCTTTGGAAGTGTCAGCTTCAGTAAGGAGCTGAGCAGAGCAGGAGCTCTGGTGTGAGTGCAGCCCTGCCTCGCCTGCTCGGGCACGTCCTGTCAGCTCCTGCAGGAGCCAGAGGGCTCCGAGCCATTGCCTCAGGACAGGAACTTCCTCAACTCAGCTACCTGCAATCCTGGATTAGGTACAGCTTGGTGAGGAGTTATCGAGGGGCAGCTCTTGTGTGGGCAGAGGAATTTGGCAGGAAACCTGAAGTTAAAGCTGTGCACAGTAGTAATTCAGGAACTGTCAGAGAAGGGGTTTTTTTTGGGAGCAGTAGCTGCATTATTGGAGGGTCAGGCATACTCAGGTGTGTCCTGGAAGGTTACTGTGTGTATACTGGACTTGGATTTGTTTTTTTACTCTCTGTGTTTACCAGTCCATCATCATCATCATCATCATCACACAATGGTTTGGGTTGGAAGGGACCTTAAGGATCATCTGCTTCCAACCCCCTACAAAGGGCAGGGGCATCTTCCACTATCCCGTGTTTCTCAGAGCCCCATCCAGCTTGCCTTGGACACTTCCAGGAGTGAGGCACCCTCAGCTTCTCTGGGCAAGCTGTGCCAGGGTCTCACCAGCCTCACAGTAAAGAATCCATTCCTAATGTCTTATCTAACCTGTGGGTCTAAAGCTATTCCCCCTTGCCCTGTCACTTTTGCCTTGTCAGCAGTCCCTTCCAGCTCTCCTGCAGCCCTGCATTTGTTATTTGTGCCACTGCTGGTTCCAGTGGGAGCTGTGTGGGCAGGATGTCCTGCTGTGTGTCCTGGCAGGCTCCCAGGAGCCACCCCTGCAGCCAGGGATGAGTGCCTGGCAGCACTCACAGGGTCACTGCTGTGTCCTGCATTGTTCTGACAGGCCGTGCTTGTGCAGCCACTCTCAGCTTAGTGTGGGTCCCATTGATTTACAGACCTCTCCTGTGCAGGGCAGCCTGTGTCCATGACAGGCCATGAAGCACATGATAACTCAGCAGCCTAAATTATTCAGGCAAATTGAATGTGTTTGGCTTGTTCCGAACTTTAGTTTCCTTTCAGTGCTGTCAGGAGCACAGGTAGCCCTGATGCTTGTATTGGAACTCACTCGAGTGCCAAGGAGACACAGACAGCTCAGGTATAACTTATGTTTTACCTCGTTTGTTGCTTACTTCCACCTTGCTGGGCTCTTTCTGGGCACTTCTGTGCCTCATGAGAATGTTTGTCTTGCACCTACTGATGCTGCCCTCTGGTATGCTGCTGGGCTCTGGGAATTCTCTGCGTCACGTGGTGGAAAAGCCCCTGTAAAATCCAAAACAAATTCTGTGTCTGTTCCACCCTTTAGTGGAAGTATATTCACTCATGCAAAAATTTTGACCCATTAGTCATCACTGGAGGATCCAGAAACCTCATCTTAATGAAGACAAGTAATTAAAATTAACAATTCTACCTGCAATTCCCTCATTGCCTGACCTCTGCTTTGTCAGTCTTCCTCCATTGTTACTAGGTGGATATATTGAATTAATTCACTGTAAAAATCCACACAACCCTTCTGTGAGCAGCCTTGCCTTGCAAGGACCACCGAGCTATGGCAAGCAGATGGAGAGGAGATGCCTTGTCAGTGCAAACATGTCCCCTGGCTTTCTGGACACTGTTCAGAAGCTTCTGGGATAGGTGAACAAATTGGCTTTCACCCTCCAAACATGTGTCTGGAGATTTAGGAGCTCATTCAAAGCCTTTTGAATCCACCAGGATTCTTTCAGCTGAGACCACTGGGCTTGAAATAGGACCCGAGGGAGATGGCATCCTCAGGGACGTGCCCTGAGACATTGGTCATCTAAGCCTGTGTTCAGAAAAGAACTGAGGGAAGAGGGGATCTCTGCTGCTGAGCATCTCCCTAATTCAGTGAGCAAGACAGAGCCTTGGGAGATGGAGATTTGCCTTGGAAAATTCCAGCTGCAAATGAGATGCATGATTTTAGGAATTAGAATAATTACCCCCTGGAACAGGTTCCCAAGGGATGTGATATATTCTGTATCACTTAGAGTCTTTAAATCACATTTGCATATTTTTCTCAAAAGCGTGCCTAGTCACTCAGAGTGCAGGGCTGTCCTTGAGGAGCACAGTGTGACAGGGCTGAGCCTCCCCAGCTTTCAGGGCAGGAGTCACCTGGTCCTGCATGGGCTGAGCTCTGCAGATCCCTGCAGCAGAGGCTTTGGCACATCCTGGAGAAGAGCTCAGGGCTGTCCCTTGGCCGGCGCTGGCGGCTGTGCAGGAATGTGCAGAACTGAGCAAGTAACTGAGCTGGGGATGATTCAGAAGCCAATTCCCCCAGCCAAAATCTGCCTTCTCTTCCCCAACACACGCAGTCCCTTCCTCTGAATCAGATGTCCCCAGGCGCTGAGCAATCCTGGCTCTATCAGTGTTTCCAGGACCTTCCCTCCCACCACCCCCTGAGTGATGAGAATATTTTTGTAGATCTCATTTCCTGGCCTTTCCCTTTCATCTCTCAAAGCAGCAAGTAAATGAACAGCCCTTTAGTTTTTAGTTACTGCTCTGCACCCAGTGAGCTATCAGAGGCTGTTGACAATGGCTTTTCTCTTTTCCGTGCTCCTGCCTGCAGGATTTGGGGAGATAATTCATTTGGTCCTGGTGCTTTGTCAACTTTCAGCACTTGTAATTGCCTAATGATCAGTGCTGATGCTGTTGTTAAGCCTGTTAAAACTTTGTCCTGCTGAACAGCCAGACTGTGCCTGTCTCATCATGTTGTGCCTGCTGTGCTGGCTGGGGCTGCCTTTGATGCTCCCACCCTGGCCCCATCTTTGGTTGCTGCTTCCCACCCACCCCAGGCACTGCCGAGGGGATGGATGGATGCAGCAGGGTGCTGCCCACGCTGAGGAGCTGCACCTGGAGTTACAAATAGCTGAAGAATAATCCCACAGAGAGTCAGATGCTCTCCAGGGTGAATCCCCTCTCGGCCCCAAGGAGCCTGGAGCTGCTTGGGGAAGGTGGGCTGGTGTCTGTGCCTGGTGGGGTGGGTGAGAGCAGCTCTCTGGAGCAGGCTATCACTGCTAGAGCACTGCTGTTTAGCAACATGCTGCTATTTCTGCTTTTCCATCTCTCTTGTGCCTTTTCCACCATCATTATAGTTTTTCTAGGGCTCTAATTGGCCACATTTCACGCCACCACCTCTTCTGCTGCTCATCGAGGTGCCCAACTGGCTGGTGCCATCTCTGGAAGCCCCTGTCGCTCATCCTCGCCTCCTCCAAGGCTGGTTTTTAATGGCACACACTGAACATTAGTGCATTACCATCCCTTTTCCAAGAGCAGTCTCCAACCACTCTTCTCTCGTCCCCCAGTGCCTCATCCAATTTAATTAATTATACTTAGTATATTACGCATCCTGTCAAAGTTTTTCCTTTCCGAGGTTTAATGGTTTTTTAATTCTAATGCATGCTGCATGTGGAAGCGTTTGAGCAGTGAGGGAGCGTGCAGTGGCAAGGAGGCAGCATTACAGCATGTGCTGCAGGCAGCCAGGGTGGGTCCCTGTAGAGAGGCTCCAGCTGAGCTGCTGCAGGACTGAGCTGCCTCCTTCCCTCTGCTGCTGCTCAGGGGCACAATCAGGGGCTGGGGCCAGTGCAGGGGGCACTGCAAGGGTTTGGGTTGAGCCCACTCGCCCTTGGTGCATCTGGTGGAACAGGAGAGGGAGGGCTGGTGGCTCAGCCCCAGTGTCCTCTCTGCAGCTGCAGCCCGTGCTGAACTCAGGGTAATGAACCTGACTCTTCTCCTTGTGCTGTGTCTGAAAGCACCAATTCCATCAGTCATTGCAGGCCTGCCTTATCCCCTTGCAGAAGGGAGGTGTTGAGGATGTGGTGGGGACTGGGCTGAGCAGGTAACGCCGGCTGGGGCTGGTTCCTATTGCTCTGAATTTCCCAGAGACACTTAAAAGGCTTGGTCAGGAAAGTGGTTCAGCAGGAATGACTTTGTGGGGTCTTACACTGACTAGCTTTGGGTATTTCCAGATAAAACCTGCTCAGACTAAGAGGGTTGTGGGTTGGTGGTTGTTTTTTTCCTGCCTGTCAGTGTTGCAAAGTGCTTAGGTTTTGAAAATCCAGCTGGGCTCTGTCTGTCTGTCACACCATCACTGAGAGTAACGATGCTGTGGTGCAATTTAGCTGACAGCCCTGTGAACTGGGGCCAGGAGCCAACACAATCCAGCCTGACCTCGGGGCAGTGCTGTAGGAATGTGCCTCAGGAAACCAGAAACCCTGCGAGGCTGCACTGGCAGGAGCTGGGGCAGAGCTGGAGCAGCCCATCCTGGGGAGCAGGGCATCCCACCTCTGCACTGTACCCACAGCAAGGGGTGTGTGGGATGATCCCAGTGAGGTGTGCAGCCCCCACGTGGGACTCAGAATCACTGCCCAGGTGCCCATGGGTCGGCGGCTGGGAGGGCTGGAGCTGTGGAGCTGAGTGCTTTCCTTGCAGTGCTTGTGCAAGTCATGGAAATGCAGTTATTTTCCATTCCAGTTGTTCAGCAATCCCCCTGTGGCTGTGGAGCTGACAACCCCAGACACACTGCAGGGCTTGTTCTCCATCTCACCCCCGTGGCTGTGGGCCCAACGGAGCGGGGTAGGGTCGGACAGGATGACACCCCAGCTGGATTGCTGGAGTTGAGCTTGTCCATGACTCACAGGTAAAGACATTTCCCCAAGCTTATAATGAGGTTTTAGATTTAGCTATTGACCTTATAGTAGTTTTACATGCATGTTTATCTGCCCTTTGGATTAATGAAGGTAAACTTAATTGCCAGAACAAAGTTTCATCTAATTAAATGGATCAGATTCTCAGACTCTGGCAATTCTGTCATGTCTTCTCTTGGCCCTGGGGCAGTGTAACCCACAGCTGGCATTTCCCTGGCATTCTTGTTATCCCTTGTTGGTGTGGAGCTGGAGCCTGCTTTGAGCCCTCTCTGCAGCTCCATGGCCATGCAGAGAGAGCAGGAATGTCCCTGTGAGTCAGGTGCTGGGTCAGGCTGGACAATGCAGAGCAGCTTTTGCAGACCTGTCTCAGATCCCTGTGGGATTTTCTGATGCACCCGCCCCCCTAGGCAAACATCTCATTGTGGTCCATCCCTGTGCTTCAGAGCAAAGATCCACCAGCATGGAAAATCCCTGTGTTCATCTGAAAGAGACTTCAAGTAGAGCACCAGGGAGGGGATAATGCTGAGCTCCAGGGTGGAGGCACGAGAGGTCAGTGTCATGATGAGAGATGGCCAGCAACCAACATTTCGGTTTTCTAAGAAAAGGCGTAAAATTCCCCAGCTCTCCCTTGATGGTGGGGAACGCCCCATTGTGCTGGGAAGCCTTCCAGCTCCCTCCACTCTTCAGAGCTGCACACTTTTAGAAAGTACAAAGAGCTTCTCATAATGTTTTGCCTTGTGGGTACGTCTATGATTAATTCCGTGCAAGCATTACTGGTGCAATAACAATACTGAAGGTCCTAAAACTGAAAAAGGAAACACATTTGGCTCGTACTTCATACACAATCACTTACACTTAAGCTATTGATAGTTGATTGGGATCTGTAGACTGCTGGGCTGGTGCCACTGGGTTTCTGAGCGCGCTCAATGGCTGGAACAGACAGCGAGGCTGTAGGTTTTGGCAAGCTGTAGGTCTCATTAGTCAGGCTGACTGTATCTGACACGAGAGATTCCCATCCACCAAGATGAAGCTCACTTCCCTAGGCTTTGGCTGACATCCCAACAATATTTACATGAAGGACAACAGAGGATCAGTGTTAGATTAAGGCTGTGAGTTTCCAGTAGGCAGACAGTTAAATATTCTATTGAAATACTCTTTTGATTATTTAGATAATAATGAAGTTTATGCATGTCCTTGAGAAATCTGGGGAAAGGCAGTTGTTTTATGCTAAGCATGCAAAGATGTGTTTAATCTTGATAATAGGAGTAAATTATGTATCAGCGTTTATAACCTCAGCTCCTTTATTTCTCACTTGTTGTGTGGAGCCACCAGAAGCCTTGCAGGGAAGGGTGGCAGGAGGAGGGGGCAGCAGCCTCCCCACGGCACCCTGGCCTTCACATCCCCGCGGGAGGAGGATCAGGATGGTTTGTTCTGCTTTGTGCTGGCCGAGGGAGGTGCTGGTTGAAGTTAAGGCATTGACCACGAGCCCCCGAGGAGAGGGCAGGGATGTGCTCTGACAGGTGCTGGGCCAGGAGTTGGCCCAGTACAGGCATCCAGGAATTGCTTCTTATCTCCCCCAGCTGTAATTTCTGTTTTGTTGGATTTTTATCAGGATCGTTGAGTTGCCATTTTCTGACCGACGCCTGATTTTGAATAGGACTGAGTAATAATTTGATTTATTGCTGCCGTTGGAATGTGGCTGCCTGGCTGGTCCTGCCTTACCCTCACAGAATATGTGAATTTGCTTCGTCTATGACAATAGCAGAGAACAGTAACCTTTGGATTAATTTGTTTCAGTGACCGAAGTCCCATTAAATGGAAGGCAGCTGGTGTCAGAGGCATAAACTGAGACAAAGTTTTGCTCCCAATTGTGGGAAATGTGTTTAAACAGACTAGAAATGTTTCCATCTCTGCAGGGTATAATATACTCAAATGGTTGCATTAACATGAAAAAAGTCTAAGGAAGAGTGTATTTAGGACAATCCCTCTGTATCCAGTGCTAATGAAATTGAATTGCAGTAATGAAGTCAGGGGTTGTGTCTGCGCCCGTGCAGGAGCTGCCTCAGCATTGATGGAGCCGTGCCCAAGAGTGGTGGAGCACTAATGGCTCGAGATGGAAGAGGTCCATCAGAGCCCAGAGTGCTCTCCTCTCCCTGCCAGGGCTGGATCCCACATCCCAGAGCTGTTAGGATGCTAATGAGCCCTGGATGGAGGCAGAGTGCTGGAGTTTCAGAGGTGCTCCATCCCCGCTGCTCAGGGGCCAGCAGAGCTCCACAGACCACTTAAGAAAAGGATTAATTGGAGTTTAAATGGTGTGTTCCGCCGGCCCTCTGAAAGGGAATTAATTTTTCCTTGTGAATGAGGTGGGGATTGGCCTGCGGTCCTGGATAAAGGGGAGCAGCCAGCATTAAATTGCATTCCAGCCCATAATAATACCTTCTGGGTCTGACTCTGCCGTGGTGCATGGCATAGCCACACCACAGCTCCTTCTGGTGATCACCCTCCTTCCCACAGCCTGCTCCTCACCCAGAGGCATCAGCATCCCCAGGAAATCCTTGGCATGGAGTCTGTCCTTGCCCTCTGCTTGCAGCTGGCCAGGCACCCAGGTCTGCCTGTCCCTCAGTCCTCATTCACAAAGCAGGGACAGCTCTGCAGAAGGGAGGGAGTTATTCATGGTGATGCAGAGCAGGGCAAGAGGGGAATGGGCCAGCTGTAAATCAGAGGGAATCCTCAGCATTTCCTGGGAGCTGTCTGTGTCTGCAGCAGCTGGGGACAAGCCCCCTTGCTCACCTCTGCTGACCATCCCAGAAGCACTGCCCATGAGCTGCATGCAGCCACAGGTCCTTATCAGCAATTGCTCAATAAATTAATCTAAATGACAGCCCTTGTTTCATTAAAATAATTCCTGTGCTTTGTCCAAGCACTGTTGACCTTCTGTGTTGGACAGACAATCCAGGATTAAAAATACAGCATTTTTAGCTTGCATAAATCCCAAATAATGGTGAAAGAGAGGAAGAGAAAGGCTTCTTGTGGCAGTAAAGAGCATTTGTCACTGTCCCTGGTTATTAGTATCCTCTGAGCATTGTGCAGGGGAAGCCACGCCAGGATTACATTGCTGCATTGACTGGAGATTTCTTATTAGGAAAGGCAAGGAAGGCTCTGTGAAGCCCATAGGTCAAAAATATAATGCACTATTCCTCACCTCTCATTTCCTGATGTTATGCTATTAGAGGAGATAAGGGAGAGGTGCAGAGTCTTAATTTACAAGCGAATGATGAACTGCGGCTCGGGACTGTTTGTATTTTGCTGGAGCTTATTATTTTATCTGGAGTGTGATGCAGAGGATCGCTGCCCCTGAGCCAGAAACAGCCACTCCTGTTGGGGTGGAGGGGTGTGGGCTCCACTGGTGTGCTGAGGGTGCTGGGTCCTGAGAAGATGAAGGTGCTGGAGTTGAAAAGAAACCCCGAAGTAGCTGGAAGAGGAGGAGTGTTAAATAATGCAGTTGCGCTTTGTCCATGAAAGATGGCTAACCATGAGTAAACAGCCACAACAGTGTTTGATCCCTTCGTGTTTACTATTTATTCATATTTATTATTCATAAATTCTGTCACAAATGTTGGGCCCGCACCCCAGTGAGACATTTGCATTTTATTTTAAGTTTGATTCCCCCCCGCCCCTCAGTTTCATGAACGGAGATTTAATGATTTGCTTTTCCACATTGCTCCCGTGCTGGCTCTCCCTGGTTCTCCTCTTCTTGTTTCAGGAAGAGATTTCTAACATGGAAAAGTGATATTTGAATAGATTCCCCTAAGGCAATCAATTTACTTCTAATTTGTCTGGAACTAAGCTTTTCTTTGTTGCAATGAGAAAGGATTGAAACTGCTGTAAAATTTATTAGCTTCCAGGAAGATTTTGAAATGAATTTTTTAATGATCGTGCTGTTTGCTGTACCCAGGAGCAGTGTCATCGTGATTACAGTATAATCACACGTTTGCTGAAGGAACACTGAAATGTGGAGCTAGAGCTGGGCTCCTGCACGAGGGGACCTTTGGCACTGCCCAGGTACTGGCACCGCCTAGGTACGGGTTGTAGCCAGGTACGGGCACCGCCCACATTTGGGTAGTACCCAGGTATGGGTATTGCCCAAGTACTGGCACTGTCCAGGTATGGGCACTGCCCAGGTATGGACATTGCCCAGATACTGGCACCACCCAATACAGGTACTGCGCAGGTGCTGGTACTGCCCAATACAGCTATTCCCCAGGTATGGGCACTACCCAGGTATGGCACTGCCCAGGTGCTGGCACTGCCCAGGTGCTGGCACTGTGGCTGGCATGGCTGCAGGGCTGGGGGCTCTGGGCTGGGGCTGCTCATCATGACGCTCCCCCAGGCTGTGCATGTCCCAGCAGCCTGGGATCCCTCGGTCCCTCTTTGTCTCCCCTCATTTCTTGTTCTCAAGCAGCTCCTGCTCCTCTTCCTTGCCTGTAACAGCACAAACGAGCTCTAGTTATTCACCGTGGCAAAGCTGCTCTGACACGGATTGGATTGAACTGAGCGCCTGTTTGGAAATGGAAACTCCAGGGACTATTGTCATCGCCCAAATTGCACCTTAGATTGTATAACAGCACATGTCATCTGGCCATTTATCAGGAATATTACATTCCCAGGCACTTGCACCTTGCTACGATTTAACTTTGTCTCTTTGGCCAGCGTTGCAATTCCACTGGAGATAATTCAATTGCTGGGAGCTGAACGGGCACCTCGCGCACCCGCTCCGCGTTGCGGTGCCTCAGGTACCTGGGTGTTGGACAGGGGACTGGGGGATTTGTTCACCAGGGCCATTCCTCAATCCCCCTGTGATGAGGGAAGAGCCCATGCTGTGGGGAGCTGGGGGCTCTTGCTGCAGTGCCCACCACGTGTCCTCTGCCAGCTCCTGCTGGGCTCTGCCTGTTGGGCATCTGTCCCGTGTCCCTGCTCTTCCGACCAAGAGCTTGCACAGTGGGATTGGAAAGTGCCAAGGGTCTTGGCTGGGTGCGGGATTTTTATCTCTCCCACCAGGTCTACCTGCAGCTGCTGGTCCTCGGCAGCTGCTGCCTGGCTGAGACCACAGCAGTTATGGTCTTTGTAACCCATAAAGTTGCCTTTGTGCTGGTCTTCTGAGTTCCAAGTAGAGCTCCGATTTGAAATCTGGAGCTTAACCTGGATTTTGGTTGACTTGTTGAGGAACGTGTTTATTCCAGAGGTGGCTGTGGATTTTATGTTATTTCATATTTGCTATGCAAGAGCTTATGTTTAGTAATGACATTTTTCCTGCCAAGTCTGACTTCAGGATAACTGCTCACCTCTTGACAAAAAGGCTTGTGCCAGGATGTTTTGTCCCTGGGGAATGTTTTAAAAGTGACCCTGCTCTAAGGTGCCCTGAAACAAAGTTCTGGGTTTGTGCTGGGTGAGGGCAGTCTGGCTGAAACACAGGTATTGCTGCAGTGTGACCTGCACATCTTTCATATGTATAGGGCACTTACCCTCAAGCGAGCTGCTCAGCGTGTCTCTGGGCCAGCTGGGTGCCACATGGGTGCCCCCATGGGTGTCCCCACAGCCTGACTGGCAACTGAACTATCCCCTCTGTGTTTGCAGTGTCCTCAGCTCCTTAGAGAGTGCAGCCCAGGTCATGCCCTGGGCCGTGGTGGTCTCAGCCCCTGGCCATGGTGTTCTCCAGCCCATGGTGTTCTCCAGCCCATGGTGGTCTCAGTCCCTGACCATGGTGGTCTCAGTCCCTGACCATGGTGGTCTCAGTCCCTGGCCATGGTGTTCCCCACCCGTTCCAGCTGGCAGGTCCTTGCCAGCCTGAAGCACTGGGGCCCTTGGGGGCTGTGTCAGGATAAGGTGCTCACGCTCACACAGAGCAGTGCCAGAGCTTGGGGTCTCACCCCACTTTGCCCCTCTGTTGCTCCCCCTCTCTTTGCCTGTCTCTGGCTCTGGTCAGGCAGAGTTTCAGCCTGCTTAGCCCTGCCATGAGCACAGGGGTGGGAGCTGTCTGCTTTGGCTGCCAGGCACTCACCACGTCGTGGTTCTGGTGGTTATTACCTGGGCTTTGCTCCGTGCATCAAGAACATTTTGTCACTGCAGACAGTAACAGCTGTATTGACTAGGGCAGGTCTAGGGCTGTAAAAGAATTTCCTGTTGTTCTATTTCTGATTGTTAAAGTGGTAAAGAACAAGACAGAACAGTACAGTAATGTGAATGTGAACGTGAATGGCTGTCCTGGGTGCCATCAAAGCTGGGTGAGTCAGACTGAGCTGCAAAGGGCAGCACCAGGAGCGTGCCCAGCAGCTCCCTGCCTGCTGCCTCTGTTGGGGCGGGAGCAGCATGCAGGGATCAGCCCTGGCTCAGCCACTGGAGGGGCTCAGACCCTGCTGTGCATGCCTTTGGATCTGGGACAGCAGAGGAATGGCATTTCTGTGTATCAACAGGCCTTGCTTGAGGCGTAAAAATAATATTTTATACCAGCTACAGGGCTAAGGCAGTGATGGATGGGTGGGTAGCTGAAGATGCCCATTCTGCCATGTTGAAGAGGCTGCTCCTGGGGGCTCTGTGCTGGTCCTTGTGTCTGCTGCCAGGTCAGGGCTGCTCTGGGCAGCCTGGACACGTGTTGTCCCCGAGAGCAGGATGGTTCTGGCTGCAGGGCATGGTCTCAAAGCTGAGATGTGTGCTGAGCACAGAAGCTGAGTGGCAGAATGTGCCATGGAACTACCTGTTGTCTCAGGTCTGTGGATGGTGGTGACTTGTGACCCTCTGTCTGTCAGCCTGGCCTCTTTGAGACTTGTTAACATTCCCTTCCTCATACAAAAGATTGAAACAGTATAATTTAATGTAATGCTTCTCAGCTCCTTTCCTCCCTGCATTTCAGCTGCTGCAGGTTCTAGACAAGCATTGTAATGTCCAAAACTGATCATCTCCCTGGCAGAGAGGCACCAGGCCCTTTAGTGAGCTGCTCTTAAAGCACAGGTGCCTTTCTAGGCTTTGAGGAATATCCACTTGCAGTAATCAGGGAAGTCCTCCATTTGTTTCTAGCTGTAAAATGTGGCAGTTGGAATAAATGGGTCAAGGCAAGACCAACCTGCCCGTGCTCCCTCTGGAGTGAGGTTTGCCTTGGCTATGGCAGACCCATGGACTGGGGGCTGAGCTGTGCTGCTGGGCAGGGAGGGTGAGGAGAAGCAGCTCCCCTGTGCCTTCCCATGCTGGACCAGCCAGCCCAGCACGCTCACAGATCCAGCTTTTCATGTTTGTGGAGAGACTGAAGTGATGTGTGCTCCAGCAACACGCCCAAGGTCACACAGCACAATAAATCAGTGTCTCATCGGGATGAGAATCCAAGATATTTCTGTAGCCCCTGCAGCCATCACCAAGTCCTCTGCTATCACAGCCAGACTACACAACTTTGTATGCCTGTAGCACCCTTTTGAAGTTAAGCTGTGGATAAATAGGGAGACAGCAATATTTTCTGGGCCATTTTTCTTTTTTTTTTTTTCTATTTTGCTCAAGTACTTGAAATTAGCAGTATCAAAGTATAAGATCATGGGCTTTTAGAGCTCAGTGCTGGTTGTTCAGTGTGTAGGGCTCAGGGCATCCTTCTCTCAAGCTGCTGTAAAGGCAGCTGCCAAAACCCAGACCTCCTCCTCCCCTCCACCCAGCCCTGTGCTCCACATCACTGGGTTGCTGCTCTGATGTAGAGAAAAAGCTGATGTTTTACCCATATATTTTTCAATTAATTGGCTTCTTCTCTTTCTTTAAAAAAAACCCTTTCTTGGTGGTTTTTTCTTTTTTTCTTCTTTTTTTTTTTTTTTTTTTTTGAGGTCTGCCTTTTACTCGTTTATTCTCTGTAAGTGTTAAGCTGCTCATATTTTGGTGCATTGTGTTATGTGCTGAGAATTTTTATCAGCCGCCCTAGTGCTTGCATGTGGTGGAAATACCAATGTGTCTGAGGAGCGGAGGTTATGCACACAGATGTACAGAGCAGCAGAAGGAATGGTTTTCAGACAGAGGGAAGGAAATCTGGGCTGAGCCTGCTCCTTCCATGCATCAGCCCAGCCCCGACCGAGCGTGGGCTCCTGGGGGTGATGGCGTTGGAGCTTTGGTGCTGCTCCCAGCGTGTGTGGGTTACGGGAGGAAGGAGCCCCGTCTCTGCGTGGGGAAAGGCTGTGCTTTATGAGGGCTGCTGCAATTACAAGCTCTTATCAAATGAAGGAAAAGCCGAGACTGAAAAGCAGCCAGGATCCTGCGGTGTTCGGCAGGAGCCACGGTCGGATGCTCAGCAAAGGCTGAGCATGGTGAAACTGCTGAATTTCATTTCCAGCTTTGCACTTGGCTGAGCCTGGCTGCTTCCCCGAGCCTCGGTTTGTCCATCTGTGATGTGGAGGTGAAGCTGTGCAGTCCTCTGGGATTGACTGACAGTGCAGGAATGCACACAGGCCCTGGGCACCAGGGTTTGCACTCGCCTGAGAGCCCTTGGACCTGGTCTTGGAGGATCCTTGGGAAGGGTTAAACCACCAGTCCATATTTCAGCACTGTAAAGTGGTGTTGGGACGACAGCCCCAAGTCGAGAGAAGGAATCTTTATTGCTCCTGTATGAATAAAGCCCCGGCACTGGGAATGACACATTTAATCTTCAGTGGAGTGGACAATCTTGGAGATTTATAAAGCCTCTGTTGTGTGAGAGGTCAGTGGGGATTAAGCAACAAGTTAAAACTCACATATACAGCAGAACCACAAAGAACCTTCCCTCCTCCCCCTCTTCTTTCCTCCCTCTGTTCCTTTCCCCTCCTTGCAAAAAGTCAAACTTAAATGTCACGTCAAACCAAGCTTAAAACATGGTGGCTTTTAACACTGGCCACTAAACCCAGGAACCACTGGCTCTGAGGGCTTGACACATGGTCAGCCCTGTTGTGATGGATTTGCTGCCGTCACTCCTTTTCCAGGCTCCTGTGCTGGTGCTGACAGGTGACACACAACCTACTGGAAATTAAACTCCAGTCTGTAGAGCCTCAAAAGCGATGGCTGTTTGAGGTTCAGTCAGTGCTGCTTGGGGCAGGATCCCCTCTGCAGTGCCCGGGCAGGCTGGAGGCTGTGGGCACCCCATTCACCGTGCCTTGTGCTTTCTCCCCGCAGAGCCGAGCGAGGGCTTCCACTGCCGGGAGGAGTGCCGCATCCTGGGCCACTCGGACAGGTGCTGGATGCCGCGCGGCGCCGTGCCCAGCCGTGCCAAGTCCCCCGAGCACGGCAGGAACGTCATCGCGCTGTCCATCGAGGCCACGGCGGTGGACGCGGAGCCTTACGCGGACTGCGGCGCCAAAAGGACCTTCGCCACCTTCGGCAAGGAGGGCGCCGAGCCCCCGGCCGAGGAGCGCCTCGCCAACCCCAAAGGCAAAAGAACGGTGGACTCGGCCGCCTGCTGCAGCCCCAAGGTGAGCGGCGCCGTCCGCGAGGCCGGCAACGGCTGCGAGGCCGTCAGCCCCGTCACCTCGCCCCTGCACCTGAAGAGCCCCTTGGCCGGCAAGCCGGCGGCGCCCTACGGAGCCGGGCACTGCGCCGGCGGCCGGGAGCCCTTTGGGAACAGTGGCCCTTCCCGGCCCAGCGAGGCAGAGCCCCGGGGCGCGGACAGCGAGAGCAGCGGGCAGGAGGGCAACCCGCTCCTGCAGGCAAGCCGGGAAAAGGACTCGCCCGGCGCCCGGAGACTAAAGGACATCGTCCTCTGAGCAGCGCTCGGCCACAGGAGCATGAGGATGAGGATGAGGGACCGCACGACTCCCAGCGCAGATTGTTTTTATCGCTTACCAATGGTTCACAGATTGCTGTATTTAAAAGCTTTCCCTAAATGTATTGTTTATAAATGGAGCTATCGTTGATGTGACAATCCCACGTGTCTCGAGGGCGGCAGGGGTGTGCAGCCCGAGCGAGGAGCCGGTGTTCGGCTTTGGCCGGGAGGCAGCGGGTGGCGGGGGCAGAGGCCAGACCCCCCCGGTCCTCAGGAGCGCTCGGTACCCCCTCCTCGGAGTTTATATATTTTTGTATCTCAAAACGAAGATAAATTTCCATTCCTGGAGAGAATTGAGTGGCCAATTCCTTATTCGGACATCTTTAGTAACCACCCCGGCGGTTTTGTAGTCTGGACGAAGTAGCGGCTGTTTCTTGTGTGGGACTGTTCAAAGTGACAGTCGGGTGAGTTTCAGTTCAAATTCACCCAGCACGAGGTTGTTTGTCTTTTAAGGTGTTGGTGTTTTGCTATGGACACCCCTGCATTTACGAATCCTTTTGCTGTCACATACTTATCTGTACTATTATTGTATTTGATATTGCAAATTACTGTATGTCTAGTGATGGCAAAAGGCTTTCAGGCTTAAAAAAAAAAAAGGAATAGAAAAAAAAATAAATCACAATCATCTTACTTAAACTTTGGGGAGCCTGCAGTTTGCAGCCCCGGTGGAGCAAGCGCTTCTTCCAGCCCCCACCATTGCCTGCAGCCTCTCCTTGCTCCTGCAGGAAAATGTCAGGGCATTATGGGAAGACGTTTTTGGGAAAATCCTGCCTGGATTGCAATTGTCAGATGCACTGTGCTGAACTTTTCCCCTTACCCGTTTCTTTTGCATAATTTCAAGGCAATGCATGGAAAGGTTTTTTTCCAGAAGTTGGTTATTTTGGTTTTTTTCCAGTTCCCAGATTTAGATATCCCTCGCCTCCAGTCATTTCCAAGTCAAAGAGATGGAATTATTTTAAGAGATCTAAATTACCTTCTCAATTAGACACACACACTTCCCAGTCAGCGTTTCCTAGCCATGATTACACCAAGAGGGTGTGTGTAGGTATGACATCATGGCATGGATTTTAGACCCTTCTGATTTCTTTCTATCCCTGCATCATAAATAAGTATGGAATGAGCAATAGTGATGTTAATTTAGGGGCAGACAGGTGATACGTAACAACGCTACTAATTCAATTAATGTGCCTTCTTAATGGAGAAAAAATTAAAGCAATTCTTTATTTTTTCTCATAATTAAGGACTTTTTTGTGTGGGTACAAATCTACTCATGTAAAATTGATTTGAAAATTGAGCTACTTTAATAGCCATTTTGTAGAAGGGAGAGAGGGAAGGGATTCCACAGCTCTCTGCTCTCTTGCAGTGATGATTCCTCAGTGAGGTATGAGTAAGGTAGAAGGATTTCAGTTAGTGTATTATTATTATTATTATTATTATTGCTATTATTATTAACCCTTCACTGAACAGATTTTTCCTACCCTCAATAATGTTTCCTAGAATTTAAAATTGATTATGGAAGGAAAAATATATAGCTCTTGCCAATGTTTGCTGTACCAGCAAGTTGAAATTAGTGGTTTCTAGAGAAAGAGTCTTTCTAGGTCTACATATCATGATAAAGTATTTGTTACTTGATTTATTTAAATGAAAAACAACAAGAAAACAAGTTCCAGTTGTTATCATCCTCAAAATAAAATTAAACTCCAGCCATTTATTTCTTCAGGGCAGATTGATCTTGCCTGAAGCCACAGCTGGTCTGAGACAGGTCCAGAGTCAGCCTGTTCCCCCTGCCACTTGCTAGGGCCAGGAATTGGGAAAGAATCAACAAAAAAACAGTTGTCTAATGAAATTTGTGATGCTTCCCTCACTGGTGTGATGACTACCTCATTCAGCTCCCATCCCACGTGCTAACATGATGTCCTGCATCCCTCCAGAAAGCAAACTGGGCGTTTTCTCCCCTCTTCTGGATTCTGAGCCCATTTTTCAGGGATATGTTGTTTCTGTTCCCGCTGTGTTTCCTGCCTGTGTACTGTTACTGCTGTCATTTATTTCTGGGTTTTTTCCCCAAATGTGTGTTTTATTATAACACGAGCAAAGAGGAGAGGGGCTGGCTCGGGGCTGTTGGAGTAACTGGGTGTTCTGTAACTGTTCAGCTGAGTTTATTCTGATCTTACCTGGTTTTGTCAGCTCTGGGAGGTTTTTTTTTGGCGGGAGGGGGGAACTTCTCCCGTGTGTTTGCGGAGAGACAGAACCTGCCTTGCCCATCTGTCAGGTGCTCTTGGCTTCACAGGGCAACAGCTCCACGTGGCCCCATCATCACCAACACCTCTACCAGGAGGGGACCCAGCTTCCCCATGGCCTGTGGTGGGGTGGGGAGTGGGGGTCCCCCCAGGTGCCCCACCACCATCCCCAGGTGCCTGGAAAAGCACCAGCCTTAATTCCTGCCGAGCGTTGCCCCCTGCCTGCGGAGCTGCCACCACCAGCCTTGCGTTTCGGGTGAAAAATAGATGCTAACTGAAAAGGAAGAGAGGAAAAAAAAAAAAAAAAGAAAAAATAGAAACATTTCTCTAATTTACCCAGAGGAAACGTTCCTTGCCACTCTGAATAAAAGCACAGCCGAGAAAGAATGTGAAATAATTCTGTATTAAAAGGGGGCATTAAGGAGGTCAGTAAACCCTTATGCCTCCAAGAAAATCATTTAAACACCAGTTTTCTGGGCTGACCCAGGCTGCAGCGGGGGATGTGAGCGAGGGGCCCTTCCCTGGCATGGCCTTGCTGTGCGGGGCCAAGGGGAGACCCAGAGAGCTGCCCTGGCTTTGCTGCCTTGGCCCTCTCCAGAATATTTTGGTACTCCTGTCACTGTCCCTCTGTGTCACTCGAGATGAGTTCAGGCTCCTGGGCAAATTGCAGTCCCTTGGTTTTTTTCCTACTTGCATCGAAACTGGCCATGCAAAAAAATGTTCCAAGCTGCAGGGCGGGCAGGAAGGCTTTTTGGAAGGGTTCCAGATGTAATTATTGTGCTTTTTAATAACTTAAACCTGTCCTCAGATTTGGTTTAGGAAAAATCGCTGGGATCTGTTGGTTCCCTTCAGGCAAACTTGCTCTGCTCCCCTGTAAATCCAGGAGAGCAGCAAGCACCGACGATTCTCCCCCGAGCATGACGAGGACCCCATCTGGAGCAGCTTTGGGGCTGGGGGCCAGGGGCTGAGCTCTTCCCTGCTCCCTTGGGCACCCCTGGCCTTTCCCACCCTCGAGGCTGCAGGGCTGTGCTGGGAAGGATGGTGGAGGGCTGGGGGGCACAACTGATGGCTGGAAACATCCCCCCTCCAAGCACTGTCTGCTGAGGTTGCTGCCGTTCCCTGTTTGTTGTGAGCTGGAGGTCGCCTGTGGATCACACTTTGTGCAAAAGTGAATTCCTTTCTTTTTTAATTTTTATTTTTCCAAACAGGAAACAAGTTGATTTTGTGAAGAACACACTGTCTGATGAATATGTTGAAATTATTCTTGGGGAGGGCAGGGTGGGAGGGAGAGAAAAAAAAAAACAATCTAATTTTGAATGGAAACACATTTGTCTGTCATTGGGGAAAAGTGATGGTCTTGTTGCTACAGCTGCTTTTGCAGCTCTGGGTAATCTCTGATCCAACCTGTGAGCTGTGGTACCGCCGGGGAGAAACCCCACTGCCCCCACTGCCAGCTCTGCTGGGGCTGAGATGGAGCCTCCGCTGGTGCCAGCTGATGTTCAGCTGATCTGAGCTGGGGGAGAGCCTCCAGACACCCCTGGGGTAGGGTCTCAGACACCCCTCTCTCACCCACTGGCTCTGTTCAGCTGATCTGAGCTGGGCTGGGGTCTCAGACACCCCTCCCTCACCCACTGGCTCTGTTCAGCTGATCTGAGCTGGGCTGGGGTCTCAGACACCCCTCCCTCACTCACTGGCTCTGTTCAGCTGATCTGAGCTGGGCTGGGGTCTCAGACACCCCTGGGCTGGGGTCTCAGCCCCCCTCCCTCAGCAGTGGCTCCCAGCAGCAGCAGCAGCAGCCACCCGGCGGCCGCGGCACCGAGCGCGGTACGTTCTCGTCATGGTGTCTCCGTTGCCGAGTATATGAAGAATAAATTGTTGTATATGCTGATATGTATGTTATGTACATTTTCACAGTGATTGAATCATTGTAAACAACAAAATGGAAAAAGGAAAAAAAAAAAAAGAAGAATCACCATTCTGTCTATTTTATGAAGATGATAAAGCAGCTTTATTAAATTATTATGATTCTGTTTCCAAATGGTGTACCTGCCACATTGGGATTTTTTCATCTGATGAGAACTTTGTTTTCCACCTAAATGTGATTTTCTTTTCTCTGCTTTGAGCATCTAATGCATTTTAGTATTAAAGCAATTATTGAATAAAATGGAAAGTAAGTGTTTGGTTAAATATGCCTCAGTGGGTTTGCTTTGATGGGCTCCAGGTGCTGGTCCTGCAGAAGCCAATGCACGGCTGGGTGCCACCCCAGCCCCGTCCCTGTCCCATGGCTGGTCAGCTTTGGCACCCCAGAGGCTGCAAAGCTCAGACAGAACTTTCCTGGTCCTGAGGAGGGGTCATCACCAACCCCAGTGGTGACCAACTGGCACAGGCAGACTCTGAGCCCCCGTGAAACTGCGCTCGGTGCTGGTGCTCTGCTCTGCCACCTTCACCTGCAAGGGGAACACCACTGGGAGAGGGATGAGCACAGGTAGGAAACGCCTCCAACACACACTTCTCCACTGAGGCATGGCAGAGACTTTCTTTTCTGCAGTTTTTCAGGAGGGTGCTTTGGAGGAGATGGTGAGGAGCATCCACTGCCTCTGAATTAACTGGTTGATGGACCATATTTACACATGGAGCATCCAAGCACTTTGTGGCTACCAGGCTAAATGCTCCCACAAGGTCTCTGCTCACTCAGTGGCTCAGTCAGGGTGACACCAAGGTGGAGCTGGAGCAAGAGCAGTGGCACGGGAAGCCCTTTCCCTGGCATGGGAAGATGCTTGAGCTGCACACCGAGCATCATCCTGCCTGACAGGGACACAGGAACAGAGGTCAGCTGCAGGTAACCACACCTGGGTGAGGCCCCATCACTTCAAACCAGCAGGGTCTGACCGGCCTGGGGTCAGCTTTGTCACAGGTGTGTGTTGGCACGGGGACCCCAGGTAACGGTGCCCAGCCAGCCGGGCACCAGCACCTGCAGTTTGTTCGCACCCTCATTAGTGACTCATTTGGCAGGTGGGTAAGAGGAGATAATCCAGGCTGTGGGAGGGAGGCTGCTGTTTGTCTGAGGGGGGTGGATTGCTGCCGGGCTGGGGAGCAGCGGTGCCGCAGCAGCAGCGGTTCCGTGCCCGGGTGGGCTCCTGCGGTGTGCCCGGGCTGGGACCCTGCCTGCACCGGGGACCTGGAGCCGGAGCTGTGCCAGCACCGGGACTCGGCTGCCAGGTAGGAGCTGAGCCTGTCTGGGGAGGAGCTGCCCAGGTGAGCGGTGGGCAGAGGGGCTGCCCAGGCTGCGTGGGGTTCGCTGGGGGAGCAGGGCGCAGCCCCAGCCCGGGGGCTGTCTGGGGGATGCGATGGGGCTGAAAGCCCCTCGGTCGGAAGGGTTTTCTCGTGGTATCGCAGCCTGCCGGAGCCCTGCGGGTGCTGGGTTTGTCCTGGTTTAGTCGCCTCCCTCCGCTCGCTGTGCTGGCTGGGCGAGCGGCGACGGCAGCTGCAGCCGGGTCCCCGCCGTGCTCCCCGGCCAGGTGTCACTGTCCCCTGTGCCCCCCGTGTCCCCCGTGCCCCCCGTGCCCGTGCCAGCGCCGGGAAGGGCCGGGAGGGCGGCCCGGGAGCGATCGAGCGTCTGCTGCAGATAAAACCGGGATTGCCTGTCTAGAACCGGGGATGTGCGAGGGGAGGATCCCGGGATGCAGCGAGCCCAGGCAGCCCCTGGCACTGGGGGCTTTGGCCGGCACTGCTGGGCTGCTCTGTGAGCCCCTGGCACTGGGGGCTCTGGCCAGGCACTGCTGTGTGTGGCACTGCTGGGATGCTCTGTGAGCCCCTGGCACTGCCTGGCACTGGGGGCTGTGTGTGGCACTGCTGGGCTGCTCTGTGCGCTGCTGATAACCCAGTCCTCGGGGTGCAGTAGGCTGTGGGCTGCACGCCCAGGGAGGGACCCGTGGGCATCCATCGCTGGTGGCCTGAGCTCCCCACCCTCCCTAGGAGGCCGTTCTGGGGTTGGGTAGGTGGCTGGCTGCCCCTCTCCCGTGGGAGAGAGTTTCTGGGGGTGCTGCAGGGCACCCCGAGGGACAGAGTCCCCACCCTGCTGTGCCTCTGGCTGCAGTGAGGGGCTCAGTGTGAGGCCAGTGAGAGAATAAATCAGCAAAGAAAGCAGGCAGCCCTCACCAGGCAAGGTTCAGAGCCATGGATCTCGTTCCTATTTCTTCTGGACGTTATTCTATATTACATTTGATGTTAAACTGGAATATCTAAACGGAGCCAAATTGGATTAAGAAGCAATGACTTATTGTACAGTCTGACTGTTAAGCCCACAAAGACAAGAATAAATAAATTGGAGGAATCAAAGGCGTGAAAGCATAGAGCAAAAATATATATAATTTATCTCTGTTTGAAGCAGGGCTCTGCTCAGGGCCTGTTGTGGGCCCGGAGGGGCAAGTGATGGTCCCTGTTCTGCTTTTCTGTTGTCTGGATTTGGGTTCTGCTCCTGTGCCTGGTGCTGGACCAGCTGCCTGCTTGCCTTGGGCAGGAACTGGAGTCCAACAGCCCCAGCGGGCTCCCACTTGTTTAACTTGCAGCTGTTTTTTGTTTTGTGTTGTTGTCCTTTCCTCCTGAACGTGATGTAAGCGAGCGTCCCCAAAGAGCCGTGGCAGAACAAACACAGGCAGGTGCACAATTACAGAGCTCACCTCTGCTGCCACACGCAGCCTGCTCAGCTCCCCCTCCCTGCTGGCTGCTGGAACGGGCTCTGCAGGAGGGATGGCTCTTTGGGGACACTCTCTGGGCTTTGGGGCAGCCATCACCCGCTGGCAGGGCTGTCTGGGCAGCTTCTGTGGGGACACAGCCTGATCTGCTGTGCTGCAGAGTGATCAGTCACTGCAGCCCAGCCTGCAAAATACAGCAACCCAAGAAAGCAGCACTGTGGTGCTGCTGTGGAAAACCCAGCCGTGGCAGTTTCCATTAATACAGATAAAAAATTGAGACACAGGGCAAACAATATTAACCCCATCACTGATCAAGCTTAAAAGCTTTTCCCAAGAAAAATTGTCTCTGGATTGCAGTTAAATAATGGGCAGGGGGGTGGCTGCCTGCAGAAGCCTCTGCCATGGTACTGGCAGGTGCTCCTGGCCAGGGCAAGGGAAGGTGGCTGGGGTGGCAGCAGAGGGTCAAACACCAGGCTGATCCCTTGCAAAGCTTCAGGACATAAGAAGCTCCAAGTGCTCTGTGCTTTAGGGGAAAATGGCACAGAAGCAGATCATCAGCCTTGGCAGAGGCCAATCTCTGCTGCCTGAGGGTGATAAATTGTCTTCCAAGGCAAAAATAAAAAGGAATTAGGATAATAAAACCTCCAAGAGAGAAGCTTAGTGTGAGGGTTTTCAGCTTCCCAGGCAGGAGGAATGGAGGCTGATTGCTGGGAGCTCATATCCCCAAGCATGGAGGTAACTGGGGCAGGGACTGCCCCTCACCTGTGCCAGCCTTGGTGGGTGTGAGAGCCCAGCATGTCAGACCTGCTGGGCCACTGTGCTGCTGGTGCAGCTTCACGGGCCAGGGCCCACCTTGGAAGGGCTGGAAGGGAGGTGGGATCTGGGCAGGAGGCTCCAGGGATGGGGACTGCAGCAGCTTCATCCTGGCACTGCCATCAGAAACCTTCTGTGCCCATGAGGGGAGCAGGCAGCAACAGGGTTGTTTGGACTGAGAAAGGGAAAATGAGCAAATAACATCCTCCAGGTTTTCTTTTTTCCCTTTTTTTTTTTTCTTTCCTAACTCTCCTGATAAGGAAAGAACCTTTTTTTAAACTCCCCCCTCTGTGTCTGCTGCACACCAGCTCAAAGGCTGTTCTTTATGTATTTGATTCTCTGTAAAATTGATCTTATTCTCTTTGGAGGAGTTAGGTTTAAATCACAGGATGAAATTCTGGCCACAGTGAATCAATAACAAATCTCCAATCAACCTCAGCCTGGGCTAGAGACTTTGGTCATGGAACTTAGGTTCCCTGCTTCCCAGTGGGAAATGTCATCTGTTGATGGAGGACATTCTTTCTTTGCTCAGTGAGCAAGTCCCAAGGTCTCCATTAGAGCACTTTGGTTCTTCTGTCTTTCTGCTCCAGCCCTGCCTGCCTGTGCTTGGGAATGAGAAAAGGGATGAAGTCTCCAGCTCTAAATTCCAGTGGGAAGCCTCCAACACGCTGCCATGTGCCTCCCCAGCCTTCCTCTGGTTCACTCTCCACCTCTGTGCTATGTGAAGGCACAGCAATGGCTGGCCTGGCTGGGCGAGGCTTTGCTAAGCCAGCCGTGAGCTCTGGCTCTGCACCATCCCTCCTCCATCGTTAGTCCCACTCTCCAAACCCTCTGCATCCTGCAGTGCCTCGTCCCTGGCTGGTGGCGTTGGGAAGTTGGCCAGCATTGACACTCACAGCCATTCTAAGAGGGTCTCCCAGGCAAAAAAAAAAAAAAAAAAAAAAAAAAAAAAATTACTATTTTAATTTTTAAAATTTTAAAAAAAATTTTTAATTCTTTCTTCTTGTTGCTATAGTAAATTCATCCACCTCCTTGAAGGTGGTGGGGGCTGGCTGGACAGGCCCGTCACGGCAAGGGTCACCCTGGGTGCCGTCAGCTGCAGTGGTGGGCTGGGTCATGGCTGTGTCCCCCCCGACCTCTGCGGGGCTGTGTCCCCCCCTCTCTCCAGGGCTGTCCCCCCCTCTCTCCAGGGCTGTCCCCCCCTCTCTCCAGGGCTGTCCCCCTCTCTCCAGGGCTGTCCCCATCTCTCCCGGTCTGTCCCCACGGCAGCCCCGTCCCCCTCCCCACCGCCGGCGCAGGGAAGATCCCCCGAGGCAGATGGTACAGCAAAGCTGTGTCTTTATCGGGCGATACTGGTAGTGTTCAGCTGCTTTTGAAGTCTCCAAAGAGAGCTGGGATATTTCTTGATCTGCTCTTAAATAAGTCATTGGCGCTGCTGTTAGCTCGCATTAAGCACGGAGGATGCGGGGAAGCAGCGGGACCGGAGCTCGCCCGCACGGGGCTCGCAGCCCTGGGCCAGCCTCGGGAGGAGATTTCGGGCTGCTCAATATTTGATGTGAGAAGTTTATTTTAGCCCGAGCCAGGCTGAATCGCTGCGCCTCCACTGTGCCGTTAGTCGGAGGGGCAGCCTCGGATGGTTCAGGGCTGGTTTTGCTCCTCAGTTTCTCATTTCAATCTCAGCCTGGTCCCCGCGCATCCCTGGCCACGGGGGCTGTGCCCGAGCCCTTCAGCGCTGGTTTTGCTCCTCAGTTTCTCGTTTCCATCTCATCCCTGGCCACAGGGGCTGTGTCCCAGCCCCGCTGCAGCCCCCGGAGCAGCTCCCTGCCCATGCCCGCCCCTGCCGGGCTCTGCATCCCTCCCGAAGCCTGACGGAGGCAGGAGCTGCTTTCTGCTCCACCGCTCGTGGTTGGCACCCGGGTACCCTTTATTTCCTGGTCCTTTGCTTGTGCTGAGCAGTGGAAGGAGGAGGGCTTGGGAGGCTGAACCCGTGGCCGATGTCCGGGAGGGATTCAGTGCTAACAGAAACATTGACAGGTCGGGCTGTGTTTTTTAAATGCACCTTTTTCACTTTTGCTCGTTCCCCTTGGACTCTCTTCCCACCAGCAGCACCTTTAGCATTTATCTCATTCGAGTCCTCTAAGCAAATCTTATCTCTACATTTATTGCATCTTTGGGAATAGTAATTTTCGAGTCAGCTTTCACATTACTCCATATTTGTTACTAGTCCTCTGTCGAGGGAAAAACCTGGCTCTTTATTAGTTCTCTGCCTGATACAAAACATTTAATTTGAACAGAAACCACCAGGAGAGAGATACATATTGCTTTTCATAACCAAAGTGTCAACATCTTGACCAGACTGTAGCTGAAGCAATCTTTACCATATGGTGGATTTTTATACTTGAACGTCACATCTGCATCCCCGCTGCCTCTCCTTTCATTCCAGAGATGCTGTGCTGGTGATAAAAGGCGCTGTCTCCGTGTCCTTCCACAACACAATCACAAAAGGACCCCTCAGCAGATAAGGAACTAAACCAGAGATACAATAGCTGTGGCTTCCCACTGGCTTTCTGCTCAATAGCTTTCTGCTATGCAGTTCACACAAAAAAAAAAAAAAAGGAAAAGAAGAAGAAGAATAGCAATGAAGGAGCATGTGTTGGGAAAATAAGCCCCAGTAAATCCCAGGGAGGGCACGGCTGCAGAACATGCTGGGAATAGCGACTAGAAGTGGGCTGAAACAAGATGAAATATTTTTTAAACATTTTTTTTCCCCCCAGATTCCTGGTAAATGGGATGCTCCCCACAGCTTCACTGAAGCTTGGGGGCCTTCAGAGTACTCAAACTTGGTTTTTGGGAAAATGGGGCTGTGCTAGCATTGAGTTTTACTGCAAGGTAATGCAGAAATCTGTATCAGCTGCTGTTGGATCCTGGTAGGAGCAGGATGTAGGAAGTTTCTCACTGGAAAGCGTGTTCAGAGCCCAGGGCAGTGGGGAAGGAGCTGTGTGTAGCTGTCACTGAGCAGCAGCCAGGGCTGTGCACAGCCCCTGCTGAGCCAGGGCTGTGCCAAAAGAGCTCCAGTCTCACCTCTGGTCTCTGCCTGCTCAGGCACTGCCCCTGTGCTGCTCCCCAGTCCTCCTGAAGGATGTTTTGTTCCTTGGAGAGTGATGGGAGCCTCAGAGCCCTTCCTGGCAACAGGATTTCTTGCCATGCTGTGTAAATTGGCTACAGATGCCTGCTTTTGCTGTATTGAGGACGCAAAGGCTCTGCTGCCAGCTCTTCCCTTCTCTCACCTGGGCTGGGCTCTGCCCTGTGGGCCACCCCACTGTGTTTCCACAATGGATATTTTCACTCTGCCATTTCCTTACACTCCTGTCTGCCCTCTTTCCCACCCCTGGGGCCTCGCGTTTTGCCACTGGCCTTCCCACACTGCTTTCCACATTCCTGCTTTGCAGAGCCTGTGGGCTTTGCTTGGGTGCAAGGATTCCAGGGTTGGGCTCCGTGCTTGGCACGTGCCCCAAACGCTTGCCTCAGCATTTTGCATGCCGCAGAGGATTTTATTGTATTGCTTTAATGGGAAGTCATGCAGCTCTGAACCCCAAATACACAGCTCTGTAAGAGTAGTGGCTGGAGGAATCCGCAGATAATTCAGTCCTGCCTCCCTTAAGTGAAATAGGATGTTAATACAATACAGTGGAGAATCGCTAATACAATCCTATTTTTATACTAGCACTTTCATGTCATATTAGAAGAAGATTCGACTTTTAGATCTTTTTTAGCAATTTAGCACAGTGAGGATTTCATTATACTGACAAGAACTATTGACAAAAAGAAACACATTAGAATTGGGAGGATAATGGTCCTGGGGAAGAGGAAGTTTTGCAAGGCTTTTCATTTAAAACTGGACTGGGCAAAGTAACAGGCACTGTGCTGAGGGGAATAATCCTGCATTAGCAAAGGGGTGGACTGGCTGACCTTTTAAGTCTTGTCACAGACTAATAGAAGTCAGAGATGGAAGAGACTTTTAGGTCACATCAAACACTTCTTCCAACCCAGCGCAAGATTATTTCTCGATATATTTGATGGTGTTTTTTTTCACTTCTAAAAGTTCCAAGTCACGAAGCTTTCTCTCCTAAGGAGCCTTTTCACACTGTTTTACCCAGTAAGCGTGCGCTTAACTTTGCGCACTATCATTAATTCCCCTGAATTAAAGTTGTTAAATCCTGCCGAGACTTAAATTGGATTACTCGCAGCCTGCAAAGTTAAGCACCTGCATAAGACTTTGCAAGAGGGAGGTTTAACAGATCTTAGCATTAAGTTCTTCTCACTTTTCCACCTTAATCTTTATTTTACTTCGCAGTTCTCTCACCTTTCCCTTGCCTGGTTCAGCTCAGCCGCTCCTTCTCCCTCCCCCTGATGCACTGACAGTTCTCACCTTCCCCGAGGTCTGAGATCTCCTCCCCAGACTGGCTCTGGCTCTGCAGGCATGTGAGGCACAGGGAATGCCTTGGCAGCAGTGGCTTCTGGCACTGGATTAAACTGGGATAGCCTTGCCACAGTGAACAATTAAAGTGTTTTTGCCGCCCCCTGCTCCATGGCACAGCTTTGGAGTGAGAGGAGAGGGAAGCACGGGGATGGGTGGTGAACCTCGCTTGCTGTGGGTCTGAGACAGGAGGAGGAGAAACTTTCCTGCTCCATCTGCTCCCAGCCTCCTCGACTAGGTACCCACTTTCCACACTGAGAGCAGATGTTCCTGCTGGAAATAGGCTTCCCTTCTGAAGCTGGAGCCATCACTTTGCATTAGAGCCTGCAAGCCTGCTTCCTGCCTTATAGTGCTTTCCCTGCTGACAGGGTGTGAGGCGCAAAACATTTTAAATGAAGATCTTTACAATTGTGAACATGCTGCAATAAATATTAATGCTGACTTGTTAAATGGCGAACCAGCAGCTCCTGCAGTGGCTGGGGATGCCTCTCCTTAGGTGACACAGGACAGCTGGGTGCTGCCCTGTGCTCCCCAGCCTTGGCTCCTGCTGCCCAGGGGATGTGTCCCTGCTGCTGTGCCCCTCCTGCCACCTCGAGGGACTGCAGCACCAGTGGCTCGTGGGGAGGGCTTGGAGCTGCTCTGGCTGGCACCAGGATTTTCTGTGTGAACCATCCAGGAGGGTTGGAGGGCTGCCCTGCAATGCCCAGACTCCCTCTTACTCTGTTTAATCACCTCAAAGGGATAGACAAGTGTAGCCATGATATTTTCTGAAAAATCCCTTTGCCAGGATTTTCCTCCTGAGAAGCTGAGAGAGGCCTCAGGAACAAAATGCAAACATTGATTATCTGCTGCTGTGGAATGCAACAGGTGCATCTGGGATTGGCCTCATGTGGTTGTTTCTAATTAATGGCCAATCACAGCTGGCTCAGACTGTCTTGGTCAGTCACAAGTCTTTGTTATCATTCCTTTTCTATTCTTAGCCAGCCTTCTGATGAAATCCTTTCTTCTATTCTTTTAGTATAGTTTTAATGTAATATATACTATAAAATAATACATCAAGCCTTCTGAAACGTGGAGTCAACATTCTCATCTCTTCCCTCATCCTGGGACCCCTGCAAACACCATCACAGACAAGAGCCCTGTGTAACTTGGTTCTGGGGGGTGCAGATGAGCACTGGTGGAATTGTTATCACTGAATGAAAGGCTGCTCAGAGGGTGACCTGTTGCTGTTAATTAATGTATTACATTAATATGGTGGAGGTCTGAATAGGCTGACCAAGGCACATGCTCAGGTTCAGTTGTTCCCCTGGTGAGGGCTGGGGCTGTAAGCAGGGTTTGTCCAGGCTGCAGCCCAGCTCTCTGGCTGCCTCTTGCCTGCTGAATAGCTGTGTATTGTCCAGGCAGGAGGTGGATTTTCAGTGGAGACAAAAGCAAGACAAGTTCCTTTTTGAGATTTTAAGCTTGAGTTCATCCAGAGGAGACAATTTACTTCTCTTTGTTGTTTCCAGCATCATTCATCCCTTCTGTTTGTGCTCTGTAGACGCTGAGCCTGGGATATCATCTGAAAGAAGTTTCTCTTTCAGGATCTTTGATGTTAGGTTTGTTATATGTATATTTGAAAAGTACTTCTGCAGTGACAAAGCTCGGCACTGCTCCTGCTGGGCTGATGTGTGTGTGAACCTCTCCAGTGAGTGGCAGTGATTAATCCTGCAGCACCATGTGCTTTTGTTGCTGCACCCTCCCAGTGTGGGCAGGGCAGCAGCACTTGGGTTTGAGCTGGTGACAAAGGGGATGGAGCAGTTTTCCTCGTCCTCAGGTGTGGAGGAGTTTGGGGTGGGGCAGTGCTGTGCCCTCTGTGGCCTGCCGGGGCTGCTGGGGATGGGAGGGCAGGGCAGGTCCAGCCGGGGTGTGTGAAATGCTGCAGGGCCCCCGGTGGGCCTGTGAAGATGGGCTGCCTTGTGCAGTACACTGCTTTCAAACAAAAAAAAGCCCTGCAGGTGGCCACCCCCAACCAGGAGGGCTCAGCTGAGGATCTGAACCATCCCTCAAGCACCAGCCCTGCAGAGAGCAGCTGGAGCCCTGCCCAGCTCCTGTCAGGGTGCCATTGACTCCAGGTTGGCTCTTTAGCACCTTGCCACCCGTGAGCAGAGCAGAGGGTGCCTGTGCCAGCCCCGGGCTCAGCTCTGTGCTCAGCCAGCAGCAGGTTCTGGGAGAAGGTCTTGGAAACAGGGTCTGAGCTTTCCTGCAGCAGAGCCTGCTGGCTTCCAGCAGGGAGGGACTGGGTGCCCCGAGCCAGGGATGGCAGCCAGGCCTGCTAGCCAGCTGATCCACTCCCCTGTTTGTGTGTGTTGTCTCTTTTGAAGCAGCTCCTGCCCTTGGCTACCGCAACATCTGGTGGTAATAAACAGTGCCATGTAATTGTGCTCTGTGTGGAAAAGGGTTTTCTTTTTTTTCAGTTTAAATTTACTCATTGTGGCACTGGTGGTAATTTGTGGGGTGTTCTTTTTGCCACAGCCTGTGGTGCTGTGGAAGACCTGACACCCATGGGGACATGCTGAGTGCACCCAGCGTGTGGCCCTGCCAGGCTCTGTGTCCCTGTTGTAGGGGCTGAAACCTGCTTTTGTTTGCTAGATGCTACATAAATAAAATCCAGATCTGTCACATTTGCTGCTAATTGGCTTGCAAGGGCTGCTTGTTTGAATTGTGGAGCTCTCACAGAAATGGGTGACCTTTGGCAGCACTAATGTTTCCAGAGAAATCCCCAAAGCTCCGTGCCTTCCCTCACTCCTGCTGTGAAAATCTGCTGAGAGGAGCTGCTCCCCTGCTCTCCCATGCCTTCCCCCACTGCCCTGCTCTCCCCAGCCTTCCCCCTCTCCCATTCTCCCATTGCCTTCCCACCACTGCACTCAGCTCCTCTTCAATGACACATGCCGGGAATGCTGCTCGTTAATTAACAACGAGTTAATTAATGAGAAGCAAAAGTCCAGTGCTCAGAGTTGTTAAGAAAGGGCACTGAAGAAAACATTCTCAACTTTTTTGGCTTCTGGGCTGTTTCTGAGGCCCCACTCAGGTCACTGGCACATCTGTAGGTGTTTCCCAGGTTAGAGAGGAGCAAAAATTTCCCTGCAGGAGAAAATCCTGATGTGGCTTGGATTGTGATGTGCAGAGGATGTGGTTGGAAGGCGGTGTGCTGCCCAGCCCTGTGCTGAGCCAGCTGTGCTGCTCTGTGTGGGGATGGGGCCGTGTGCCTCTGGAACAGCCTGGCTCTGTCATCCCATGGGGCTCTATTTGTAGGTTTCAGTTTTTGCTGGTTCAGCTGCTTGACTCAGCTCAGCAACCCACCAGCTAAGCACCTAGTGCTGGGCCAGGGCAGGGTGAGCAGGGGAGTGGGGCAGCACCCTGAACCTGCCCCACAACACCCCAAACCTCCATGGAACTGCATTGGGCTCAGCAGCATTTGTGCTTTTATCCTAGCAGAGTAGCTGGCTACTTCTTTCCCATCTGTCCTTGCAATGTCTCTCCTTATTATTCCTTTATTTGTATTGATTTTAGTTCACTGGAACCTGAATTGCTGGGTGTGTAAATTGCTGGAGTCTGGCTCTCCCTTGCGTGTGGCTCTGACCTGGGGTGCAATCCCCAAAACAAAACCCCCCAATGGTCAGGGCCCCCATGCCAGCCCCTCTGTCGTGTCCCTCCATCCTTGCCCACTGTCCCGAGGTGTCCCTGGGTTGTGCTGCTGGCGGGGAGGTTTGGGTGATGCATGCTCAGCCCCTGCTATTTGTGCTCTCCCTTTCCAGCCTAACCATGGTGATTTACATGGCAACCTGATGAGGCCTGGCATTTCAGTGCCTTTATGCATTTAGTGGCATCAGCTCCCATGTAATTTAATTGTCTGTGTTTTAAACATAAATCAGCAAACTGTGGGCTGGAGCAGAGCAAACTCCTCACTGGGCACAGAGGCTGTTCCTGCTGCCTGCCCCTTGGGCAAGACATGGCCCTCAGGGATGCTCCTCAGGGATGCTCCCTGCAGAAAATGAGGCTCGTGTTTCAGTGAGGCTTTGGGGGGTTTCAAGCAAGGTTTTGGGGGGTTTCAGCGAGGCCATGGGTGTTTCAGCTGGATGAGCCTCCCTTCAGGGCTCTGGTTAGGTCAGCATGGAGCAGAGTCCTGGCAGTGTTCACCCTGGAAGGTGGTTCCTGCATCCCCCCCTCTGCAGCCCCACAAAGCCCCTCGGAATGTGACACCTCTATGGACTCCCCTTCCAGCCAGTTTTTGTTTGAACTTGGCCAAGGGGCTCAGAATTCATTAGGCACTGTGACTAATAGTTGTGACTCAACCAGCCTCATTTCCTGAGGAAATTGGGCTAAATGCTTCCCCACAAGTTCACGGGGAGCGGCTGCTCTCAGCAAGGCTTTGATCACCCCGTGTCAAGCGTCTGGGCAAAGTGATGTTTGGGTTTCACTGGCCTCTCTTTGTGGCTCCCTGGTTGGAGCATGGTGAGAGCAGCACCCGTGCTGTGCCGCCTGCTGCTTCCCCAGGGCCTGGGGAGAAGGTGCCAGCAGAGTGGGAATGAGAGCAGGGATGTGCTAATTGGGCAGTGTTTGGGCTGGGGACAGGCTCCCCCTGCCCTGCTGGCTCCGGGGGATTTCCGTGGCAGATTCCCACTGCCACAGCTGTGTCCCTGTGAGTGGTGCTGGGGAGAAGTGCCAAAATCCTCGAGGGCACTTGGCCCTGCTGTCCTCGTATCCCTGGGCAGCCGCTGTGCTGGCCAAGGCTGCTGCTTCCCTTCACAGCCAAGGCCAGGGATGAGCTGCCTGTCCCTGCCAGCTCCCTGGGCTGTGGGGAGCACACGGGGAGTGATCCCACGCTGGGCAAGTCACAGCTGCAGGCTTGGGAGCCAAGGTGATGCTTTTCCCAGACATCCCCCAGTGTGTCCTGCCCTCAGTCCAGTGAGGGGAGCTGGGATGGAGCTGCTTGTGTGGCCACCCCAGCAGCCCCTTGGACTTCTCTCACACTCCCTTCCTTCACCCCTGGCCAGCTGTGTCCAGCCCACAGGAGCAGCAAATACCAGTGCTGTTTTACCCTTCTTTTGCACTCTTCCACAAAGTGTTTTGCAGGTTCTTTGGAACGTATAAATCCTCCCATGCAGGGTAAATCAAGGACCAGAGGGAGGTAAAAAATAACTTAGGGGGAAAAAATAAACCTCACACTGCCAGGTCTTAGCAGATGTATGTATGTCAGGGTACATGTTACACTGGAGCTCTGGCAGTAAGGAGCTTCTCTACACCAGCTTTTTGTAAGCCTTTTTGTATGTGAGTGCTCCCTGTAGGGTAAAGCAGCTTCCCGGAGCAGTTATCTCCTGCAGCTGCACGGCATCTCCACACACGGCTGGGGCTGGCATGGTCCAGGCTGGGCAGGTCCTTGCAGGGTCAGGGCTGGGCAGGTCCTTGCAGACGGGGCTATCCTGATGTGGAGCCCGCTCTGCGTGGGGCAGGAGCAGGGGGTGCTGTAGCTGTGATATTTTCTGAAAAATCCTTTCCTTGGGAATTTTTCTCCTGAGAAGCTGAGAGGCCTCAGGAACAAAATGTAAGCAATGGTTATCTGCTGCTGTGGAATGCAACAGGGGCATCTGGGATTGGGCTCATGTGGTTGTTTCTAATTAATGGCCAATCACAGCCCAGCTGGCTGGGACTCTCTGTCTGAGACACAAGCTTTTGTTATTCATTCAATCTTTTGCTATTCTTACCCAGCCTTCTGATGAAATCCTTTCTTCTGTTCTTTTAGTATAGTTTTAATATAAGGTATATCATAAAATAATAAATCAGCCTTCTGAACCATGGAGTCAGATCCTCATCTCTTCCCTCACCCTCGGACCCCTGTGAACACCATCACAGTGTGCAGCTGATTTCCATAGCTAATTCAGCTCCGTGGCTCTCCCTGGAGGAGGTTGGTATTTTGGGATGCAGCAGGTGTGAGTCAGGGTGAGCCAGGTGTGACCTGTGAGCATTGCCACAAACACCTTGGTGGGCTGGGGCCAGGAGGGCACAGGGTAGCTGGGGGCAATTTATTCCCGTAACGACATTCACAGTCTGCAGGCTCCAACAGAGAATGATCTATTTTTGTGTGCTGGGTTTCTGCCCATGGAAAGGCTTGTCTCGTGTCCTTAGCACAGAGCATGTGGCTTGTGCAGAGCACAGTCACTGTCTCCCAGGATGGGCTGGAGGTGTGAGAACAGACCTGTGCTACAAACCCTCCCCTTGCTGGGGCTCTGCTCTTCCTGCCTGGTGCCAGCTGAGTCCCCCCTCGGTGGTGCCCAAGGTGCTGCTCCCCCATCCTTGCAGGAGAGCCTGGGAAGGGGATGCAGGCTGGGGCTGCTGCATGCCCTGAGGCAGAGGGGCTGGGAGCAGGGTGGATGCTGGGCAGCTGCAGCCAGCCTGGCAGGGCTGTGCTGGGCACAGGCACTGGCAGCAGAAGGATTATCCCTGCCAGCAGTGGGGCTGGAGTCCTTGTGGGGGCAGAAGGAGGTGGCACTGTGTTTAGTAGAGATGCTCGCAGCTCCAGACAGTGTGAGAGCGATGCAGAGGCTGCACCCCCGACAGACAGAGCTGCCAGGCACTCTGACAGCAGCTCCAGCTCGTGACTGAGGCTGGCTGTGGTGAGGGATGCTCTGAGCCCCATGTACAGCCGCTAGCTCGCCTCCCAGACGAGGCCTTTGCTGCCTGGGTCGGGCCCTTGGAGCACAGCGAGGGTGGTGGGCACAGCCCTGCTGCTCCTGGAGCCTGGGCATGCAGCAGGAAACTCTGCCGGGCCCGCTGCCCTTCTCATCCAGCAGCTCCTGGATAATTTACGAGCAGCCTCCGCTGGATGAATATTTCCCATAATGAACGTCGGGCTCATTTTCACGTTTTTCTTCTGCTCTGTTTGTTTTATTTGTTTTTATCATGAGAGAGATCCACTCTTTGCCTCCTGCCTAGCCCTGTCCCGTGCCGGGCCGTGTCCCCCTGTCCCGGCCATGCCGTGTCCCCCTGTCCCGGCCATGCCGTGTCCCCTGTCCCGGCCATGCCGTGTCCCCTATCCTGGCCATGCTGTGTCCCTGTCCCTTTGCTGGCTCCTTTCAGAGGTCGGCGTGGGCAGCGTGGGGCAGGGACAGCCACAAAGGGAAGCAAAGAATCCTCCCCAAAGGGCCGGGGAGGAAGGCAGGTGGCCAGTGAGCATCGGGCAGGCAGACAAAGGGCCGTGAACAATGAATGGGAGCTCCGGGAGCACAAACTCACCACTCTCGTTTTCCCCCCATTGCCCAGAGGCACCCCAAGGCTGCCAAAAGGGAGGTTTTATCTCCCAAGGGCTCTAAAATGGTGATGGAGGCTGCAGATGCAGCCTGAGGAGCGGGTCCCCAGAGAGAGGGGATGCGGTGCCACTGAGGCATTTCCCTGGAAATCTTCCTGAGCTGCTCGGAGGGTGCAGAAACGTGTGCCTGGTGAAAGATGAAACTGCCAGCACTGAAGTAGAGAAAATAAACCTCTTAGGCAGATGGATTCCGCAGGTCAGGCATCGGCTGCCGGCAAATAGAGAGCTAATGACTTGGTTTTTGTCATGTACCAGGCATAACTATTCCAGGGACCTGCCGGTGCGCAGGTGGAGGGCAGGGGCAGGTTTTATCTTAGCACACTCATATTTAAAGGTGCTACCTTGTGATTATGTCAATTTTTCCTGCTTTTTCCATTCATCTATCACTCTGTGATGAGCATCTGTTTGTGTCAGAACAAGGAGTTGTTGACGGCACTCGAGCTGAGCTGCTTTGACCCGCACTTGGCGGCGCACAAAGGCATTTCTCTTGCGGAGATTAGCTCTGTGCTGCAGCGCCGGGCGCCGGCCCCCTCCTTTCCTCGGGGCCTCTTGCAGAGCCTGCGAGGTGAGGAGCTCCGCAGAGCCGTGCTGGATGGAGGGTCCTGCGGCTGGGTGACTCAGAGCTGCGGCTGCCCTCGCTCCCCCTGGAGCAGAAACCGCCTGACTCAGTGCGGCTCCATCACGAATGTGCAGAGCGAGGAGAGATGCAGGGAGAGATTACCGTGTGCAACGGGAGGCCCGGCCTGTGCAGGGCTGTTCTGGCTGGGATTGGGTGTTTATAGGTGCAGGGGCAATGTGTGGGTGAGAGGAACATGGAAACAAGGGCTATGGGGGGACAGGGATGTGCCTGCAGGAGGCTTGGGGTCACCACGACTCCTCTCTCTCTCTGCCTGTTGCTGGCTGCTGCTCTCTTCCACCCCGCAAAACAGCCCAGAATTAGCTGGGAAAGCAATCCAGGAGCTGCCAGGCTGTGAAGGTAAACTGCTCGGAGCTTGAAGGTCCTCCTGAGCTGTTCCATGGACTCTCCCATAGATGGGGATAGTATTTTTCCTAGAAGGAGACAGTATTTTTCCTACATCCAAACCCCTTGATTTCTCACTGGTTGGGACTCCAACTTTCTGGAAACATTTGGGAAGTGTCTTGTATGACCCCAAACGTCTTTGGGCTTTGTCATTGTCACCTGAGCTCCTGCTGCCACGGGGTGCCTGCCCATGGGCTGAGGCACTGACTGACCCTAGAACCTGAGCTCAGCACAGATTTCTGGGCTTGGGTATCACACAGTGACCACTCTTCCCCCACTTATGTGTGACCAGAGAATTAGTCTCATCTCTTCCCAGTTCTTTGGTAGAAATCTGAGAAGGGAAGCCTTTTCCTTCCATCCCTTTTCTTTGATAATTAATTAAATAAATAGAACCCTTGAGCAAATGAAATGTCATTTCCCATTCAGGCAAATACATTTGGGTTAGAAATCTAGGTCAGAATGTAAATTATCATGCTGCCTTCTTGAAGGTGAAGTCCCTGAAATGCACTCAATTTAACTGAAATTGGGGATTTCCCAGTTTTTGCAAGCACTTTATTTTCCTTCTAATGAATACAAGGAAAAAACTTTTCTGAAATTGCCAGGGGATACAATCTATCCCGAATGGCTGTAATATTATATAATAAAATAAACCTTAACAACACATGCCTTATGCTCTCAGAGGTTCTATTTTGAGCACGACATGTAGGGTGTTAAATTTGGTGGAAAATCTGACCAGAAGTCAGAAAATCAGTTGTGTTTTTTTCAGAGAGAAAATGAGACTTTGTTCATTTTGGTGCCATGGAGAAGAGGGACCCATGGGTGCCCCTCACACAGGCCAGGGGGGCACAGAGCATCTCCCAGTGCTGGTGGCACCTCCCTGTGCCAAGGTGTGGGATCAGGGACACCTGCATGGAAAGGTGGAGTGAGAGGGACCTTTCCAGTGCTCCCATCCCCTGGGCTCTGCTCTCCCTTTGCCCAGCTGAAGTGGCCCCAGCCTGCCCAGTTTGGCTGTACATGACCTACCAGTGGGAGGGAATGGGAGGGAACACACAAATTCAGTCTTGTGGTTGATAGGGAAAGACAAACTTCCAGTATTACACTGGGCTGAGACCGTTTGGACAGCAAAAACCTCATTAGCACTGTAAATTATTTGTCAGAAGGTGCAACCAGGAACAGGAGCTGCAATCAGTTCTGAGGAATTCTGTGATAGGAGCTCTCTGCTCTCACTGCCCCCTCCCACCTCTTATCCAGGGAATTAAATCCTTGAGTGTTTCTATTTATCACACAGTCAGTGTTTGTTTGTCTCAGCGTTAACATTTCCTTTCTTTTTTGTCTTTAATCAGCTGCAATTATTCACTTATATTCACGGGTAGCACTAATATAAAAATAGGTGCATTATGAATATTAAACTCCTGCAAACAAAGCCCCGAATTAGATGATTTGTGTGCTCTGTGTACGTAGCTTTTCCTGCCTGGATTATGCAGTGAGCCATATATTTTCCCTCTTCTTTTCTCTTTCATGCGATGCAAACGCCGAAGGGTTCACGGGGGAAAGGAGATGGGGAAACTCTGGTGCCCTCTGAACATTGCTGTGAGGTGCTGCTCACAGTGGAGTCTGCAGGGGGGAGCCTGCAAAGATGAGCTTTAAATTGCTTTAAACCTGGATTGCAGCTGGGAGACCCAGGGTGGTGGGGAAGTGCCTGCTGCTGCCCTGCCCAGAGAGAGGATGGCTCAGTTATCTCCCCTGCCTGAGCCCTGCCCAGGGCAAAGCCAGGCTCCTCACCTCCCCAAGGGCAAAGCCAGGCTCCTCACCTCCCCAAGGCCAAAGCCAGGCTCCTCACCTCCCCAAGGCCAAAGGCAGGCTCCTCACCTCCCGAAAGGTCAAAGCCAGGCTCCTCACCTCCCCAAAGGCAAAGCCAGGCTCCTCACCTCCCCAAAGGCCAAAGCCAGGCTCCTCATCTCCCCAAAGGCAAAGGCAGGCTCCTCACCTCCCCAAGGCCAAAGCCAGGCTCCTCACCTCCCCAAGGCCAAAGCCAGGCTCGTCACCTCCCCAAAGGCCAAAGGCAGGCTCCTCACCTCCCCAAAGGCCAAAGCCAGGCTCCTCACCTCCCCAAGGCCAAAGGCAGGCTCCTCACCTCCCCAAAGCCAGGCTCCTCACCTCCCCAAAGCCAGGCTCCTCACCTCCCCAAAGCCAGGCTCCTCATCTCCTCAGAGGCCAAAGCCAGGCTCCTCACCTTCCCAAGGGCAAAGCCAGGCTCCTCACCTCCCCAAAGGCAAAGCCAGGCTCCTCACCTCCCCAAAGGCAAAGGCAGGCTCCTCACCTCCCCAAGGCCAAAGGCAGGCTCCTCATCTCCCCAAGGCCAAAGGCAGGCTCCTCACCTTCCCAAGGGCAAAGCCAGGCTCCTCACCTCCCCAAGGGCAAAGCCAGGCTCCTCACCTCCCCAGAGGCCAAAGGCAGACGGATCAGTCCCTGGGCATCCTGCCTGCATTTTCAGCAAGTCTGGTTTTGGGGCTCCTCTCCCAAGCACCCCTTCAGCACGGGTCTCCCAGGGAACTCACATCATCCCTGGATGGGGCTGTTGTAGGGTGTGGTGCTATATAGGGTGGGAGTTTTTTGCTCTAGGTCACTAGGGGACAGAGTGGGGGACTGGGACCAGGCTTTAGGGGATTTGGGGTGTCTCCCTGCTGCTGTGGGCACACCATCCTCGTGTGTTCCCATTGCTGGTGCCCTGGGATGAAGTTGGACCCACTGCTGTTACCTTTGACCAGGGCTGCTGCCCTTGCTCCCCTGGAATGCTTTTGTGGGCAAAGTCAGGATTACACACCAGCTTTGTCTTTGTCCTCTTCTGCCTCAGATTGCCCTGGGTTTGTTGAAGGGCAGCTGGGGGCCAGTGCCACAGCCTGCTGCTGCTGCCATTGCTCATGCCCCTGGTCTTTGGCTGCGTGGATGGCTCTTTGCATTTTTAATGGTATTTTGTATTGCTTTTCTTGTACTGCTCCTGGATATTTTGCAGTCCACATCTTTGTGGATGGATGCAATGAATCAATAGCGAATAATAATCTGAGTCTAGAGGGAACAGAGTTTGCAAAGCAACTCACCATTCACACTTGCTGGAAGCATGGTGAGAAATCACCAGCATAAGGCCGAGTAGAGAGAAAATTACCTGGGAGAGGGACAAGAAGGAAATCCAATCTCTGAAAATGAAAATAGATTTTTTAAAGTGCTGTGTAAAATTATACATTTAATTCTTTCTCTTTTAGCATCAAACCTTAGAGCAAATTGTGCCGTAGCAGCTTCCTTGCTGCTCTCTTTTGCTGACTCTCAGGAGCTGGGGTGTTAGCCACTTATTTTTCCCAGTACTGCTATAGTTTTCCATCTTGTTCCTTAAAGGATTGGATTTGGGAGTCTTTTAAATCGCTGCAGTCATCTGGGGTGAGCGGTGTCGTTGCCATTTAGACCTGCAGGCTGTCCTGGGGAGGCTGCCATCCTCAGCCTGGCTCTCCACAGCCCTGGCACTGCTCATTCCCGGGGCTGTGCCTTCCACCACGGCTCCCCCTTCAGCTGGACTGTGCCTCTGGGGCTGCTGTGCCTGATGGATGTCCCCGGTGTAAATAAAATCTGTTCCAGGGGCTTGAGCCGCTGGCCGTGTTCATCCCCTGTCCCTGCTGCTGCTCACTCTCCGGCCAGGACGATTGTCTCAATCTATCACAATTACCAAGAGCCTTCAGCTAAATAACTTGGTAAAGATCCACTGGGAAAATTCATTGGTTTGAGATCTTAGAAATAGATTTTATTTACAGGGAATCCTAGACAAGAGCTGGCCCATGTGCCTGTGCTCGTGGGCAGTTCAGCCCCATAGGACAGGCTGTCTCTGCCCTGTGGTCCACAGTCCTCACCACCCACCAGCACTGGAAACTTGAAAGTCTTCTTGGAAGGGGATCCAATGAGAGAATGGCTTGAACTGGAAGGGACCTCAAAGACCACCTAGTTCCAACCCTTCCACACCTGGATTCCTTATAGAGGGATGTTTAACCCCACCTTCACTGAGAATAAAGGCATAGGAAGGATTTGCTGGCAGTGCCTCTATCCTGGACAAAGTTTCCCAAAGCCTTTCCTGTCTGGGCTGCCCATACTCCATTTTCAGGACTAATGTTAGCATCGGAGGGCTGGCTGGAGATAGGATCGTGTTACAGCAACATAACAAATTACCTGCTGTCAGCAGAGCCCTGATACGGGCTGGGGATGTGCTCTTCCCAGTGATCTTTCACTGACATTTAAACTAAGCTGTTTTAAGGATTTAAGAGCAGTCATAACAGATCATAGCAGAAGGCCAGCCAGCCTGGGAGGGGCTCTGGCCACAGCCCTGGGAAGTGAGTAGGAAGAGGCAGAACTGCCCTGCTGCCTCCCCAGGGCTCCCACCACCCCCAGCACTGGGGCGGGCTGGAGGAGCAGCGATGGGATGGGATGGGTTGGGTTGGGATGCTTCAGCCCACGAGGGAATTTTCTCCTACTCATTTCCTTTCTTTTCTTGAACTCCAGTAAATTTTAATCATCTGTAAAATCCTGTGGTGAGATATTTCAAAGCTTAACCCCATGCTGGGCTTAGGGAAGTTTCCTGGCTCAGTATTTGATGTTCTGTGGATCATTTCTGCTGTGGTTTGGGGTGTACATACGTAGCAGAGGATGTGCTCCCATGTCCCAGCCCATATTCCTGGGCTCAGCAGGGCTGTGGCTCCTAAATCCCCTACAATTTGGTGCCTAAACCCTGTGAATTCCAGGCGGCTTTATACACTGGGTGAGGAGCAGTGTGTACAGTGAGATGCCTGATTTTGGCCGGGTCACTGCGTGCTGCTGTGGCTGTGCTGCTCAGCACCAGGCTGACTCTGCTCTGGCCATGTCCCTGCTGCCAGTGTCCAGGCAGAGTGGCACATAGAGGGGACAAGCATTTGTAAAAAATCACGTGAGTGGTGGTAGCTGAATAAATGGTGCTTATTTCGTGCTCTCTGAGGGCCAGCTCCTGGCTGCTCTCTGGAAGGGAGCTGTGCACGCTCTGTCAGGGATAGCTCTTGTTCCAAGCACTAAATGCCAATTTGGCTCCCTTCACCCGTTCCCAGTTCACTACAATTGACTCACCCAGTGCTGAGTGCGATGGGCCAGTGGGTCTGGGCACTGTCTGGGGCCTGGCCCTGCTGGAAGGGGCTGGTCTGGCCAGGGGTGGTCAGAGCAGGGCTCCCTCTGCCTCTCCCTGCCCCATGGACCTTCCTTCCTTCCTTCCTTCCCCTGCTAATTTAAATACGATAATCTTCGTTTAGCTACTGCATGCAAATCCCTAAATATCGTAATTTTGATTGCCTCTCTGGCAGTTTAAAGGATTATATCTAGGTTATTTTTAGCCCAGATCATTTCCTTGATCTGATTTCCAGGCTGTGCCCAGAAGGAGCGTGAGGCAGGTGGGATGCAGAGGAAAGCCATGGGGGCTGAGCATCCCAGGGAGGCTGCAGCCACAGAGGGGGTGAGGGAGAGGCCCCAGGGTGGAGGTGCAGTGTTTCCATCTCGTGCAGAGTGACGAGCTGCATCATTGCAGCACAGCTGGGCCTGCGGAGGTGGCTTGGTGCTGCAAAGTGGTTCCTCATCTCTCCATGGCTTTGGCAAAAAACTCCGTGATTTTCTTCACCTCCCTCTCAGAGCATGTTTAGGACAGACAGGAGGTGCAGGGCACCCTTTGGCAGCTCTAGCTGCCTCTTGAGCCCCTGTCCTCTCTCCTCCACCTCTGTCCAGCTGGCTCAAGGTCCCCAGGCAGCCTCTTCCATCTCCCATGCTTCAAAGTCAGCATCAGTGGCACAGCAAGCCCCCTTGCTCCTTTCACTGGGGGATTTAGCTAATGCTCCCTCCAATCCCCTTTGCTTCCCTGCGGCTTAGTGTGGATTTCCATCCCCATCTCATCACCCACTTAGGGTGTGCAGCCCTGGGGCAGCTCAGCCCCTCCTGTGCTGGGGGCCTGGGCAGGGCTGAGGGTGCTGAGCACCAGATGAGCACAATGGGGAGCAGCTGCAGGCCCAAGAGGAGGAGTTAAAGACAGAGAAAATCCTGTTGTGGCATGTTTGGGCTCCAGAAACCCTGCTTGTGTGCCTGCACATCCTGGGGCTCTGGAGGGGGAGCCCAGGGAGGAGCAGCAGAGTGGCAGCACCAGCTGTGCCATGGTCCCAGAGATGGCTCTCGGGCTGCTGAGCCTTCCCTGGTGATGGAGCAGAGCTCTGGACTCATCAGTCATGTCACATTGCATTACGTGATGCAACGCAACGTGCCATGACTGATGCGAGCCAACGTTAAATGTCATAGAGCAATGGATCAGCTCAAGGCTACGGTAATTTTATGTGCCCATTTAATCTGGTATTTAAAAACAAACACTCATAGCAATCTGCATCACACGCTACATTTTGCAAAATTGAGCAGCAAATCTGTACCAAGCAAATTATATAATTCTGTCATCTCTCAGCCTTGTGTACATGTGTGCAATGCTGCAGTCAGGTTTACATTGGTGTCTGGCTCCCCTCTCACGCCATGAGCATCACCAGGGCTGTGCAGAGTGCCCAAGGATGGGGTGTGCACTCCTCAGGCCCTGCTGGGGCAGGTCCCACTCTGGCATTCCCCACCTTGGGCTGGGTGCCACTCTCACCACTGCAGGTGGAGCAGCCCCTGCCACCACCCACTCCAGGCAGGTCAGCCAGCCTGGTTTAGATCAGTCACTTACACTCCCAAGCTGCAAATGACAAAGGGTTTGGTCTGGAGGGCATTTTGGGTGGCCTGAGCTGAGGTGAGTGCAGGTGTGGGGGCACAGCTGCACCCACATCTGTCTGCAGCTGCACAGAATTCCAGGGCTTCCCTCTCCCTGGTGGCCTGCAGATGCATCTGCCATGTGTCCCATGGCCCAGGCTCTTCTGCAGACTCAGTCTTGCTGTCTTTCAAATCATCTCAATCTTTTGAAAGGGAAAAGCCTCCCCTGTTGTTTTTCCTCCCAGCTCTGTGTCTGTGTGGCCTTGGTTTGTCTCTGCTTGGAGAACAAAAAAAATCCCTTAAGTGCTTGCTTAGTCCAGCCCAAATGAGGGAAACACTTTGACATGAGCTGAATTTCAAGCAGGTGCTTAAGGGCTGTCCTGGGATGCTTTCCCAGAGCAGAGCAGGGCAGAGCTCTCCAGAGCAGGGGCCATTCCTCCTGTTAATGGCCAGAGCAGCAATAATGGGAATGGATGTTTCCCCAGCCTGTCGTAGCACCGTCACATTTTATCACCAAAAGAAGTACCTGGGTCCCTTTGCCTTGCTGGGCTCCTTTGCTGTGTCCCTGTGCTGGGTCAGGGGGGCACCCCTCTGGATGCCCTGCCCACTGCCTGCCCTGCCCTGCCCTGCCTGCTGGGCAGTGATTCCTGGCAGGAATGCTGCTTTCCCTTCAAGGCAAAGAAAAACCACTCAAGCCAAGCCAAAGGAGGGGACCCACTGGCCTGCCAGGTGTCCCTGCCCTGTGGGTGTTTTCTGGTGGCATGTGCTGAAGACCTGCTGCTGGCATCAGTCCATGTGGATTCCTGCTCCTTCCATCCCCAGCCTCTCACCATTCAGCTCTTGGTGTGCTTTGCAGGGCTCGTGTCTGCATTTGCAGGAACACCCTGGTGTCAGAGCATCCCCTTTGCCAGCAGAGATGGGCTGCTGAGGTCTGGAGGCTGGCAGGCTTGGGAGAGCATGGGCTCCCCATCCAAACCTCTCCCTTCCAAGGCTGGCTGCTCCCTAGACAGCGTGGCTGGGGCAGGAGAGCTCAGCACAGCACGAACCAGAGCCAGGCTGGGCTCAGCTGGTGCCAGGCACGCTGCTGGGCTGGGATCTGTGTTTGTGCACAGACCTTTCCACGGGGGGCTGTGTTTTGCAGCATTCGCCAGCCCTTTTCCCTTTAATTTCTGAGGCTGCCTGGCAGCGTGCAGCCAGGTAGGGATCCAGGGCTGGGCTGAGAGAGCAGCTCCAGAGAGGCTCAGCAGCAGCAGCACGGCCAGGCAGCGTGGCTGTCTGCAGGGTGTGTGCTCAGCAAACACATCCCAGGGCTCTGCAGGTACCTGCTCGCGGCCTCGGAAGTCTGTTTTTACATCTTGAATCAGAAACATGCAATGAAAAATTCATATTTCGGTTCAGATCTTATTTTTGGCTCAAGATCAGAAAAAAAAAGTTAAGTGGGGAATCTAATGTGCATTTATATTTGCGGAACTCGCTAGCAGTGGAACTGCTTTGTGTCTCACACAGCTCATGCCAAAGTGAAGGATTTGCTCTTTCATTTTCAGCCTGGGGTGAAATTTTACAGTTGAGATTATAGGATCCTGAAAATAATTGTTGCCCCAACCTTAACTCTTACATTATAAATGAGGATGCATCATACTCAGCATGACTGGGAATTACAGAAATTAAGGATGAAAAAGACCTCATCTCCCAGCCAGTGTAGGATTATTTTGTATGGTGTATTTGATTTTTTAAAGCATTCTCTCTCCTGTTGTGATGGCCATTTTCCTCCCAGAGCAGTGCTCTTAATGAACACCTCCATTTCAGGAAAGACACAACGGTGGTGTCCTCATGCTGTTCTTCTCCAGAAAAAGGCAAGAGCAGCTTCTTTGCCTTGCTCTGTTATTCTTCTGGCCCAGGGAGCTCAAACATATTCAGGGCTGAGGTGAGGCTGAGGTTTGCTGCATGCCAGGGCTGCCAGCATTTGGCTGGCACCGTGTGCCACTGCCAGTGTGTGAGCCTGGGAACAAGGAGACTCCAGCTCCATCCCCACCAGTGACCTGCCATGCTTCCCCCTCACCCTGCCTCCGAGTGCTCTGCCACCCTGGCACCAGCCTGGGCTCAGGACAGCAGCACTGGCACTGTCCCCACCCTGTCCTTCCAGCGTGGAGCACAGGCAGAGAGCCACAGCTCTAGTGGCACTGGTTTTCTTCCTGAGCTTATCAGGATAGATTTCTGCCGTGGAAAGAATAACCAAAAGCTGTGAAAAGGAAGTTTTCTTTCTGTGCTTTCTTTTTCTCCCTCTTTGCCCATCCAGGCTGGCTCCTTTCCACCCTCCTTCCACTTCTCTTTGTTGTTGCTAAAAAGATTAAACTTGTTTGACCAGGTTCTGAGTCAGCACAGTTGTAAGGGGAAGATGAATGAGGCTCTTTAACCCTGCTTATCCTTCCAAATGCCCTCCTCCTGGAAAGAAACACACACACGTATGCTCCGGGAAACATCAGTTTTAATGTTCCTTTTATTTTTAAGTCATTCTTTCCCCCAGTCTTATTTCTACTTCTGTCAGATAATGGGGCTGCTCTCACTCCTGCTGCTCTCTGTGCTGAACCTTTCTCTGCTTTTCCATGCTGAAAGGGCTCTCCCTTTCTTCTGCATCTTCTGCAGTAAGCCAGAGCAGGATGCGTGATCCTGAAAGGCCAAAGTGCCTTTGTTCTTTTGTCCCCAAAACCTTTCCCCTCTCCCCTTGAGTCTCACATCTTGATCCTTTTTTTCCCCGAGTCCTCGGAGGAGTCTGCTTTCAAAGCCCTTTCATCCTGGCAGTAAAAATTGGAAGCATGAAGAGAAAGATGGAAGAGGGTACAGAGAGATGGGGCCTAAACCCAGCCAGAGCAGGTTTGGGATGGGCTGGGATGCTGCTGAGCACTGGGGGAACCCTTTGGGAACCTTGGCTCTTGCATCTCCTGACTTGTGGTCAGACCTGACCTGTCCCATCCCTGAGCACTGCCATTGTAGGGTCCTGGCTCCTGCAGCATCCCAGCCCCAGAGCATCTCCCCAGCCCCGGGTGGAGCCAAGGTGGAATGGAGCCTCAGGGCGGGATTGCAGTCCCGCTGTGTTTATTGCTCCCTGCATTCCTGTTTGTTTGACATCCTGCCGCCAAAGTCCACAGAGATCCAGGAAATGTCTTAAGCTTGAGCCTTGGGAGAGGCAAATATTTTGCTTTCCTGTTTGGGGGATAAACAGAAGTAAATGGTGCATCCATAATCCTGGAGTCTGCTTTACAAATGCCTCGTGGTGGTACTGCGTGTCATTCATGTAGGTGACTTTTACAATGAAAAATCCCATTTAAGCCTGACCTTTCACGTTCTGGAACATAATAGACTGTGCAACCAGATCACATCCTGCTGCTGGGGACACCACTGACCTGCAATATTAGTTTTGTAAGGGAATGGGACACTGCAATCCTGGAAATTCATTGGTCAGAAGTTGTGTTCCAGGAAACCCTTGGGGGAGCTTTGTGGGCAGTGCAGGGCACAGAGGCTGCCCTCAGCTGCCATCACCATGGTCTGGAGGAGGTGAGAATCTCCCTGATGAAAGGTGGGCAAAGGAAAGGGTCTCCTCTCTGCAGGGGGGTCTGTTTGTCTCCCAGGGACCAGGGCAATGGAAATGCAGAGAAGGTAAATGAGACAGAAACGAGCCCTGCTCTAGAGCAAGCACAGAGCCATGTGGGTGATGTGTATTCTGCCTGGATGAGATGGAATGGGACAGGTCTAGCTCTCAATCCCAGCACCACTGCCTGTCCTGTCTCTGGGTGGAGGCCAGGAGGGGCAGCCCATGCAGGTGGGCCAATTTTGGCTAATTTCCAGCTAACAGTTAATTATCACTGCCATGCTCCTCGCGGGGCTCTTTGTGCAGCAGCTCAGTGTTGGCTGAGGAGGCTGAAATTCCCCTGCTCCCTCTGGCTCCCGGGGCTGCAGTGGCTGCTGCTGGAAGCATTTATGTTAATACACTATCAGGCAGCCACATCCCATGGCTTATCATTTTCATCAAGTCTTGGTTTTATGGTTGAAAGGAATTACTTTCAAAAGACCATTACCACCTCCCTGTTTCTCATGGCCTTATGCCTACCTGCTGTTAAGCTTTTATAAAGGCATATTTTTCCTGTGTAAAGCTCATAAAAGCTCCTACTCAAGTCCCATGCTTGAGTCCACTTCCCTCAGTCGGGCTCTGACTGATCCTGGCTGGAGCTGCTGGGAGCTGGGCAGGGCAGGGGGGAGCAGCTGCTGCCCTGGCTCTGCAGGGCTGAGTGGTGCTGCCAGCACCCCGAGGCCAGGAGTGATTCTGGGAGGGTGCCCCAGGTCCTGCTCAGGGAGGACTGAGAGTTTTGAGAGTTGAGAGTTTTTTGCAGATTGAGGAGTTCCTGCAGGACAATGGCCACGTTCAGCCGATGCACAATCCAGCCTGCTTGTACTAATGGACAATGGTCACGTTCACAAGCAATGAATAATGGACATATTCAGAAATAGGGTTGGTCCATCCTTGAAAGAGATACAGGAAGAGTCATCAGGACTCAGCAGGTTTGGCAGCGAGCTTGGGAAAGTAAGAAAAAAGTGAGCCATGGGTGGGCCAGATGACCACAGCAAGACATGTGAAAAATTAGGTGATCCAATCAGCATTCTATTTTAGACATGTGAACAGCTAGGATTAACCAATCATGTATTAGCTAGAGACACGTGGACAGTAGAGATTTATTATAAATATAGTCTTTTTAGGGATAATAAATTTGGCTTCACTGGATCATATTGGTCATGGCGTGATGTCCCTGAACCTCCGCACCCCGCAGAGGACAAGGGGACACAGGAGTGCTTGGCCAACTTCAGGCAGGGAGAGGCTGCTGGCCCCGAGGCTCTGAGGTCCTGCTCACCCCAAGCACAGATTTCAGCACCTCTTTAACCTCTAGGTTCCTTTTGGAGCCGAGCTCCTCACTGCTGAGGGGGGCAGCCCTGGGCTGTGCCACAGGTTCTAGGGCTGGGGCAGGCACTGCTGGCAGGGCAGCATCTCCTTTAGCATTCCTGCCACATCCACTGCTGCTTTACTTTTTATTTTTTCACTGGTGGGTTGAAAAGGGGCAGGCAGCTAGTCACACTGCCTGATAGTCACTTGCCAGTAACATAAAAACTCTCATGCGCCAATATATCAATCAGCGTTACGTGTCAGCCTTGACTACTGCATTCAGCTTCCATCACCCAAACAAAATCATGCTGGAGCAGCTGAGGAGGAGGCTAATACTGCTGGCTGGAGGCATGGCTGGGCATACAAAACAAGGCTGGGGAGCTGGGTGGCCGAGCTGACTGCTGAAGCTGGGGATGAAAGCTGGGGAGATGCAGGATGCAGGCAGGGATGGGGTGTGCCCAGCAGAGCCTGGGGTGCTCCCTGCCCCTTGGGGACAGACGTGGTGGCCAGAGCAGGGTGGGGGTGCCCTGCATGGTCACTGCCAGGAAGGGGTCACAATCACATGGCAGATAAGAGATGCTCGTGGCTCTAGGCAGGAACGGCCAGGGGTCAGTACCTGCAGCTCCCCAGCCTCCTCCTGCTGCCCTCCACACCTGCCACTCCTCTCTCCATCCAATTAGAGTAATTGCAGCCTGTTAAAAGGAGGTAATGGTTTCCAGAGGAGCCCTGTGTGCTGTCACCATGTCCCTTTTCATGGGGTGTTTGCTGCTTGTTAGAACCTGTGCCAGCCCAGGTGCCCGTGGTCACTGCTGGGCAGGGACAGTGGTCACTCCTGGGCAGGGACAGTGCCCATGGTCACTCCTGGGCAGGGACAGTGGTCACTCCTGGGCAGGGACAGTGCCCGTGGTCACTCCTGGGCAGGGACAGTGGTCACTCCTAGGCAGGGACAGTGCCTGTGGTCACTCCTGGGCAGGGACAGTGGTCACTCCTGGGCAGGGACAGTGCCCATGGTCACTCCTGGGCAGGGACAGTGGTCACTCCTGGGCAGGGACAGTGGTCACTCCTAGGCAGGGACAGTGCCTGTGGTCACTCCTGGGCAGGGACAGTGGTCACTCCTGGGCAGGGACAGTGGCTGTGGTCACTCCTGGGCAGGGACAGTGCCCGTGGTCACTCCTGGGCAGGGACAGTGGTCACTCCTGGGCAGGTACAGTGCCCGTGGTCACTCCTGGGCAGGGACAGTGGTCACTCCGGGGCAGGGACAGTGCCCGTGGTCACTCCTGGGCAGGGACAGTGGTCACTCCTAGGCAGGGACAGTGCCCGTGGTCACTCCTGGGCAGGGACAGTGGTCACTCCTGGGTAGGTACAGTGCCCGTGGTCACTCCTAGGCAGGGACAGTGCCCGTGGTCACTCCTGGGCAGGGACAGTGGCTGTGGTCAGTGCTGGGCAGGGACAGTGCCTGTGGTCACTCCTGGGCAGGGACAGTGGTCACTCCTGGGCAGGGACAGTGCCAGGGGTCACTCCTGGGCAGGGACAGTGCCCATGGTGACTCCTGGGCAGGGACAGTGGCCGTGTCCTGGTCCTGGCAGTGCTGGGGGACTGGGGAGCCCCTGCAGCCTGTGCTGGGCAGGCAGGCAGGACTGACGGTGAACACTAAGTTATGTTTTGGATTAAATTGCACAGAAATGTGAATGTGACCAGGGCAGCCCCCAGGTGCTCGGTTACCCGCTGATGAGGGGTTTGCATCCCCTGGCTTTGCACAGGAGGCTTCCTGAGGAGCCCCTTGCAGACCATCTCTGGCCCCATGCTGCTGCAGGACACAGAGCTGGCCTCAATTGTCCCTGGGGTGGTACCTGGGATGGAGAGCTGCAGTGTGGGTGCTTTCACAGCAGCACAAACCTCCAGGCTTTGTGCTTCTTCATATTCAATATGCGAGTGGCCACTGTATCTCCTGATTATTTAATTTGACTGGAATAAGAGGTATTTGTATTCATTTCCAGAGATGATGTACAGGCCTGATCTTAAACTGATTTAGACAGTATTGTACATCATGAAAAATGAGAATGGGGAAATCTAATGTATGGGTTTTTTTCCTTTAAAAAAAAAAGGGCACTTCACAAACCTGTACAGAATTACAAGAGATAGGCAAATGCTGTCACAAAAGTCTCTCTTAAATGACAAAAGGACATGAAGAATAGCACTGCTCAGCAGCACAATACAAGCTCCAATAATACCATCACATGCTTCTTCTCAGTAGTTTGTAGTAGGAGGGCTTTGACAGATGTCCTGTGTCAAACCTTCCCCTGGTCACTGGAGTGGTTACCGGTGTCTCCTGTGCCCTCTGGGGCAGGGACTTGGCTTTTCCAGGTGCCTGCACATCCCCTGGGCACATTCACCCCTCCATGTCTGTGCTCCAGGCCTGGACTCATCTTGTGTCTGTGTTGGCTGGCTCAGGCACGATGCCATAGAATTGTAGAATGATTTGGGTTGGAAGGGACCTTAAATATCACAAGTTCCAACTCCCCCACTGTGCCTGTGCTCTGTGTGGGCAGTGGCCTGTGAGCCTGGAGCTCTCTGGGGGATGTGTCTGTCCCGGCCAGCCCAGGTTTGGGAGGGTGAGTGCAGAGGCAGAGGTGAGGGCTGCTGCTCTGGGTGCTTCCAGCAGCGTGTGGCTCTCCTTGCACACACAGACACCACAGAGAGAGGTGCTGCTCCGTGCTGGGGGGCTGCAGGCCAGGAGAGGTGACACCAGTGCCTTAATGACAGCACTCCAGGTGGGAATTAAAGCCCTGGCTGTGGCTCAGGGGTGCTGTGACCTCTGCAGGCTCTGATTCTAAGCAGTCATTAAGGCTGATGTGATGGAGGGGGAGAGGCTGGAGCAGGTGCCCTGGCTGGGTGGGAGCACACACACACACACACTCACCTCTTGCTGTGTGATTTCTGTAGCTGCTGCTCTGATCCTCCTTCCAAAATCATCACAGAGCAGTTGTGGGAGCTGCTAGGAAACAGCAGTGTGATTGGAGGTGGCTGTGTGCCTGTCAGAGGTACATGGATCCTTCTGGGAATCGCTAGGATCAGCTCAAACCTTTCCATGGAAGCACATATGCTTGGATGAGGGCCATGTTTTGACCTTGACTGGATGGGAGGTTTTAATTATCAGAGCTGGCTGAATAGCACACAGCATTTTGCCACGGGCAATTTCTAGGAATTCTTTTCAGCACTGCTTACACCTTTTGGGCTCTGCGTGTATGAGCACACAAATAAACCCTCTCCAAAGCAGGTGTTTTCACCTAAGTCACATGCTGAGTTCACTGTGATATTATTTACACCTCTTTGTGCTGTTTCTGTGCTGTAGTTATAAATATAACTTACACTTTGCCGTGTCGCTGCAAAGAAAGTGTGAGATCCCAGTTCAAGGAGTCACAAACCTTCAGTCAGTGCCACGGGGTGGTCTGGGGGTCAAAGCTGGGTTTGCAGAGCCTGCTCCTGCATGGTAGGAGTAGAGGAGCCACTGCAGGCAGTGTGAGTGTGCTGGGCATGGCCTGTCCCACCCCACCTCATGTGTCCTTCAGAGCTGTCCTGCCTCCTTCCCAAAGCATCCCACTGTCGCAGACAACTTTTATGAAAAATCCTTTCTTTAGGATTGCTCCTCCTGAGAAGCTGAGAGGCCTCAGGAACAAAATGTAAGCAATGGTTATCTGCTGCTGTGGAATGCAACAGGTGGATCTGGGATTGGGCTCATGTGGTTGTTTCTAATTCATGGCCAATCACAGCCCAGCTGGCTTGGACACTCTATCCGAGATAGAAGCTTTTATCATTCCTTTCTATTCTTAGCCAGCCTTCTGATGAAATCCTTTCTTCTATTCTTTTAGTATAGTTTTAATGTAATATATATCATAAAATAATAAATCAAGCCTTCTGAAACATGCAGTCAACATTCCCATCTCTTCTCCAGTCCCAGAACCCCTGTGAACACGGTCACATCCCACAGTCCCTCCTGGGCTGCCCCTCCCGACAGCCAGGGAAGCACCGGGAGGTTTGGAACTTTGAGCTTTAGGAGACGCTTGTTGCTGCTTAAATAGATAACAATCAAACGAAAACAGTCCTGTGCGGGCTCAGGGGAGCGCTCCATCTTCGCGGTGGCACGGAGTGATTTAGCCATTAAGGTTAATGCTTGTCTTCCTGCTGTCTGCTGGAACTCTGGGCCAGGCAATGCAAATAGCTTAGCCAGTACTTTTAAAGGTCATTGTGCATGAAAAAATAAAGATCATACACCGCTCATGGAAATGTCCTTAGTAATCACTGCCTTCTCCGGGAGGAGGGACCCGGTGCTCCCTCCTGGAGCGTTTATCTCATTCCACCGGGAGTTCAGGGACAGCCCTTGGATTTTCGGCAGCTTGAGCTGCAGGTTGGCATCACCTCCAGCACTCGTGTCCCCCGTGTGGTTTGTGCCCTGGGTGATGGTGGTTTGGCAGCCCCTGAGCACGGAGGCTGCTGGCTCCAGGCACACACCACCAAGGCACACAGGGCAGGTCTCACCTCTGGGCTCTTCTCTGGGTTTCCTGCAGGAATCCTTCGTGTTCAGACCTTCCTTTGTCTGCCTTCCCCACAGGATGTCTTGCTCCTAATTTATCTAGGAGGTAATTTTAATCCTTCTCTCCTCAGACAACTGGCTACCTCCATGCATAATTAATTTATTAACACACTAACCTACTTTAAGGTGATAATCTCATTAGGGTCACAGCGATCTCAGCCTGGCCGTGTGACAGGAGATTTCAGAGAACCTAAATTCCTTGGTATCCGTGTGGACAGTGCCATTCCCTGCAGACAGCCCTTTCCATCTCCTGGGGCTGCCCCACAGCCAAAGCTCTGGACCAGGAGCAGTCAGTCCTTTTGGCAGTGCCCTTTAGGAGCTCCCTCCTCTCATTCTTTGCTGAGTGGAGCTGCAGGATTGTGACTCCCGCGGGGAGGAGAGGAGGGAGCTGCTGTCCCCAGCCTCTCTGATGTGGGTGTTTAGCAGCACTCTAATAGCCTCCCCTCTCAGCCAAGTGAACTGCATCCTCTGCTCATTACTGCAGCCCTTCAGAGGAGAGGAGAGCAAGAGAAAAGATCCCGTTCAGTCTCGCTGTTTGCAAACAATGCCAAGAGGACGAGGACTCCTCTGTTTGTAGTGAGCTTATATAAGAAATAAGCAATAAATGAGGAAATCCTGGTGACCCGCAGTGTGCCCCAAGCCCCAACGTTTCTGGAGTTCGACTGTCCATGGACATAGCTGCAAAGTGAAATGAAAGCAGCTTTTAAAGTCTCTATTCTTCTCTTCTGCTGTGAAATTCCTGCCTCTCTTTGTCGAGTATGATCTTTGTTGGTGTTTTCTTTGTGCCTGGAGTAATTTCTGTGTTGAGAGGCTGTTGTGCTGCCACGCAGTCGTTGCTTACCCTGACACACAGCCCTTCTCCCTTCTTCTCCCTTCTTCTCCCTTCTTCTCCCTCCTTCTCCCTCCTTCTCCCTCCTTCTCCCTCCTTCTCCCCTCTCCCCTCTCCTCCTCGCTGCCTCTGCTGCTGGGGTGGGGGGACACCAGCAGCCCCCAAACCCAGGGAAGGCAGCTGGGGTTTTGAGACTGTTCCACGCCATACAGAAAGGATATCAATGAATATGAATAAATATTGATATTAATTGTCTCAGCCTGCTGGAAGCTCCTGAAAAGTACATGTCTGGGGCTCTGTAAGAGGCAAGCTGGCCTTAATTCTGCTGCCACTGAGCAGGCTGTGCTGACAGCCCTGCACAGGTGCTGATGTTTCTGCAGTGCTGGTGGAACCAGGGGGACAGGTGAGATTATGCACAGTGTGAGGAGTGAAACGTGCCCTGTACATCTGCAGGAGAGCAGGGACTCAACCTTGTACTTTATAACTTCTCTGGCTTCTCATCTGTAAACTTCCCAGTCAGGGTAACAGATGGGGACAGCTTGGATGTTGCAGATACAGTTTGATGTGTATGGACTTGAGCCAGTGTCCTGTTGAAGCTGAGGGTTGCCTTCCAGCCTGTGCATCATGGCAAATGAATGAATGCAGGCTCTGGGGTCATCAGAAATACTCACCCTGTCCAAGGAGTGCTGTGTGTGGCTGGAATACCACACCTTGTCAAGGCAGGCTCTAGCCCAAAGCTGCACTGAGCTCTCCCACCCTGATGCAAGCCTTGTTCTTGCTGGGAGTGCTGCAGGCTGGCAGGGGAAGGAGGGTAACACACCCAGGGAGATGATGAAGGATGATGGGGGATATTCCCAAAGAGTCTGTGTGGCTGCTGTGAGACCAAAGCCAGGGCTGCTGGCTGAGCCAGACCCCGTGCAGAGGGTGGAGGGAAAGCAGGGGCTGCCCCTGGGGGCTGCTCACACCCACCAGGGCTGCCCAGCTCCCACTCCCCAGCTGGCAGGGGAGGAAGGTGAGGAGGCACCCAGCTTTAGCCCATCTGTGTGATGGTTCACCCTCCTGGACACCCACAAGCCCCTCTGTGCCATGGCAGATGTGGGATGCTCCCTTCTTCCTGTCACTCACCCCCGTGCTGCAGTGTTGTGCTGTCACTGCGAGGCATCACAGCCTGGCCAGGCGACATCCTTGGCTCCTTTTGCCCCTCTGCCAGAGGATGTCTCCTTTGGAGAGGCCACCAGAGCTTGCACCCAGCTTGGCTGTGTGACTGTGAGCTGGTAAATCAGGCAGAGAGACTTGTCACCCTGGCTTGGGACGCTGCAGTTGTCCCTGGCTGGGCTGGCACTGCCCTCACTGTCCCCAGTGGCTCTGGGGCCGTGCTGGCAGCAAAACCTGCCCGTAAAACTTCAGATCTCTCTGGGGGCAGAAATGGGGGATTCAGTCCTCCCTTTCCCCTCCCTCTGGCAGCACATTTCCTTGGAATAAAGCTGCTTTAAACTGCTTCCCTGGCTGGTCCTGCTGGGGTGAGCTGCATCTGCCTGTCATGTCACGTTAGCGTTCCTGGGAGTGTGTCCTGACATCCCAGGCAGGCCGGCGGGCCAGGGAAATAAAGTTGCTCTATGTGAAAATGGAAAAGTCGGCGCTTTCCAGAAAATAGGGCTGGAGAACATCAGCTGCAAATGGGAAGGAAGGAAAGAAAGGGCTTGTCTGAGTGGATGAAGGGATGGCTTTTAAAAGGCAGACCCAGCTTCCACCGGTGTCAATGGAAAGCCTTACACAATCGCTAATGGCTGTGGAGTCATGCCCTGAGGCATTATATTTTTTGGGATGATGTCAAATTGTAGCATCTTAAACGAAGCCTTTGTGTTACTATAATAAGGGACTTTTTTGATTCGACTACTTAGGTAAGGTCTTTAGTGAAGTCACTTCACCTCTCCCTGCCCCTGGAAAACAGCTCTCATGAAACCGTGAAACTTTATCGAGTGCTTTGGGATCTGTAGGTGGAGCGAGGCTGTTGGGGATGCATTGTTATCACTCTCACTAGAGAATGATTTGGGGCAGGAAAAGTGTTTGTGATTCTTTGGACAGATCTGCAGAGGGTAGAAAAAAAATGAGTAATTTGTCCCCTATTAAAACATTGTGAAATACTCCAACTCTGGAATAATTTCCCTTGTGCTTTTAGAAACCCCCTGAGTTCAAAGCATCCACCCCCTGACGCTCCAGCCTAAGCTGTATCTTGTAATCTCTGCTGTACCCTTTGGGAAATCTGCCCACAGCTTTGTGTACACAAGAGAGACTCTGCTCAGGAAATTTTATTAAGAAAGACATTTTTTTTAAAGCGGGATTTAAATAGTAAGCTACATTCTCTCTGTCAGCAGCTCTCTCCCTGCATGCCTGGTGGGTCCTGCTCTGGAGCAGATATCCATCTCCTGTCTGGCACCTGGGCATCTCTGGTAACCAGGGCTGGTGCTGCCTGCCAGGAGCGGGGCCCCAGCTGGTGTGGAGGCTGTGAGCACTCACAGCCCCTGCAGATACACCCTGCACTCCCCTGGCTGTCCTCTCAGCAGCCCTGGCAGGATGAATTGGGCTCAACCAAACACAAATCCTAAAAAATCCTGGCCTTTTCTTCCATCTCCCACCTAGGCTGAATAGCAATCATTATCATCTACAACCCTAAACTCACCCTCCTCAACTTCTACCCATAGGCTGTAGTAACTGCAACCTAAACACCATCAAAGTCCTAAAGCTGTCTACCCTAAGGCTTTGCCTGGAAGGGGAGAGGGGAGCAGCTCCTCCAGGATGTGGCAGGTCACCCCCAGGGACAAGGACAGGGTCTGTGAGCTGCATCTCTGCTCAAGGACACAGCCTGGAACAGGCTGAGGGCTCATTTTTATTGTGGTGGTCCTTGTGGGGAGGAGGCTCAAACTGTTTCCCTGAATTCCCATCACATCACAGAGGCAGCACTGAATATTATGGATTCTTTTTGCATTGCTCTGATAAATACTGTCTACAGGGTATGTTGCAACAAATGTTACAAGTCCCAAATATAGCGTTTCAGAAGCAGTACACAACTTGATAATCTCATTATTTGCTACTCCTACACAATATAAGAGCATCATCACATCAGCCTTATGTTTTGCTGCAATAGAAATAATTAATAAAAATCAAACTGCCACCTATAATGTCTTTAAAAAGCAATAGAGAACATGCAGAATCTACTCTGAAAACAGCTTCAGGACTAGAGCTTCTGAAACTTCTCACCTAAAAAAAGGAAGAATTGTTTTGCATTCAGATTCACTTTGAAAGTTGTAAATACTTTATGGCAGTTTACTTGCAGAAAATGGTGAATTTTTAAAACATGAATTTTGAGCTGGTGCTCATTCTCAGGGTTGTGGGTGGCTGAGCAAAGTGCAGTTCCCTCTGCAGGTCCTCCTTCCCAGGTGTGCCCAGCTCCCCTGGCACAGATTTGGGCCATTCTCTCGGGTCCTGTGGCTGTCACCACAGAGCAGGGTTGGTGTCTGTCCCTCCTCTTCCCCTCCTAAGGAAATTGGAACCGCTCTGAGCTCTGCCCTCAGTCTCCTCGAGCCTGAACAAGCCAAGTGACCCCAGCTTCTCCTCATGTGGCTTCCCCTCCAGACCCTCCACCTTCCCCATAGCCCTCCTTTGGGAGCTCATCGTGGTGTTCTAGAGCTCACCAGTGTTTCTCCATCTATAACAATTGTATGTCTGGGCCATGGTTTGAGCTTGGGCCAGCCTCACTCAGGTAGGAATCGTCACAGCACTCCCCGTCTGGTGGTGGCCATGGGGTTATTTTCCATTCGGATTGAAACACTCTGCCCTCCCAGCCACCGAGCAGCCCAGGCTGGGCTGGAGGAGCCCGAGCAGCGAGCAGGAGGCTCTGGCTGTGTCTGAGGAGTTCCCCAAGGGGCTGGCATTGCCAACCACCGTTTAAAAGCAGCAGCAGCAGCAGGAGCTCTGTATTCATAATGAAAAATTCTTCAGCAAGCAAAGCAGTCTAAGGGACTGCTAGAAGGGAGCCTGCCCAGCTGGGAGTCATTTGCAGATGGTTCTGGTTCATTTGTTGGCCGCTTTTTGCCTGTCTCCATCAGCCACCACTTGCCTTGGCTTAGCAGCACACTCGGAGCAAATTCTTTGCTTTAAGCACCTGAGAAGTCCCATTGACTTCAATGGAGCGACTAATGCTCCTGATTAAAGGTAAGTAACTGCTCCCGTGTTCTGCTGAATATGAGGCTTGGGAATAGAAAGAAACGGGAGGATCCTGCCCGCACAGGAGGGAAACTTCAGTGGAAATGTTTACTCCGGAGGTGTGGCCGGTTTCCTACCCACGGTGACTTTGGCCATCTCCTTTTGGGAAGCTGTCCACACTGAATGTGTGGCTCCAGACTGAACCTGGACCCTTTCCTGGCCAGGAAAATGTTCCTGTTCCATAGGATCCGTCATGTAAAGTCAGCAACGAGTGGGTGGGAGCAGACACAAAGTGTTTTGGAGGAGGAAGAGGAAGGTGAGGAAGCCATCTCACCTTCCAGAGCACCAGCCCGGGCTGGGAGCAGTAAACCCATCACTCCCTGAGCACTTTTTGAGGCTGGCTCGGTGATGGCCCAGGCTGGTCCCTGCGAAGGCTCCCAGGTGGGAACAGATCTGCTGTGGCTGCTCTGCCTGGCAGCGAGAGCCAATCTCCTGGAGAGAGTGAAGCACTGCCAGGACCAGGACAGAGCTGATGGGCCACTGGCCTCGGGGGACTAATGGGCTGGCTAATAAGGACACGGGTTTTGACATGGCAGAGCAAATAAGAATTGGCAGGCATTAACCTCAGACATGTCTGCTACCTAGAGAAATCCAAGCCCCTCTCTCACTCTTGTCCTGTTTAGCATATTAATGTTTAATTCCATTAGCATCAGCAGCGGTGGCTGTGTTCAGCTGGGAGCTGCTCAGGAGCCTCAGGAGCTGCTGCTCTTGGAAGGGGGGCCCGTGGCTGCCCAGGAGCCCTCAGCCCCTGCCCCAGCTCTGCAGCATTTGCCAGCCCTGCTGTGGCTCCCAGCATCTGCCTCTTGCTTGTGCTCCCCTGCTAATTCAGCATCAGCTCCACAGGCTGTCTCCTGCCTGGCTGTGCATTCCATTGCTGCTCTCCGAGGGATTTCCCATCCTTCTCTCTCTCTCTCACCCCTTTCCCCTTCACGTCCAGGGTGCAGTTCCCCTGTGCCTCCCAGGAGAACAAGGTTTCAGGGGCTGCTTCCAGGATGGAAATAGGACAGGGCAAGAGCTCCTGACAGAGAAATGAAGCATGTTGATTCATCTCCTGCAGCCTCCCCTCACTAAGTGGCCGTGGCAGCAGCAGCACGGTGCTCAGTGGTGCATTTCCCCTGTTCGACCCGGCAGCCCTGCACCTCTGCAGGAGGATTGATCACAGGAGCTCAGGAGAGGAGCAGACCCAGTGTCTGCTGTGATTCCTTGCAGAGCTGATAAATCTAATCAGTGAGGTGCTGTTCTATTTTCCCCTCCTTTCTCCCCTTAATGTTTCCCTTTAAACGAGATATTAAAAATAGGAATATTAATTTGGCAGATGGTGCAATTGGGCTTTTGGCAGGAGTCTGCACACTGTGCTGTGGAGCTGCAGACCTCTGTCTCCACGCTGGAGCTCTGAGGGATGCTCTGGCTCCTCTCCAGGCTCTGCCTTCCTCCAGCTCCTGCTCCCTCCTCCAGCTCTCAGTGCTGGGGCACAGGGAGCTCTGATGGGTTCTTGCTCCAACTGCAGCCAAGCAGATTTGATTTCTGACAGTTCTGAGCCATCACCAAAGGGTGGAAAGCTCGTTTCTGCTTTAATTGCAGCCAGGTTTGATGGCAGTGGGAGCACTGTATGTGTGGTGCTTTACTTTTGTGGGGTCAGGTGAGTCTCAGTTCTGAATTTGTGGGGCTCCTGGGTGCCCTGGGCTTTCTGCAGCATCCAAGAACCCCTCCTCAGGAGGGCCTGTGGGGACTGAGTCTGATGGGGAGATGCAAGCAGAGCATTTCCACCCAGAGACTTCTCTGGGCACTGGGATCAGTTTTTTATCTTTTTCTTTTTTTGTGTGCTGTGTTTGATTGGTCTCAGCTCCATCCAAGAGGAGGGTTCTGGTATTTCACTGCTTTCCATTGCCTGAATTTTCAGAAACACTACAGAGTTAAGTTTCCCCTGAATTTTCTCTGCTGGAGCTTTGGCCCAGTGCTGCAATTTCACCAGGGGCAAAATGAGCCCTGATTAATCCCAGCATCAGTGCTGTGTCCCTTTAGTCCATCCTGTTGTTTAACATGTCTCCCCTCACCCTGTGGCTGAGCCCAGGCTCAGTTTTGGGGCTGTATCTCAGCAGGGTCCTGGGAATGGCAGGGAACAAAGGCAGAGCCAGGCCTCACACTTGCTGTTCATTTTTCACATGCACACAAAGATTTTTTTGTTTTCCCGAATTCTTTTGGCAAATTTTGTCGTCCTTTGAACTCCTTCTGGCTTGTCTGTCTTTGTTAGAGTGTGATGCCCAGATCTGGGTGTGTTGCTTCAAACAGCAGCCCGAGGAGCACTGGGAAGAGCAGAATAATTACCTTGCAGGGATGCAGCAGCCTGGTGCTATTGACTTCTGTTCAATCGATCATCCCCCCCAGCCCACTCTCTGTTGGATGGCTGTTTGGCCAGATATCTCCATACAGCCTCTCTGCTTTTGTTTATTCCTTCCTATGTGTTAATCTTTTGCATTTGTCCTCCTGAATCTCTTTGTATTGATTGCAGGCCACTTCTTTAATTCATCAAGCTCGTATTGTATTTTATTCCTGTCCTGCAAATTATTTGCTACCCTCCCATCCTGGTAAAATGCTCAGATTTCATTAGCATACCCCTGGTCTGGCTTCCAAGTTGTTAATAAAACTATTGAATGGTATTGACCTTGCAGGGCACTCAGTGGGACCCCACTTAACATTTCTGCCCACTGGACTCTGACCTGTTGAGGTGCATGCACATGTATTTTTAATCAGCAGTACATCTTTGCTCCTGTAGTTCATCTCATTTACACGATGTAAGGAGCCATATGATGTTTTGATAATGGAAATGATGATCTGTGCAGCCTGAGGATCTTCCTGGAGGCAGACACAGCCCCTGCCACGGTGCTCTCTGAGCCCCTGTCTGCTGGGCAGCTGCTGATAACAACGGGCAGGGCTGGTGTCAAATCTGAAATGAAAAGATGCTACTGCTCTTTAAACCCTCAAAACTCCTCTTTGGGCCCCTTCTGCCAAGCTGTAGGGTCTGCTCTGCCCCTTGGGCCTGTCTGCAGGCAGAGGGTGTTGTTCCATCAAAAGGGGATCACCTTCAGCTGGGCACACCATTGTTTCCCAGTTGTTCTGTAACCGAGGTATCTCAAAGCTTGTTTTCATTTCAATCTCGCTGATAATTTCCATATTCTCACAATCTTTTGCCAGGCAGTCACATTGACAAGGCTTTCCTGGTTCATCTTCCCCAGCCCGTGGGTCCTGCCTGGTGGGAGCACCAAGGTGGGCACTGTGCAGGGCAGGGGCTGTGCCAGGCTGCTCCCGAAGGAGGGCATCACCCACAGGGGCAGCTCTGCCCTGGGTGCTGCCATCTCCACCTTCCCTGGCTGCTCCCAGCTCCCTGCCAGGGCTCTGTTCTGTAAAGGAGCTTATCCTGAGCGTGTTTGCCTCGCTCTGCTGGGGATGGAAGTTACCTTTAAGTACAGGGAGAGGCGACAGGGAAAAAAACACCTCTCACTAATTCAGTAATGTGCTTTTGACTGCCAGAACCAGCTTGCATTTCACACTCCTGCTTTAGGTGCTGCTCCTTTTGCCAGGGCCAGTGGCTTGAGGGACAGGGCTTGCTGGGAGCATCCCCTGAGCTTTGGTCCTAACTGTTCTGAGCCATCACCAAAGGGTGCAGAGCTCGTTTCTGTTTTAATTGCAGGCAGATTTGATGGCAGTGGGAGCACTGTGTGTGTGGAAACACCATGGATTCCTGGCCAGCAAACATCAGCCCATCCCTTGACCACTGATGGACAATATGCTCCCAACACATGAGAAAATTAAACCCTAATGAAAATGGATCCTTCTGATCTAGAGACCACTTTAGAAAATTTGGGGATAAATTGCTCTGGCAGCCTTTGCCTGGATGGGGCTTGCCTTTCATCTCTTTAGTTTATTGGAGGCTCCTTCCCCCACACGCTTCATTTGATGCCCTTGGATTTTATCTGGAGTTGGAGGGAGGCTGAGCTGTGTTCATCCTGATTTCCCTCACTCTCCTGGGGTGCTGCATGCTTTCCCCTCCCTTCCCTCAGCCTCCTGAGGGGCTGGGGACAGCCCAGGGCTCTGGCACGGCTCCCCTGGCCCTGGGGCAGTGCCAGGCCATGTCCCACTGCTCCTTTCCTCTGCAGGGTGTCTGCTCTGGCACTGCTGCTTGTGCCTGTGACAGCTCCTCTTCCTGCTAACTGTTATTGAATTACAGAGCCTCTTAATTGTCTCCTTTTCCTTGAAGACTAAATCAAAGCAACTCTTTAGTTCATTAGTCTCCTTGCTGTCTGTCAGAACTGACTTTTTTGACTGAGTCTGTCAGGCTGTGCTCCTCCTCCCTTCTCTCCCAGTGACTCTGAAGGTATTCACCTTCCAGTGGTGTTTTTATGCCTCAAAGTTGCATTTTGGGGACTCCCCTGTGATCACCAGTGAAAACCAGCCACGGTTGCATTGGGGGACCAATAGAAGTGAGGGAAAGGGTGTCCTGGCCCATCCTGTCCCATCCTGTCCCATCCTGTCCAGCCCCCATCCCTGGTGGGCAGCTGAACTCCCAAAGAGTCAGAGCAGCTGCCCTTGGGCAGGGCTGTCAGGATCTGCCCCTGGTGCCTGACATGTGGTGAGGCAAGATATCCTTCCTAGAGTGTGGATGCAAAAATTGTTCCTACAAGGTGCAGAGTTACATTGATTGTATTACTGGATTATCAAATGATTAAAGCCATTAACAATCCACTCTTGAGCAATCAACGTAACAATGTTTAGTTGCCTTGCAGTAACAATTAAAAGATGAAGCAATTTGCAATAATTAGGTAGTATCTGGAAAAAGTAGTCCTCATTAAGAGAAGTTAAAAAGACTTTTTCTTATGGTTGAGATGAACCTAGCAGGCCAATTTTGCTCCTTCTTGCCCTCTTTCCTTCCCCCCCCTGCATTTTAAGAAAACAATGTTCTTTTTTAGCCTTTTATAGCAGCAGAGATCAAAGGGGATGCAGTGACTGGCTGCACCCAGGGGATGGTGGGGATGGTGGGGATGGTGGCACCCGGTGCTGGAGGTGGCAGCTCCTTTCCCAGGAAAGCTGTCCTGGGTTAGTGCTGGGCTCTCGGGCTGTTTGCTGCCCACTGGGGTTCCAGGGCAGAGCCTCAGCAGTTTCTGTGCAGGGAGGCCTTGGGAGCCAGCACCTGCCCAGGCACTGCCTGCTCTGCCCTCCCTCTGCCCCCACGAGGAACGGGCACCACCTCCAGGCTGGTGCCAAGAGCAGAGCACGGCCAGGGCAGGGCCAGCAGCAGGGCTGGCTGCTGCAGGAGGGCGTGGGTGCTGTGCCCTCCTCGTGCCCTGGGCACTGAGCCCCTGAGAGGGCTCAGAGCTGCTGCCAATCCAGCTGTGGGGGCTGCTCATCCAGCTGTGGGGGCCGCTGTTAATCCAGCTGTGGGGGGCTGCTGCTAATCCAGCTGTGGGGGCTGCTGCCAATCCAGCTGCGGGGGCTGCTGCTCATCCAGCTGTGGGGGCTGCTGCCAATCCAGCTGTGGGAGCTGCTGCTAATCCAGCTGTGGAGGGGCTGCTGCTCATCCAGCTGTGGAGGGGCTGCTGCTGTTCCAGCTGTGGGGGCTGCTGCTGTTCCAGCTGTGGGGGCTGCTGCCAATCCAGCTGCGGGGGCTGCTGCTCATCCAGCTGCGGGGGCTGCTGCTAATCCAGCTGTGGAGGGGCTGCTGTTCATCCAGCTGTGGGGGCTGCTGCTGTTCCAGCTGTGGGGGCTGCTGCCATTCCAGCTGTGGGAGCTGCTGTTCCAGCTGTGGGGGCTGCTGCATGCCCAGGTGCTGCAGGACCACACAGCCACATCCCGATGCTCATGTGGGGGCTTCTGGATGTGACAAGCCAGGGCAACCTCAGTGCTCAGGAGCAGGAAAGCAACTAAGGGCCCAGCTATACTGGGCTGAATTCCTGAATTACTTAGCTGAATTCAGGTGTTTTGAGGTAGTGAGTCAGGATTTTGGGATACCTGGTGCTGTTCTGATGGCCACGGGAACTGGCTCCAAAGGAGACCTCATCTGTGTACATCATTGTCAGGCTTTGCTGGGGCTGGTGCCTCAGAAGATGCTCCATTTCCTCACACAGTGTAAAAGTAGACATGTTTCTCTTCTGTGCCCTGTCTCCAGGCACATACTTGGGTGATGTTTCTTTGTGTTTAGTGCCATCAGCCAGAGGGAAGTGGAGGAAGAGGGATGTGGGATGTGCTGTGCAGAGGGGCTCTGTAAGAAACTTGGGTGTGCAAGTGCTGGGCTCTGTGTGTGGAAGTAAAAATGAATCCAGTGCTTGTGTGGAAGTGCATATCCACCATGGAGGGGCACTGGGAAACTTCCAGGAACAGGTTTGTCAGATGCATAGCTCATGCAGAGATGGGTATGTTACTTCACTGGAAAATAATCTCCTTGGTGACAGTCCAATCATCCTGTCTGGAAGGTTCTGCTCCAGAATTTCAAACAGATTTTCTACCTGAAGGTACAAGTGAAGATGTTCAGGTCAATAAGTAATTACAGACATTGGGATCTTGGGATCTGGCTCCTACCCTGGGATTCCCTCTTCTGCTCTGGCAGAGTGAGCTGTGGCCAGGATCTCCTCTGGCTGGCACCAGGCAGGCTTAGATTATCTGCTGCACTCATGTGGCAGCTGGTCTGTGGCCCCTGAACCTCACTGGCACACGTGTCCCTGGAGAAATGCCATCCATCTCCACGTGGGCTCCAGAGCTGCATGGTGGGGCTCAGGAGCTCGTGGGTGGAGTAGAGAAACGTGAGTTCAGAGCACCAGCTTGGGGTGGGGTGATACAAACAGGGTGGCACAGTCTGGGGCCTGTGTGGCAGGATTTGGGATTCAGGACTCCCAGCACTGTGCAGAGCCGCCAGTCAGAGCGTGCTGGGGAAAGGGCCTGGATTGCCTCTGGTGAGTGAAGCAGCACCAGTGTGTCCTCCTGTGCTGTGGCCATATGGGAACCATCTGGTGGGGATGCAGGCTGTGCCTTGGCGCTTCCCTGGAACACGCAGCTGTGGGCTGAGCTGCCGTGGAGGCACAGCAATCAGGAGTGATAGCAGAGACTGGAAAGTTGTCACCAACGATAGGAACTGATAGCAGCCCGTGTTCTTTAGCAAACCACTGCTGTCACAAATGGAAAATGAGAATGGATTGAGCTGCATTAGGACTGTGAGAGTAAATCATCTGCAGTTTCTGGGATATTTAGAAATACGAGGATACCCTGAAGGTATCTTTGCTGATGAGAAGGCTGGAGTGAAAAAGTCATTTGAATAGTGGATAGACAGGAAAGATGCAGGCACTATGATAATTTATATAGTCATCAGGAGCCGAGCAGCATCTGCAATAAATGGTCACAAAACCATCAGAAAGTACTCAGGCACATATTGGCTGTAGCTGTTTCTGGGCTGGAGCAGGGCTGACAGGAGCAGAGATCATTCCACACTCACTGCTGGGCACGGTAGATGTAGATCAGACACGTTTGTTCTGGCTGCTGAAAGATGAACATGGATTACAGCTCAGGTGTAGGCACAAGGAGCTGGCTCCATCCATCACTGTCACTGGCTGACGTTGTTGGAGCCCCAGGAATGCATCATCCAGTCTGAGCCTAAAGCTGAGGGAAACTGGAGCCCCAGGAGTGCATCATCCAGTCTGAGCCTAAAGCTGAGGGAACCTGGAACCCACAGGAATGCATCATCCAGTCTGAGCCTAAAGCTGAGGGAACCTGGAGCCCCAGGAGTGCATCATCCAGTCTGAGCCTAAAGCTGAGGGAAACTGGAGCTCTAGGAATGCATCATCCAGTCTGAGCCTAAAGCTGAGGGAACCTGGAGCCCCAGGAGTGCATCATCCAGTCTGAGCCTAAAGCTCAGGCCAGCCAAGCCCTCCCAACAGGATCCAGGGGGATCCCTCACTGTGCCTGGGAGGAGCTGTGGGGCAGCTGCAGTCTGTCTGCTCACACCAAAGCTTAGAAGGAGCTGGGGCAGCTCAGCAGCGTGGCCAGAGCAGGGCTGACAGGGCTGCTGGGGGTGTGTGGTGCTCTGGGGGTGGCACAGCAGGGGCACAGCATGGCACAGGCACCCTCCTCCTCTGCCTGGCACAGGCTGGTGGCAGCCCTGACTTGAGCAAAAGGGGATGCAGTGCAAGGGAAGAGTGACTGAAGGATGTTTTGATGTTTCTCTTGACTGTCATTCAGTATTTCTTAAAAAATCCTGCTGGTTGCAGATTTAAATGAAAACCCACTATTTTTCTACTGCCGTCCTCCTCAACTGCTCCCAGTTTTCCCCCCAAAATACCCATGTATTCTCTTGCCCCCAGAGAAGTGTCAGCTATTAATTGTGCCTTCTAAGGAACCCATCCCTGCACAGTGCTGCCTGTGTGGGTGCCCACGGGCTCCGTGTGCCCAGGCTTGCCAGGGCAGAGCTGGCACAGCTCCAGGTGCAGCAGCAGCAGCAGAATTGTGCCAGTGGCTGGAGCCCAGGGGAGAGGCTGGGGCTGTCCCTTGCCTTGGGGCAGCAGAGTGAGCCCCTTGCTGCTGGCCCAGGGCCTGTGGGCAGCACTGGGAGGGCTCACAGTGCTCAGCAGAGCTCCCGTGGCAGTCTGGGACAAGCATTGCAAACGCTGCTGGCAGACTCAGACTGGTGTGAGTCTTGCTCTATATTTATGTTGCCAGGTATTCAGACTACTTCCCAGAGTAATGGGCTCTGCCAAAATAATTTATTCCTGATTTCAGCAGTGTGTGTGCGCATCTTTCTGCTTTTATTCACAAATAAAAGTTATGTGGAATGCTGTCTTACAAGAACAGAAATATATTTAGTGATTCAGGTTGTGTTATAAAGCATGAAAATGAAGCTCATGTTGTCAGTCAGTGGTAGGCTAAGACGTATTTATACCTTTGGTCATAATTTCTTTGCTTTAAAATACGTGGTTCGGGGTTTGAAGTTGCACAGGAAAAGCAATAGCACTTACAGGGGAAATGTAACAGACATGCTTTAAAGAAAAATTCTGTGTGTGAGTATATATATGTATATACAACATATACTTTGTAATATTTATTTATCTGTCTTTAATGTTTTAAACCAAATATACTGTCAGAGAAAAACACAGCCTTGTGCTTTGCTGAATTTCTTAGGAATTTTCAAAGCCTAAGCATGTCACACAAGTCCTGAATTGGCCACAATTATTAAGATTGAGGTTTTTATTTTAATGGGCTGGACACCCTGCTGTACTGGGCAACACACAGCTGCCTCCAGCAGCTCATGGTGCTGCTGCAAATTAATAGAAATAGGTTATTTCCATTTTGGAAATGGAGATAAATGATATATTTGGTCCCATCCAGGAAATCTGCAGCAGAGTGGAAAATCAGGCCTCTGTCACAGAGTCCCCTCCAAGCACTGCACCATGAGCCTGTCTCACCTCTTGTCTCTATCAAAGGTTTCTGAGTGGTTTTAAGTCCTGAGCTCAGTTTGGCACAGTTCCTTGGTGCTTTTACACCAATGCTGAAAGCAGTAATTATATCATTGCTTGCAAAATCACCTAAAGTGAAAGATGCCACAGCTCCTGGTGCTGCTGCCTGCTCCAGTGGCATCTCCTGGCACGGCTGTCAGAGTGCTGCCCAATCCCCTGGCTGTGCCCAGCACATGGGGGTGCCCCATGCAGGTGCCCTGTTGCACACATCTTTTCATGAAAAATCCTTTTTTTAGGATTTTTTCTTCTTGAGAAGCTGAGAGGCTTCAAGAACAAAATGTAAACAATGGTTATCTGTTGCTGTGGAATGCAACAGGTGGATCTGGGATTGGTCTTATGTAGTTGTTTGTAATTAATAGCCAATCACAGCCCAGCTGGTTTGGACACAGTGTCTGAGCCACAAACTTTTGTTATTGTTCTTTTCTATTCTTAGCTTAGCTAGCTTTCTGATGAAATCCTTTCTTCTATTCTTTTAGTATAGTTTTAATGTAATATATATCATAAAATAATAAATCAAGCCTTCTGACACATGGAGTCAGATCCTCATCTCTTCCCTCCTCCTCAGACCCCTGTGAACACCGTCACAGAGCCCCCTTCCTTCATCCCCACCTGGGTTCCCAAGGGCAGGAGAGCTGAGCCCAGGGGCTCACAGCAAGGGATGCTGACCCTGGCAAAGGGAGCTCCTGGCAGGGGCTGCCCTGACCAGGGGTGTTTGTCCCTGCTGTGTTTGGGGTGTGGGAAGCAGCCTGGGCACTGCCATGCTCTGCTTTCCGCTGGCACTGCTTGTCCTTTTCCCCAGGAGAAGCCCCAGGCACCCCTGCCCTCTCAGCAAAGGGAAAGCCCACGAGCCAAGGTCCATCCTCCAGCCCAGGAGAGCTTCCCTGGCCGGCCATAAATTCTCATTAGGCTGGTGCTGCCGAGTGCTGGGCGGCCCAGGGCGGGCCCAGGACAGGTCAGCTCCAATGACTCGGTCGTGTTCACACTCAGACTCGTCCCTGGTCGCAATGGTGGCTGCTCAGCAGCGCACACAGAGCACAGCATGTGGGGAATTAATTAGCTGTGTGCTTCTCAGAGGGAGCTGCTGAGTGCTGCCCTGGGCACTGCAGTGATAGCAGTGCCTTCTGGAAGCACCAGGGTCAGCCCTGCCTTTCCAGAGCTGCCAGGGAGGGCTCCTGCCTCTGCTCCTGCGTTTCTCCCTGCTGAAGAGGCAAAGGCCCTTCCCAGCTGTCCCTCCCGAGGCAGAGGAGCTGGGCCAGCAGCGTCCTGCCCTGGTGAGATCACCCTGCTGCACTGCTGAGGGGCCTCGGCCTGCCCGAGAGCTCTCTGCAGCGCAGCAGGGGATTGGTGCTTTATTCTTCTTCCCTACTTGATCTTCTATTTTCACCTTGGGCTGCTGTGCAAATAGTCTGGGAGATGGGCTGTGTGTCAGGGTTGGGCCAGAAGCTGGCCAGAGGCCCTTTGCATATGCAGTTGTTTGATGTCTGCTCCCTGTCCTGATCTATTTATAGCCCAGAACTTTCTGCAAATTTGAAATTCGTTCTATGAAAACTTACCCAAACTTTCTTTAAATGCTTCCTTGTCCCTGCAGTCCTTGTGGAAAGGTCAAGCTGTGCTCATCAATGTATTGATTACACATTTCTCCTTCTATTGATTCTGGTTAAAGACTCTCATGATAGGTGCCCTGGATACTAATCCCTAAATGCATTGGAGGCTGCAGGAAAAGAGGAAGAAGCTCCTAAAATTGTTTCAAAGTTTGCTGGCTTTTAACATGTCAGCCATGATTTACCCCCATAGAACAGACCTGAAACCTCGGGGAAAAGATAATTCCTCTGATTTCAGAATGTTTGATGTCAGGCATTTAGGGAACAACAAAGATTTAGTGACTGTGTGCAGCTTGAAAGGGGGAAGTGGGCTTTTTTCCCCATTCCAGCTTTATGAAACAGAATCACTTTTGTCCTGAAATACAGAAGGGGAAATGTAATCCTGGTTGAGACCTGTCCACATGGAACTTGGCAGAGCCTTTGTTTCAGTCGGCAGCCCCTCACAGCCAGGAGGAGCTGCATTTCTTGTTACTGATGCCAGGCTCTGGCTTACCACCAAACCTTCATTTCTTTTATTATGGGGCAGAGGACCCACGGTGGCAGATGCATTTGGTTGAATTATCTCCCGTGGTGTTTTCACAGCTCTGCTGACACTCAAGTTTCACTTTCCTCCGCCGTGCTCAGTGCAATTCTGTCAGCTTCATTGGGAATTCCTTTCAAGCTGCAGGATGTAACGCAGTAATTAGCACTGTTCCCTGCACAAGGCAGGAAAAGAGGCACCAGGGGATTGAGCTAATATCCCCTCTGTGGGGGCTTGGTGCAAAGCAGTGGGCAGAGCAGAGGGGAAGGAGGAAGCCCCAGCCAGATGTGATCCTGCTCGGGAGGCTTGGCCCTGCAGGGAAGGAGAGCTGCGGGCAGGAAGCCAGGCCAGGCAGGGTAATGGTGCCAGGGGTGAGGGACGAGCTCATCCTCACTGCACCAAGCAGATAATTGAGCAAGAACCTGTGGCTGTTTGAGCACAAGAGGATGGTTCCCAGCTGGCAGAGCTCTGCTGTGCCCTACATAGCACGGGCTGGCTTCATGCTGGGCTGGCACGGCTCACAGAGCTCCTGGCATGAGGAGGAGGAGGAGGAGGAGGAGGAGGAGGAGGAGGGATTGGCTGAGGTGAGGCTGCTCCTGCCGCCTGCAGAGGTTCAGGTGGTGGGGACAGCAAGCACACTGAGGGCTGTCCCACTGCACTGCACAGAGGTGGAGGGAAACAGCTGCCAACCTCTCACAAACTCATCCAAACCACCCGAACATATTTGTTCATTAATTTGTTACCAAGAAGGTTGTAATTGGAGCCATTTTTGGTGTTGCCAGTAGGAGAATTTAATGTGCCATCCAAGACACCCAAAACCCTGAAGGTTATTGTGACAGTGTTCACAGGGGTGAGGGAAGAGACTAGGATCTGACTCCATGTTTCAGAAGGCTTGATTTATTATTTTATGATATATATTATATCAAAACTATACTAAAAGAATAGAATTTCATCAGAAAGGCTAGCTAAGAATAGAATAGGGAAGAATGATAACAAAGGGTTGTGTCTTGGACTCTCTGTCCGAGACAGCTGGACTGTGATTGGCCATTAATTAGAAACAACAAACACATGAGCCCAATCCCAGATGCCCCTGTTGCATTCCACAGCAGCAGATGAGCATTGCTTACATTTTGCTCCTGAGGCCTCTCAGCTTCTCAGGAGGAGCAATGCTAAGGAAAGGGTTTTCCATAAAAGATGTCTGTGACAGGTTTTGAGCAGAGCGAGCACAGGAAGCTCCCAGAGGTGCTGGTCAGGACCTGCCCAGGTCAGAGAGGTGCCAGCTCCAGCAGAGCCCCTGGCAGCCACCACATCCGCTCAGCCGCGCTCCCAGGCACAGCAGCTCTGCAAAGACAACATTGATCTGAAATTTAAATCCAATGTAGTAACTTAAGCATTTTAAAGTGCCTGTGAATCAATGGAAATGATTGAAGTCAAAATCCGGACGGCCACACGGCTGTATCATATAATACTGGCCCAAGGTTGGCTTTCTCTGAGCAAGGGTATCTTCTAACACAGACTTAATCTTCAAAGCATTTTAAATGCTGCAAAATGCTCATCCTGCTAAAAGTCTTTAATATGAGCCTTTTCTGTGCCCCCTTAGTAATCGGCAGTGCTGTCGCTGGGATTGTGATCTAATGCTTTATGGATGTTTTTCTGCTTCATGCTTCCCAGGGCCCTGGGAGTGAGTCATGTGTGCTGGTGAGCACAGATCCGATTGCAAAATGCACTGAGATGCTCTGGGAGCACACCCAGGCTCTCCCAGGATCTGTGCTGCAGTTCTTGCTGGATAAGCCACAAGATACTAAATGTGATGGGTATTTAGGATTTGTTTTCAGAGCATAATCCCACTAATACTTTCCTGTCCGTTTGTCTGATCGATGCGAACGCCACTGGAGCAGGCTGGCCAAAGCCTGCAGGACTGTGGGGTGGGAGGCATTGCCTCTGATCACACCAGGGCCTTGGAGACACCAGGAGCCAGAGATCAGGATTTCACACGGCGCCTCTAAGGTGCTTGCACTGAATGAGGCTGTGAATAAATAGGATTTGCTCGGGGTGCTGGGCTTTATGGAGGGGCTGCCATGCACGTCCTGTCTTCTGGAGGCTTGACTAAGCCTGCACCCACGTGTGCCCAGGGAACCTTCCCTGATGTGTTTCTATTTGACATAAAAAGACCTTCCACCCTTGGACATCAGTGACCAACAGCCCTGTGCATTTGGGGCCCGCTGGACTTTAGCTTAGCTTGCAGCATGGGACAAAGGGCTTCCCTCAGTTTCTGTTCAATCAGCTGCAAATCACTTCCAGACAGCCATGTCTCCTACTTGTATTGCGGGAAACAGTGAATAATTGTCCCCTTCGTTTTTCCTACGTGACATTCCTGATTTTATGGCCTACTTAGGTGCCTCTTTCCTGGGAGTAGGGAATCCCAGCCCAGGTAATGGCTTCTTGGATGGGAGCCCTTTCACAGCCATGTCCACATCTGTGCTTTTTATTTGTTGTTTCCACTTGAACACATTCAGAAGCTGCAGACCAAAGCAGAGCATTTCCCATTTCAAACAGAAATATGCTGGGCAGTCCCGAGTGAAAATAACCTTCTCCACTGCAGGCTCTGGCCATTTATTCCCCTTTTTAGCTTTGTTTCTATGGAACAGTTGTTATTTCATGAGAAGTTTTGGTTTTTGCACCATGGCCCCTTGGTTCCAGCAGCACTTTGAGGGCTCCCATGAGTTCCATCAGCTGCATCCCCCTGATTCCCACACCAGGGGGAAATAATCAGGTTTTGATGCTCCCCACCGGTACCAGAGCAGCTAGATAAGGTACTCACAAACAGGTGGCATCAGTGCCTGTGCCTCAATCTGTGCCTCACATCCTCAGTTTCTGGTTTTACACGGGCTCTACAAGCTCAAGGATCCAAGCAGGATGCACTCAGCAATTCTGATGGTGAGGATTCTGTGTGCACACGGCCATACATAAAGATTATTTCCACCTTTAGATTGGAATAAAAATTGCACATGAGCCGTTTGGGACTGCCCCACCTATGGATTTTATTGAGCTAGAACCCTGTCTTCTGAAAAATCCCCGCTGTAAGGTTTTGATTGCATCTCAGAAGCTGCTGGAGGAATTGTATTTTAATGTGGTTTATTTTCCTCTGACAGCTCTCGGGAGGCACACACCCACATGGGGCTGTTCTAAATGATTGTGTCATTACATTTGAACCCTCAGTAAAAGGGTGGTTTTTGGCAATTGAATTCATATGTTTAATTTGGAATTTTTGTTTTGTTGCTGTATACAAATTAAGGTCTCTGCCGGTACAAACACAGCTTTCTAGTAAGCCTGGAGGTGTTGAAATGAAAATTAGAACTGTGCAAAGGTTGGTTCTTTTTTTTTTTTTTTCTTTTTTTGTTAATGAGGTCTGTAAGGCACGGGCTGGAGTTTGCTGCAGCCTGAAAGCTCAGTCCAGAATCACAGTACAACCTGAATTACAGCACAGCTCCTGCTGGCAGTGTGGGATCCTTGAGACTGCTGCATGGCCTGGGTGGGAGGAACCAGCTCAGGGATGGCCAATGCTGCCAGCAGCCCCTGCCTGTGATGTGCAGTGCCAGGGGATGGTGGGGCTTGGCACAGGGCTTTGGCAAAAGCCAGAATTTGTGGAAGTTCTTGGGTCCTTTTGCACATAACAGGGTTCCAGGTGAAGCTGTGGAAGTTCTTGGGTCCTTTTGCACATGGCAGGGTTCCAGGTGAAGCTGTGGTAGTTCTTGGGTCCTTTTGCACATGGCAGGGTTCCAGGTGAAGCTGTGGAAGTTCTTGGGTCCTTTTGCACATGGCAGGGTTCCAGGTGAAGCTGTGGAAGTTCTTGGGTCCTTTTGCACATGGCAGGGTTCCAGGTGAAGCTGTGGAAGTTCTTGGGTCCTTTTGCACATAGCAGGGTTCCAGGTGAAGCTGTGGAAGTTCTTGGGTCCTTTTGCACATGGCAGGGATGCCTGGGGTAGGGTACAGAATCACAGAATGGTTTGGGAGGGACCTGAGGGATCACCCACTGCAAACCCCCCTGCCCTGGGCAGGGACACCTTCACTATCCCAGGCTGCTCAGAGCATCCAGCCCAGCCTTGAGCATCTCCAGGGATGGGGCATCCACAGCTTCTCTGAGCTGCCTGTGCCCCTGCCTCTCCATCCTCACCGTGCAGATTTTCTCCCTCATATCGAATTAAGAATCTGATGCCAAACCCACCCTCTTTCAGCCTGAAGTCATTGCCCCCTGTCCTGTGGCTCCATGCCCTTGTCCAAAGCCCCTCTCAGCTCTCTGAGAGCTCCCTCAGGCCCTGCCAGGGGCTCCCAGCTCCCCCCAGAGCCTCCTCCTCTCCAGCCTGATCCAGAGGAGAGGGGCAGAGCCCCCTGAGCACCTCTGTTGGACTCATTGCAGCAGCTCTGTGCCCTTCCTGTGCTGGGCACATTCTGTCTGGGACACCAAGGACTGGCCATGGCCTGTGACCTGAAGAAAGTCACCAGATGCCACTTTGTCCCTCAGCACTTTCCCCCAGGGGGTTTGGCCCCCTGTGCTCCATCACAGCAGGGCAGAAGCAGGACAGGTCCTGATCCCCCTCCTTGCACTGAGTCATGGCTTGGAAAAGCAGCAAGTCCTGCTTTGCTTCCCACATCTGGGTTATGAGATATCCATGTCTTGAATTATAATGTTTTAATACAGACACATAAAACTTCTGCCTTAAGACACAAAATGATCTGTAACTATTAGGGATTACAGTTGAATGTTCCTGTTGGGGGAGTTTGAATCCTGAGGCTGCTCAGGGGATTTTAATACTCTTGTCTGGAACAGCTGGTGCCAGTGGAAGTGTGCTGGATGAGACAGTCAATGGGCCTTGTCTTATCTCTCATTCCTCTTTTCATATATTTTTATTTCCATCTGTGAGAGATGTGCCTGTGTTTCAAGATATGAGCAGAGAGCAGGCAATGTGGATTATCAGTGGAAAGGCTGAGCAGGGAGGCAGGAGAGCCCAGGGAAGTAGGGATGCAGCAGGGAGACAGAGCAGAACTAGAGACCAGGAGATGGCAGAAAAAAAGTGGGGTTTTGGTAGGCCCTGAGTGATGGAAGGAAAGGGACTGAGTGGTGGAAAGGCTGAGGGACAAAACCTCCACAGGGAGACAAAAAACTGGGGACAGGTGGAAACTGGGAAGGGAAGGAGTTCTGGAGAGTGGGCACTAGGCAAGAAACAGGCAAGGGTTGAAGAGAAGGAGAAACCAGCAGAAAACATCTGAGGGAGGCACCATCCCTGCAATGCACTGGGAAACTGCCAAGGGGAAGGAGCAGTTTCCCTGTTATTCCTGCAGCATCTACCACAGATTCTATAGTGTGGAGCAGGATCATGATGCACAAGTTTCTCCACAAAAAGTTTGTCTCCACCTTACACAACTTTTCATTTAAGAGACAAGACAAACAGAAATGCAGACATTGAGATGGAAAAATAGGAGATAATGAGACCACAGTCTGGACATGCAGGACACCCTTTTAAATGCTGTTTGCCACACATGAACAGTGTAATTGATGTCTGTATTTCTGTAGCACAAACTGGCATCTTAAGGAATGTTTGAGGAGAACAGCAAGGTGAAGGTTTACAAAGACTCTGTGTTGTCCTGAAGGGTCAGAAGAGGAAGAAAAGGTTTGCCAGGCAACAGAACAGCAGAGGTTTGCACTATCAGGGGGAAACAGTGAGACTGGGAGTGGTGGTGAGTTGTGGGAAGGATGCATGGATACAGATTCTGTGTGGTGCCACAGGGACCAGGGCTCTGGGAAAGCTGTACAAAGGGTGATGGGGTCAGGAAAGGAGCTGGCTTTGGCAGCAATATTCACCGTGAGCTTTAATGCCTCAGGATCCTGGAGGATGTCATGTTAATGGAGGTCTGAGATAATGAGAGGGCAGACAAGAGCCCTGGTGATGTAAATGAATACAGAATGCAAGGGACATGATGCAGAACTTCTAAAAATTCAGACAAGCTCTGGCTGTGAGGTGGCAAGGGCTCCAAGGGGAAGCTGTGTCTGAGGAAGGTGCCCTCGTGACCAGCAGCACAGTGAGGGTCTGAGGGGAAGGGAGTGACCACATGAGGGCAAGGAATGTCCTTGCCTTGAGGACAGAAACTGCACCCACTGTCTGGAGGAAAATGAGGACAGCAGACAATGGAAAGAATAAGTTATCTGCCTGTGTGTGAGAAACATTCTTTTAGCACAGAAAAGATTCACCCAGGGCAAGAGAAGAAATAACTCTAATCACCACCCACCTGCTCCTCTCAGGCATCGTTGCTAATGCCTCACTTCAGCGTGGTGCTTCACCAGCTGAGGCAGGCTGAGATGAGGAATTGCAGTGCACAGCTCCTCCATTTACCCTTCTTTCATCCTCCAGAAACCTCTCCAACATCCAAGAGCAGGAATATTGCAGGGTTATTGTTCATCCGTGGATGCAGAGTGCAAGTGTGCAGTGCAGCTCACAGCTGCTGACACAACCTGTGCTTATCCCCAGCTGGGCAAACATCTGCTTAGGTGCTCCAAGAAGATCATCCTGTTGGCTGCTTGTGTTTATCCTCTGTGTCCCAGGATACTGTAGGGGAAGAGAAGAGAACCCTAAGCCATTAGTTGTGATCATCAAAACCACAGCACTGGATTTTATTCAGCATCTGCATCCTCATTTTGGCAGCCAAAAGTCCGTACTGCTCCCTAAGGCACTTGCCAGTGGCTGTTCTTGTACTGTGGGCTTGCAATGACTTTCAAGAGAGCTGTTCAGCCCCTCTTTTTGGGGCTGGGAAATGGTTAATAGCTCCTGTACTTCTCTGCATACTTCCCACAGTGCTGCACTTTCTGCAGTGCCATCCATCACAGTGTGAGGTGCTTAGTGATCACCCACGCCAGCCAGGGCACCGCTGTGGTGCCACAGCCTGCCTGTGTCTGTGCCCTGCCATCCTCCTCACACCTCTCCCCTGGGCTGCTCGGGGAAAAGACATCTCAGCCTGCCTCAGGAACACCATTAAGGGAGAAAACAAGCTGGCAGATATCAGTTTTTGAGCCATTCTTATCTGATTTATTGCGAAAGTCACCCCTTTTGATTTAGGTGGTGCTGATAGTGAATGAGAAAACATGTGTTTCTAAAACAATGGCAATGAAAACATTTCTTGTCAGGGACTGTAGTTTATTGTCTTACTGCTTGAAAAGTAAAATATCCAGCAGGGAAGACAGTGTGTCATCATAAAGCAAATGTGGATTATACAATACGACAATAACTTCACGGGAAATGCCCAGAGCCGCTTCTGAGCACAAGTTATGTCGAGTGGTTTGTGCTCAGCAATGCTGCAAACCCCCTCCATCACCCAGAGGTCTGCCAGGACAGGCTTTCTACAGCTGAGAATGTGACTCATCTGGCTGTGCCTCTGATTCTTCATTTTGTATTGGCTCTTGACCTGGGCTGTTCTCCAGGGAAGGATCCCCGGGGCTGTGTTCAGCATCTCTTTGCTTTCTTGTGTTAGGTGGCCCTCCAAAAACACAAACACCTGCTCTGAGCCATGTCTTAGGGTACCTGAGCAGAACAGCCTTCTCAGCATCAGCATTTGTGCTCACATTTGGTGCCTGGGACCATGCTAGCTTTGGCTTCTCCTCAGAAGGAGCTGCTGGTCTCAGGGCAGGCACTTGGCAGTGCATCCTGCATTTCTCTGTCCCTCTCATTTCCCTGCCTGGGCTCCTCTCCCTGATTCTGTTTGACAATGTTTTCTTTCCCCATTTGGCAAGTCAGCTCACCTCTAAGCCTTATCATATTTAAATGTTTAACTGCTCTCAGACCTTAATTAAGAGTAGTAGCAGCAGCAATAGCTGTAGCTGCAGGAATGGCAGTGATTTTCCTGTCTTAAATTTTAATGGCTTTTGTACCAGGCTTTCCAGAAAGGGTGATTAATGGTACCTAGAGAGGCTGAGGTAAATGTTTCTCCATGCTGATTTTTGCCCTTTCTATTCATGGCCCCCTTTTTTTGACATGAAAAACTAAAAAGTCCATTTAGAAATAATTCTGTGATTATATTTTTTCTGGGGTTCAGTAGGTGCTTAATACAGCACTTAATATATGTGTTGAATAGGAGCTGATCCCTTAAAGACCCAGCTCTTGGTGGTCTCCATGCCAACTCAGCTTTGCTTTGAGCAGTAATTACTAATATTGTTGGTAGTCTCCAAGGATTTGATGGTTTTTGGGACTTAAGCTTCCCTAGGCTAACCTTTGTTTTTTCATCTTTTGTACCAGGCTGAAAGGAGTATATGGACTTTTCATTTGATAGAAACACCCGTGCCTGAAGTTTTAGTGTTTTAGGTTTGTAGAATGGGTCATTGAGTCAAGGTGTGAAACATCTGTTTGCATTTGCGGTGAGACACCTAAGGGAGTTTTAAGACCAAAATAAAAAAAGAAAAGAAAAAAAAAAAACCACCTCAAAATCAAAGGATGTGAAAACTCCCTCAGGTCAGGTGGCAGCATCCTGATTATTCCCTTGGACAGAAAATATTTATTGTGGCTTGTAAGCGTGTCCACCAGGCGGTTAATTAGCAAAGCAAAGATATTGTCACAGTGGAAGCAAGTGAATGCAATTCATAGCAAATCCTCCAAGATAAGCAGCAGCCACAAAGGTGATTAAGCTGTGAATAAAGAAAAAGCCCAGAGCAGGGGGGAAAGCAGGTGGATTTCGGTACATGCCCACAAACCCAGCCCGTGGCACTGAGCAGGGAGCCGTTTACATCGGTAATGTTTGTACTCCCACGAGCCAGGATCCCACACCGAGCTGATTGATCCCGAGCAAGGAGTGCCTCTGCATTAAAGACCCTATGATTTAAACGTTACAAACGCTGGCCAGGGGCTGGAGCTGGAGCAGCAGAGCAGCGTGTCCATGGAGCACTGCCACAACCTGCCTGCTGTCACCTGCTCCCCTCGTCAGCAGCGAGGCACTGGCGTTCTGACAGGGCAGGCACCGTGCAGGGATCCTCCCAGCCCTTAATTGAGCATCAGAGAGGCACTTCTGTATTATTGCAATCTCGTGCTTTGCAGTGAGGGGGTCTGGGACAGCTGGGCTGGGCTGGGCAGCCCAAGGCTGCTTGGTCAGGGGGTGAAGCTGCCATCCTCTCTGGCATTCCCATGCTGGCTTCTCCCAGCTGATTGCACTAAGGGATGATTGTAAGAGGTATTTACTTGTATTTCAAAGCATGGGAACAAAGGCAGCAGCAAAAGGAAAACTTTAGATGACAGAAGGAAGAAATTTATACTACATTTTTAGAATTACTGTATTGTCATCCTCGGTTGGAAAGAGCTCAGATCTAAGCTCTCAGGTTATTTTTTTCAGCTATGTAGGAGCATCTCTGCTTCCTCTTAGCTTGGCACAGTCTAAGATTAGCATGTGAGTGCCTCTGGCTTACAGAGCCTGGCTGTACACATGCCTTCTCTCTAGATCATCAGATACCAGCTCCAGGTTTGGACAGGTTATTTCAGATTATTGGGCCATTCGTGTGCTGATACACCCCCATAAAACCAGAACTCTGCCTCATGGTGTTAGAGTATGTGCTATGAAATCTGCAATACTTTAAACATCTGTTTTAAGGCTTTATCTAGTAAAGACAATAAGCTTTGATGATTTTTATTTTGTCTTTCTGGAAACCGAATGTGTTTCCTATGGCTTATGACCACAATTCATTTCTAAGTGATTTTCCCTGGCCAATTTCCATTTATCATTTAAATAATCTAGGAACAAAGATGAGGTATTCTGCAAGAAGGTATATGACTCTGTAATCATTCTAGCTTCATATCCCCTTTGGGGGAATTATCAGAGATGAAATGACCTTCCTGGCTATCAAGCACTGCCAGTGTAACAGGGATGGATAATGTGACACCCCTGACACAGAGCCAAAGGCAGGTCGAGCTGATCACGCTGCACCCGGACCTGAAAATGACAGAAACTTGATTAAAATAAATGTGAGAAAGAAGTCTGAGAGTGATGGGAGCCCTCTGCCAGCTTGCAGGAGAGTGGGGAATCTCACTGTGATGTATGGCCTTTACTGTACTTTTCATTTGGACTGTGATGAGGGAAATTTACCATTTTACTGTCCTCTCCAGGGACCTTGTTCTGTTCTCTTTGTGCTCTTTAGAAGGAATCCATACCTAGTGCCTGGGAAAAGTTGGTCTCTGGCATCCTGTACAACAGCATTTGACACCTACAAAACTCAGCTTCCCCATTTGGTGGATGATGAGTACTGTACATCTCTTATATGAGTTGTTAAGAGCTTGGGTTGCTGAACTTGTAGCATGCTCCATCACACAAAACTACATGGAAAAATCAATATTCTATATTAGTGCCACTATTTATTTTTCCTCCAGAGACTTCTAGAGCAGTCAACAAGATACTTTAGCACTTATTTGCTCAACTTTTGGGCTGAGAAACTTACATAAGATTTTTGCTTTTTATACTCCCAGGAGCTCTTATCACACTTCTTGGGTAGGCAGCCATCTGTGGCATGTAACACTGCAGAACAGTGTCTAACAGAACTGAAATTGCAGACAAAAGTCTGGAAAAAACTTTTGTGTAGACCCTCGAGCTCGAATTTGGCCAAGGGAAATTAATTTTGTTAGTTCTATCTAAGATTTTTGCTGTTAAGGAACATATGATATCTGAAGTGATGTGGAAGCCCTAATGGTGCCAGTGTAAGCTTCCTTAGAGGGTAAATTGGAGTGTTGATAAATATGGGCAGGGCTGAGGGGTCATAGCTGATCTCCAGTGTAATTTGGAGTGTTGATAAATATAGGCAGGGCTGAGGGGTCATAGCTGATCTCCAGTGTAATTTGGAGTGTTGTTAAATATGGGCAGGGCTGAGGGGTCATAGCTGATCTCCAGTGTAATTTGGAGTGTTGATAAATATGGGCAGGGCTGAGGGGTCATAGCTGATCTCCAATGGTGAGCACTTTGGCTTTGGCCATGGCTGTGGGACTGTACATTCATTCCTGTTCTTTGAAAGCAGTGCTCTATTTAACACAAGGCTTTGCCCAGGGAATATTCCAAGCAGCTCTTGGCTGTAGATGCCACCTTCCTTTAGATAAGAAACACTGACCCTGGACTTTCAGGGAGGAAGATGAGTGGAAGGGATGAGCAGGAGTGCACTTGCTGAGCCATGGGAGAGCAGGGCCAGGGGCACAGGAGCCCTGAGCCTGTGGATGAGAGGGAATCTGAGTGCTTCCCCTCATCACACCCCAGTGCCAGAGGGGTGCCCTTGCTGCTCTGCATCCTGCTGATGGAGCAGAGAGGTTCTGGACTCCTCTAACTTCATTTTCCGGTTCATCCTCAGGAATAGTTGTGCAAAGAGCGTGATTTATCATGACTGTTATGGTGATCTACCTTGATTTAGTGGTGGAATTACAATGATGGATCATACTTAATTATGATCATTAAAAGACATCAAAAATGTAATCGGCTGTTCATCATATACCTTATAAAGGAAAAAAAAATACCTCAGGATTTTAAAGACTGGGACTCTAGGTGTTGATAAAATTAGAATATGTTTTATTCATGCTGTGACACAGCGTTCTTCCTCCGTTGATTCCTTGTCCAGGCGTTTAACTTCGGAGGCATTGGGGAAGGATTTGAGCGAGACTTTAATGAGGGATAAGCAACCACGTGTCCTGGTTTTTCCACGGGCCCTGTGGGGTGCAGGTCTTGCCCCAGGTTAGGGAAATCCACTGGGCCCGATCCTCGGGGAGAGCCCGTGCAGCAAGACAAGCTGCAGATCAGCACCCAGGTGCGAGCTGTTTGGATTCTGGAAAGGCAGATTTGCCCCTATTTGACCTTGATTAAAGTCTAGCACAGTTTAATGAGGCAACATAAAATGCAAGTCAAATGCTCAATAGGGAAAATCTTGTCAGACATAAGGAACAATTGGGATCAAGTCAGTCAGGGCTTCCCTGGGCTTTTAATGACCTGTTAGATTCAGCTTTACCGAGGGTTTTACAAAAAAAAATAAGTGATAATGACTGAAGGGAGCATCATTAGTATCGGAGTGAAATGGCTAATGGCTCCAGATTGCTCACAGGTGTCAGAGAAGAAAAGTTTCTCCCTGGGCAGCAGGCTGTGTGATGCCCCCGAGCGCTGTTATTGGCACTGCAGGAGAACCCACCAAGGTTAATGGAGATGGGGCCCCCTTGGTGCCATGGGAATGCGAGCAGAGCACAGGAGGGGCAGGAGCTCAGCGCTGGCATCCCTTCCCTGGTGCCAAACCCGCTGAGGGGACCTTGGCAAGATCGGGGAGGAACCATATGGCTGAAGGCAGGCGCTGGAACATTTGATAAATATTACTATTAGAGTGTGTTATTAGTACAGTTTGGTGCCACAACAGGAAAGGAAAGGTGCTTTGGTCGTGGTCTGAGCTATCTGAGCAGCAAACCTTTCTGTTGGCCACTTGTGCTCAGCAAATGCAGGAGTCCATCCAGGGAGCTGAACACAGACATATCTGTCTGTGATGGTAATTAACGTTGGCACCGTTTATCACATTTCCTTTGCATCCTCAGAGTGTAGCTATGAGCAAATCAAAGCAGGATACATTTTCCAAGAGGTTTGCTTTGATTGAAAAGAGAATTCAGGGAAGTCCAGTGGCCTCTATTATACAGCACTCCAACTCAGATGATTGCTTATCCCATTTGGCTCTAAAACCTGTAGCACATTATCATGCCCCAGTTAACAGATGGCAAACTGAAGACCAGAGAAGATGTGCCCAAGGTCGTACAAGGTTGGGAGACTCAGAGGGTATGGAAAACATCTGGTAATTGCATGTGGTAGTGAAATGATGCCACAGAGCATCTCAGCCAGTGGTCAGCAGGAGGAGCAGAGAGGGTCACTGAGAGGCTTTCGTGCTCGTGGAGGTGGCCAGGGGTGAGCAGGAGAAGCAGAGAGGGTCACTGAGAGGCTTTCATGCTCATGGAGGTGGCCAGGGGTCAGCAGGAGAAGCAGAGAGGGTCACTGAGAGGTTTTCGTGCTCATGGAGGTGGCCGGGGTGAGCAGGGGAAGCAGAGAGGGTCACTGAGAGGTTTTCATGCTCATGGAGGTGGCCAGGGGTGAGCAGGAGAAGCAGAGAGGGTCACTGAGAGGTTTTCATGCTCATGGAGGTGGCCAGTGGTCAGCAGGGGAAGCAGAGAGGGTCACTGAGAGGCTTTCATGCTCATGGAGGTGGCCAGTGGTCAGCAGGAGGAGCAGAGAGGGTCACTGAGAGGCTTTCATGCTCATGGAGGTGGCCAGGGGTGAGCAGGGGAAGCAGAGAGGGTCACTGAGAGGCTTTCATGCTCATGGAGGTGGCCAGTGGTCAGCAGGAGAAGCAGAGAGGGTCACTGAGAGGCTTTCATGCTCATGGAGGTGCTTGCTGTGGCCAGAGGGGGCTGGGTGCCAGGGCAGGACAGGCACAGAGGGACATCAGGGGCTCAGTGTTGTCCTTCTCATGGTGAGGCTGTGGCTGTGGCTGGGAGTGAGTGCCCTTGGCTGGAGCTGACCGCAGGTGCACAAGGAGGAGCAGACACTCCTCCTCCTCCTCCTCTCCTCTGATGCTGCTCTGAGTCCTGGGCTGGGAGCTGAGCTGGGGCATCCACGAGGTGGAGAAGGGACCACCATGGTGTGGTGGGCCCAGCTCAGGTTGTTCCTTTCTAGACCTGAGAGGGGATGGAATTTAATCTCCTCCCTGCAGCAATCCAAGTCCCAGCCAGGGGCTGTACAGCAGGGTTTTGACCTTTTCCTTTAGAAGAGCTCCACTTCTTGCCAAAAGGGCAAATTCTTACAAGTGTGTTTCCCTCTCTCCTGTGGGGCCGGAATGCATGTGACTCACTTTTCATTCTAAGAGCAAAGTGTTTTCACAGAGACAATTGAAAGAAATTAAGAATGGCACATCATGATCATTTATATCATGTGTATCTCAGAAAGTTCATCAATTCATATTACATTAGGGAATATGTAAACTAAATGTGCACTCATTTGGCATAGTCCTCAGAGCAATTATTCTTCAGTTGATTTAGTACACTTGATAAAAATAAAGGTTAAGGAGGATGTTAATTTGGGATTTATTTTTTTTGCTGGTTTTTATAATATATTAGAATGCAGATTAATTCCAGACTTTATAATACTGCATCCAATTCACTATCATATAAAAATAACTTGCATAAATCAGGGAAGTGGGCCTGATCCTTGTGCTTGAACACTGGCAGGGAATTTTGACATTGACTTCTATAGGAGCAGGCCCAATGTCAAAACCTAGATATAACATGAATCCGTGCCAGACACGTTAGAGCTCTGCTAGGAACATCCTCATTGGAGCATAATAATATGTGAGAGAGACACACACTGTGAGCACTCCTGGGGTTGGGGGCCCTGGGCAAAATGTTGGTGGCAGAACTAATTCTAGTCTGAGGAAATTAGAAAGCCAGTGTCGTGAAATGTTGTTGCTTCCAAATCTCAGCCCATCAGACTACCCAAGACCTACATTTTTCTGTCCAATTTTGGGGGTGGGGGAGTGTTGGCAGGACATCCTCAGGAGACAGTGAAAAGAGATAAAACTACTGCAGATTTTTTATTTTTTCTCTGAGTTCAAGAGAGAGGAGTGAAAAACCTGCCAGAGCTGCCCTAAAATTGCTAATGAAAGAGAGTGAGAGAGGCATTTGCTTCAATATGCTCAGCCAAAATGGGATTTTCAAAGGAGTCTGGATAAAGACATCAGACACAAAGAAATCAGTACCTAATAAAAGAACTTACCTGAGTCAATCCTGCTGATTGGCTTCAATAGCAGACATGTGGGTGTTGAAGCAGAATTCACTGCAGAAGTAAAAAAAAAAAAAAAAAAAAAAAAAAAAAAAAAAAAAAAAAAAAAAAAAAAAAAAAAAAAAAAAAAAAAAAAGAGAGTGAAGAGGAAAAAGAAAAATAACATGCAAGTAGTAGGGAATGCTAATAACCCGAGTAGGAAAGGGTCCTGCCTCTGCAGGGCTGAGAGGCTGCTTCACAGCACTGGGAGGAGTGCTGACAGTCCTCTCCCTCAGGAACAAACCCAGCCTCTATCCTGGTGTGGATCTGGGGGCAGACGAAGCGGAGGAAATCTCCCCAGAAGAAAAATAGGATTAGAGAAGCATTGAATAAGGAATTACATGGGAGTTATACACGGGAGCTTTCACTGTAGAAAAATGGGGTTACATACAAAATCCTGTGCTTGGTTCAGAAAACTCTTACCCATTGCCTTGTGACTGAGGGATGGCATGGCACACCTTCATTCTGCTTTCACTGCCTCTCCCTGTCCCTGGTGCTGTGGGGACAACCCTGGTGTCCCTAGGGCTGCCCCAACCCATCACAGCCATGGGAAAAGGCTTTTTCTCCATCAAAATTTCCCCCTGTACATTGATCCCACAGCCCTGGTGCATTTGGGGTTTGCAGACAGCCTGTCCTCCCTGGCAAATCCAAAAGCAGCCACACAGGAGCTGGCATGCAGGGAGTGAGAGTAGCTTGCCATCCTTTCCCCATCCCTTGGCACTGCCAGCCCTGAGAAACCTGCTCCCAGGAGTGCTCTTGACAGCTGTGTCTGCCCAGGGATGGGGTCAGCTCTGTACAGGGATGGGGGTCAGCTCTGTACAGGGATGGGGTCAGCTCTGCCCAGGGATGGGGTCAGCTCTGGGGTCAGCTCTGCCCAGGGATGGGGGTCAGCTCTGTACAGGGATGGGGGTCAGCTCTGTACAGGGATGGGGTCAGCTCTGCCCAGGGATGGGGGTCAGCTCTGCCCAGGGATGGGGTCAGCTCTGTACAGGGATGGGGGTCAGCTCTGCCCAGGGATGGGGTCAGCTCTGGGGTCAGCTCTGTACGGGGATGGGGTCAGCTCTGGGGTCAGCTCTGTACAGGGATGGGGGTCAGCTCTGGGGTCAGCTCTGTACAGGGATGGGGTCAGCTCTGCCCAGGGATGGGGATCAGCTCTGTACAGGGATGGGGTCAGCTCTGTACAGGGATGGGGATCAGGTCTGTACAGGGATGGGGGTCAGCTCTCCATTTTATCCTTTCTGCATCTCCCTTCTGTTCTGGGCCCAGGTTCCTGTGGACACGGGTACACAAGCAGGGAAGGTTTTGTTGTGCTCCTTTGACATCATCCCTGTTTGGATCTGTGTGTGTAGGAGACAGCTGGATTCACGAGGATGCCAAGCTCCAGCCATCCTTGGTGCAAATCCTGTTGGACCATGTGCATCCAATTCTCCTCCCTCCCCCGGGTCGGGGGCGCTGGGATGCTGGAAGAGCTCGCCTTGGCTGGGGAGATGGGGGCTAAAATTAGGCACAGACCTTCCTCTGTCCTCAACACAGCCGTGCCAGGATTTATTTCTATCTTTTGTGCATCCTTGGGTGCCTTTTGGTGGCACTCTCCAAGTGCAGGCCTGAGGGTTGCGGTGAGGGTGGCTGGGAGCTCTCGTCTGCTCAGGGCTTTGCTTTGGATTATCAGGCAGCACAGGCAGGCCCGTGGTGCCTGGCTTCCATTAAGCTCATTTTTTGGACCAGTGAGTAAAACTACACATTTCCACATTTTTTGGAATAAGAGAAGCGTGCTGAGCTGGAGTTCTCAAGATGCCAAATGTGATTTCACAGCCACTATCCAGATAGAATTGCCCTTTAACATCATCCAAGAAGTTCTTATACACAAAAATTATTCTGTCATACATAAAATGGCCCAAGTAATTTGGATGAGTTATTTAATCAACTCTGCCTTGCTGTAATCCATGAACAATTTATGATGTTCTTGAATGTCCTCATAATTCAGTTATTTCTTGCTAGATAAGTTGCACGAATAAGTTGTGGCCTGTTGTCTGCATGTAAGTGATTAATTAATTGCATATTTCTGGATGCTGGAGTTTAAGTGCATTGGTCAGTCTAATTGGATCAGTAGGCCACATGGTGTACTTATGTTCTCAGGTTGGATGGATGCTTCTCCTTGAAAGAATCCTCCAAGAATAAAAATTCCTGATCAAGCATTTAAAGCAGGCTGAAATGCCAGGATGCAGGCAACCACAAACTCCATCAATTAGGAGAGTGCTGCTGGCATCCCGGAAAGCAAAGTGCTGCATTGTGCAAGCCTTTTTCCAAAGGAGAATTCCAGCTCCTGAAAGTATTCATAGAAGTATTACCTAATAATCACTTTGCCAAGCTCACTCCTGCCAGCAAGTTCAGTTGTTAAAACACATGTAAAGTACAAGCTCAACTGAAGCAAATTTCTATGAAAATTATGTATAGCACATGCTTTCATCCGCTCTTCTGAGCTCTCACAGGGCTGATATTAAAAGGATCAGCAGCATCTCTCTTTGCACCATGTTTATTGCAGTTTCATGTAACCTGAATGCCACGTACATCCTGGCTCTGTCATTAATTTTAAGCTAGGTCAAATTCATACATATTAGATAATAAGCATTTTTAGTCCCCAAATGTGTGTGTTAATTAATTTTATTTCATTCAGAGTAATTGTCCTTATAGCTCTGTGCTCATTAAAGGAAGAGGTTGAGAATCCTCCTTTGTGCTGGGCTTAATTTGGGTGGAAATCACAGAAGCTGCCTCACAACTTCTCTGTCAATGTAGATGAGTTGTGACTTGCAGGCAGCCCCCCTCCTCCCCAGCACTATTACTGACTCAGGAGTCCTTTCCAACCCCTCAGTGTAAGCACACATCACTCTGAGGAGGCAGAAATTACATCCAAAGCAATAGAAATAGCCAGGGAGACCGAGTTTTGTGTGTTTTCCTTTTGAAAGATCTGAGCACCTTGTACTGAGTGGCAATGCCCACAATGGGGCAGGTGCTGAGGGCCCCCTCCCCATCCCCTCCCTGTCCTGTTCACCTGGCCAGGTTAACCAGCTCTCCTTGCAGGTGGCACCCAGGGTCTGTCACAGTGCTTGTGCCCCAGCAGGAGCTTCCTCATCTGTACCTGGCAGCACAAACTGGGGTTTAGAAGCAGCTCATGGGAGATCAGGTAGCCTTGCTGAGGTTGGTACAGATTCTGAAACTATTTGTGTTGGTTTTTTATTATTTTGTTTTGTTATCTCGTGTTTATTAGCAGGGCTTGGGTGCCCCAGACTTGTCTTTTCTCAGTGTCAACCACTTGAGCCTTGAGACCACTGCTGCAGGTGCTGTTCATTAAAAACCCATTTCTCATTTCTTGGGAATTTGTAAATGAGCCCTGCACAGGCTGTTCTCTCCTGCAGCACTGGTGCTGCTGGACACCTTTGTGTCCCTTTGTGTCCCCTTGTGTTTCTCACCCATTTTTGCTGTGAGAGAAGGGCTTTTTAGGGGTTCTGCTGTGGAGCCAGTGTTTGAGCTGTTGGATTTAGAGGAGGTGTGGCTCAAGCTCATCTCTCACAGATCACAGCAGAGGATGAAGATGCTCAGCACCAGCTGGGTTGGTGAATATTCCCTGGTGAAAGGCTGCCCTCAGCTTCTGCCTCCCGTCCCCCAGTTGTCATTTGCAGTTGACATCTTTCCTGACTCAACCAGACATGTAATACTGAATAACACATTTTAGCCCTGAGTTGGCTCCTTGAGGTGTGTCTAAAAAATGTATGAAGCACCAGCCTGGGTCTTGGCTTTCCTTGGTGAACTTCCGAAGATGTGATGGGTGAGGAAGCATTTGAGGAGGAGGCAGTCCCGAAGGGAACGTGTCCCTCCAGAAGGTGATCCTTGGAGAGCAGAGCAGCCCAGCCTCTCCTATAAATACAGCATTTCTCCTCACCTGAAGAGGGCAATAAGATGTGCAGCGTGTCCTGATGATCATCAGACATGCAGCATTCCCTGGGCAAAGGAGAAAAGGCAGTTTAAAAAGAAAAGGCCATTTAAAACCAAAGGGTCTTGAGGAGACTTCTCTTGCAGCTGAAAGTCTTCCACAGAAAGCGCCTCTGATGGCCCTGCACAGGGAGCCTGCCTTTCTCCAGCCCTCTTGAGGGTTCTGTTTGCACCATTTTTGCAATGCTGATCTTCTCAGCTAACGCCTTGAATTCCTCTGCCTGGTAACGCAGTGTGGTCCTCTGAGGCCCCTGGGCCTATTTAATTTCATGCATGTGTAAGATACCTTTTCCCTTTTGGCACCATGATACCAGCTGCAGTCACTTTAAACACTGCCAGTTATCAGAATCTGTACGGGGGACAGGAGGAGGGAGAAGATAATGGATTTGCCTTGAGAGCTCATCTAGAAATCCAGCCCTACACAGCACACTGCCTATGTAATGTATTACTTTTTAATAATGTAAATATATTAACATTAGAGCGGTCTTCTCAATCTTCCATACCTAAACATTACATCACCATCAGGAGCAAATGTAATTAGATATCATAAATATGAAAAATATTGGGGCATTAACATAAAGAGCACCAATAAGTTGCTTTGCTTGTCATGTAATGGAAAGGCATTAAGGGTTCAGTGTGCTGCACAGGGATGGAGCCTAATGCGAAGGGACAGCTCTGGTCTGCAGAGCCTCACCCGAAATAACTTCACAGGGACACTGGCAGGGCTTTTTTAGGTCTGAAAGTGAACATTTCTGTGAAGTTGATTAGTGCTTGCAAGCGCTCTGTGCTATTTTCTAATCAGTGACATTCGCTCTCTTGGTTATTTAATGGTATTAGCAGCAGCAAAAGTGGAACCATTTGTTTCAGGCCAAGCAATCATAATCCTGCTCACTCTGGGTGCTGGTATTTAAGTATGCGTGGGATGCTGTTTTCATCCCACACTCTTCTATAAGATTTTTGCTTTGCAAAGTTTTCCAGTCTCTTGGTCTTCTGCTTAGCACCCTCCAGGTAAGCCTGGAATTGAAGAAATGTCAACCATTTTAAGTAAGGTACAATGCCAAAATGACAGATGAAGATTTTAAACTTCCAAAGCAAAAAGGAATTATTTAGCATGGCTCTACTGGGAGTACAGGCTCATGCTGAGAAAAAATGGGATGCTTTGAATGACTTTCTGGTGAGGAAATCTGTGGAATAGCCCAAGAGGGAAATGCTGAGTCCTTGTTGCTGGGGTAGATTAGATCCACGTTGGAGACACCTAACCTTGGCTGGAAGACAGGTCAGTGGTGCTTTCCCAGCAGCTGTGCAGGGGTTTTCTAGGCTGGCCATGAGCTCCTTGGAGCCCCAGGTTCACATTGCCCAGGTGCAGGGGAGGGCTTGGTGAGGGATTCTGCCCCAGGAGCCGCATCCTCGGGCACGGAGGGGAAGCAGAGCGGCGCAGCGTGGCTGTGTGCAGCCAGCAGCAGCTGAGATAGCTCAGCTATCTGAGATAAGGCTGTCCCTGCTGCTCCCCACCCCGTGCTGCCTCTGGGTGCCAGCTTTCTGAAGCATCCACTGCTTCCCTGCCTGCTCCAGCCCGTGGGCACGAGCAGGGTGTGACAGTGAGTGGGGTCAGCCTGGCTTTGCAGGGAGCACCTGCAGAGGGGCTGAGCAGGGAGTGGGGGTTCCCTGGTGCTCAAGCCTTGCACTGAGCTCTCAGTGCAAGCAAACCCAGCCAAGAGGGTGTAACTGGGCCTGGCCTTGGAGAGCCAGAGTTGTGCCAGGGGTCTCCCCTGGCTGTAGGGTGGGAGAGACCCTGACACTGCTGGCAGTGGCTGAACTGGGTGTCCCAGAGCAACCTGTCACTGGCAGTTCTTCTTTTGCCTCCTGCAATTACCCTTGGTCTAGGTTGGGATGTCAAATCCTCTTTCACCTACATCTCTTTTTCTTTCCGTACATACCTTGTTCTCTAATTAGTTGAATTTCTGTCTCTGCTTTACTTCCACTTTAGTCCTTTCCCCAGCTCTGCTCTTAGATCTCGCTCTTCTTTACTTTTTGTCTGCCCTCTCATGGCTGGATATTTACTTGCTTATTTTAATTTCTCCGGTGGGAAAGAAGCCTTTCCCTCACCACATCTTGTAGACATCAGAGGATCTTCTGGGCCCCTTTCTGTCCTCCCCTTCCCCGTGCTGGCGTTTTTCCTTTGCTCTCTCCCCCTCTGCGAGCTGTGCTGTTGCTCTGCTCTCACTGCCATGGTAACTTCAAAAAGCCACGGCCATTTGATATAGCAGAAGTCCGCAGGAGAGAGTGTGTGCGTGTGGATGTGCCAGGGGAGGAGAGGGAGCATCCTTTCCCTTCCTCCTTTCATTTCTAGGTTCAAAGCCCTCCATTGCAGCTGCTGGGAGGAGGCAGGCCGGCTCTCTGTGGGACAGGAGCCGTGAGCCCCACCCTGCTCCCCGTTTTGGGGCTGGGGATGCTCAGCTGCTCCCCGAGCCCAGCTCCTGCCTCTGCAGCAGCCAGGAGGGGGAAAAACGAGGCAGGAACATCTTGAAAGTCTGAAGCATAGCAAGGAATAGCTCTGCTCCTGGGGGAAAGAAACACAGGGGGCATTAGGAGCTCTTTCCCCAGCTCTCACGTTTATTCTTGAAAGTGGAGGAGAACAAACACAGCACTCCAAACCACAGCAGGCACGGGGGATGTGGGGCTGCAGCAGCAGCATGGGGTGGCACTGGGCCCTCGGGGAGGGTGAATGTTGGGGGGCTCTCCCTGAGCCTTTGGGCTGGAGGGGAGGCAGAGGAGGCAGAGATTCCTCAGGTGTGGCCCCAGGTAAGGCTGGGGATCCCAGCTGGGACTGCAGCACCCTGCAGCCAGCCCTGGGGCTGTGGAAGGGGTGGTGGAGGCTGTGGCTGCAGCTTTCAGCCCCATCCCTACAGAGCAGGCAGCACCATTAGCCCATGGAATCATCAAACAAGAAGCACACAGTCACAGGTTCAGGAATGGTTTGGGTTGGAAGGAACCTGAACTGTGAGCTCATTCCAAGCTCCCTGCCACGGGCAGGGACACCTTCCACTGCACCTGGCTGCTCACAGCCCCATCCAACCTGGCCCCAAATACTTCCAGGGCCTTCCCATCCCTGCCCTGGGTGCTGGTGTGCCCAGAGCTGGCTGGGGATGAGGGGCCAGAGCTGGAGCTCCACAGGGACCAAGGAGGGCATTCTCTGCAAAGATTTCCTTGTGTAAATACCCTCCTGTGGCTTTTGGTACAGCTGGGGAGGAGGGAGGAGCAATCTGGGCCAGCAAAGTGAAACCTGGTTTTCTAATCTGTGAAAACCAAGCAGGTAAAGGATAGAGGGAGGAAAGGAGCAGACAGTGGTGACCTTGCTGTGTGTCTTGGAGGAGCAGAAAGAGGTGCCTGGAATGATGCTCTGCCCTGGAATGATGCTCTGCCCTGAAATGATGCTCTGCCCTGCTCAGCTGTCCCCCTCACACCTCTAGAGCTTTGTAGTGCACCTTTAATGCCTGGTGCTGCTAATGAAGCAGGATGTGGCTGGAACCCCTTCCCTGGTGCAGTGGGAACTCAGGTCCATGATCTTTGTCATGGTGGCACCACGACCAGGCTGTGTGGATGCAGAACACTTTTCATTTGCACGACTTTCTCAAGTTACCCATAGAGGATTGACCAGGGGCTGGTGCTGCTCCTCAGCTGCTGTGCTGTGCTCCCACCAAGGAGCTGCAGCCTGAGACACAGCAGGAAAAATGCAGCAAATCTTCCTCAGTGGGAGAAGCAGAGGCACACCTGGCCAGGTGGGGCAGGTTGGCCCCAGGACTGGGCACTCCTTGTGCCTCCTGCAGGGTCTGGGTTCAGCTGCTGGCCCTGTTTCAGCAGGCAGGGACAGCCATGGAAACTCCTTGGTCTTGGCTGTGCATCCTTGAAGGGATCTGGAGAGCTCCCTGGAGAGGAGAGAACTGATGGGGACGGTCCCAGAGGGAAAATCCAGTGAGAAAAGATGGAAAGAGAAAAAGGGAATTCCATTTGGATTAATGCTGGTTTGGCTTTCATTTGAAAGTGCTATAAAAAATTGGAGGAAAATTGTAAATGAACTGAAGTTTTGAGCTGAAAAGACCTGAAAGTCTGCTAGTGAAGGCTTTGACTTTATATTTTTCTGTAAGCAAATGGCAGACATGTTTTGATGCTTAATCTCATTTATTTTTATTGGAAAGGGTGTTTGGCTGTTTGGTTTTGTTTTCCCATGCTTTATATTGGAGAGAAAACATCCTTGATGGAAATGTGTGATCCAGGAGGGAATCTGAGAGTCTGCCACCGAACACATCTTTTCAGTACAAAATGTCCCCAGCACCAGAATCCTGGGTTAATTTGCCATTCTTGCTGGGCTACAGACAAACTGTTTAGCTGATTAGAGCAGTGCAAACACTCCCACCAGCACACACACTGTGTGTGCTCAAAAACCCACAAACAACAACAAGCCAGGGGCTGCTGTTTCCTACCCAGAGCCATTCAGTCTTTAACCCTGCCCAGCTCCTGGGTGTGAAATCAGCCCAAAAACACCTTTATCCCTGTGAGCCCTGGCTGTGTCTTTGTGTCCTTGCTGCCTCCCCACTCCCCCTGGTCTGGAGCCCCCCAGCCCTGAGCAATGCCCAGCTCAACCCTGGGGCTGCACTGTACCTGTGGGGCTGCAGGAGCCTGGGCTGGGCATCAGGAGCTCTATCCCATCCTGGAGGAGATGGAATTGTCCTGTCAGTGTAGTTTGGGGCTGGGATTGAGGAGCTCTGTCCCATCCAGGAGGAGATGGAATTGTCCTCTCAGTGTGGTTTGGGGCTGGGGTTGAGGGGCTCTATCCCATCCTGGGGACATGGAATTGTCCTCTCAGTGTGGTTTGGGAGTGGGATTGAGGAGCTCTATCCCATCCTGGAGGAGATGGAATTGTCCTGTCAGTGTGGTTTGGGGCTGGGATTGAGGAGCTCTATCCCATCCTGGAGGAGATGGAATTGTCCTGTCAGTGTAGTTTGGGGCTGGGATTGAGGAGCTCTGTCCCATCCTGGGGAGATGGAATTGTCCTCTCAGTGTGGTTTGGGGCTGGGATTGAGGAGCTCTATCCCATCCTGGGGAGATGGAATTGTCCTCTCAGTGTGGTTTGGGGCTGGGATTGAGGAGCTCTATCCCATCCTGGAGGAGATGGAATTGTCCTCTCAGTGTGGTTTGGGGGGCTCTATCCCATCCTGGGGAGATGGAATTGTCCTCTCAGTGTGGTTTGGGGGGCTCTATCCCATCCTGGGGAGATGGAATTGTCCTCTCAGTGTGGTTTGGGGGGCTCTGTCCCATTCTGGGGAGATGGAATTGTCCTCTCAGTGTGGTTTGGGGATGGGATTGAGGAGCTCTATCCCATCCTGGGGAGATGGAATTGTCCTCTCAGTGTGTTTTGGAGTGGTGTGGGAGCTGCTCATGCTCCTCACAGCAGCTGCAGCAGAACCTGCTCCTCTGGGAAGGCACAGGCTGGGAGCCTTCCTCACCTTCCTCAGCCTCCCTTGTGGCAGGCAGGGGGATGAAGGGGGAAGGGTGGAGGGAGCAGATGGAGGCAGACTCGGGGATGTGGAGCCTGGAGGCGCCACTGGTTCGTTCCCAGGGGAGGTGGGAGGGCTGGCCAGCCTCTCCACAAGGGATGCCTGGAGGAGAATTCAAAAATACTGATGCCAGGTGTGACAGGGCTGCTCCCAAAGCCACCCAAGCCCCAAGGGCAGGGGCAGCGGGGTGCTGAGCCCCTCTGCTCCCTGTTTTGGGGTGAGCCTCGTGGCTGTGACACCCTGCTCTGCTGCTGGGGGTGCTCTCAGTGCCTGCCCAGATGAGCTCCTTGTGGCTGGAGCAGCACAGAGCAGTGGCAGCGCCTGCTTCCCAAAATCCAGCAGCAGAGCCCCGTGGTGCTTCTGAGGCAGGGACACACACACACAGAGCTGTGCCCATCATTCCTACCTGGGGCGCTCAGAACCCCACCTCTGCTCCTGGGGAAAACACACCCACACCTCTGTTCTCGTGCAGCTTGGGAAAACAAATTTAACACCCCCCCCAAAAAAAACCCACCAAAAAGGGGTGTTTTAAATTGAGCTGATATTTTCCCAAACTTCCTTTCTCTTTGTCCTTGAAGAAAGGCTCTTGGTTTCCTCTGTCTGCTTGCTGAGAATGAATTTCCTAGCAGGGACACCTTGTCAGCTTTTTTTCTTGGGCTCGAATTCAATGTTTCAAATGAAATGCCTCTTTTAGTCTCATCTACTTCATCTACAAGAAGATGGGTGAAAAAAATCTATTTTTTTCTTCTTTTTAGAAGATTTCTGTTTTCCCTCCAAGTGGCCTTATGGCTCCTTTTAAGAAATTATATAACAAATTGTGAAAATCTGGAAGGGAGCTGGTAGTTTGATTTCTTTAAGACTCTCCCTTCTGCCACCAAGACAAAGAAAGGGAAAGTAACATTCAGTACACAAAAAAAATATAATAAAAAAAATCAAACCTACTGTTTTGCTTTTGAACAAGGTGCAAATTAGTGAATATTTGTTAAAATTTGAGACAGCAATTGTCTAAAAAAAATAATTTCAAAGAAGAGAAGGTTGTTTTTTCTTCTTAAGTAAAAAAGCCCCTGCACCTTTCTTTCTTTTAACTTCAAAAGGGAGCCAGATTGCAGAGGAAGAGAGAAAAACCTTAAATCTCCTCTGAAGGGAAAGCAAGTAACTTAGTCAAAGTGATCTTATTTGTGAGGGAATAATTTTTGGTTCACTGTGGGGTTTTTCCCCTAAGATCACGATCAAGTGGTTTGTACATTTTTAACTGAGCTGGTGGGACCTGTGCTCCACCTGTAGAGCTGTGGGATTGCCACTCACCTGGGCATGGCTGGGCATGGCTGGGCTCTTTCCAAAGCCTCCATCAGCAGGCAGGAGCTGCCCCTTGGCTTTGAGGAGGTGTTTTCAGTGTGCAGGAGCTCAGGGAGATGCTCCCAGCCCCTGCCAGGGCGTTTTGTGTTTGTTTCTGCCCTGATGCAGGCACCAGAGGCACCGAGGGCTGGATCCAGGGCTGGGGCAGGGAAGTGCTGCCTGTCCTGCCTGGCCCCTCTGGCAGCCCCTGCTGCATTCATTCCAAATGAACAGCCAGACACAGGGGGATTGCAGGTGTGACCCACAGGTGCTTCATGTTTATGCAAGGGATCATCTGTGGGGAAAGGGCCCCTCTAAGGAGTGTTCTGTGCTGGATCTGAAAGGCAGACCCAGCCTCGTCCACAGCAATATTAACCTCCCTGCACATCTGTACCCAGCCTTGTGCTGCTGATTTGCCACTGAACTCTTCCTTTCAGCCCCAACAAGGTGCCCCAGGGGCACAGAGTGCTCCAGCCCTGCCAGTGCCCCGTGCCAGCTGCTGCCCAGGAGCTGCAGAGCATCACCACAGAGCTGGGGCAAACTCAAACTCAGCCTCCTGTGCCTGCTGGGGCAAAAACTCAGCCTCCTGTGCCTGCTGGGACAAACTCAAACTCAGCCTCCTGTCCCTGCTGGGATAAACTCAGACTCAGCCTCCTGTGCCTGCTGGGGCAAAAACTCAAACTCAGCCTCCTGTGCCTGCTGGGACAAACTCAAACTCAGCCTCCTGTCCCTGCTGGGGCAAACTCAAACTCAGCCTCCTGTCCCTGCTGGGGCAAACTCAAACTCAGCCTCCTGTCCCTGCTGGGGCAAACTCAAACTCAGCCTCCTGTCCCTGCTGGGGCAAACTCAAACTCAGCCTCCTGTGCCTGCTGCTGCCCTCCAGCCCCTGTCCTGGTGGAGATGTGTTGCTCTAGAACATGTAATAAACGACACAGACACACAAATCTCCAAGGTAAAAAAGAGGGAAGTTTAATTTCTGACTCCGACATTTATAGATGTCCAAAAGTGGCAGTGGGTTGGAGGGTAACAGTGCCACCTCTCCAATGACACTGGGCAAACCAACAGCCCATCAGATTTCTCCTCCTCCAGAAAAGAATGAAGAACAATGAGTTATTTACATAAAGTGTGGGAGAAAGTTCGTTGCAAGAATGTAAATATCAGAAGGCTTAGAAAAGCTTAAAAAAGCAGGGAGACAGAGGTGCCCTGTGGAGAGCTTTGTGTGTGCTTTCCACCACAGCAGCACAAACACAGGGATGCAGCCTGGCACACTGGGCACCGTGGTTTGGAAGGGGAGGACAATCTGGGGAAGTGATGTAAAGTTTTTTGTGTAATTGACAGTGTGTTAAGCTACTTTTCCAGTTACACTTCTTTTCTTGGAAGTATAGATTTACTTTTTTTTTTTTCCTGTTTAAACTTCTGATGCGATCACAGTTGTTTATTTTAACACCTGTTTACCTTTTCCTCCCATTCCACACCAGGACAGGGGCGTTGTGTGGGGCTCTCTGCTGCCTGCCTGCCCTCAGGGCACCCAGAGCTGCCACCCCTGATGGAGCTCCAGCAGTCACAGGCACCAAAACCACCAGCAGGACCTGGCAGGTGAAAGGTTTGGCTCTCCCCGTTTCCCTCAGGGTCCTGGAAGCTCAGGGGAGCACATGGGAGCTGCCCCAGCCAGGGCCAGGGTGGGCACAGAGATGCTCCTGCATCCGCAATAGGGTAAAAAAAATAAAATTAAATCAGTAAAAGAACACAAAGCTGGGCAAAATGTGACAACAGAATTACAAACGCTGCAGCCCAAGGCTGGGCTCTGGCTGGGCCTGGTGTCCCCAGAAGATGAACATTTCCCCTCTTTTGTAGAGCAGCAAAAGCTATTCTGGTAGCTGTCGAGTCCTTTTTGAAAGTTAGTAAAGGTTTTTTTCTTTTTTGCCTCAATAACCTACAGCAGAGAGTCCTACAGGCTAATTATATGTTTCATTTTGAATCCTTTAATTTTTTTTGGAGTTCAAATAGATAACTGCGTTTTTTCCCACACATCTTTGATTCAGACAGATGATTTGCTTCATTAATTGATATGTGGAGGAGGGGGGCCAGAAATGAGCTATATTTATGCTTCAAAAATATCTTTTCCCAACTGCATTTTTTTCTTCTATGAATCCTCATATTTATTTCAAAATTATCCTGAAGTGAATGTCATCAACCTTTGTGCAGGAGTCTTCTGCTGGCTTAATTAGTCTATAATGAATCTACTTCTCATCCACTTTGATTTTCAGCTCTCAGGTTGGCCGGGTGTCAGACTGCACCCAGAAATCTGCTTTCTCTCCTGAGCTGTCACACTGAGGAGGAGGGCAGGGTGCTGGGGCTGCCTGAAGAAATCACAGTTTGGGAGAGCTGGCATTTTGGTTGTCGAGGTGAGAACACATTTGGGAAGTGCTTGATTGCTGCAGAAGCTGCTGAAAACCAGCAGAGAGAATGGAGAGAATGAGAGGAGAATGGAGCCATCCCAGAGCCCAGCCTGCTCCGGGCCCAGCTGCTCTCCTGTGCCAGGGTGATTCACATCCCACAGGGCAGATTCTGTGTGGCCCTGTCCCTTGGTGATGGTTATTTCAGCTCTTCCTTTCCCTGGACAGAAGGGGCAGCTTGTGAAGGTCCCAGCCCTGAGAAGCAGACTCCAGAGTGAATCACACTCAGGGTCTCATCTCCCCAGGGACTTCTCCAGCTCCTCTTGCTTGCTGCTTTCTTCTTTGGCTTTTTCTCTTTGGCTTTCAACACACTTTGGTGAGAAAAAAATGGGTGTGAACAATTTTTCAGGAGAAGCTTCCATTGCAAAAAAAGTGCTTTTTTTAGGAACTCAGCATCTTTGTAAGTGAAATGCCAGAAATCTCACAAGCTGAAGCTGAAATGTGCTGGTTGCAACATTAGGTGCTAACAGTTGGCAAAGCTTGAGTCCCAGTGGCTAAAACAGCAGAGAAAATGGCAGACAGCTCCTTGGCTTTTAAATTTGGGCTGTCTCACTTGTGTGACAGGAGGAGAGAGGGTAGGGCTGGGCTTGGGCTGGCTGGCTGTGGCTGACACTGCTCAGGGACAGCTTTTTATGGCTCTCATCATGGAGACGCTCTGATTGCTCCCCAGTGCTAACGAAGACATCCCTGATGGGCCTGCCAGGTAGGGAAATGTTATTATCTCTGATTTCCAGATGAGCTGCTCCACGTGGCTCCCTTTGCCTGGCCCGTGACAGTGGTGATGACACATCCTGTGCAGGTGCTGCCTGCATGGGGCTGGGGCTGGCCCCACCATGGGCTCTGAGATGCTCCTAAAACCACCAAAAAGCCTCTCCAGATCAGCAATGGTTTTGGCTGAGAAATGTGGAAAAGATGCCTTGTTCACTGTTGGTTTTGTCTTGAAATCTTCAAACCAAACCAGTTGGTGGTTTTTGGGGAGGATTGTCAGTGGTTTTGTCTAGATATGTGAGAATTTTTATAGAAATGACTGCAAAAAGAAAAAAAAAGTGCATAGCATGTTAGTAACAGTCTCAAGAAAGCTGGGAGAGCAGAAAACTTTTTTTAGGAGAGTAAAAATGGATAGAATATTTTGTGAGGTTAAAAATGTTCAATGCTGGCACTAGCTTGGGGTAAGGTGGGGAGAAATGTTTGTGAAAACCTTCATTTGGGATGAAACCTTTCCTGTGGCAGCTCAGCTCAGCCTCCAGCACGGCCCAGGGGCTGTGACCCCTGGCTGGGCAGTGCGTGTGCCTGCCAAAATCTCAGAGCTGTCCCCTCCTGGGCAGTGCAGCTGGCTGGGGACACACCTGAGCTGCAGGCTGGGGACACACCTGAGCTGCAGATTGGGGACACACCTGAGCTGCAGGTGCTGGGGACACACCTGAGCTGCAGGTCAGGGACACACCTGAGCTGCAGATTGGGGACACACCTGAGCTGCAGGCTGGGGACACACCTGAGCTGCAGATTGGGGACACACCTGAGCTGCAGGTTCTGGGGACACACCTGAGCTGCAGGTTGGGGACACACCTGAGCTGCAGGCTGGGGACACACATGAGCTGCAGGTCAGGGACACACCTGAGCTGCAGGCTGGGGACACACCTGAGCTGCAGATTGGGGACACAGCTGAGCTGCAGATTGGGGACACACCTGAGCTGCAGATTGGGGACACACCTGAGCTGCAGGTTGGGGACACACCTGAGCTGCAGATTGGGGACACACCTGAGCTGCAGGTTGGGGACACACCTGAGCTGCAGATTGGGGACACACCTGAGCTGCAGGTCAGGGACACACCTGAGCTGCAGATTGGGGACACACCTGAGCTGCAGGTGCTGGGGACACACCTGAGCTGCAGATTGGGGACACACCTGAGCTGCAGATTGGGGACACACCTGAGCTGTAGGCTGGGGACACACCTGAGCTGCAGGCTGGGGACACACCTGAGCTGCAGATTGGGGACACACCTGAGCTGCAGGCTGGGGACACACCTGAGCTGCAGGTTGGGGACACACCTGAGCTGCAGGTGCTGGGGACACACCTGAGCTGCAGGTTGGGGACACACCTGAGCTGCAGGTTGGGGACACACCTGAGCTGCAGGCTGGGGACACACCTGAGCTGCAGGTTGGGGACACACCTGAGCTGCAGGTGCTGGGGACACACCTGAGCTGCAGGTTGGGGACACACCTGAGCTGCAGGTTGGGGACACACCTGAGCTGCAGGTTGGGGACACACCTGAGCTGCAGGCTGGGGACACACCTGAGCTGCAGGTTCTGCCCCATTCCTGCTGCCCCATCCCTGTTTCTCCATCCCTGCTGCCCCTGCCCTGCTGTCCCATCCCTGCTGCCCCATCCCTGCTGCCCCATCCCTGCTTCTCCATCCCTGCTGTCCCTGCCCTGCTGCTCCATCCCTGCTTCTCCATCCCTGCTTCTCCATCCCTGCTGCTCCATTCCTGCTTCTCCATCCCTGTTTCTCCATCCCTGTTTCTCCTGCCCTGCTGCCCCTGCCCTGCTGCTCCTGTGCCTGGGACAGACCCCAGGGCTCTGCAGGCACATTTGTGGCAGTGGAAGTTGTGCAGGTCAGGGACAGCCCGAGATGAAGGATGGGGACTGTGCTCTGCTCCCCTTTGACCTGAGCCCAGCAGCAAACTCAGCTTGGCCTCTGGCTGCAGAGGTGGCACATATGGATTTTGATAACTTTCTTCTGCTTAGAGGTCACTGTCCACTTTAAATATTCATGTTCTGAGGGACATTAAATAAATAATGCTGAACTTGTTAAGCTGAGTGGCTTGCAACTTTTGCATTTTGTGCCTTGTTTGCAATTGAGAAGGGATGTGAGGCTGCTAAGTACAACCTGCTCTTGAACTAGGAAAGGTTTTGCTGTTCAGACCCTGTTATCTGCTCACTGGCTTTGAAAAGCAGGACTGAAATGGTTTGCAGACAGGTGTCTCCAATACCTACAGGCTGGTTTCCACTCTGGGGGGGAGAAAAGCTAAAAAAGGGTCCTGCAAATGGATGGTTTTGTTTTGATCAGCCCTCAGTGCCCAGCATGGATGGTTGTGTGTAGTGATGGTCACTCCCTGCAGCCTCAGGGCTCCTGGCAGGGTGTCAGGCTCTGCCCATCCCTTCATGAGGATTCTGATGTGCTGCCTGTAGTATTTGCAATAAAGGACAATTTGCAAGAAATCCCTGTGGCATGAGATGGAAAACAAATGGCCAGCACCTCATATGTTATTTTTTTCATCCATTTGATTGGTACCAGAATATCCCCAGGTGCCTTGGGACTTGCAGCTCAATCCAGACACTGGCTTTTGCAGAAGGTGGTTAATGAATATGAGGTTTCAAGGTAGGAGCCTTTCAGTGACATGAGATTTATGCAGAGACAGTGATTATACTTCCTCCCTCCCCCCCCCATCTGCTTCAGCAGGAGTATGAATCACCAGCTGAAGGCCTCCTGTATTTGTAAATCAGCTGAAACATAACGGTGATGTTGGGAAGTTGTACTGAGTTAACTGAGCTACTTCTCAATCTCAGAGCTTTACATAACCCCTTCTTAACACACTGTTATTTCCTTTCTGGATAGACTCATAAATTACTCCTGGTACACAGAATGTGTGGGAGGCTGCCTGTTTGCACAGCATGGGACCAGGACCTGCACACTCAAATATCAGCAGACAGCTGGAACACAATCTGTGAAAAGGCACTCAGAGCCTCCAGGTCTATTAAATACAAACTCAGAACATCCACCAAGAATTTTATATCTTGCACTACGTGGGTAATGCCAGAAAGAATAGGTGCAGTACCTCGGGGACTTTGTCAATAAATGTCACAGCAGAGCATCCAAAGCATCTTCTGTGGGCAGGTGGAGGGGTGTGCATGCAGAGCTGGGACATATGTGTGCTTCTGCATGGACGTGACTTTCTGCAGAGCTGATATCTCAGTCAGGAGGCTCAGCCTGTGATAGCTGAATTTCATTTGGTTTCCCATTTTGTGCTGAACTCTAACCATGTAAGAGAATTAGGAAACATGTCACTTTGGGTTCTGCAGACGTTTTACTGCAGTCATATAAACCCACAATGTATGCAGAACCCAAATTGTCCTTTTCTGAAGTTATTTCCTTCCTAATGTGGGGAAAATTTCCATTATGGACAAAGTTGCCTTATTTGCTTCCAGCAGTACTTCCAAATCACACTCACAGTTTTTACCAGATGAGTCTGGGAGGTGCAGCCCTTCGATGATGGACACAAAGGGAGGCAGGATGGAGACTGCATCTGGTTGCCCTCCCATTTCATTGCCTTTTTTATCTTACTGTCTGTCTTCTTCAAACATCAGCATCTGATTTTGAAATGTGGTCCAAGGCCATCTCTTACCCCAAACCCTCCAGTGGTGTGTGGTAACATTTACGCTGCTTTTTGCTCATGTAGCAGCCCAGATGTTACTGATATATCTCAGTTTCCTGTTACCCACATCCAGTAACCAAAATCTGGAAAAATATGGATAAAATTTTCTTTGGTTTTAATCTAAAGGACACCTCTTGATTACACAGATTTTGATACATCTCCAGCTGTGAATAAGGCGTAGGTGTTCAGGCAGGTGAGATGTTGGATTTGATAAGTAGCCCAATCCTTTGGGCATGGAAACAATTCACTGCTCCCAAGAAAATCATCATTTCTGGGGTATTTTGTTTCTTTGAGGAATAAGTTGTGGTCAGGAGGGAAGAGAGAGATGTGACAACAAGTAATGGTCATGAATGGCTGGGTGGATGGTGGGCTGGAGGGAGGACAGGCTGTTCCCTGCCAGACCTGCTGCCTGCTCATGTGTGGCACGGTTTCAGTTGCATTGCTGCATCCTTCAGTCACCAGAGGATAAAAGCTCTTGCCTACGAGGCCTACCAGATGCAAGGAAAATGCTTTGGGATTTTGGAATAAGAAATGGATAAAAGCCCAAGTGTCTATTTCTCATTGCACTGCTAAGGAATTTTAATAAAATTTGATTTAAGAGGCAGGGATTAGGTATGGTGCCGTGTAAAAACATCAATTAGCAGAAGAACAAAAGGCAGTCATACAGCTTGAGATTGTTAGGAACTCCTGCTAGAAATATTTGGTGGAGAATTTCAGAAGCATAAGTTGCCATGAAGCTGACAATTCTCTTCCTGATTCCTCTGGTAGCTTTCTGTTTTTATAGTCATGGGGGAAAAGAAAAAAAAAGATTAATGTATCTGGTTTTTAGCAATCTATCCAGGGTGTGGAAAAAAGCCCTTCTTACGCTTTGCCTTTCCATTCTCCAGTAATAAATTAACTATCCCAGTTTAAGATGCAATTGTTGTTCTTTTATGTCTCCAGACTAATGCATCGTGACACCTCAATTACACGGAGTGTGGATGGCTCCTGCTGCCCTCTCTCTTCCAGGTGAAAGCCTGTGAGCAGACCAAGGGAATGCTCACCTGCTGCCGGGCTGGGTCTGCCCCATTCCTGCAGCAGCTGGCAGGGAGGACACCATGGGGCACCCGTCCCACGCTGCTGTCAGAGCTCTCAGTGACACCTCTGAAGGGACAATGCTGCTATTTGTGCTCCTGTGTACCTGCTGTCCCTAACAACTGTAGGAAATAATGAGAAGAGGGGGATTGCAGAGCAGCAGGGCAGAACGCGCGGTGTGCGCAGCAGCGCTGTGCCCCTGCTCCTGCTCGGCTGGGCTGGGGACAGAGGGACAACAGGACCACAGCACAGTGAGAGTAATGAAATGTTGTGAGGCTGAGGCTGCCTGGCCCCATAGCTGCAATAATCAAATCCCGGTAAGGCAATTTAGCAAGCTGAGGGGTTCTTTCCCCCAAGAGAAAAGAGTTGGTTGTTCTTTTATTCCATCAGCTGGGCTGTGCATTCCACCCACCCCCTCTGGCTGCTCTGCCCTGGCCAAGCTCTGCTCACCATGGCTGGACCAGCAAAAGCCATCACTGATGTCACCGAAGCCATCCTGGCCCTCAGAGCTGCCTGAGCCCCAGTCCCTGGGCAGAACTGCTCAGTTTGGACACTCCCAGGCGTAGGCAGTGTTCCTCAGCCCAAGTGCATGAAAACATGATTATTGTCATGAATACACCCTGTGATGCCCTCAGAATGCCCTGACTGAGCCTCCCAGCTCCTGCTGGAGCTACACACAGTGCCCAGCTGTGGAGGCCCTGCTCTGTGCTGGGCTCCCATTGCTGCTGAGGGTCTGTGGAGGGCTGGAGATCATTGTCACACCCCGAGAGTCACACACAGAATAAAGGTGTCTGCTTTCTTTCCCTCCCGCTCCCTGCAGGGCTCGCTTTTCAAACTGCAGCTACAGAGAATGGGAAGCCAGCTAGAGCAGCATCACTCCAGCTGTGGAACTGGGAGGCTGCAACAGAAGACTGCAGGAGGAGGACAAACACACTGGGCTCCTGAAGCACCGTGTTTTGATGGACTTACACTTCCACTAGTGAGACAATGTACTGAGGAGCCAGTGGCACTGCTGCTGCCGGGATCTGGTGACAATGTTGTGACCACGAGAACACGTGTGGCCACGTCCTGCTGGTGCAGGTGGTGGCTGTCACCCTACAGCTCCTTGGCTGTGTCCATCCCAGGCTCAGGACCAGGTGAGTAGCCAGTGGTCATTGGGTCAGCATACAAATCCCCTCCTGCCCCATCCCAACAACTCCTTTGTTGTTTGGCCCTTTAGGAATCTTAATGGGACCCATAACATTTAATGGGTTTGCTAGTGATAATGTCATTTTAAGTGACATAGCTGTGATAAATTGCTTCCACACGTCATTGAATTCTGTTTCTAAATTTTTATGTATTTTTGATAGGCCAATTTATCCCTGTTGCAGCTCCAGCCCGTGCAGTCAATGGCATTCCACTGGGGGTGAATTTTGTCTGCTATTTACAGTGTGTGCTTTTAAGCAGTGATTGGTGTGACAGTGTGATCTGTACAGCTGTCTCTCTGTATTTATTCTTTTGCCTATAAGTTTGATTTATACTAGCTTCAAAAAAAAAAAATTCTCCAAGCTTTTCATGTGAATGACTTTAGGTAACTGATTAACGATTACTATTAGCACGGCTCTAATGGAACCGGGCTTGCCAAGTTTATGGGCTTGGCTGAGCAATTGCAGGTAAATCTGCTGGGTGCCCCTCTCCAACTCCAAACCTTTTCTGAGGTTTCCTTTATAATTGGACAGTGCCCTCTGGGTTCAACCCGAGCTGATGTGTCTGACACGAGGTTCACTGCCAGGGCTGTTTGATGTCTGCTGGCAGCGTGGGTACACAGGAGCCAGGGGTGCTGTGCACCAGCCTGCTGGTGCTGCTGGGGACAGCCAGCCCACACCCCCAGCCCACAGAGGGGCTGGCAGGGGCAGGCAGTGCTCCCGTGCTCTGCCTGAACTCGTGCTCTAGTCCTCAGATTTGTTTGCAGTGTTCTAAGGGCTTCACACAGTGTCTGGGAGAGGCAGCATCCTTTCGGGTTCATGGCACTCAAAGAGCCCCCAAAGCTCTGCTTGCAAAGCTGCCTCTGTGTGTGTGTGGGGGGCTCTGTGGCTGCAGTGAGCTGTCTCTCCAGGAGCCCCAAAGCTGCTTGCAAAGCTGCCTCTGTGTGTGTGTGTGGGGCTCTGTGGCTGCAGTGAGCTGTCTCCTGCCCCTCCGGGGGCTCATTCTGGAGTGGTACTGATTTATTCTGGGGGCTCATTCTGGGGTGTAACTGATTTATTCTGGGGGCTCATTCTGGGGTGGTACTTATTTATTTTGGGGGCTCATTCTGGGGTGGTGCTGATTTATTCTGGGGGCTCATTCTGGGGTGGTACTGATTTATTCTGGGGGCTCATTCTGGGGTGGTGCTGATTTATTCAGTACCACCCCAGGAATCTCTTGGAGATTTTGAAGGAGTGCAGTGCTGAGTTAACCCCCTCTGCTTGGCTTTGTGTTTCTTCTCTCCCCCTGGACCAATAGTGGCAGAGTCTGGTGGCCAGGAGCACCTGCAAGCAGCAACGCTCTGCTCCTGTGTGTCTGTGTGTCCCAGGGATGGTGCAGGGATGGGCTCCTTGCTGCTGAGCCCTCGTGGAGAGCAGCACAACCAGCCCCACCTCACCCAAACCTGCCTCGAGGTGCCAGTCAGGACCACTCATCAGCACAAACTCCCTCCCAGCAGAGCAGCTAGTACACAGTTAACATTTTCCAGCACTGAGACCTCTGGGATGTTTATTCCAGCATTTTCCTGCTTGAGTTACCACCTGTGGTAATAGGAGGAAGGATGGCTATGTCAGTGAGATGTTCATGTCCTGCAAAAAGAAGGAACTTGCAGGCCAGGAAATGTGTGTGTTTTCCTGAAAGTTTGAGTCCTGAATTCCTGAATGTGTTTGTTTTGATGTGTTTGCAGAAGGGGCACCAGAAGCAGCAGCAGAGGGGTTCCATTTTCCCCAATCTCGTGCAGTGCAGCCATCCAGCTAGGAGCACCCTGGCTATTTAGTTGTCAGATTTGTTCCTGTCAAAGTCCTAGGAAGGGAATAATATGGGGATTTTTTTCTCTTTTCTTTAATAAGACAGCAATGCTTCAAAAGTAGTAGGGGATAAGGCAAAGTCTGGGAATACAAAGCTTTTTTATTGTTGTTACTATTAATCACAGCTCAAGCAGTCCTGCCTGAGAATCACTCTTGTTATTTTGTCTGCTTTCCTCTGGTTTATGTTCCCTGAGAAGAGTTTGATTAAAAACTGTTGCATCTCATTTTGCTCACAAGGCTGAGGTACTGTACCGCTGTCACCTGTCTGCAGCCAAAATTATACCACACATCATGGAAGAGGCTGAATATTTTCTACTGGTTTTGATCTTCTTCAAAATATCGTTTTCACTTTGTGTAGCTAGAGAATAGTTGGCCTCCTGCCGTTCCCATTCACTTCTTACCCTTGAACAATGAGAATAAAATCTGCCTGCAGTAATGTTCAGTTTATGTTGGGGAATTTTTCCAATACAGAAAGGAAAATAAAGAAGCTTTATGAAATAGCGGTGCCATGCTCAGATAAACAGATATTTTTGCTGTTAACTTCATATTCAAGGGGTAGCAAGGAGGTCAAGTCTGGCTGAACCCATAGCAGAACTCTGGAACTGTGCGGCCATTCATTTGGCCTTTTGCACTTTTGGGGATTTTTTTGACAATACGCTAAACTCATGTAGATTTTACCTTCCTGTGTGAAAAATGGGCAGGTTTATTGCAGATGTAATGGTGTGAATATGGGTTCCTCAGGGCTGGGGGATGCCATGTCCCTGCAAGCAGCCCAGAACAGGAATGCGTGCTGGGCAAGGCAAATATCAGCTGGGAGTGTCTGTGCTTGTGTTTGTCACTGCTCTCAGTGGTGCCAGGGGACCCTGACCTCCAGGAGTTCTGCCCTGCCCAGCCCTGGGGCCCTTTCCTGCTCCCTGCCTGCCCTGGCACTGATGCTGTGCCAGCCCAGCAGTGGCCCCATGGAAATGGGGATGCCAAGCAGGTTTCTCAAGAGCACCATGGCTGTATGAAACACGTGCATTTGCTAGCATGACTCTGCAACCAAACATCAGCTCAACTACTTTTTATTACTAATTTCAAGCTCCAGCTGCTGCCTCGAAGCATTTTGTTTTGTCGTTTTGAGAGTTGCTGCTCAGAACAAACAAAAGGGAGGGAAAAATGAAAGCAAGGCCCCTAAAACTCCCTAGTAACGTCAAGTCTAGCAAGGATGGCTAACCGTGACTAATCACCCATCAGGGTGGCTCATCTGTCAGCTATCAAAGCATCATCCCTGGAAGTTTACTAAAGCTTTTTAAGGTCTAAGCTGAGTTTGCTGCTTGTGACAGCAGCAGGGTGGTGGCAGTGTGTGGCCAAATGTCTGTCACAGGGTCTCCTTCAGGCCTGGCCACAGAGGACAGTGCCTGGGTATGTGACTCTGGCCAGAGGAAACCAAAAACTCCAACAGTCTGGGGGATTGCCCAAGTGTAAGGGGACAGAATATAAGTAAATAAAGGTAGTATAGAAAGTAATCATACCCCCTAAAGAGTGCAGCTGGGTTAATTATTAAAGATTAGGAGCGGGCCTGATGTTAATAGGCCGCAGTTGTAGCCAATAAGAAGAGTGTTATCCAAGGGTGGATTGGTTGGTTGAGGGAACTGGAGTCAGTTGGGTACTGTGAGGATAGGGAAGAGTCAGTGCCCAGAGGAGCTGCCTACAGGAACCATCGAGGAGGTGTGAAACTCTAGTGATGTGGAACCCTTGCAAGGTAATGACAATAGAGCTCTTGCACTATAGTGACAGCACCCAAGAGGGGGTTAGGAAGGGGCCTGCTTTGGGAGGGTCCTTGTGCCTGCTTTCACACAGCATTCTTGTTGGTCTCTGATTCTTGCAAAGCTTTGCTCATCCTCTCCTCAGCTCTGCTGTCACAGTGCAGGTGAGGTTCCTGGTGGGGCTTTGTGGAGGGCAGGGCATCCCTGACTGCTCCTGCCCACTGGAGGACACGCAGCTCTCACCCTGCCTGCCTCTGCCAGCACAGACTCTCCCTCCCCAGCTGGCTCTGCCTGGCCCAAGCAGGACCAGCTCTGTGAGAGATGGGCTGAGTTCAGGGAGGGCACGAGGGCTCCCAGGAGCGGCTGAGGTTGATCCATCTGGAGTGGGCCCTGCTGAGGGTTGTGAGAGCAGCACGTGGCTGTTTGTCACCAGCAGATATTCGCTCTGTGCCTCCTGCAATGTCTCAGTCACCTTCTCCAATCTCCCTGCCAGCGACTTTCCCTCTGCCCTTAACTAATCCATCATTTGGAGCAGCCCCTGGTGCATTTGCTGTTTTACACTGCTGACCTTCAGGCTTTGCTCCCGCCATGGCTCCAGGGCCACACTGATCCCTTTTCCCCTTGGAGCCTGCCAACACAGTCTGGTTTTGAAACAGCTTCATATAAAACTGGAAGGAGGTCTCAAATCCAGATCAAGCTTAACATCCACTGCCGATCCCCCACGTACTCAGCCTCTTCCCTCCTGCAAGTTTTAAGCCATTCTTTTCACTCTGCTGCTTTGTGGGGCTAATGAATTTGCTGCTGCTATTCCCTCTGAGGAGGGGATGGGAACAGTCACACAATTGCTGTGAAAGGCTTAGAAACACATGTAAGTAGTTTGGGTTTCTCTGTGAAATCTGAATTCACATCCCCGCTCTCAGTAAAAAAGAAAAAAAAATAATAAAAGGGAGAAACACCAACACTGAAGAGCAACAACTTAAAAAAAAATGTTCATAGGGAGTCTGAGGTTTCTCTGCCTTTATCTCTGGACGGGGATGTTGTAGTGTTGCCTACAGAGCCTTTCTTCTCCGCATTAGGCGAGCGAGGAGATTTCATTTCATACATCATTTACAATGGAGTGCATCAAGAGCAGAGTTGGTGCATATTAACAGGGATGTGGGCAAAGAGTTGGGTTCTTTGAAAGTTTCAAAGCATCTCCACCAAGGAGGGGAGCCCGGGCTGCTGATTCCCTCTCACTCTGTTGTGGAAACTGCGCAAACCAAAAGCCCATGGAATGGAAGGAGGGGAGAACAAAGGCCCTGGAGGCCTGTAATGCAGCAGCATTACTCACTGGGAGCTGGAGTAGCACAGGGATGCTGGAACTGACTGCCCCTAAGCCCTGAGAGGCTCTGCTAGCCCTTCTTGCTCTCCTAACTGCAGTACAGGCTCCTTGCAGTCCCTGGCAAGGGTGGTCATGGCTTTGGAGACCATGAGGAAGACATTGTCCTTCTTCCTGCCCAGCCCATCTGACCTGCAGCTGCCATAACCAAGCTTTCTTCAGTGCCTCATGCTGCACGTTGAGCCAGGTCTCCAGATCACTACAGAATGGCCACCCCATGTATTCATGGCAGGATCTTGTAGATAATGACTTGGGCTAAGGATTGATTCCCTTCTTTGTTCATTGTATTTGGGTTGGTTTTGATTTCCTCCTGGCATCTGCATTCATAAGATACTCTCGAGACAATTGTAGCTTGTGATGAGCTGCAAAACTGCATCTAAGGATGCTGCTGTTGTCTCATCACAGAACTCAAGGTGCTGGAGCTCTCTGGAGAGCAGCAGGCACCACAAAACATGCCATAAAAATTATGGGGCTGGCAGTGGAATGGCAAGGTCTTCTCCCTTCCCTGTTCCCATCTGCTGCTCCTTTGGCAGGAACTGCTCAGGCCACCCTGCAGGAGTGAGCAGGAGAGTCCCCAGCGCCTTGTGGCATCCATGCCAACACCTTGCCACCTTCCTTGTGGCTGGAGAGAGCCTTTGGCCAGGGAAGGAGGGGACCTTGGGCCTTTGTGTATGGAAAAATCCTCTCAGCCTGCTGTCCCTTGCCTGTTCCACAGAAGGCCACCTATGTGGTCTTGGATTTTGTCTGGAAGAGTCTGGCAGAGAGCCTTAGGAACAGCTCCAGTATCAAGGGCATCTTCCAGGACTGCTGCCCTGGGAGCACAATGATTGCCTTCTCTGCCTGATGCTGCTCTTCCACGTATGCATTTGTAGGTCAAGGGATTGGGAGAGATTTAAATAGGAGTTCCCATGGCTCCTGAAATTAATACAAAGTCTTATTTGGCAGACATTGATATAAAGCCTTTCCTGGCTGTTATAAAATTCACCACATTCCATTCTGGTGGGTCACCTTAGCACTGTGATCTGAGGGAGGGCAGAAACAGCAGCAAAAATTCCCCCACCATGTTTGGGATTACCTACCTGGGCTCAAACACCTTTGGGTTTGTCCAGTAATTGATGTTGAACAGAGAGGTTTCCCTGGATTTACAGCGTTTATTTTCAATTAAACTGTTGACTGGTACTTGCTCAGAGTCTGTTTCCAGCGCTGGTGATGGATTTAAGTTGCTCAGGAGACATTCAGCTTGCTCCAGGTGACATCTTCAAGGTTACAGGAAAAAAAAAAACCCCAAACATGTCGGGTTTCTGTCAGCTGCAATTTTTGCCCTGTTAGAGTTAGGAAATGAAAATTTACCCATCCCTCCCCCATGACTGTGCTCAAAACTCCACAATCTATTTTCTCTCACTCTTCACCTCTTCTCCTTTATATTGGCTGCTTTGCACCAAAAGCCCCACAGTTACATGCACTTTGACACTTGCATTTCAAAATGCCTGATTGTGGAATTCTGCCAATACCAGCAATTGATCTGGTGCCACAGACCAGCTTAATTATTCAAGGTCAGTCTCCCTCTGTCTCCTCTCGTCCAGGGAGCAGCAGCTATGGGGAATAAAACTTGAACAGTCTTTAAATTTTAATCATAAACTTTAGTAAGTCCCAGGTTTGTTTTGCTGTATGTGGGGTTTTCTCCATTGTGCTGGCTGCAACTTTTGCAGCCTCCCTGCTCAGAGCAGGGCTTTCCTGCTCAGTACAACACTGGGCTTTTGTCAAGCACTGTATTTTACACTGCTATTTAAAATGCATAAGTTGTGTGATCTAAGCAGTTTCCAGTTCACTTTTGAGCTCCTGTAAAACGTATCCCTGAAGGCATTTCAGCTGAGCAACTAAGAAGGTGAGGGTATTAGAGGTTGTGAAATGGCTTGTCTGCTAATTCTTTCTATGTGCATCTCTTCAGATAAATCTCCTGTGACCTCCTGCTACAAGCAGAACATTAGTTAAGTATCTTCTTGGTAATGGAGTGTCCTGGACATGATCCTATATTATACTAAGGGCTCTTCACAATATCTGGGAAGATGTTTGCCTGCAGGGGAATAGCAGAGGCATCCCTGAAAGCACACGAGGTGCAGTGGCTCCTCTGAGCAGTGCTGGGCTGGCTCAAAGTGCCCTGTCCAGCCTGTGGGGCTCACCAGGGCAGGCTGGAGGCTCAGGGGCTGCCCTGCCCCAGGCTGGCTCATGGAGGGCTAAAGAGATCCATTCACAGCAGCCTTGGGCATGCCCTGTGCTTCTTCTGCCCCGAGCTATGGGCAAACAAGGAAGACTTTGGACCCCTCAGTCCACCCCTGAAGCAACCTGGATAACTGGCAGAGCCTAAGGAGATATAATTTTAATAATAAGTCATTGAAATAATGAGTCTGGCTTTCAGAATAGTAATTATAAAATGAGAAATTCTGAAAAAACAAGATCCAAATGGCTTATAAAATTATTATCATTATTATTGTTGTATTTGTTAATAATAATAATGATAATAATGATGATATTAATAATAATAATATAGTACTAACGTGGAAGGGGGGCAATATTGCAAGGATGCAAGAGGTAGAGTTATTTTTGTCAGACAAAGGGAAGGAGAGTTGTGGGAAAGCAAGGAAACTGGGGTTGTTAGACAGAGCTCCAGGTTAGACAGTGATCCTGTGGGTGGGAAATGGAGCCTGTGCTGGGACCTGTCCCCACAAGGGCAGTGCCAGAGCTGCCTGGGCAGAGCCCTGCAGAGGGGAGGGGGCACTGAAGGCCCCTGGCCCAAGGGCAAGGTGGTGAGGGGCTGGGCGTGCTGGGGACACCCAGCCTGCCCAGGGCTGGGGCTGTGCCAGCTGCCTGGGCTGAGGGTGGCACTGGGCTGAGGGTGGCACTGGGCTGAGGGCTGGCGCTTCTTCCATATTTTTGGGTGGGGAAACAAAGCCCAGCAATCCCCGTTAATTTTCCAACTCAGCGTGATTACGGTATCTCAGTTTTCCAGCTCCCAGCAATGAGAGGAAAGCTCTGTGTGAGTCAATTATTGATAATGTCTCTGTGCTGGAGATGAAATGGTTCGCTCTTGCAGCGGGCTGGGCTGCCCTCGGTGCTGCGGCGCCTTCCGCGGCGCTCGCCGCCTTTGTCACAGATTTAAACAGCCCTGCTTGAAGCCTTGCCTCTATAGCTGTGCTGTGCTGTCCTCCTTTGTCATGAAAACGTCTCCTTTTTCATAATTTTTAATTTCAAAGCCTTCAGGGCTTGGCTTCCTCAAGGCTGCCTCTCAGTCTGGCTCTGCTCTCCCTCGCCAGCCCAATGGCCAAGGCTAGTTGGCTCTCGCCTTCCTCAGCAATGGTTTATAGCTCTTGGCTGGTGTTTACCCAGCACCTTGTCTCGCTTCAAAATGGATTTCTCGATGTGAAACATTTGTTCCTGAGCTGAAGCACTCGCTGTTGGTTTGGGGGAGGTTTGTTTACTGCAGTAACCAGCTTGCTCTGTATGTATTCCCATCACTCTCCCTTGCTATAACCTACAAATCTCTTCAACTTATTCAGCTCAATACTGGAGATGGTTTTTGAAGTCTTCTTTAAAGTATAGTGAGTGCCTTTAAAAATTTTCCCAGCTTTGAAAGGTTCTACCTGTTCTAATGCAATTCCCAATTTTAAAGATAGGAAATAAATATCTTGGGGATGGTTGGCTCACATACAGCTCCTATCTCTTAAAACATTAATGGTCTATGCTGTTTGATTCTTTTTGAAAGTACTCTGTTCCTGCTTTGTTTATTTAAGTTCTTTTCTCTGTGCTGGGACTTGCCAAATGGAGTTGTGTCTCCCCCAAACCCCCACTGCCACCCTTTCATTCACAGAAATCAGTGAGATGTAAATACGGCTCATTTGGCTTTAGCACTGCCAACTTTTGTTTCAAAAATCAGACATAAGGTCCCTTGAATTTGGAAAAGGGTTTCAAAAACCTTTGTTGAAGAAATAAATTCTGAATAATTTCTGGTTTTGCTTTCTGCATTTTGTGCCTTTGAAGGTTCACACTTCTGAGCCTTCATGTCCAATCATAAGAGATTGAAACTTGCTTTACTGTTAATAATTGCTGCATCCCCTGCAATCACACAGCTCCGAGAGGGAGCCACTTGTAGGAAAGGAGCCAAGTCAAATACTGCAGCTTAACAAACTCCTGATACTTGACAACAACAAATTCTGCTCCTGAAAATGGGCCCTTGGTTTGCCTGCAGCGGCTCTGAGTGCTGGGAGGACCTGGGGGCAGGATGGGGGCATGGTCTCCACACACACTGGGGGCTACAGAAATCAAGTTTGAAGGGAGCAAAGAATGAGTGCCCTGAAGAGTGCATGGGCCTGAAGGGTTTATCAAAGCTCAGCACTGCTTTGTGTTAGAGCTGGTCCTTCAGCCCTGTGGCTGAGCCTGGGCTGGTTGAGCCTCCCAGGACACCCCTGTGGTTCACCCAGCACTGTAAATCACTGGGCTGATCAGCTGGAGCTGTCTCTCCTCTATCAGTGTCGTTTGAGCTTGTCCTGTCCTGTGGCAGGTATCCACAGTGTTTGGCTGGGTATGACTGATGTCTGCTCTCATTCATGTCATGTGTCAAGAAGAGAAAAGCTGGGGGAAGAGGGAGCTGCCCTTGGCCAGCACCAGGGCTGGAACCAGGGCCCTGCTGCAGGCTGGGGAGAGCAGGGCTGGGACAGACACCTGAGCTCCTCTGGGGTGAGCACAGAGCTCTGCTGGGCACGTATTGATGGCACAGCTTTGCTGTGGGTTCTGTTTCTGGCAGCTCTTGTGCAGGAGGTGAGCAGGGGCTGAACAGCAGATGAAGATGATTCGGTCTGTCAGAAATATGGACTGGTTTTCTCTCTGCTGTTGGGATGTGGTGGTGACATTGCACAGATGGTCAGGAGCCAAAGCTCGGGATGGCTGTGCCTGGTCATCTCTGCCCCATGTCTGGGTGATGCTGACAAAACCTTCTCCAGTGAAATCTGGCCTTCCATGCAGAGCAGCAGTGACACCAGCAAGAGAGGGGGACTGAAAGCATCTGTGCACAGCCTTGGCAGTTTGGAACAGAGGCTTGTGCAGGACTTCATTAATCTGACAGGATTTTTGGGCAGCCAGGGCTGGCAGGCAGCTCACCTAACCCCCCAAACTTCAGTCAAGGCACCAAAATTCCCCTTTCTATTCTGCCTTTTAAGTCTTTTATCTTTCCAATCTGCAAGATGTGAGATAGCAGCACAGGCTTTCTTCCTTTTTTCTTCACACATTATATATATATATATATATTTATATATTTATATAAAAGTATATATAATTTATAGATAACGTATACATAAAATAATATTCAGTCTAAATACATGCAGACACACACACGAAGCATGTTGCAGAGCCTGTGGGAAATACTGTCTGCAATGGAGTTTGCTAATTACAGCAGCTCTAATGGCAACTTCCCCCCACCCTTCCCAACAGCAACAGAGATCAAAACCTTTTTTGTTTAAAATATTTACTGTACAGCTTGCAAAGCTTTAATCAACGTAACATGACGTTTCCTTGCAGCAGCCGAGTAATAAATATGCAATTAATAGGGAATTGAAATACCCCCATTAGCTGTTTGCAGAGCCTCACTTCCCACTGCACAAACGCTTTCAGAGCATTTATTGCTGTGCCTGCAGCCAGCTGTGCCACCCCAGCACAGAGCCAGGCAATGCCCCCTCTTTGGCAGGGGCACAGGGGCTTTCAGAGCAGCTTTGGCACTTTTGGAGTGAGGATCACCCCTGCTCCTGCTCTGGCAGCCACCACAAACCTGGGTGGCACAGGTGGGCTGGGAGCAGCGGATCCACCCACAATTTCTGTCTCTCCCACCTGGGAATGGGGCTTTTGAGGCTGTTGGTTTTGCTTCAGTGAGTGTGAGTCTGCACAGCTGCCAGGGCCAGGCAGGCTCTGCTCCAGTGAGGCTGGCAGGGGAAGCAGGGCTCTGCACATCCCTGGGTGCCATGGAGCAGGGCTGCTCCTGCCCTGGGGCACCCCTTGGGCAGCCTGGCACCTGCTGCATGGGCTACAGCCCTGCTCTGGAGTGGTCCATTGGCCAGGTCAGCACGTGCTTTCTGCAATTCATGTGCTGCTTTTACAAAATTCAACTTCCCACCGCGGCTGGAGCACCGTCCTGGCTCTGCCTTAGGAGGCAGCACGGAGGTGGCTCTGAGCCCCTTGATAACAAAGTGATAAAATGGACACAGCAGAACCACTTCAGAGCATTCCCCAAAGCCTTGTCCCACACCTAAACCACAGTGTGAGACAAGAGCCTGAGCTGAAGCCCCAGCCCTGGCAGCTCTGCCCAGCAGCTCCTTGCTGGATAGCTGCTCACGTGCCCTGCAGCCATTCCCTCCAGCACTGCTCAGGATCAGGTTCAGTGATGCCAAGTGAGTGCTGGGGCACTGGGGGAGCTGCTCTGTACCCAGCCAGAGCCATCCCTTCCAGCACTGCTCAGGATCAGGTTCAGTGATGCCAGGTGAGTGTTGGGGTACTGGGGGAGCTCTCTGTACCCAGCCAGAGCCATCATTCCAGCACTGCTCAGGATCAGGTTCAGTGATGCCAGGTGAGTGTTGGGGCACTGGGGGAGCTGCTCTGTACCCAGCCAGAGCCATCCCTTCCAGCACTGCTCAGGATTGCATTCAGTGAGGCCGGGTGAGTGTTGGGGCACTGGGGGAGCTCTCTGTACCCAGCCAGAGCCATTCCCTCCAGCACTGCTCAGGATTGCATTCAGTGAGGCCAGGTGAGTGTTGGGGCACTGGGGGAGCTCTCTGTACCCAGCCAGAGCCATCATTCCAGCACTGCTCAGGATTGCATTCAGTGATGCCAGGTGAGTGCTGGGGCACTGGGGGAGCTGCTCTGTACCCAGCCAGAGCCATTCCCTCCAGCACTGCTCAGGATTGCATTCAGTGATGCCAGGTGGGTGTTGGGGCACTGGGGGAGCTCTCTGTACCCAGCCAGAGCCATCATTCCAGCACTGTTCAGGATTGCATTCAGTGATGCCAGGTGGGTGTTGGGGCACTGGGGGAGCTCTCTGTACCCAGCCAGAGCCATCCCTTCCAGCACTGCTCAGGATCAGGTTCAGTGATGCCAGGTGAGTGCTGGGGCACTGGGGGAGCTCTCTGTACCCAGCCAGAGCAGCACCAGCTGCTGCTTGCCAGCAAAGGCTCCCCACTGCACGGGGAGGAGGCAGCACAGAGCCCTGTGCCTCCCAGCTAAGCATTAGTGAAGCTTTTTAATCTCTCACTGTGGGATTTCTTTTTGCTTCAGCATCGCACCATAAAGTATTTCAGACAAGGTGACATTTTCCATCTGCATGAAGTGCTTGCAAACAGTGTGAATTTAACTTTTATTGGCCTGATTTAGGGGTATGGAACTGTGCATAAGTCTTGGTCTCTCAACCTATAGCCTTGCACTTTAAGTGATGAATTAGTCAGTAAAATAAACAGGGCATTATCTAGCTGTACACACGTCTGCATCTTCCAAAGAAAATTAAAGTGTGTCTGAACGTACAAAAGCTAATGATGGTGAAATCAACTTGGCTATAAATTAACCAAAACTCAAAACTAATGCAGAACTTTCTGAGAGCTTGGGAAAGCTCTTCTCCTGGAGCAAAGGGCTTTGCATGTAGGAGGGCAGGGTGACCATGCTGAGTGGCCTGTGCCACCCTGTCCCTGTGTGTGTGTGGGTGTCCCACGGGGTGTGAGCAGTGCTTGGGCTGAGATGCTGCTGTTCCTGCAGCTCCCGTGCCATCCCCAGTGCCCAGGGAAGGGGGGATCCATCAGGGACCATCTGCAGCCGTTCACAAACGCTGATGTCTCAGTGGCAAGCGCCACACCTGCAGCTGGTGTGATGGAATACTGATAGAGACGTTAGTGCCGGCCTGGCCATGGGGTTTTATATTTCATTTAACCCAGGACACAGCACACTGCAATGTATACATTTGTAACTGCTCCCCTGATGGTCTCTCTGGAGTATTATAAAGATTTATCATGTAGTGTTTGGTCAATACTAAATACCGTGAAATGTCAGCAGAGCAGTGCTTGGGACTGCTTGAGCAGTAAATAACAGAATCCTGCAATATCCAAAAAGAAATGAGCAGGTGAGCAAGTAACCTTAGAGAAACAGAATGAAACAAACCCAATCCCTAACCTTCAGAAAAAAACAAAGCAGGAAGGATTTTATTATTAAGTCCCCTTGAGTTTTAATGCGATCTATGAATATTTGTCATTTAGGTGCACTCCTCTGGGAATGCTGCACCATGGATATTCGGGGTCACTCTCTCTTCCTGGCACCCCCTGCCCCTGACCCCGTGGCAGCAGGAGCAGAGAGCAGCAGGAGCATCCCCTGCATCCTCCCCTGCAGGCACCTGCCTGAGGAACAGCAGCTGCTCTGTGGGAGGTGGGGGACACCCCTTCCCATTGCTGCCTGCTCATCACTTCCCAGCTAATGGTGGGGATTGCTCTGAGAAAACCTTCCAGGATGGTTTTTTTTTTTACAGGTCAGAAGTTGGCTACTGCTTAAACATATGTTCCTCTTTCCCTGTCTCTGACTTGCAGAATAGCTGCTAACTAACCCAAAGACAACATGGTGAGCCAAGGCTATTAGTGAATAATAATGCCATTTGCAGGCAGCAAAGGCTGAAAGGCTTCCAGAGCAGTTAGCAGTCTGCAGGCATCTCCCAGAAATGCATGAGCAGAGCTCCTGTGCATCAGCCAAGGAGCAATTATTCTTGGAAAGCACGTCTGCCTCACGCTTTAAAACCTTTTCTAGTGTCTTGCGTTTAGGGAAAAAAAATAAAAATTAAACGTGCTGAAAGAAAGCAGAGAAACTGGAGCAAGGGGCTCTACAGGCTGTGGATGAGCAGGGCTGCAGCTGTGGGCACCTCCAGCTCCACGCTGGGTGCCCCATGGCATCGAGAGCCAGCGGGGTGAATCCAGCCTGGAGCCTGGCCTGAGGAGCAGGAGGTGACCCCTCTGTGGCCCTTCCCAGGGGCACAGGTACAGGCAGCCTGCAGAGCTCCTAAAAATTGCATTTGAACTGCAATTACAAGGAACTTCAGTCAAGCACGCTTGTTCGTTGTTGGTGTTTTGGTTTTTGTTTTTTCCTTTTGGCTTTCTTGTGGTTTTCTTTTCCCCAAACATCTCATTTGTAGCAGAAGATTATATTCCTAATGGGGTCTTTGTGAGTGCAGTATTGTACACAGTTCTGCTCTTTAAAGAACTAGCACGGATCCTAACAACTCTCCAGGCAGGAAGTCTGGGGGGAGCTCTGCTTTCCTGCTTACTGATCTATGGCTGAATTCAGGGGTCCCACGGAGCCCATCACTGCAGTGCCTTGGTAGCAAGTAATGACACAGGGAGCCACCAAAGGACTGCTTTATGCTCCAGACTTGGTAACTTCAGAGAATAATTCTTTTGCAACATTATTATATTTTTTGGCAAATCACCGAGATGTTTGCTAGTTTATGCCACAATTTTATTTAACCACTGTAGTGCTATCTTTTTCCTTTTTTATTACTATTTTCCACTTCCTATATGAGACTTACTGTCAACATTTGTGTGTCTATGTTGTAGCATCTTTTTTTTTTTTTTTTGGTTCACTTATTTTAATTATGCATTTTATTTTAAGTGCATTGTTTTATGACATCACTTGTTAATTGTTCAATTATCACTTTGTTCCTCTGCTGCTCTGCAGTGTGCAGTAGCCTTGAAGTGCTGTAGAGGCATGCCACAAACGGGGGGGAGCAAAAAAACCCAGCTTAAAGACCCAAAGATGCATCGCAGGCAGTTCTGTGCTATTTAATTACACGTCGTTTGACAAGTAATTGGTAAGAAATGAGCTTGGTGATGGCAGCCCGGAGCCAGGGAGGGAGTGCAGGGTGTGCATGGAAGAGACCCAGGTGTGCCTGCAGGGGGAGTTCCAGGTGTGCATGCAGGGACACCCAGATGTGCATGCAGGGGCACCCAGGGTCTGACAGGTGCAGGACAGGTGTGTTTGGGCTGCAGGAAAGGTGTGTTTGTGTTTGACTGCAGGACAGGTTGTGTTTGACTGCAGGACAGGTGGGTTTGGGCTGCAGGAAGGGTGTGTTTGTGTTTGAGGTGCAGGACAGGTGTGTTTGGGCTGCAGGAAAGGTGTGTTTGACTGCAGGACAGGTTGTGTTTGACTGCAGGAAGGGTGTGTTTGTGTTTGGGCTGCAGGACAGGTGTGTTTGTGTTTGAGGTGCAGGACAGGTGTGTTTGGGCTGCAGGACAGGTGTGTGTGTTTGGGCTGCAGGACAGGTGTGTGTGTTTGGGCTGCAGGACAGGTGTGTGTGTTTGGGCTGCAGGACAGGTGTGTTTGTGTTTGAGGTGCAGGACAGGTGTGTGTGTTTGGGCTGCAGGACAGGTGTGTGTGTTTGGGCTGCAGGACAGGTGTGTTTGTGTTTGGGCTGCAGGACAGGTGGGTTTGGGCTGCAGGAAGGGTGTGTTTGTGTTTGAGGTGCAGGACAGGTGTGTTTGACTGCAGGACAGGTTGTGTTTGGGCTGCAGGAAGGGTGTGTTTGTGTTTGGGCTGCAGGAAGGGTGTGTTTGTGTTTGAGGTGCAGGACAGGTGTGTGTGTGTTTGGGCTGCAGGACAGGTGTGTTTGTGTTTGAGGTGCAGGACAGGTTGTGTTTGACTGCAGGACAGGTTGTGTTTGACTGCAGGACAGGTGGGTTTGGGCTGCAGGAAGGGTGTGTTTGTGTTTGGGCTGCAGGAAGGGTGTGTGTGTGTTTGGGCTGCAGGACAGGTGTGTTTGGGCTGCAGGACAGGTGTGTGTGTTTGGGCTGCAGATGCACCCAGTGAGGGCTCAGGATCAGCCTGGAAGGGCCAAGGGTGTGCTCAGTGGCAGAGGAAGGGCTGGCACAGACCAAGGGGTGTGTGCAGGCTGCTTTGGGGACAGCCAGGTTCTGAGGGGCTCCCACCCATTTTTGGGAGACCAGAGACTGATGAGGTGCCCAGCTCCTCTCACATCCCAGCCCAGAGCTGGGTGTGACACATCCTCCCAGGAGCTGTGCACATCTTCTCCCTCGTTTTTATCAAACAAAGCCAAACCAGCCTGAAGCTGCTTTTTAACACGAAACTCTTCATTAGGTAGCTCACACAAAGCATGCCAGGTGCACCAGGGCATGTCCAGCTACAAAACATTTTCATTTGAAACCCATTCTGTTCACCAGTTTGGGAGGGATGTCTGGGTTGATGGCTCGTGTTCCTGTGAGGAATGCAACAGTTTGCCACCCACTTATAACCAAGCCTGAGAGAGAGCTGAAGATGCTGAGATTCCCCATATATTGCTGCAGTTTCTCACTTGTTTTACAGTAATTTGATGTTGCCTGAACGCAGTGGTCGACCTTTTTTAAACTCCTGCTGGCAGGGTAGAACAGCAGGGATGATAAACCTTCTGCTTTAGCTCAGAAATAGCTCAGATCAGCGAGAGCAACCAGGGCTGCACCACGGGAGAGAGGGGCAGTGGCAGCACAGAGCTCCACTGAGGTTTAATACATGTACAAAAAACCATATTGCCTGCCAGAGAAACTGTGTGTTGGCCTAAAAGGCTGCTGAAGCTCAGTTTGCTCCTGAACCCTGGCTCATGCCTGGTTTTACATCCTTTCTCTCCTCAGAATGTGCTCACTTGAGAGCTCTGAGTTACTCAGAGTCCTCAGAACCCGAAATGGAGACTTTGATGAGCACCATGATGGTCCTGCTCCACCTGCAAGCAGCAGAGTCTCCAACAGCTGAACACACGTTTGTGTTGTTGTTCTTTCCTAAAGGCAAAACTTGCATCTCACAATGTCCTGAAAAATCTCTGAACTCGTTAATTAAGGTGGAAAGGCAAGCACAGTAAGTGCATGGAGGGGAAATCCCACTCTGGCCAATTGAAATTTTATTTGAGCCCTAAAGTGGGGAACAAAGCCAATTAAGAGTAGCAGTGACCCTGCATCCCATGCAGCAGCATTTGTTCTTAGGGCAGCACAGCTGGGGGAAAGGTGAACCACAGCACAAGGAGATGGAAAAAATGAGCAGAGAAAGGAGGAGAGGATGAAAGCAGCACTCAGAGTCATCTGGGTGCTGGAGAGCATCTGCTGTGTGTGCACAGAGGGACACTGAGCACAGGACTGGCTCTGGAGCTGCCACGCTGGATGTTCACTGCACAGACAGGGCTGGGACAAATGAGACCATGGCCACGTTTCCTGCAGGCTGGGCACAACGTGTGTGACTCTCACAGTGACCACAGGCCTCAGCAGCAGTGGGTAAGTGCCTTCCTTTGAGTCAACTGCATCCTCTATTGCCAGAGCCGTGCAGCCCAAGCTCAGAGATCACAGGGATTTTTGCCTGATTAAAGACCAGAATAAATTCAGAGGCCAGGTTGTCTGGCTGTTGTAGCAGCAAATGTGGGAAGAAGGGCCTTGGGCTATTTTCCTTGACACGGAAAACTTACATGACAGAACATTTGATGTGTTGATTCTAGTTTTTAAACATTGCCTAGCACAGACAGCAGAGCTGGCTGCAGCTCAGCCAGCATCAGCTCTGCCCTGCACAGCCCAGCTCTCCTGCCTGGCAGGGCAGGGCAGGGCTGGGCTCCCACAGGGCACAGCACCTTTGCCCAGGTGCCTTTTTGCCCAGGTGTATTTCCTCAGGTGTATTTCCTCAGGTGTCTTTGCCCAGGTACCTTTCCTCCTTATTATTGTTATTTTCTGAGGGAGGAGGTTCAGGGGAGCCTTGATGGGGCATTCACTGCTGGGATCACTTTTACTGGTGCTGCTGGGTGACTAGGACAGAAATAAGCCTGGCTGTTAGGTCCTGAGAAGAAATGTGCTCAGAAACAGGGAAAAAAGATAAAACTCTACTTTCTGCTTTGTTTTGTAAACAGTTTTAAAAGCAAAAGTAGTCCTAAACCTTCAAGGTTGAATCTTTGGTGTTGTCAGATTTTCTTTTCAACAGCAGCACTTCAGAGCTTGTGGACAGAGCTTTAAAACTGCACCAAAGGGAAGTGCTGGGGTGCAGAGACAGCTGAGGCTCTTGCAGCTGGGAGGATCCTCCCAGCCTCACTTCCTGACAGAGGCAGTGGAGATGGGAGCTGGCAGATGGTGGGTGGCATTTGTTTATCAAAACAAGAACTGTGGCATCTCTTGGGGTGCTGGAAGAGCTGCACAGCTGGAGTGAGAGGTTCTCTGTGTGCACTCACCAGCTATTTCCTCTGAACTGGAAAACTGCTCCTGCTTGCTGCAACTTGCTGAAACAATGAATTTAGCCAAGGAGAACCAATGGGAAGGGCATCAGCCCTGTGCTGGGTTGGAAGGGAAAGTCACAAGGGCTTCCACACCTCTTTGACCATCACCAGGAAACCCAGAGTTTGGACTCCAGAAACAATCACTGAGGGTAGGAAGGGCATCCACATCAGAGGTAACACCAGCCCCACTGAGAACCTCAGCTCCAGCCACTCCAGATCCCATTTTCAGTGTCCTTTCCTTGTGCTCAGGTCTGTGGCATCCAGAAAGTGATGTCATGTTCTGTTTTAACATCTAAAATATTCAGACTATTTGACTAGAGAGGCTGCAGACCTGTTGGGTTGGATTTTTTCCACGCATGAATATTGCCAAACTCTCTAAGAATATTCAAGTTTTCCAGCCTTTCACCATCCCTGTTTTGTCCTAGAAAGAAAAACGAACCCAATTTGCTCCTTGCATGCTCCAGCCTCCCAAATGACCAGGGTAGCCACAGCAGAAAGATGAGGTGCTCAAAGGCAGCACAACTGCAACATCCTCATGGGAGGCACCTGAAAACTGGAGGTAAATGCCTCTCACAGGGAACAGGGAGAATTAGCAGGGGCTTTCCTTTGAGCTGTGCAGTTTTTGGCTGCTTTCCTCAGTGGGAAACACTGAGATGGTTGGGAAGAAGCAAAGTGCTCTGTGTACAGATGTGCATCCAAACAGATGTGGTCATTCTGCCACTGGGGCAAAGCCAGAGCAGCTTTAGGAGGAGAATGGAGATAAATTGGAATTAAAAAAAGGTATGGGAGGAGAACTGGAACCCTAATGTTGCTTTTTCTTTCAAACTGATCTGTACACATGTCACACAGTTGGATGTATGAATAGTAAATTATTCTATTCATTTCTTACTCTTGATGAACAGTAAATTAGTCTAATAACATTTACTGTTCAATTCATTGATTGTCAGAGGGAGATTAGAGGCAAATAGCTTTTAAGTCTTTCCAGCTGCAAACATTAGAGTTGTCTAAAGTTATGATTTTTGACTGTAATTAGCTGCAGCTCTGCAGCATCCCCCCTCCAGCTCTGCTGCCCCTGCCCAGCCCTGCTCTGCCAGCCTGGGCAGCAGGGAGCCCAGAGCTCACCTCAGCCAGGTGAACCCTGCCAGAGCAGCTGACAGAAATTCCTGGGTCCAACACTCATTTACCCAAATGGCACAGCAAGAGCAGCTGGGCAGTGGAGCAGAGTCCAGAGGGCTGTGAGGGGTGCAGGGTGGGTTTGGTGTGTGTGAGCAGCCAGGCTCTGCCATGGCAGGACAGGCCTTGCTGTTCATATCTGCAGGGTTTCACATTCCCAGAGGCTCCCTGGAGCTGGCCCCAGTGGGATGCAGGTGTTGGAGCAGGGAGAACAAGGCCCATAAAGCAGCAGAGGAGCCAGGCCAGCTGCAGAGGGATGCTCTGCCTTGTGCTCTGTGCTCCTCTTTGTCATCCTGCTGCCCCTGGCCCAGCCCTGTGCTCTCAGGCACTGCTGCCCATTTAACAGACACAGAATTACTTGTAGCCAGGAGAAACCATAAACAGCAGAATCATTTCCAGCCCTGCCACAGCTTGGAGGTGTTTATTACCTTTATCTACACCCTGCCCCCCTCTTCTTCCACAGGACTAAAGAAGTAAATAAAAGCAGCCTCCTCTTGCTATGCTGGTCAGGCTTTGTGTCTGTCCCAGACGTGCTCTGAGACACCAGGGATTGGGGAATTCATCCCTGCTCAATCCCAGAGCCCAGGGATGCTTTGGATCACCTTAAAGACCACCTTCCTGCAAGCCCCTGCCATGGCTGGGGACATTCCAACTCCACCAGGTTGTTCAAAGCTTTGTCCAGCCTGGCCTTGGACACTTCAGGGCTTGGGCATCCACAGGGGTTGAGCCAGAGCCTCACCATCCTCACAGGGAAGAATTTCTGCCTAATCTCTGATCTGAACCCCCACTTTCAGTCTGAAGAGGGTTACCCCTTGTATGACCCCCTGAATGGGGTAATTCCCCTGGTCCTGTCACTCAGCTCCCTGTGAAAGGTCCCTCTCCAGCTGCCTGGTGGCCCCTCAGGGGCTGGGAGGGCTCTCAGGTGTCTCTGAGGGACCAGCCTGGGTGCCCAGCCCTGCTGCTGGGGCAGCTCAGGTGAGGCTCCTGGCACTGCAGGGCTGGCATGGGCTGCTGGCAGGGCTGGCTGCAGGAGCTGTGGGCACAGGCAGCCACTGGCACAGATGGGGCTGGTTCAGCTGGGCAGAGGCAGCTCCTGCTTTCTGAGCATGTGGGCTGAAAGCAGCCATAAGCCAGCACTCACCATATTCCATCAGAAAATAGGAGATGTGTTAAGCCTCACTGTGTGCAAATAGCTGGTTTTTGGTGGAATGTTCCAGGGGGAATGTGAGGAGATGTTTCAGTGCCTGGGGCACGCTGGGCTTTGGGCTGTACCTGGCTGAGCTCACCTGGGCTGGGGCAGTTTTGGGCAGGGCTGTGCCCAGGGCTGGGGCTGACTCACAGCTGGGAGCTCAGGAGGCAGGAGCTGAGCAGGGCTCCCACAAAGGCAAACAATACCTCAGCTGCAGACAGGGATTAATGTCACAGCAAGATCTTATTAAAGACAAGGCTTCTAATTTAAATTTCTCCGGGTGTTTGCTCATTTCTTTTTTTTGCTTCCTCTCCTTCCCATAGAGCGACCCACAGTAATGAAAAATGTCAGAACTTGGGGGAACTGGAGTTGTGACTGTTTGGATGGGGCTCCTGTTCAAAGCTGTACTGTTCGTGCCTTTCTTATCCTAAGGTTTTCAAATAGAAATATACACACACCTTAACAACAAAAGGCTATGATGACTGCATTGTCACCAGATAAAACTGTACTAAAAATAAATAAATGCTGCATTTAGCATGATTCAGTAGGCAGGGTCCTTATTATTCTTCCACCATTCAAAGGCAGATTCAGTTTCAGCACAGAGCACTCCATCTCTGTAGCATCCCTCACTGGGCTGGGCTTCTTTCAGAGCTTCTCCCTGCTCACGAATGCAGAGCGTTTAGGGTAACCACGGGTGAGTGTTGTGGTCACTGATGCATGTTTTTAAGTGGCAGGACACAGAGAAGAATCTTGGTTTAAGTGTAATAAAAGTGAGGTCCCGATTTGTTAATGAGGAGCATTGTCTGCTGCAGACACTAATTTCACTACAGGGTGCAGTCTTCAAACTTTTCATTCTAATTAGAATGCATTTCCATATTCTTTATCAATTTCTCCCCTTATTGAAATCTTATCAAATGACCTTTTTTTCCTTCACTTATGAGTCATCCCAAGCTTTTTATTTTTCCCAAAACAATCATTCAGATGCAACTGCATTTTTCCAGTAAACACGCTGAAAAACAAATGACCTTGCCAGCTCATGCCTACACAGTGGGAGAAGGGCATTAGCAGTGCAGAGGCAGCTACTAATAATACATGGGAAAATTAAGTATGGGAGAAGACCTTCTTCTTCTAATTCCTCCAGCATTTAATTTCCAAATGCCCTGCAGTAGAATGTGTCTGGAGCAGGAGCTTAATGGCAACCAAAGAGTTCCAGCAGTGGGAAAACAAGTCCTGACAGAACAAGGGGCATTTTATGCACATAGGAAAATAGGTTATCTGCTAAGGAGGCTGTTTTTTATTATTATTTATTTCCTTCAGCCCTCCACAGCTGTGTCCGGTTCCAATTTTTCTAATAAAGTAAATTATTAACTCAAGCTGACGAATTGGTTGGTGTTGGTAATAGGCTTTCAAAATGATTAGTGATATATACTCATTACCCAAATTAAAAAGCCATATTAAAAATAAGGAGAGGAAATGTAGCAGCATTATCAAGGTAATAATTTCTATTTAGTGCATATCTTTCCTGAACTTTGGCAGATGTTGAATTATGCAAGACAAACACTAATCTGAAAGCATTCTAATTAATGATGGTATTTCTTTGCTATCAAATTAAGCCCAACACATTCACAGTGCATCTGACTTAAATGTTATCACAAATTCTTCACACTTTGAGGAAGATTGTTGATGTGTTTGAAAATATTACACCTATACACAAGTTACCAGGCTTGAGCCATGGATCTTCCCTTGCCTGAGGATAATTATTAATGGCAAAGACCTGTATAACTCAAAGTTCACCCCAAGGAAATGATAATGGTAATAGTGCTAATAACGATAATAATGGTTATATAGTAATAATAATGGTAGTAATTATGATAATGAATTATAATAAAAGTAATTTTATAAATTATTGGTTTTATTTATTATTATTATTATTATTAATAAAAAATCCCCAGAGATAAGTATCTTGACATCAATTAATCACAGTGTTTGTAATCCAGGGTTTGCCATACTTTTCACTGATTAACAGTATCAAACAGTTGTTTTCCCTTTAAAGATGCTTTAGAGATGAAAACATATTTACAAAACTTCTTGTAGAATAAAAACAATAATCAGGCAGGTAATCAAGTACAATGTAACTGCTGAGCTTTTGAGGTAAAGACCTGTCCAGGCTGCAACATCATTTTTACTTTGTTATTATATGCAGAAAGCTAATAAAAATATAATTTTGAAAAAAAAAATTACATTAGCGATTTGCCAGAGCGAATGTAGATGTCAAAAATGCTAATGCAGAGAAGCTGTCAGGAGTTTAAATAGATTTTTCACTGACTTGCTGTTCTTAATTATAGCTCAGCACCCTGTACAGGTTAAAAAATGCTGGGTTCCTTTGAAACAAACTATGAGCTCCTTGCCATCTCATCAAATTCTCCTTCTCTTTCTTTCAAATGGATCAATCAGATGCCAACACATAACATTTTTCACTTACATCTTTTCTTAAGCTTCCTTATCCACTGCAATTATATTTTTACCCAAACCTATCCTGAAGGGGATAGAAGAGATTTCATGGCAGAAGCATAATTGGCAATTGAGCTTGCTCTTTTCGTGGGCTTCTTTTATGAGAAAAGATAACGTTCTGTGTGGTAGAAATTCAGCACTTAAATTAGGGGGTATGCTGGCTACTTAGTCAAATAATCTAGAATAATCAGGTCAGGAGGGAATAGCACACAGCTTTGGCTGAATGTTTTGTGTTAATTTTTCAGCTAATGTTATTCCGCGCGCTAACCGGGCGTTCGGGAGCGCATCAGCAAAGCGCCTGCGAGCGGAGGATTGACAAGCTGCTAATCCAATCCTCTGACAGTCACAGGGTGCCGTGGAAAAGAGATCCTTTGTTCTTTGGGAGCTGATTGAGTTCCATTAGTACCCATCCTCAGAGCCCTGGGCACACTATTAATGCTAATACTGTTGTTAGGGAGATGGAGAGCCGTTAGGAAGGAGCAGTAATCAGCTCACAATATCACTGGACACATTCATGCAGCTTGTTCTGGGGTGAGATCCCAGAGCCCTGAACCTTCCTGAGGAGAACACAAAAATCCAATTAACATCTTCCCTGTCACCCTCCTTGGCTACTGTCACTGCAGATGACCTTGGGCAGCTGTGCTGCAATTTTGCCAGACTTCAATGATGTCTTTAACTCACTGTGTTGTTGGGTTTTGCCCAAACAGAAGGCCTGGCTCTGCAGCACACCTCTCATGCTGGGGAAGAGTTGCTGACAGAAGTTCCCTCAGCAGCCTTGGCATGCTCTGAGCTGAGCTGTGGCACAGATGGATTTCAGGACTCGCACGTCCTTGGGGATGTCCAACCCAACTGGTGAGAAAACTCCTTTCCTCTCCCACCTCCTGCCAAAGTCCCAGCTCTTGGATCACAGAATGGTTTAGGTTGGAAGGGACCTCAGAGATCACCTTGTCATGGGCAGGGATGTGACCTGACATGGATTTCCTGGGAAAGGTGGGGGGTGAGCCCTGGCCTGTGGTCAATCACATTGTGCTGATAAAGGATTTTTGGGGGGAGCAGGAGCTGCTCCATGCCCTCACAGAGCCCTCTGCTCCAGCCCAAGGGCTGTTCCCTGCACCCAAGGGTAGCCCAGCCTGTGCTCAGAGGAAAATCTGCTCCTTTAGAAAAAAGGGTCGTTGCAATCAGTTTGAATCAAACCCAGAAAAACTCTAATTATAAGCAAAATTTAGCCTGACGGGACAAAAATAAAAAGTATTTTAATCTGGGGCAGGATAGGAATTTACCTGCATTCATTGCCCAAGCTAGGGTGAGGAAGCAACTGCTATAGAAGAACTCACAAAGAATTTATTTTTTATGCATTTTACTGCACTGTCCACTTAATATTTTTCCCTAAGCTGGGAGATAAGGATGAGTTTCCACAGCCTGCTCTCCACATCTCTGCTCCTCTGACAAGCAGCCTGCAATGAGACTGGCAGACATTGCAGGACAGGGACCCTCTTCCTGGTAACCCCACGGCTCAAGGCTTCCACGGGAGCATCATCCACCAGTCCTGGTCCTAATGACCACGAGCAGGGCTCTGGAGGCAGTGAGGATCCTGATGGAGAGAAGTGCATTCCTTCCCAAGCACCATGGACAGCTTCTGGACATGGAGCATTTCCTTTTCGTGGCTGTGCAATCCACAGGGACAGAGGTAAAAGACTTGGCACTGGCTGTGCTAATGCCACGGAGATGTTCGACATGAATTGTAAGTTGTCTTCAACCTGAATCTTTGTTGCAGCTGCTGTCAACACCACAAGTGAAGATCCCAAAATATAAAGCGTTTTGAACTCTTTCTTTTCATTTCCTTTCCATTATACCAGGATGATACTGCCTTATCTCAAAGACACACTTGCATACTTGCACTCTATAATGGAGAAACAGCACTACATACAGGTCCCTAAAAGTAAACACCAAACTCTGTAAATGTTGCATATAATTAGGAAAATTCTTCTGGATTTATTATTTTTTTTTCCCCAAAGCTGTTACTGCTTGATATGGCTGTCATCTGTGTCACTTCTACGGAAAGATTTTCTGTATTAGAAAGGGAAAATCAGAGCAGCAAGCTAGTAACTTGTTACAAGAGGGAGATTTAAGGTAGAAAAGAATGAGGCAGAGCTGCTGACAGCACTGAGGTGGCTGTACCTCCTCCTTAAGCGGAACAGGTCAGGATCAATCTTTGTTTTAGAGGGTCTCTTTTGGGAAGAACCAGCACAAACCTCACACCTGACAGACACAAATGCCCTTCAGACTGCAAAGAAAAGAACTGCTTCCTGTAAATATCCCCAGCCCAAGACCAACAAATCAAATTCAGTCTCAGCTTCATAATTCTGATTTAATTTCCTAGTATATTAATTTTCACCATTTGATTTCACTGATCTGTTGAGTCCATTTCAGTTGTGGCCTTTATTTGATTGCTTAATTGGCTTAGCAAAGCCTGGGTGCATCAGCTCTGCAACGGGCTCGCTTGGCTTCTGTGTGTGCCTGCTTCTTCCTTCTTGCAAGACCTATAAAACATAAACAGAACTTATTTTACACTAAATGGTGGTCCAGCCTGGAGATCCCAGGGCAGAGATAATCTCAGTTGTAGGGAGGGCAGTCTCTAGATTGGTTTGATCTTATCTCGTTCTATTGTAAATCAAAGGCGACTCCAACGAAGGAGAGAGAATGATGCATCTGACTCCATGGATATCAGAAAGCTAATGAATTACTTTATTATGTTATACTATATACATTTCATCCAAACTGAATCTGCCAAGCACTCACCTGCTCACACTGCACTAAATCTCATGACTGTCCTGTGACAGTCTGACACACACACACCCTGACAGGCCAAGGAAACAAAACACCATCACTGTGAGTAAACAATTTCCATATTGCATTCTACTGTGGCACAACACAGGCACAGCCAATGAGATAAGAACATTCTTGGGAAGAATTGTGCCTTGCTTTTCTCTGTGAAGAGAAATGTGGGGCTGCACACTTGGCCCTGACACGCCAAGGAACCAAAACACCATCCCTGTGGGTAAACAATCTCCATGTTGCATTCTACTTTGGCACAACACAGGCACAGCAAGTGACAAGAATTGTGTTTCCCCTTTCTCTGAGGTTCAGAGAATGTGAAACCCAGAAACCCTTGGGAGGGATTGTGCCTTGCTCTTGTCTGTGCAGAGAAATGCGGCGGCACCGCTCAGCCCTGGCACTGCTCGAACGTTGGCACGTGTCCTTCAGCACAGGTGCCCAGGTGAGATCAGTGCCCAGGCAGGGCTGGGAGCTCTCAGGTGGGGCTTTGCTGCTGCTGGGAGCAGGGTCAGGAGCAGCTGGTGGCCATCAGCAGGGACAGTGACACCTTCCCTGTGCTTCCCTGCCACCACCAGCACCCCTGAGCAAACCCAGCCCCGGCCGCTGCTGAGGCAATGCACCGGCATTTCTGAGTTTGCTTCATTTGCATTTAAACAATCAAGGGTTTTAATTAAAATGCATAAATGAATCATCCACTAGAAGCCCTATCTCCCGTGTTATTTATTTTTTATATTAAACCTTCAATTTGATGGATAAGCACTGCCATTGGTCATTTCTGCTGAAATGATCCCATCAGCAGTGAAATATTTGACAAATCTGATGTTAAATTTTTCATCTCTAGCTTTCAGCACTTGTGGTCCATTGAGATAAATAGTACAGCTCACACTTTTGATCTATTCTTTGAAGCTCTCTGGGACCAGCTCTCTGTTAAAGAGGGAGAGGCACAGGTCAAGGGATGTTTGGAGATGCAAACAGTGCTCTCCTGATGGCTCTCAGACATGGCCCAGCACATCCACAGTGATGAGAGTGTCCTCTCCTTCTTCAGTGTGCTCCAGCTCTGACAACTCTCTCTTCTTTCTCTACAGAGACAGAATTTGGGGGTTTGCCTCTGATCTGTTTATAAAACAAGAAGTAACGTGGACTTTCTGCTCAGTGAAACCCATTTGCTTTATGCTTTTCCTTTTTTAATTATTATTTTTACCCTGTAACAGTGGTATCTGCAGTCATCACAGGAGATCCTCCTCCTACTGGAACACACTACTTTGCAGCATGGCACTGCACATTTAACTCCAAGGAATGTAATTTGTCCTAAGAACTGCATCCTACAGAGAATAAAGCAGAAAACACACTCTGCTGGTAGCTTCTCTCAGAGGATTACTGTAAAACTAAGCTAATAACAATGCAACATTCCTTCAAAAACTGAAATCTTGCTCACATGCTAAGAAGCTGTAAGAGTAACAGCATCATCTGGTGGCTTCTGCCACAAAGAATGGATTAATTGATTTTTTTTTTGTTCTACTTTCATTTAAATTCCTCATCTCTCAGGTGAGGCCAGGTCCTGAAGGAATGTGTGAGAGGAGAAACAGACGGAAAATGATAAAAATGAGAGAAGGTAATAATGAAATCCTCAGCTATACTGAAACATTAAACTGCATCTGATATCTCAGATCTTTTTAAAAGGATTTTTTAAAGAACATTGAAAAACACCATCCTCATTGAAGTCAAGCTTCATTTACAGCAATGCCAGATGGGTTGGGATTTTGGAAGCATACATTAAGAGCAGGAACGATGCTGCTAAAGGCCTTGAACCTTAGATAAGGATTGGTGTAAACCTCCACGAAATCTTAAAGACAATTCCTTTTCATCATTTCTTTTGTAAGTGCCAAATCAAACCCTTCCAGCTCCTCCTTCACCTTCCTTTTGGAGTTCTTCTTGCTGATCTTCTCAGCCCTCAAGAGGTGGTGTGTAAAAGTGAGATGAGTGTGCATTGGTTTGCAGAAGGGATTCACTGTGCAGAGGGGTGTCACTGTGCAGAGGGTGTCACTGTGCACAGGGTTTCACTGTGCAGAAGGGTGTCACTGTGCAGAGGGTGTCTCTGTGCAGAAGAAGGGTGTCACTGTGCAGAGGGTGTCACTGTGCACAGGGTTTCACTGTGCAGAAGGGTGTCACTGTGCACAGGGTGTCACTGTGCAGAAGGGTGTCTCTGTGCAGAAGGGTGTCACTGTGCAGAGGGTGTCACTGTGCACAGGGTGTCACTGTGCAGAAGGGTGTCTCTGTGCAGAGGGGTGTCACTGTGCAGAAGGGATTCACTGTGCAGAAGGGTGTCACTGTGCACAGGGTGTCACTGTGCAGAAGGGTGTCACTGTGCACAGGGTTTCACTGTGCAGAGGGTGTCACTGTGCAGAGGGGTGTCACTGTGCAGAAGGGTGTCACTGTGCAGAGGGTGTCACTGTGCAGAGGGTGTCACTGTGCAGAAGGGTGTCACTGTGCAGAGGGGTGTCACTGTGCAGAAGGGTGTCTCTGTGCAGAAGGGTGTCACTGTGCAGAGGGTGTCACTGTGCAGAAGGGTGTCACTGTGCAGAGGGTGTCACTGTGCAGAGGGGTGTCACTGTGCAGAGGGTTTCACTGTGCAGAAGGGTGTCACTGTGCAGAAGGGTGTCACTGTGCAGAAGAAGGGATTCACTGTGCAGAAGGGTGTCTCTGTGCAGAGGGGTGTCACTGTGCAGAGGGTGTCACTGTGCACAGGGTTTCACTGTGCAGAAGGGTGTCACTGTGCAGAAGGGATTCACTGTGCAGAGGGTGTCACTGTGCAGAGGGGTGTCACTGTGCAGAAGGGTGTCACTGTGCAGAAGGGTGTCACTGTGCACAGGGTGTCACTGTGCAGAGGGGTGTCACTGTGCAGAAGGGTGTCTCTGTGCAGAAGGGTGTCACTGTGCAGAGGGTGTCTCTGTGCACAGGGTGTCACTGTGCAGAAGGGTGTCACTGTGCAGAGGGGTGTCACTGTGCAGAGGGGTGTCACTGTGCAGAGGGGTGTCTCTGTGCAGAGGGGTGTCTCTGTGCAGAAGGGTGTCTCTGTGCAGAAGGGTGTCTCTGTGCAGAAGGGTGTCACTGTGCAGAGGGGTGTCTCTGTGCAGAAGGGTGTCACTGTGCAGAAGGGTGTCACTGTGCAGAGGGGTGTCACTGTGCAGAAGGGTGTCACCATTGTGAGGGTAAAACAGCCCAATCCAGCAAAGCCCATTGGCTAGTTGGTGCAGCCTGAACCAGCCTGCCTGAGCTGTTGAACCCCCCCAGCCCCAAGGGGCTGCAGCACTCCCAGAACTGCCCAAGGTCCCCCTAAGAAGTTCCCCACAGTCCAGATGAAGCACCAGGGCCATGCTGGCCCAGAGAACCCAAAGACTTCAGGATTAGCTGTTGCAAAAGCTGATTAACAAGGCAATAACATGAAAATTATTCCTTCTGGCTTTATTGGTGCGCAGTGTCTGTTTTACATTCCTATAGTTTCTGTCCTATCCTTGGCAGTTGTCTTCTTTGTTGTATTCTTACAAAGAGAGAAATATCAAAACATTAATTTAAGCTGTCACAATGCAAAGGGCTGACAGTCATATAAAGAATTATCATTGTGGCAGAGAATGGAGACAAGTTAGTGAAGGAAAATTAAAGTGACTAGCTAAACAGAACCAAACTTCTTGAAAAATCCAGGATATTGCCATGACAATTCAAATACCTCCAACTTTTTCTTTTTTGTGTTTTTCAGCTCTTTCCTACACAGACTATTATCAATCTGATGGGGAAGAGAAAGAAAAAGAAATCACTTCATATGTACTCTAGTTTTAGTGAAATATGTATTTCAAAAGAGAAGATTCATCCTGTACCAGTTTGTGAATAAGAGAAATTGCAAGTAACATCAATCTTTGTAATTTTCCATAATTGCAGAAGTCAGACTGACCAAGATTACAGCCTGTCTAATCCTTCTTGCCAATGCATACAATATAGAAATGTTTCTTTGTCCTATCCAGGTCTCTTATGGAAAACAAAAATGATTCCTTTTTACCAAACAATAAGGTTCCTGCAGGTGGTGGCTTGGGGTATCAAATTGCCAAAGAATAATTTTAATTAGTTTACAAATAAGAAGAGGCTGGTTAAAAGAAGAAAATAACCACTTCACTCTTGTGTTTTGTTGTTCAGCTGTGGCTGTTGGGACATTTTCCTCTGTCCCTGAGGGCAGCAGGAGCCTCAAGGTGCACTCTGTCCATGCCCACAGGCCAGACCTGCACTCTAACCTGCTTCCTCTGGGAAAGAAAATCAGTGAAATCTTTTCCATAGGACAGCTTTTCAGTGGGGAGAACAACACTTACCCTGGTGCTCTGGCCTCTCACCATAAGCTGCCCTCCTGATGAGAGGAGGATGGTAAGAATTTAATGTGAAGAGTTGGTGAAACGCCCCAAATTCCACATAAAGTCCCCACAATTGGTGAAACATCCCAAACTGCACACAACTGGTGAAACATCCCAAATTGCACACAACTGGTGAAACATCCCAAAGTGCACACTATTGGTGAAACATCCCAACCTGCACCCAGATGTCTGCCCCTTCCAGCGATGGTGCCTGCAGCGTGCATTGAGGCCCTCAGCAGTGCAGTGGCCTGCAGATCAGATTACTGATGAAGCAGGAGTCCACAAGATTGCTCTATACAGCCTAAATTCATAATTAATTCCCATACACACAGGCAAGCACGGCGTTCTCTCACAGCACATCAAAAGCTGGGCAGAACACCCAAGGCTGAGCAAATCCCTCCTCCCAAGGCGGATGAGTGAGAGGCTTACACGGCTGATGCCAGCAGGCCGGAGCACGGGCTCCCTGCGGATGTAGGGACATGGGATCCTCTCCCCTCACTGTCATCCTTACCTGTCCTCAAGCTGTAATCCTGAGTTGGGCAGGCAGCTGGGGAGCTGCAGAGCCGCCTCTGTGTGTCTGCAGCAGCAGCAGCAGCAGAGCCAGCCCAGGCAGAGCCAGCCCATGGTGCCAGCACTGCCTGCCAGGGCAGCCGGGCCAAGGGCTGCTGCGCCCTCTGCACGCTGAGAACACACCTGAAACACGGCAGGGAAAAACCCAAAGAACAAACAGAACAAAGAACCTAAACAACAACAACAACAACAACAAACCACCCAAAAACAAAACAAAAAAAACCCCAAAGAACAAAACAGAACAAAGAACCTAAACAACAACAACAACAACAAACCCCAAAAACAAAACAAAAAAAACCCCAAAGAACAAAACAGAACAAAGAACCAAAACAACAACAACAACAAACCCCAAAAACAAAACAAAAACCCCACAAAAAGCAAAAAACAAAAACAAACAAAAAAAACCCCAAAACCAAAACAGAACAAAAAACCAAAACAAAACCAACAACAACAAAACACCCAAAAACAAAACAAAAAAAAACACAAAAAGAAAAAAACCAACAAAAACCAAAAAACAAAACAGAACAAAAAACCAAAACAACAACAAACCACCAAAAAACAAAATAAAAAACCCACAAAAAGCAAAAAACAAAAACAAACAAAAAAACCCCAACAAAAAGCAAAAACCAAAAACAAACAAACAACCCCAAAAAACAAAAAACAAAACAGAACAAAAAACCAAAACAACAACAAAAAACCACCCAAAAACAAAACAAAAAACCCCCACAAAAAGCAAAAAAACAAAAACGAACAAAAAAACCCCAAAACCAAAAAACAAAACAGAACAAAAAACCAAAGCAACAACAACAATAACAACAAAAAACCACCCAAAACCAAAATAAAAAACCCACAAAAAGCAAAAAACAAAAACAAACAAAAAAACCCCCAAAAAACAAAAAAAAAAAAACAGAACAAAAAACCAAAACAACAACAACAACAAACCACCCAAAAATAAAACAAAAAACCCCACAAAAAGCAAAAAACAAAAACAAACAAAAAAACCCCAAAAAACAAAACAGAACAAAAAACCAAAACAACAACAAAAAACTAGCCAAAAACAAAACAAAAAAAACACAAAAAGAAAAAAAAAAACCAACAAAAAAAAACCCCAACAAAAAACCCCCCAAAACCCTCCCCAAAACAACAACAACAACAAAAACCCCAAAAAAACCCTAAAAAAAAAAAACCCAAAAAAACCCCAGGGAAGGACTGCAGTCATTATAATTTCCCAAATAAATCAGATGTACATTATGAGTTGGGAAAGCAGACAAGAAAACACTTAGAAACATAATAAATGTGAATAGCTGCAGTTACACAAAATGTAGCTCCATACCTCTAATTGTATCAATTATTTTATACGATTGTGATCTCAAAGATGTCAAGTTTTGCTAAGAAGATGTATTTGCAAGTTACTTTGATTACTGTGAATAGTGGGAAAGTATTTAAAAGCTTCTGCATATTTGGCCCTCTGATCCCCCTTTGCAGCATCCTGAATCAGCTGGCAGAACATGAGGCACTTTAGACACTTCTGCTTGAAGCATTCAGACAATCCTGGAATTATTTGGGCTACTCAAATGCAGAGCCTTTGTCCAAGCTTTCTTTTCACCGATCCCAGGGTTCTTATGACTGATTTTGCTTTTCACATTTTTCTCTCTCTTTCATTTTTTAATCAGATATGTTTTACTGTGAGGAAGAATTTGACCATTTTCTATTGTATTCTGAGAAATAAGCCTACTACACCCAAGCGTTCAAGGTAATTTCATTTCTGCAATAGAAGGTATAATTGAAGAACCATATTTTCAATGTAAGATATTGTCTAAAACTAGGCCCTAGCATGAACCCTGGTCAACTACATACAATCCTCTTTAATATGGCTTTTGATAGCATTCATTTAACACTCTAGTGCAAAGCCTTCAAAGGGACATTGAATGAAATTAAGATTCCAAAAGAACTGTAATAGTGACAGAAGTCTCTTTCTCTGAATTAATGGCAATCTTAAAATCTCCCCTGCTTTGAAACAGCACATTAATCCACAATGGAAATGTTTACATAGCATTTAAAACTACCAGCAGGATTAGCAAAGACCTTTCCAAGGACAAGATATATTCAGCTGGATTTTAAGAATGGAAGGAAAGTTGGAGGGTGAAAATTAGACTGGGGGAATCCTATGCAAAATGGATTTGGCCTTGGTCTTCAAATAACCCATGCAGAGCCAGTCCACTCCCCTGATGAAGTGTGTGCTGCTTTCCCCAGGAAAGGTTCTGGCTTTACAATACACAGAGATTCTGGATCCAGAAAGGAACAAGCAAAAAGCTCCTGCAGGGCAGAGAAGCAAAGGCTGCCAAAGGAGAAGTGCCTTGACTGCCCCTCCATGAGGACCCTGCTCCCAGCTGGAGAGCAAATTCCTCCTGGAGATTTTGATGCCTTCAGTTTGAGCTTTCGTATTTCCCAGGCTCTGCACTGCACTGGTGTGTGACTCTGAGCTCCACACACAGGGTCAGCAGCTCTCTCACAGCTCAGGCACACAGGACAATCCTTTCCCAGCCCAGAACCAAGGACAGCTCTGCAGCTTCAGCCCAAAGACTGCAAACAGCAGGGAATGGAGGGGAGCAAACAGAGGGTGGGACTGCACAACCTGGAGCTGGAACTGGACAATGAACCCCAATATAGAAATGGACCAAAACTCATAAAAGTGTGAAAATTCCTGACTCAAGGTCTATCTTGGGCAGAGCCATGGCTGGGCTCTTGTACTGCCCCAGGTACATCCTCTGAAATCCTTTTAATAAATCCTCACTTTATTCTTTAACTCAGCCCAGCCTCTGCTCCCGGGAGCCTCTTTGGGCATCACCTTCAGCAGGTTCTTACTCCTTGTTCAGGTTCTCTTTTGGGCAGAGCAGAGCAGCAGCACCAGAGCTGCCCTCCCAGCCCTGCTGCTGTGGCAGCCTGGAGCGGAGGAGAGCCCCAGGAGCATGGAGCATCCACACAGTACCTGTGGGAAGGGTGTGCTTGGGAAGGCTCATCTGTCACACACATCTCTTATGGAAAATCCTTTCCTTAGGATTGCTCCTCCTGAGAAGCTGAGAGGCCTCAGGAACAAAATGCAAACAATGGTTATCTGCTGCTGTGGGATGCAACAGGGGCATCTGGGATTGGTCTCATGTGGTTGTTTCTAATGAATGACCAATCACAGCCCAGCTGGCTCAGAGTCTCTGTCTGAGACACAAGCCTTTGTTATCATCCTTTCTTTTTCTATTCTTAGCCAGCCTTCTGATGAAATCCTTTCTTCTATTCTTTTAGTAGAGTTTTAATGTAATATATATCACAAAATAATAAATCAAGCCTTCTGAACCATGGAGTCAGATCCTCGTCTCTTCCCTCACCCTGGGACCCCTGTGAACACCATCACACTCATCCTCACACAGCACCAACCGTTCCCGCCCTGCTCCAGCCTCTGGCTTTTGTCCTGCCCCTCCCTTTTCACCTGCACACCTGCACACACAGCTCAGCCCCTGCACAGCCCCTCTGGACCCTCTTTCCAAAAGTGAATTCAGAGTGAGATGAACAGGAATTGTTTTGGGAGCAAAGAGCAAACCTCTGTGAAGCCTTAAAACCTGTTCTTAGCAGACTTTTTGATTGCTCCAGGGTGTCTATGCCCACATGTATGTATTTCTGCAGCAGAAAAGTGCAGCAAAAATGATTAAACACATGAGGAAAGAGGCTTCCATCTAAAAAGTGATTAAAAAGACTAGCATTGTTTAGTTTACAAAACACAAGAGTAAAAGATGATATAACAGAGGCAGAGAGAAGGGGCTATTTATTCTGCTTTCTCTGAAGCACAAATATGCATGGAAAGGTGAAGGGAAAATGCTGAAAACATTCATGCAGTGTATAATCAACCCTGCAACTCATTGCTGCAGGATATTAGGCAAATTTTTCAGAAACACTTCTAAATGTGTTTGATGTGACAAATAATAAGCCTCAGCTCCTGAGGTGAAGGAAAAGCAAAAACAAACCATCTCCCCAGACTGGAAGGACACTCAGTCCCTGTCCTTGTGCTGAGATGGAATTCTTGTCTCCAGAGGGATGGCATTATTTATTTATCAAGTGCATGATATAGAAGGGCTGCTTTCCTTCGAGCAGGAGGTTCTGTGGAGGCAATTAAAAGGGTCAGCAAATGCAGCTGTGTGAAGCCATTGCTTCAGGTTCCTCCCCAAATACATGGACTTGGGAATGCTGAAGTGGCTCAGGTTTAGTTCCTGTGTTCTCAGCTGGTTACTCTCCCCAAAGACCATTAACAACATCTCGCTAGCAGCAAGGCTGGGAATGGAAATGGAATTGAAAATATTCACATCCTTAGAAAATTCTTGTTCCTACACACTCGCAAGAAACATTTTCTCTGTGGGTCCCTCCTATTTTGGGTACACAAGGGAAACTGTTGTACCTCCAATGTTACTCCAAGTTAGCAGTGAATGGAATTGGAATTTCAGGGCATGGGAGCAGCCAGGAGGGTGCTGTGGTGCTGTGGGCTGGGGAAGGTGCTGCCACAGACAGAATTAGTACCTGCTTAAAATGTACACAGAGAACAAACTGTCTTTTTTTTTAAAAAAAAAAAATTTAAACGCTACTTCTGGCTTATGAATAGTTTTCTTGCAACTGTCAGGCCATCTGCTTGGAGAGGGGTCTGTGCAGTCATGAAAGGGATCTTAAAATATACTCTCCTCATAAACATCTTTTGTTTGGAAAATCCACATGCATCACATAGTGCAGTAAATGGCAGCACAGGCTGAAGGGAAGCATTTGAGATGCCGAGGATGCAGCCCTGGATACAGCTGCCCCCTCCCCTGTGCTAATGAGCTCCCTTGAAAGGCACCCCCGGCCCCGTTCGCACAGCTCAGACTGGCAGCGCCCACCTGCTGGGGAACAGGCACCAGAACTTCCTTGGGTACATCCAAAATACCAAACTGCCTGGTGGGCAGAGCAGAAACAGCTCCTGCAAAGCAGCTCGCAGAGATTACATCATTCTCACAGCCAATTTTCTGCCTACACTGCACCATTTTCTGTGGGGGGTGTGTGTGTGGAAAAAAGCCCAGCATACGTTCTGTGTCCACAGTCAAAAAGGGCAAATGAGGGGTGTGCAAGCACATCTAATTCCAGCATTTCCTAACTTCCATCAGCTCAGCTTTCCAGAACTGCTTGGTACATGAATTTATACAATACATACATATGCACACAAACATTTATTTAGTCTGCATGCTCGGAATATGAAATCATGTGTATGAGAACAGTGTTTTGCTTTCCTTAGGTTTTTTTTTTTTCTGTTTATTTTCATCATTCTTTGGTCATTTTTTGTTTACCCACTTTTTGTTATTGTAATGTAAGTTCAAATACACAAAATGCTAATTTTCTTTTACATAAAAATGTAATAAAACTTTCTGGCTTTCTTTATAAACAAATTTCAGCAGGAAGGTTGATGGGATGCTGTATACCAAGTAAAGAAGAAATACTGTTTAATTATCTTCCATATAAAATCCAATAAAACGTTCTGGCTTTTCTTATTTTTCTGTACTGGGGATTAACATCAGTGTCTTTGTGATGAGAAATCTGCATTCATGGCTCCTCTATTTAGATTTAAATAGGAATTATAGTTCTTGGCAGAAAAGGATCTGTCAAATATCACAGCATTTGTGGCAGGTGGTCACTGCATTGCTTAGTACAGACACTGCCTGCTTAACCATAGCCTGAAGTAAACATCAAAAGTCAATTATTCTCTTTGTAAATATTTTATTTATATTTTGGAGGCTAACAAACATCTTTTCAGTGCCTGGCTGAGGCCTTCCTCCACGGATCATAATCCCACTGAACCTGCATTGGGGTGGCTGGGAACGTGCTCAGCAGTGCAGGGACACCAGCAGTGAGTGTTGGGTTTCATAACCCAAATCTCTGCCTGGAAACCCTTAATGACTTGGCTGCCTTGGAGTGGACAGAGCTGAAACTTGTCACGGCTGTTACCCAGAGCAGCTGCCAATTAGCACCACAACCATGCATTATTTTGCCTTTCCTCTGTTAAAATGTATTTTGAATATAAATAATGAAAAAGAAAAAGAAAAAAAGAAACCCGGTTCTAATTCCTTGGATTTAACACTTTGGGGTGGGAAAGGAGGAGCTGTGGTTTAATGGCCAGGCAGGCGTGTGCAATGGATGCACTCTGAGCAGCAAATCCAGAACAGGAGCTGAGCTCTGAGGGTCAAATGCCTTGAAGAAATGTCTTGTTGCAGGGTGAACCTGCTAAAACAACATGACAGTACCTGGCAAGCCCTGCATTCATGGCAGAATCCCTCCCAAAACCAACGTGGTGTGGAGAACGCCTGAAGATGCTGCTGCTGGTTTTAGATCCTTATCTGAACTCTGCCTGAACTCTTTGGGCCATTAACTAATCAGATCATCTCATTTAAACAATGTTATAAAAATAATCAACTACTTCTGCCTACATAAATACAGTTTGGATGTATTTACCCTAAAGAAGCAGGGTTTTCTTGGGCACCTACTCCTGGCATTTGGGAAACAGAAGGAGCACAAAATGTTAGGGAGGAGCAGAATTCTCTGAGATGGGGCTGTGAGTAATTTTCCCTGCAAGCCTGTTTGGTGGCAAGTTAATTGAGTCCCACATTACCCAAACTGCAATGCACTAAAGCACTGGGTGCTCGTTTTCCTGCACTATTTGCCTGGCAAAGGCCATCTGTTCTACCCCATCCATGCACAGGCACTGCCTCTATTGTTGAAAGAGGATTCACACACACGTGGATCAAGGCAAGCATGTGCCTCCAACTGTTTTGATCCCTAGAACATGGATTTTTCATTTTCATTGTTTCTTTGTGCTCACCCAGTAATAATACTTGTCATCTGAGAATTCATATTGATCTTGTCATTGCCTTAAAATTGGATGACAATTACTATCTTTGTCAAAATTCGATCTGATGAAATGGCTCCAATTAGGAAGGAAAAAGAAGGAATCCATCACAGCAGGGAACATTGCATTTGGCTTTAGAGCAGGGAAGCTTCTCTTAAAGGAAAACTGAGAGGAAAATGGGAACAAGCACGACAGAGACTAGGATGGGAGTCTGAAAATCCACAGAAATGAGGTGCACATATGAAATGAACAGCCATTTCATTTTTGCAGTCCGTATCTGGCTGCGGATCTGAGTTGAAGCTCCCCTGACAATAAATGCCAGTAACTGTTGTTTTCCTTTTGTGATCTGGTCAGACACACAGTGGCAGTTGGCACCAGGCTTCCTGCATTTTCAAATCCAGTTCTGATTACCAGTATAATTATAATACATTATCAGGAGTAGATTTGCTGAAGTTCATAAAATGATAACAGCATAAATGAGATCATGTTTCCAGATACTGATCTCACCTTGAAAGTAAACATAAAGAGGTAGTGAAAGAGTTGAAAACAAAAGAGCAAGTGCACTTCCATTGCTACTGATACTGGCACTAAAGCAAACAACTTATCCCTGCTAGTTACAAACAAAATTGTGCTAATTACAGATTTTTTGTTTATAAGTCATCCCTAAAAATTAGTGTGTGCATTTGTGTGTGTGCGTGTAGGGGTGGGGCAATCTTTTTCCAAAACAAAGAAGTTTGTTTCATATTGAGCTGATGTTTTATTTGGCCAAAAAGCCCTGCCAGTGTTTTGTTTCTGAGCAGGACTGAAGGGTCAGGTTCACCTGTAGTTCTGGCCTGGCCTCACCTGGGAGCTGGGAGATGGATGCTGGTGTTTGGCTCTATCTGAAGGACTGGAAGCTTCCATCTACCCCAAAGATTATCTCAGCTCCAGGCCATTCTTGCATGGGTTTCACTGAATCAGGCCATTAAATCTTCACAAACAATCATGGGTTTGGATCTGTACAGTCACATGAGCTCCTGGACAGGGGGCTGCACAGTTTTACCTCCCTGGAAAATCACATTTCCTTGACTGCATGGAGGAGCTCCTCAAGACACTGAGGGGAGCAGGGAAGGACAGCAGGCTTCAGCAGGTGCTGCCTTTCCAGCTGGAGCTGTGGCACTGCTGTGATGCAGGGATGAGTCACCACAGCTCACCAGCAGCAGCTCTGTGGGGAAGGTGGGCGAGCTGGGGCTCCTCTGCAAGCTGGGCAGACAGAATTTCCCTTGCCCAGATCTTCCTCCCCCTGTCTCTGTTTTCACTAGCTAAGCATCCTCACCGACTCTGACCTACATTTGAAACACTTCCAGAATGCAACAGAACTGTGTTTCTGGGGAATTTGATATTTGCTAAAAATTTTAATCCAACCCATTTAAAAATGTTGCATGTTAACTGAGCAAACACAGCCATCAGAAAAGTCTACAAACCCCAAGCAATTGTCCTGGATTGTTTACAACACACTGCTATTAATGAGCATCTGGGATGACTATGGGATCTCCTACTATGGATCTCATGATCTGTACAATAATGGCTGATTTTAATTGACTTTTGCTTCATATAGCAAATCCCAATTGGAGAAGTTCCAGGACGCTGCTAGTGAAGAGCTGTGGGCGGGTGCATGTTTTGAAGTGATGGTAAACATTGTGACATATACTGTGTGTGCCACATATTCTCGTATGCACATTTTGACTTTTGTTGCCTTGGCTTTCACACAGCATCTCGAGCATAGACATCCCTATTTGCCAGTTTGAGTGGAAATCTGTTAATATGTGAACACTGCTCGCCAGCATGCCCCACCAGGGCTGGCTCTCAGCTCCTCTGCTCCCCTCTGCCACGGACACCAGCCCCTGCTCTCGAGGCATCTGCGCTCACAGGGGAGCTGGGAGCTCTGGGAACGTGGGGCTCAGCTCAGGGGGAGCCTCTGATTTCCCCTGTAAGTCACATCACTGAGAAGGCCTCGCTCTTCAGCTGCTGTGAGCTCTGTTTTCCTTTCAGGAGATGCTGAATGCCAAATTTGGTCAAGCTGTTTTAGCACTTGGAGTACTGTGGGTGTTAAAATACCTCTAAAGGTCTGGGAGTGCGAGCCAGATTACCTGTATGATGTATTTTAATGATTAGCCAACCCTTCTGCTTGAACTGAAATCTGTCCTGAATCCACAACAGCTCTTTGGGAACCTGAACTCAGCCAAGATTTGCAGAGGTGTTTTAATCTGACACATTAAAACGTCCCCTGCTACATATCCCATCCTGCCTGGCTGCAATATCCTGGCCAATATTAGACTAACAATTTGGGTTTAGGCTCTTCCTGCAAAACCATTTGCATCACACAGAGCAAAGCTGTGAGGTATTTCCAGGCACTGGAGCTCTGGGTGTGCTGTCCCTGGCAATAAGGTGAGCACAGGGAGCTGCCCACACCCTGCCCATTTCCCAGAGGTGTGACACCTCTGCAGCAGCTCCTCCACCTTAGCCCTGGTTTTTTTGGTTTTTTTTTGAAAAGGAAAAAAAAGATTAAAAAATAAAGAGATATATTTTCCTCACTGCAGCAGAACCACTTCTCCCAGAGCCCACCTGGCTGTTGGACAAGATTCCTGCAGGAGAGGTTTGCATGTGAGGAGAGCAGCTGAAGCAGCTGCTGGAACCTTCTCTGCTGCACACAATGCAATAAATGCTGCTGAAAGGGAGTTTCTGCAAGGTAATCCTGCCACAGTTCCAGAGCGATCCAGCACTCTGCCTGGCCAGGAGCCCTCCCTGTGCTCAGGGAGCCATCTGGGATGGCAGCCAACCTGGGAAGGGAGCAGGATTCCCAATGAGCAGCCATTGGGAGTGCTCCCCTCAGCACAGCTGCCACCATCATCATCATCATCATCATCATCATCATCATCGTCATCATCATCATCGTCATCAGCAGCAGCAGCAGCAGCAGCAGCAGCAGCAGCAGCTCTGCAGTGGGGAAGGCAGTGCTGCCCAGCCCCAGGGGATGCTGGCTCTCACCTGCTGCTCCCACCTGGCTCCCCCCTGTTCCCACTGTCCCCACTGCCTCCACACCATCCCCATGCCCTGAACCCACCTGTGCTTGCCCAGGAACTGCCACGGAGGTGGTGGGAGGCCCATGGATCCTCCTGAACACGTTTTCTAAAACCCTCTTTCAGTATTTTTAACGTATCTCCTGGCAGAAAGTGCCCCTTGTTTTCACTGATCTCTGCTGCTTCTGGGTTTATTTTCCTTCTCTATCCCCAAGCCTGTATCTCGTGTCCCTTTCTCTGCCAAGCTCTCCATTTGCTGCTCAACAATCATGTGGTTGTGTTTCAGGGAGTTTCCTGGTTTGTGCATCTTTCCATTCTGTTGGCCATACATCTTTTTCTCTGCAGATTTTCCCTTATTGTGCAGTGGCATGTGGCTATCTGCTAATGCCAATATTACTCCCTGAGAATTCTTTTTCCTTGCATCATCAAGGATTTAAGTGGAAAGCCTTCAGCACAGTGCAAATTTCACTCCTGAGAAAATCCATCTTTTGAGGTAGCTGATTTTAATTAAAGAATACTCTCTCTCTCTCTCTCTCCCTCTCTCTCCCTCTCTCTCTGGATTATACTTTAATTTCAGTTTCTATCACAACATTAGATACTTCTTAGATAAAATGTATTTTTGTCTCCTTTCATCGGTGATTATCTGGAGTTCTTAAACACTTGGGGTCAGCAGCTGGTCCCCAGTTGATGTAGTTCAGGAATAATTCTATTCAAAGGAATTAATTCACAACAAAATTGGTTTTAAGTTCAAAATCAGGCAAAATGTTCATAATATTTTGCCCTTATTGCATACATGAGAGTGAAACTCACAGAAATATCAGTAATAGCAGTGGTGGTAATAAACAATAATCTCTGAAGTGTAGAACACCTTCCACCTGAGCATTTCAGCTTTAAGCTACTGTCATATGAAGAAATGTCATTATCCTAATTTTACACCAGGGGAAAGGAGGTGTCAGGAAGTTAAGAAAGCAGCTGAAAATCTCCTAACAAGAACTGAACCTCCACCTCCTGATCTCCTGCTTCTAACAGCCTCAGCACAGAGGGAATCTGTTCCCAGGGGATATCAAATTGAGGTCTTGGAAGTTAATAGTTATGGAGGAATCAACACTGTTCAAACACAAGTGCAGTTTGAGTTTCTGCCTCCATCATTTTGCCAAATTAAGACTGAAATATTATCGGTATCATAACTTAAACTGTTTATGCATGATAAATTTGCACAGTTAAACCATTTCCAGACTTCTCCCAGAAATGGCTGAACATAATCCCGGGCAGGGAGAGCCTTGCTGCAGATTTAGAGCTTTACTGCTGCAGAGGAGGCTGGAGTAAACCCCTGCCCCTTCTCCAGCCAAAGCCTCAACTTCCTCTCATGGCAAAGTGGGATTTTGGCCAAGGTGCCCACGAGGACTCCTCCTCTCCAATCAGAGCTTGTGGAACACCCAGGGATGGGAGTGCATGTACATATGTCCATATACGTGTGACAGAATGCAGGCAGATGCACAGAAACCCACACAGAAACGATGGGATGAGAGAGTTCAAGCTGGCAAGAGGGGGTTGTTCTATTTTGTTCTATTTTCTGTGTGCTGAACGACATGCAGCAAGTTGTTAAGTCACTGCACAGCCACTGCAGACTCTCCCCCACTCCTTTTGTCTGATTTTTGCCTGTTTTAGTGCCCCCTCCAGCCTATGCACGATGCAGATATGGATCTCTGCTTAGTCATGCATTTCTGTGCTGAGCAGAATTAAAGGAAAAAATATCTATGTAGGATAAGGGTAGGAATAAAATGTGCTTTGGCAAAGTGCTTCAAACTGCCTTTCTGCCAGTAAGCCATTAATTTGTGCTTCTTTGTTTTCTCCAAGCTCAGAATAATTCCCATCTGCCTTGACTCACTATCTAGCTCAGAAAGGAAGAGGTCCTTTTTTGAGCAGGGATGAAACAGGAAACTTTATGTATAAATGAAGAATGGAGCTTGGAATTCTGGTGTTTCTACCGCTGGGACCTAAAATAACTCGATGTCCTGCTCTTTTAATTAATTTCATTCTGATGAGCCTGCCTCTCCTGTTCTTGTGTTTTTTCCAAGCTTTTGTGTTCCTGGCCTGCCTGCAATCCATATGTATTCCCCTTCTCTCTTCCTGCTGAAGCTGAAGACGCAATCACATCTTTGAACCATCTGGTTTTTAATTTATTATTCTCCCCTCTGCACTGATGGGCTCTCTCGTGTTCCTGTCAGGGTAACAACTTGGCTCCTGTTTATCTAAGATATGTTAACACGCTGTTCCTCTTCTGGGCGCTTGCTTGGGCTATTGGATTTCCTGAAATTAAACACTGGGGAGTTTTTAATATTATTTTCTTCATCAGGCCAGGGAATACCCCCTACCTTTACAGCCTCTCTTCCTCCTTTTGTTGCTCCAGTGAACATTTTACCACTCTTGCTAAATTTAGGCTAATATCTTCTTTTTTCTGTCCTCTCCACATCATTCCCAGGGTGATTCACTGCAGCCTGCCTGGACACGTTCCTGTGAGGAACACGGTGAGGAACCCACTCATGTGAGGCCAGAGAGCACCAGAATTCCCAAAAGGAATTCTGCAGAGCTCCTGCTGTGTCCCCACGGGGCAGGAGCTGAGGTTTGGGAAAATCCTTCCATGTCTTGGCTCCCTCATGCACAGAATGAGCAGAGGGAGCAGAGGGGCCCCCACAGTGCCAGGGGCAGCTGCTGTCCCTGCCAGGGGTGACAGGAGCTCCAGGGAACCACAGGGTGGATAATAATGTGGATTTATGTTTGTTTCTTGACTTTCCTCTAGCGCCTCCCCAGAGCCTTCTGAGGCATTCCATTCTTTAATAAGCTGAAAGTGCTCCAAGATTTTTCTAATGAAAATGATATAGGAGCACACAGTGTTATTATTAAAACCTCTCTCTTTTTTCTCTAGGAACTGCTAAAATACATTTACAGTTTATATCCTTTTTGGTGAGCATTAAAGTTTCTAATTTAAAATAATAAAGCCTGGTTTGCTCACTTTCTTTCCCTTCTATTTCAAAAATATAAAAACCTGACAGTTTTCTAACTATTCTTATTTTGCCGAGTGATTTTTGGATTTCAATAAAAGTAACACTGTGGTTACAACACTTTGTGAGATAAGCAAAGAGATTTTTTTTTTTTTTTTACAGCACAATTATGGAAATTTCAAAGAATCTTATAAATATCCTGCTATTTGCATATATGAGATAAGCATATTTTAGTAATGGTTGTGACAGGCTAGCAAGGAAAAGGAGTGGGACAGGCACACAGCAGACACATGCAAACATGAGGGGGTGTGTGTGCCCTGCTCCAGTGAAACCTGGGCTGGGTGGGTGCAGGATCACACCTGGGGCTCCCCAAGGTGGCACCACCCCAGCTGTGCCTCAGTTTCCCTGTACAGGCGCAGGACCAGCACTATTTCCTTATGCCACAGGCAGTTTGCTCAGCCCAGGTGGGGAGAGAGGAGTCAATTCTCCAGCCCTGAGCTGTGTGAGCCCTTGGCAGGGATCCCTGTGCCTCCCTGGGAACCCTGGCACTCTCTGGGCTGGGTTCCTCAGCAGGTTCCACATACCAGGAGCCCTTGGCAGGGATCCCTGTGCCTCCCTGGGAACCCTGGTGCTCCCTGGCCTCACAGGGCTGGGTTCCTCAGCAGGTTCCTCTCACAGGAACGTGTCCAGGCAGGATGCAGTGAATCACCCTGGGAATGGTGTGGAGAGGACAGGAAAATAAGACATTAGCCTAAATTTAGTGAGGTACAAACAGGTGGAAGGTCTGCCAGGCCCTGGGGACATGGGGACACCTGTGCTGCCACTGCCTCCCTGTGCCACAGCGCTCGCCCCTGGGGACAAGGAGGCTGTGCCAGGCAGGTCAGCACTGCCAAAAGGCCAACACAGCCCCCAGAAAGCAGCTGGGGCCAGCCTGGTGCCCCACATATCCCCACAAAACTGAGAGTGGAGCCAGAGCTGCTCCTGGAACCGAGCTGTGCTGTTCTGCTGCTGCTTGCCTTCGTGTTTCTGAGCTGGAAATCTCTCTGCTGGTTATGCCTCAGAGCTGCTGGGAAGCTCCTAGAATTAGTGTGGCAATTTTCTCAGCCCTTCGTTGAAAAGGGAGAGTCCACATGAAAATGCGGTGGCATTCCAGCTGCATAAATAGTGTAAATTGCTGTCAAACCAAAAGGCAATTGAGCTAAAAGAAAGCCCAAACAAACAACCCCCTCCCCACACACTTGTGTGTCCCCATTAGAGCTGCAGGTTTCCATTCTGTAGATCTCCCAGCCATCTGCTTGGCCCTTGAAAGAGTCCTTGAGAAACTGAAAAATGAAAACCACTTACTTTCTGAAAATGAATCTTGGCTTCTCAGTGCCTGGCTTTCAGGGGAGCTCCACTCCAGCCTTGATTTCTCTAAGTGCAGATACACACTATGTCCTGAACAATTAGATGCCTTTGAGGATGTTGAAAGCTAGACATAAAAAACCAAATCAATCTGGAGTCTTGTTTGACAACTGACACTATTTCTAATGCAAGGAAAAAAAATCCAACCACAAAATAAAATAATAAAATAACCCCCAGAAAACCCCTCAAAACTTAAAAGAAAATCTACCAAATGGACCCTTGACTCTTCAGGTTTCAAACCATATCTTTTTTCTATTAAATTTTCTTTAGCCTGCCTAGAAAAAAAATTACAGAGGTCCAGATCTATCTTTTTTCCTCCCTGCTGAGGCAGGTGACCTTCTCCAGAAGCCAAAGCCCCTTGGCTTGTGCAGCACAGCCAGGGACCCTCAGGAGGTCACTGAGGGGTGGGAATGGATTTCTTCTGGCCCCTGGTGCCTGCAAATCCTTCTTCTTCACCAAACATTTGGGGGGAGATGGGCTGGCAGAATTACCCAGAGCCTGCGGGTTCTCTGGGGCCGCTGGCAGCCTCGGGGCAGGAAAGGATCTATGGCATGGGGAGTCTGCAGGCTGCAGCTGCCCAAACTGCACAAACTCTGCTGTAATTTGCTCCCAAGCTCCACAGAAGCCTGTTCTGGACACAGGAAGGATGGCAAGCAAGCTCTGCCTCCCGAGCAGCTGATTGGTATTTTTCTGTGATATTCACAGGACAAATAGAAGCACAAGGCAAGAGGCAGTTCTGCCTCGTCAGCTAATGATCCTTGACTCTCTCGCTCTGTGTTTTTGGTGGCAAACAGAAGAGGTCACACACGAAGCTGTGCAGGTGTGAGGTGTCTCTATCAGAGCCCTCAGGGGTCTGTGCAGTGGGGCTGGCACAGGGGTGAACCGTGCACTGGGGCAGGCACAGGCACCGGGGCTCGGGGTCACTCCTGCCGGGTGTCCCCTGCCCCGGGCCGTGCCCCCAGCCTCAGCGTGGGCCTGATTGCAGGGACGGCTCCCAGCGGGCCCCACCTCTGCCCTCTGCCCGGGCCGTGGCTGCTGGGAGCTTTTCAGGGCCTCACCCAGGCCACTTCAGAGCCAGCTCGAGGGACGGAGCAGAGCCGCAGTCCTCATCTCCTATTGTCCCATTGATTGTTTGGGCTCTGGAAGAGTCTTCCCTTTTGAAGAGCTTTTCCTTTTCTTTATTTTTTTTAATCTTCCCCCTCACCCTTTTCTTCTCATTTTCAACCGGTACCAGGAGGGCAGAACAGAAGAGGCTGCTCAAAGACATTTTCAGCTCGCTTTCTCTCAAGAGATCCTAGCTCCTGGCAGGAAAAACAAGCTCCTGACAGGAAAAAGACCCTCCACCATAACAAGGCAGCTCTGCCTTCCCAGCTGCTGGATTGCTTGCAGGGGCTGGGGACAGAGGTTTGAGGGAGGATGGGATCCGGAGGAATGCAGACGGGAGGAAGGGATTAGGCACGATGGTGACGGCTGTGTGATTAGAGGTGACAGGAACAATAGTGCATGGCTGTGTCTACACTGCCTGCCAGACACACGCTGGCCTCTCAGGAAAGGGGAGCACCGTACTTTTAAATTAAAGTGGATGGGGCTGGGAAACGGAGGGAAGGCAAAAGGAAATAAAACATAAGGGCTTTCAAACTGCTGGGAGAGCTGGTGCTCTCCTTCCAGCCACAGCAAAGCACAACTGGCAATGGGAAAGTGGGGCTGATGCAGCTCTAAGCCATCCCTGAACATTTCCAGCTGTGGATGATGGGGAGCTCAGGCGCCTCAGAGAGGAGAGAGCCCCAGGTCCCACTGCAGCAAGGCTGCAAATGCCTTCATCCCCCTGAGCACCACCCTGCTGCAGCAGGGGCTGTGCCTGGCACAGGGGGAGAACGTGGGCATCTCAGGGAACATCCTCCAGGGTGAAACACAGGCACCACCACTGCATGCAGGGGGCAGAACAAAAAGACCCCAACACCACTCAGCCAGGTGCCCAGCCCCAGTAAAACCCATGTCCAATACAGCTGGAAGGGCTGTCCTTACCCACCCCAGCAGATCCATGTCTCTGTGCTGGTCCAGCTCTGGTGATGCTGGACACTCTCTCCTTTCTGTCACCTGGAAAGTCAAGACAACTTTCCTTTTGGCTTGGTGTTTTTCTGCTTTCCAAAGCTCTGGCTGTGATTGATGAAGCTGCCTGGCATTGTCAGAACTTACCTGAACTAATAAACAATGAAAATGCCTTTATTTGTGCTAGTGCCAGATCCATCCCCCTCACAGCCCCAGGTGTGCTCTTTGCTGGAGCCCATGATGTACTACCTGAGCTCCTGCCCACCATCCTTCATGTTGATTATTTACCATTTTCTGCCTTTTATCTATTCTATGAACATTTTGCCCTAATTGCTCAGCTATTTGTTGATTATCCTGCAGTCGTTTGTCAGATCCTTTTATCCATTAATCTGTGAGACCCTTCAGTTGCTATTCATCTGATGAGGAAGTTTTTAACCACCAATTCTCTCAGAGTCGTATCTCACTTCACGTCAAGGCCTTCAAAGGAACAGAACCATGGCTGACTGCAGCTGCTTGTGGAGTCACTCAGATGGGAACACCACATCCTGCTTTCTGCCATTCACCTGCACTAACCTCCTCCAAGCTTCCTTTGGAAGCTGAATTCTGCACATCCTGAGGTTTGCGGGCACTCTGCTCCGTGCACTCGCTGCTTTGTAGCTAGCCGGGCAAAAACCTTGTTCAGCAAAACGAAATCCTTGCTGGTGGCTGGCTGAGCCCGTGGGGAGGCAGGGCTGACAATGCCTGCGGGATTGTCCCTGTCAGCTGCCACTTGCAGGGAGCGAGGTGAGCTGAGCCCTGCCCGTGCCTCCTGCTCTGCTCTGCACTCACCGAGCGCAGCCTGAGCCAGCCCCGCTCTGCCCGGCCCCTGTGGAACTCAGTGCATCCCCCTGGGTCTCCAGAGCTGCCCGGCCCCTGTGGAACTCAGTGCATCCAGAGCTGCCCAGCTCCTGTGGAACTCAGTGCATCCAGAGCTGCCCGGCCCCTGTGGAACTCAGTGCATCCAGAGCTGCCCGGCCCCTGTGGAACTCAGTGCATCCAGAGCTGCCCAGCCCCTGTGGAACTCAGTGCATCCAGAGCTGCCCGGCCCCTGTGGGACTCAGTGCATCCCCCTGGGTGTCCAGAGCTGCTGAGGACCCCACCGGGGGCTCAGAGACCCTGGCACAGCCCAGAGCACCTGTGGGTTTGATTGTGACCCCTGGAGCAAGGTGCCAGCTTTGTATGAGGACCTGAAAGTCACGGAAGTTTAAATAGTATAATTATAAAATTATGACAGGATGAAAATGTAGATTTTAGGATTTTTAGAATGGGGGTTATGGGGACAAGATGGAGGAACTTGGGTGTGTCCAGCCTTTCTTCTTCTTCTTCTTGTTCCCCATTTTCTGCAGTGATGTTGGCACTTTGGGATTGGTTTAGAGTAGAAGTGCACTGTCTAACATAGGTGATAGGTATTGGGAATTAAGTGTCAATATGTTCTATGTAGTTTGTAGTATAAGAGGACAACACCACCTCAGGGTGGTCAGAGTGCCTGTGGCTGCCCTGCTGAGCATACTTGGCTGGGCAGAAAGAAAATTTTCTAGATCAGAATTAATAAACAACTTCAAGACTGAAAACTGAAGAGCTCTGACTCGTTCTTCAGATGCATGGGCCAAAACAGAGACATCCTGCACATCTGGGGGCAGCAGCTGACAACCATCTACCTGAGCAGCCTCAGCACCTGTACAGCCCATTTCTGCTGCATGGGGATCTGTCCTGGCAGAGGCAATTCCACCCTCACAGCCCACTGCCCATCAGGAGGCTGCAGCACCTGACTCAGCTCAGCACTCTGCAGTGCTGGAGCTCAGAGCTGCTCGTGCCCCGTGTCCTGCTCCAGCCCTGTCCCTGTCCTGTCCCTGTCCCGTCACCCACCCAGGGCTGAGTGCCAGCCCAGGGCTCCCCAGGCACCATCCTGTGCTGCACTGAACACGTTGTGTTTCAAGGAAGCATGACTAGGGTGTTGTGCCACTGGCCGCCCTCCAACGAGATAATCCAATTTTTCTGATTTCCAGACTAAATATACTCATTCCTTTTGACAAGGAGCTGCGGTGTCAATAAGATTGGAGATGCACAGACAATAGCCTGGAACACGGTATCCTCCTCTTTGTGCCAAATTGGCACTTTTGTCCCTGGCTGACAGAGGCAAGCCATGCATGAGGAGGCTGCCTGGGTCCAGCCAGCCCAGCTCTGCAGCTTGGGCTGGGCTGGCTTCAGCCTGACTGAGCTGCCTGCTCCCCTACACCCTGCTCCCACTGCCTGGGCTTCTCTAAAAGCTTAGCTGGAGGATGACTCACTTCAGTGAGCATCAGAATAAAATCCTGCATACAATTAACTGTGCAGTACAGTGCTCTGAGCCAGGCAGAGCAGTGGGGCTGGGCAGCTTTGGAATTAACTCCACACTCTGTTTATCAGGAGCCTGGCCTTCAATGCCTCGTATTGCTCCTAAATATTTTACCTCTTGTTGCACTGATCGAACCTTTTGTCTGTTGACTTTCAATCCTCCCTCCTGGACTGCAGCCAGATCCCCCAGTCTGCTGACACACTTGTTCTGCAGAGTCTGCCCCGTTCAGGTGTGAGCCACATCTGATGTCACACACTTCCTGCAGGCTAATTTCTCCCACATCTGGGTGATGTTTATGTGACAGACCACAGCAGCTTGTGAAATCCTTGAGGAACTCAAGTGAAGTATTTTTTCCCCTCTCCTAAACTGTAAACCCCAAACTTTTACCAAGACTTCTCTGCTAAAGAGCTGAAGAAAAATGCACTTGCTAGATCTATGGCCAAAAACCACTTAGCTCCTCATACTCCTGCAGCCGTAATTTCTGGCATTTTAACAAGAAGAGGTGATGTTTGCAGAGTTACAGCACTTAATGCTCTGAAATCCACAGTCAGATGCATCTTTCTATTTCCCTTTAATACCAGCCCCACAGGGGAATTGCACATCCTGGGTCATTGCACTGGCACTCCCCGATCCAGCGGCTCTGCCTGGGCACTTACAGCATCTCTGCAGCCTTGGATCAAGCCCTGCTATTAAAGCAAAGGCATTAATCTTCCCATACTCCAACTTATCTCAAGCTTATACTTGCAGAAAGGTAACTGACCCTCATCCCAAGCTCCTCTGACTGTTTCAGGAGGCTTTACAGGAAAACATCATTTTGTAGGCAAGGTAATTATGAGTCTTTCTATTTCTGTATTATACGTGCACAGTTAGTCAGAACTAAACTCACCTGTTTTGTTTAAGGAACAGGCTGCTGAAAAGCCCATTTTTTATCCTGCTCATGATGCTGAATACAAAAGCCCTGAGGCACAGTCTCCATAAGCAGTTTGCACTGGAGTGTGTGTGGGGGCAGAGCTGAGGCTCTCCCTGCACCACAGGAGACCCCTGTGCACCCCTGTCTGTTGGGCACCTCATGGGCACCCTGGCTCTTGCAGAATATTAATTTCCACAGTCACTGAGGCACCAGAATCTAATAACAGTTTGGGCTCCCAGCAGCTTGTTTTTCATTGCTGTTGTACAGTTCTGCCAATTTATGCATTAAGACACTAATGGATTTTATATTCCATCCAGCCAGATCTTCTCCCAGGCTCTAGCTCCCTCCAAACCCTATTTCACATCTACTTCAAATGCCATTTCCAAGATTTATCCAGTCCAGACAGGATACCCTCTGCCTTCCTGTGGGCAGACAGCCACAGACTGCAGGACAGTCAAGGGCCCTCTCCTCCCCCACAGCTTTGGGTTTGTTTGTCCATCCTCTGCACCCTGATCCATGCCAGCAATTATTGCTTTGCCTAAGAACTTCTGAGTTCCTTTTCTTTCCAGAGAATCCTTCCAGTCCTCCTGGCACGTCCTTCCACCCCTGCCCGTAATTTATACCAGCAGCATCCCCAGGTGCCCCAGTCATGCCTGACATCCAGCAAATTCTGAATGCCAGTTCATTATCCCCCAGCAGCAGGGCAGCACCTACACCAGGAGCCATTTTCTAGGAATGGCCTTTTTCCTTCTTGTTTTTTGGGGTTTTTTCCCAGTTTAGGCTCAAAACCAGCCTTCACTGGCAGCCAGCTGCAATTAACTGAGTGTCTCAGGGGTGTCTCTGGTCCCTGTCTCCTGAACTAACAGCTTGCTTTACCGTGGGGGGATCCTCCCCTTCTGTACCCTTACCCTGCAAAGGAGCACAGGGGTGCAGGGTGTGCTCTGGGTGACACAGGACCATTCCTAACAGCTCCACCCTTCACCAGGATCACTTCTCCTTCTCCAGTTTGTAGTGCACTCAGTAGATCCAGTTTGGCTGACAGCCTCTGTTTATTTTTCTCACTGGAGTCTCAGCATTCAAGTGTTCCTGCTCACTCCATGTGGCAATGATTTGATTTCTGCTCCTGCCCCTCAGCCTCTCACAGCCTGGCTCTCCTGGACCTGACTGCTGGTTAGCACCAACCTGCCTGAGATGCATTCAGACAGCCCCTTCCCCTCCAGCAGAGCAGAATGAAAATGGCTTGGCTGATATCTCCTCTGCTAAAGGCAACTGGAGAAGCTGACAAGTGCCACTGCCCTTGCACCAGACCATTTTGGACATTTAAATGTACATTAAGGCACCCAAATGCCAAAGTCAAGAGCAAGCCTGCCAGTGGTGAGTCCTTTTCAGATCCCTGGATGGCAGCTGGCATCTTCTGGCTACTGAGGAGGATTGCTCATGCTCTATTACAGCCTTGGTTTCTTCCTTATATTGCCTGGCTTCAAAGGCAAACACTCCTGATCTGCCAGCCCAAGCCCTTTTATACCAGGGCTAACTGTGCAAAAATATAATAATATTAATAATATTAATAATATCAATATTAATATTACTACTAGTACTGATAATAATAATGTTAGGATATTATGTACAATGCCAGGATCCTTCTGTGGAACAGATCCCAGTTCCCAACAGTTTCCCAGCCTACTCACTTCAGGTCTACCCCGTAACTCTGAGCTGGCAGGAGAATAACCAGCCCCAGAAGGGCTGCAGCCAATGTCCCTCTGTGTGCCATGACCCTTGTCACCAGTGATGGCCTCACCTTAACCCTTCCTTGCCCACAGCTCCTTACAGACGTGCTGTGGCCATGTGGAGCACACAGGAGCGGATCTCCCTGCCTTTCCATGGCACGGCCAGGGTCACTGTGCCCGGCCCCAGGGGCTGAAGGGCCGTGCAGAGGAGCAGCTGCCAGCGAGGGTTGGCCCTCCCCAGGTGTCCCTGTGCAGTTTGGGGTCCCTGATGGGGCTGCTCCCCCTGCATGCCTGCGTGGGAAGCTGTGATGCCCCGTGCTGCACTGTGGCACTGCTCTACAGAGAAGGACCCTGTGATTTGTGGTGCTATAAAAGCTGAAAACCTCCATCATTGCCTTTTATATATAATTGAAAACACAAGAATTGACTGCAGTGCCAAGTGAGGAAGGCAGCAGCCCTGCAAGGAAGCACACCGAGGCGGCCAGCCGCTGCTGCCTGACTCCTCCTAATAGCAGGCTGAAAATAAATCAGAATTATTTCCAGATTAGAGGGAAAAAAAGCCTGTGAAGATGTTTCAGTCAAGCACAAAGAACACAAAGAGAGCAGTCTCTTTGCCAGTCAGCACAGCATTTGCTTTCCTCTGGTCCTTTGCTCTCCTGATCTCCTCCTGTTCTCAAAAACAAACCAGCTTCATCTTTTTTTCTGTCTGACACAGGTGAACACCCAGGATTGTAAAGCTGCTGCATCCACACTGGTGTGTCTGTGAGCAAGCCACGTGTCTCCTGGAGTCTCCCTTTTAATGTGGTTGGCAGAGGTCCCAGCCAAGCTCACCAAATCAGCGTGGCTCCTTTCTGAACTCAGTTACAGCAACAGTGAACACAGCACCCAAAACAACAAACTCTGCTCCTCCTGGCATCCCTGTCCAAATCCCAGCCCCACAGAGCCTTCAGCCATGCCCATGTCACCTGAGAGAGGTCACAGCGGGGCTCAGGGACACCTGGGAATGCTGTCTGCATCTCTGCCAGGCTCCCAGAGGTGTCCCTCACATGGAGCTGCTGCCCTGCCCTGCCTGCTGCCCTGACTGCATGTCAGAACTCCGTGCATCCCTCCAGAGTTGCTGGGGACCCTGTCGGGGGGCTCAGAGACCCTGGCACGCAGCCCAGAGCACCTGGGGATTTGATTGTGACCCCTGGAGCAAGTTACCAGCTTTGTATGAGGACCTGAAAGTCACAGAAGTTTAAATAGTATAATAATAAAATTATCACAGGATGATTTTAGGATTTTTAGAATGGGGGTTTTGGGGACAAGATGGAGGGATCTGGGTGTGCCCAGCCTTTCTTCTTCTTCTTGTTGTTCTCCATTTTCTGCAGTGATGTTGGCACTTTGGGATTGGTTTAGAGTAGAAGTGCACTGTCTAGCACAGGTGATAGGTATTGGAATTAGGTGTAAATGTGTTATATTTAGAATAGAAGTGCACTGTCTAACATAGGTGATGGGTATTGGGAATTAAGTGTCAATATGTTATATGTAGTTTGTATTATAAAAGGACAACACCACCCCAAGGGTGGTCAGAGTGCCTGTGGCTGCCCTGCTGAGCAGATCTCAGCTGGGCAGAAAGAAAATTTTCTAGATCAGAATTAATAAACAACTTCAGGACCCAAAACTGAAGAGCTGTGACTCGTTCTTCAGACGTGCAGGATGAAACAGAGACATCCTGCACATCTGGGGGCAGCCACTGACACCTAAGCTCACGAGAACTGCTGCAGCTCAGAGCACTGGGACAGGGAACACAGCCCTGGCTGTGCCAGCTCAGAGCACTGGGACAGGGAACACAGCACCTGCCCTGGCTGCTGCAGCTCAGAGCACTGGGACAGGGAACACAGCACCTGCCCTGTCTGCTCCAGCTCAGAGCACTGGGACAGGGAACACAGCACCTGCCCTGGCTGCTGCAGCTCAGAGCACTGGGACAGGGAACACAGCACCTGCCCTGGCTGTGCCAGCTCAGAGCACTGGGACAGGGAACACAGCACCTGCCCTGGCTGTGCCAGCTCAGAGCACTGGGACAGGGAACACAGCCCTGGCTGTGCCAGCTCAGAGCACTGGGACAGGGAACACAGCACCTGCCCTGGCTGTGCCAGCTCAGAGCACTGGGACAGGGAACACAGCACCTGCCCTGGCTGTGCCAGCTCAGAGCACTGGGACAGGGAACACAGCCCTGGCTGCTGCCAGCTCAGAGCACTGGGACAGGGAACACAGCACCTGCCCTGGCTGTGCCAGCTCAGAGCACTGGGACAGGGCTCTCATGGAGCTCCTGCCCTGGCTGTGCCAGCTCAGAGCACTGGGACAGGGAACACAGCACCTGCCCTGGCTGTGCCAGCTCAGAGCACTGGGACAGGGAACACAGCACCTGCCCTGGCTGTGCCAGCTCAGAGCACTGGGACAGGGAACACAGCACCTGCCCTGGCTGCTGCAGCTCAGAGCCCTGGGACAGGGAACACAGCACCTGCCCTGGCTGTGCCAGCTCAGAGCACTGGGACAGGGCTCTCAGGAGCTCCTCCCTGGCTGCTGCAGCTCAGAGCACTGGGACAGGGCTCTCTCATCTCCCGTGGTGTGGAGCTGCAGGCAGCTCACTGACTGCACTCCTGGAGCACATGGGGGTCGGGCATGACCTCCCTGGTGCTCCTGCTGCAGGACAAAGCCTGCAAGATCTGCTGCACGGCACACGAGGAGCAGGGAGACAGGGAAGGGGAGGGAAGAAGGACAAAGGCTGAGAGAAAAGCAAAAATCCCTCCCAGATTGCCACCAGCATCTCCAATTCAGGTGTTTGCATCAGGAGAATATTTCAGTTTTGACTGCTCAAGTGTGTTGTTTTCTTTACCTTGGGGATTTCTAAGGTAAATTATAGAAACAGGCCAGTTTACTTCACTCTCATTTTTAGGCAGTTTCACTTTCAGCTGCTTCTGCACAAACAACATGCTACAATTTGGGGGCTGCAAAGGCTGCAGGGAAATATTGATTTCCTCGCAATAACACTAAAACAGTTCGACCCAACATTTTCTGAAGGCTTTTACAAAACATACATTTTGAGGGACAAGTTGGGCTTGACAGACTTCTTTTAAAGAGAGCTGCCTTTCTTGCAGCCACCTCGGAACCCCTATTTACTACTTTATATCACAAAAAGACAATTGTGGATGTGAGAAATTGCTCAGGTAAATCCCTCTGAAGTTTCAGATTATCTGGCTACGTGAAAACCTGCATTGTAATGCAAGAAAAATTCCAATTATTCAGCTAATTAAAAAAGACTTAATTATAATATAGAATAATTAATTTCTTTTGATACTTACAACTCAGACACTCCCTTGTATACCTCAGGGGCCCACAAGTTTTAGTGAATGCAATAATGGGAATTGCTTCTCAGAACAGCCAGCTTTCTCTGAGGTTTTCTGAGCCTGGCACTGGCTCTGTGTAAGAGAGTAGGGACTGATGGCCAATATTAGAGCTGGAGGTCCCTGAGCCCCCAGATCTCAAATGCAGGAGGTCAGATGCCACCTCGACTATCACAAGCCTTCCAAAAAAAGACACCAAAGTTCCCCTGACTGCCACACTGCTCCTGCACTCCTGCACTGTGTGAAGTGCAGCCCCTCCCATCCCATCCCATCCCATCCCATCCCATCCCATCCCATCCCATCCCATCCCATCCCATCCCATCCCATCCCATCCCATCCCATCCCATCCCATCCCATCCCATCTTGCCATCACAGCCCCAGCCCAGCCCATGGAGTGCCACTGCCTGGGAGCTCCAGAGCCACTTCCAACCCCTCAGTCCCAGGGTCTGAGCACAGCCTCCCAGCCCCTCCTGCCCTGTGATGCTGCTCTGTGTCACTGCCCAGCCCTGGGGCAGAGCTGCTCCTCTGCCAGCACTGAGCTCCAGTGTGGGCTCTGCCAGAGCTGCAGGGACAGGGGCTCACAGCAGCAGCTCAGAGGGACACACGAGGCCAGGAGATGCCAAGGTGCAGAGGAGGCTGATGCCCATCACAGGGACCTTTTCCTCATTTTGCGCCATGTGCCTCGACTACAGAGCCCCTCTAATTTAATTTGCTCCCCAGTTTAACTGGAGGAACAGATCCCAGCTCTGCCCTCCCGTCCCATGGAGCCCAGGGATGGTGGTGACCCTGCTGCCAGCAGCTCCTCAGCCAGGCAGGGGCCAGGAAGGATTGGGCTGTGTCTGCAGGCTGCTCCCAGGATGGAGGGCAGCTCAGGGGCAGCAAACACCCCAAAGGCAGCTGCCAACTGCTGAACACACTCAGATTCCCCTGCAGCCTTTGCAGCCCCCAAATTGTAGCATGTTCTTTGTGCAGGAGAAGCTGAAATTGGAGCTGCCTAAAAATGAGAGTGAAGTAAAGTGGCCTGTTTCTATAAACAAACCTGGAGAGGGCTGGGAACAGGCAGTGCAGGGCCTCTGGCTCTGCCAGGACAGGAGGTGCTCCCTGGGACATTTGCATTTTTCCAAAGCTAGCCCATAGCAAGGGCTTGGTTTGAGGGAGGCTGCAGGTGACTGCTCTGAGGGGTCAGATCGCCTGGCAGGCTGCTCCAGCACTCAGAACACCTTCCCTCAGCACACCTGACGTGCTCTCCTCTCCAGCCCAGGGGGAGCACAGCCCGTGGGAGCCTGGTGTGCCAGGCACAGCATGCTGACCCACAGTGCTTTGCTGGCTCCTTTCCCCAGAGAGCAGGGGAGGAGAGGTTTGGAGCTGGTTTTGGGGGCTCTCAGGTCCAGCCCCTCAGCCTGGGGCTCTGTGCCACCCCAGCAGCACCCCTGTGTCCCTGTGCATCTCCCAGCACATCACCTCATGGGCCCCCTCCCCATCCCTCCACCCTCCTGGACATTCCTGGAGATGAGGGCAGGCCAGTTTCCCATCACACAGCCAGGCACCTGATGGACACTCAGTGGAGCAGACACTCAGTGCTACTCATACCTGTTTGCCCCATTTCTGCTCTTGGTGGGGCACTAAATCCCAGTGAAAGTTATGGTGCCATCTTTCTTGCTCAAGGCTCTAAATCTCCTCTCCACCCCTTGCTGTGGCACAGATGAGAGCTGCATTTCCATCCCTTCAGTCACACCCTGCTGCACAGGAAGGTAAAGCCACTTTGCACAGCTTTGTTAGCAATGCAAGACCCTTTCCCACAATGGTAAACCTCTTTCTGCCATCTTTGATGGCAAAATAGGAAAAGGAAAATTCAATTATATTTCAATCCCTAATAAAATTCACTTATCTTTCATCTTTTTCTATTTTTAAATTATACCTGCATTTGCTACTTTCACTGGATCTTCTCCCTCTTAATATTCAGTAAACCGTGTGTGCATCCTCACTCATCTCCTCCTCTGTGAAGAATTAGAAAGAATTAATAAGCTGAGATATTTGAATAAAATCCTTTTTATTTCATGGCCTGATTTTACTTCCATAAATTCTGCATTTATAGCAACCTCATAAATTACCAACGTATACAGAAAATAAATACTCCTTGTCTCTCCCACTAAGCCTGCAGACTTAGCAAACAGATCTCTCAAAATCACAGGAAAAGGGAAGGATATTTTCTTTTCAACTCATTCAGCTGGAAATACAATTTTGAGAAAAGCAAAGCAGTGTTTCCCTTTCGCTGTTTCCATTTCATTTGGGCTGATAAATGCCTCTGGGACACAGCATTTCTGGTTTCACCTCTTCTCAGCTGTCTGTCTCCCTCTGTTTCCTTCCCTCTCCCCCTCTCCCTCTGCCCTGCTTTTTCAACTGGCCTGAAGAGCAGGAGGTCCCTGGCAGCTGCAGAGCGGTGCCTGTCTCTGGCTGCTGTTTGTGACCTTCTGCCCACTGCTTCCTTCAGAGCAGGCTGGGAAGGGCCGAGCTCCTCGCTCACAAGGAGCAGGGGAGGTTCTAGGAGGTGTCACAGCCCCACGGTTCAGCAGGCACCAGATGGGAGTGACAGGACCCCACTGCAAACGGCCCCATCCAGCCCAGGCTGTGACAGCTCTGAGAGAGAGGAGAGCCACTGTGAATTCATGTCCTGCTTTGTGCTCCTGCTGGCAGCAAGGCACTGAACCGGTGTGAAAACTGAGCAAAAATTAATCTTTGCCTCATAATCCATTATTTAAAAAGGGAACACTCACTCACTATAATTTTCAAGCCACTGCCACAGCAAAGTCATTGTGAAATCTGTAAGTTTGCCATAGGGGAAAAATAGCAACACAAGGCTAGGTCTAGAGATTTGCCAGAGTGCCAGACTCCTAATCTGGTTACTGCAGTCACCATTTGCAATTTTGTGTTGCAGTTAGAGCCTCCCCAAGGTCACCCCAAACATCTCAGAGCTCTTAACCATCTGCCTGTGATTCCTAAAGACTGACCTGGAGATGGAAGGACTCCTTAGGGTCACTCATTTGGCACTAATGAAGAGCCCCTGGCTGGTGCACTGGGAGCAGAGCCAGGGCAGCACAGCAAAGCCCCTGAGTGCTCACAGCTGAGCTCATCTGTGTGCCCAGAGTGCCTGGCAGCACTCACCTGTGTGCCTATGCACCCACCTGTGTGCCCTGCACTCACTTGTGTGCCCAGAGTGCCTGGCAGCACTCACCTGTGTGCCCATGCACCCACCTGTGTGCCCTGCCCTCACCTGTGTGCCCATGCCCTCACCTATGTGCCCTGCACTCACCTGTGTGCCCTGCACTCACCTGTGTGCCCATGCTCTCACCTGTGTGCCCAGAGTGCCTGGCAGCATCCACCTGTGTGCCTATGCACCCACCTGTGTGCCCTGCACTCACCTGTGTGCCCATGCTCTCACCTGTGTGCCCATGCCCTCACCTGTGTGCCCTGCACTCACCTGTGTCCCTGGCAGCACTCACCTGTGTGCCCTGCCCTCACCTGTGTGCCCATGCACCCACCTGTGTGCCCATGCCCTCACCTGTGTGCCCTGCACTCACCTGTGTGCCCTGCACTCACCTGTGTGCCCTGCCCTCACCTATGTGCCCATGCCCTCACCTGTGTGCCCTGCACTCACCTGTGTGCCCAGGGTGCCTGGCAGCACTCACCTGTGTGCCCTCCACTCACCTGTGTGCCCTGCACTCACCTGTGTGCCCAGAGTGCCTGGCAGCACTCACCTGTGTGCCCATGCCCTCACCTGTGTGCCCTGCACTCACCTGTGTGCCCTGCACTCCCCTGTGTGCCCTGCCCTCACCTGTGTGCCCTGCACTCACCTGTGTGCCCTGCATTCACCTATGTGCCCATGCTCTCACCTGTGTGCCCATGCACTCACCTGTGTGCCCAGAGTGCCTGGCAGCACTCACCTGTGTGCCCTGCCCTCACCTGTGTGCCCATGCCCTCACCTGTGTGCCCTGCCCTCACCTGTGTGCCCATGCCCTCACCTGTGAGGAGAGGCCAGGTGAGCTGGGGTCCCCCACCAGCTCCAGCAGCCCCTGCTGGCCCCAAAGCCCCTGCAGGTCTCAGGGTCTCTGCTGCTCAAAAGGACCCTGAGATGTGTCAGAAAATCTCTTTTCCCAGCCTGGCAGTTGAAGAAGGAGTCAGAACTCCTAATTTCTCAATCTCAAGGTTGTTTATTGTACCTTTTCTATAAAATTCTTTCTCCTGTCCAGCCAAGGTCCCCTCAGCAGGACAGACAGAGGCACTCTGCCTGCCCTGGGGCTGTGTTATCTTTTTATACTAAAATCTACCTGTACAATATTTACAATTACTTTCCAATACCTATCACCTGTGTTAGACAGTGAGCTTCTACTCTAAACCAATCCAAAAGTGCCACCATCACAGCAGAAGATGGAGGCCAAGAAGAAGAAGAAGGAGAAAGGCTGGACATGCCCAGATTCCTCCATCTTGCCCCCTGTAACCCCATTCTAAAAACCCCAACAATCTGTTTTTCCACCCTGTGATAAATTCACTATCATTCTACTTAAACTTTCATGGCTTGTAATTCATCATACAAGGTTGGTGATTGTTTTTTCCAAGGGCTAAACCAAAGGCACAGGGGCCTTGGGCTCTGTGCCAAGGTCTCTGAGCCCTCCAGGGCAGCCAGAGGGATTTCCTGCGTTCTGTGGGCTCCTCTCCACACCCTCCATCCCAGGGTGGCCCAGCCAGGGTGTCCCTGTGCCCCTGGCACAGCCAGCCCTGCAGTGACCCAGCTGTGCCCTGAACCCCAGGGCTGTTCTGCCTCACCGCTGCCTTCCCTGGCATCTGCGAGAGCTCTGAGAGGATAAATCAGAATTTTGTGGCTGCAGGAACCATCTCCAGGTGTTTGGGCAGGCAGAACCAGGTCCCTGCAGCCCCTGGTGCCTCTCCTCCCCTGGAGCATGGCACTCACACATGGCACTGACACAGCCCTTGCTCTTTGTGCAGGATTTGATCCTGTTTGGGCTCCTGTGAGCTGCTGTGCAGCCTGGGACGCCAGGCTCTGCTGGAATCCCTGAGATTTAATGGAATCTAACAGCACTGCTAACAAGGAAATACATATGTTACAGAGTGTGACACACACACACAAACCCAGCTCCTGCCACCACACAAGAAAGGACTAGCAGGGAAATTTGTATTTTGTTTCTGCTTTTTGGAAAACGCAACGGAAACAAACAATAATGGTAGACTATAAAACAGCAATGAAAAGAATGGAGATTAGACTGCAGCATGCAGGCACTTAAAAAGAAATAAATAGCAAAATATGCCTGAATTTGTTCCAATTGGGTCTGAAAAACAAACCTGAGACAAACAAACCTGCCCCCCTCCCCAAAAGCCACAGGCTGCCTAAAAAAAGATTTTATGGGAAGAAAAGACTGATGAGTACTTTGAGAATGTGTTAACTTTTGAACAGCTTGAATATTCAAATTGGAATAAAAATATTCCTTCAATTAAAAATTATTAAAATTAGCTCAAAGTATTTTTTGGTGTGTTCACTGCAAGAATTTAATAGGATCTAGTACTCAGCAAAGCTTTGAAGCAAAAATAACGTCTCAGGAGCTCATTACGCATTAAATCCTATCAAAAAGCAGAATCCCACTATGAAATTAACACAATTTGCAAATCATTATTGCAGGTTACTCCTTCCCCTGCTCTTTTGGTCACTCTTAACATGATTCTGTGATGTTGTCAAAAGCAACAATAACAAAAATCACTCACAGGAAAGCGGGGATTGCATCTGAAGCACCCTGAGCTGCAAACAGCATGGTAGAATAGTCACACACAACAACAAAAACAGCAGAAGCTGTCAGCAAAGCCCAGAGGTAGAAAGTGAAGTGAATCAAGGGATGTGGATGGAAATAATGTTTGGGAACTTTTTATACAGGAGGAAATGTTAGACCTTGTGGCTCCCTGGGCTTCTGTTAATGTAGTGGTGTAGTTTTCAGCCTGGGTCTTAGCATGGCTGAATTAATTGGTTATTTTATGGGATGTGTTCACTCACAAGTGTTCATGAAATATGAAACACTGGACAAAGTCTCCTTTTAATGAAATGCTGGTTCTTGTTTCCTCTTGCTGAATTGTAAGAAGAGAGAAAAAAAGGCCAATCAATATGGTCTGAGCCAGCAATAGCTCATTAAAATTGGAGGCTGTCAATACAGAATGTGTCTATCACTCGGGGGTACTGAAGTGGTGCTGGTAATGGCACTTTGCTCTGTGTTTGTTAAAAGTTCTTGTGGTGTTTGCTAAAAGTGATCAGGTGCTGGCTGCCTTCAGCATTTCTGGGGGCCAGAGGGAGGTGCCAAGTGAGGGAGAGCCCCCAGCCTGTGCTGGGGTGATGTGGGAACCAGCATAGCTGAGTTAGGGGATTCATCTGCACAGAGCCCAGCTGTTATTTTTAATGCAGTATGTGGAATATTAAACTGTTTATCTTGTTATTGAAGCCATAAGAAGGCTCTTTCATGTCATCATTTCTATTTTATTTTGTTTAGAGTCCTTCATTAAGTTTTCATATGAAAGATCTGTAATTTAGATCTTCAAAGAACTTTCAAAATGTAAGTTTTAGGGACGACAAGTGCTGTGTGTGTGCAGTTCTATTCTAAAGGCAGAGTCAAATCGCAAAAATACCATCAAGAATGTTTCTTCCTTTCCTTTTTTATTTATGAGTAAAACACAGGGGATTTCTCTGGGGAAAAAAGAATTAGTCTGACTTGATGGTAATCAGCACATGCAGAAGGCTAAGCCAGTGCTACCTCTGAGAGGCTAAAGAAGGCCTTGGGACTGTGGGCCAGGGCAAACAGCCCAAATTAATTGCAGGTATTTTAAGGAAATACTCTGGAATACTCTGCACATAAGCATTGGGTTTGTTCTGCAATCCTAATTCTTAGCAACCAAAGCCCAAAAGCCCCTCAAAGCTGCAGGGGCTCCATCCCCCTGTCGGGTCAGTGAGCACAGCCTGGGTTTTGCACACCTGGGAGCAGAGCAGAGCCTGGCCTGGCTGTTCAGCTTTAATTCTCTGTGTGCAGCCCTGCCCAGCAGTGCAGCTTGAAGACATTTCACTGGGACATTCCATCCCAGTCACAGCAGGTTCAGAGCTGCACACCAACCCCTGCCCCACACAGGGCTGTAGCAGCATCCTGACAAACCCCAGAGATTTGGTTTACAACATCCAAAGCTGATAACCCCTCCTGGGTCAAGTCCCTTATTATGAATCAGTCCATCAATCCCCAAGATTGCTAAAGCATTTGGTTTCATGTTGTGATGGTGAAGCAATTAAAAGCTCAGCCCTAAACAAATTAGATTTTGTATGTTTGGTTTTAGAGACATCCAGAAAGGGGTCAGATCTTTTATCACTGTTGTCAAGGGGGAGGGAGAGAATCCATCAAGTCACACAGAACTAATTTACACCACTTAGTGAAAAAAATTGGAGCTATAAATGGTAATCCAAGTAGAAAGGTTTCTTTCAGGACAGAAATGCACCAGGCTCTGCTGGAGCCTGACAGATCATGAGCTGGTACCAGCTGAGGAATCAAAAGCATTAGGGACGTGCTGGAGAAAAGGGACCTCTGACAGTGACTGGGACAGTGCTGGAATCTGCAGTTGTCTGGCTGTGTTTGCACACCTGTGCTGTTACCTGCAGGTGGTGTTTGCCCATCCTGCCTGGAGCCCAGAGGGTCACTGTGCTGCACTCCCCTGCAGATGTGCCCAGCTGTGCTCCCCTGGCATCTCCCTTGGGTGGTTGTGATCTCATGGGGGCTCTCAGCTCCCTGTTCCTGGCACTCACCCATCCTGCTGGCAGCTCCCTGTTCCCCACACTCACCCATCCTGCTGGCAGCTCCCTGTTCCCCACACTCACCCATCCTGCTGGCAGCTCCCTGTTCCCCACACTCACCCATCCTGCTGGCAGCTCTCAGGGGTTCCCCACACTCACCCATCGTGCTGGCAGCTCCCTGTTCCCCACACTCACCCATCCTGCTGGCAGCTCCCTGTTCCCCACACTCACCCCATCCTGCTGGCAGCTCTCTATTCCCTGTTCCCCACACTCACCCATCCTGCTGGCAGCTCTCAGGAGTTCCCCACACTCACCCATCCTGCTGGCAGCTCCCTGTTCCCCACACTCACCCATCCTGCTGGCAGCTCAGGGGTTCCCCACACTCACCCCATCCTGCTGGCAGCTCAGGGGTTCCCCACACTCACCCATCCTGCTGGCAGCTCTCCATTCCCTGTTCCCCACACTCACCCATCCTGCTGGGAGCTCTCAGGTCCCTGTTCATGGCACTCACCCATCCTGCTGGCAGCTCTCAGTGCCCTGTTCATGGCACTCACCCCATCCTGCTGGCAGCTCAGGGGTTCCCCACACCCACCCATCCTGCTGGCAGCTCTCAGGGGTTCCCCACACTCATCCCATCCTGCTGGCAGCTCTCAAGGGTTCCCCACACTCACCCATCCTGCTGGCAGCTCTCAGGGGTTCCCCACACTCACCCCATCCTGCTGGCAGCTCTCAGGGGTTCCCCACACTTATCCTGCTGTCTCTCTTGCCTGTCAGGCACTGAGATACGAACAGCAGCACCGTGAGCTGGGGCAGGCAGGGCTGGGCAACTCTGACAAAAGTTGGGGGCTGTATTCAGCCCTGAGTGATGCCAACACGTGTTTGGGTTAAATTCCTCCTTAAATTCTGCCAGCAAGTCCACCCAGGCTGGAGTGCAAAGTGCTCAGAGCAGGGACCATCACTCACTGTGCCTTTACTCATCAAGGCACAAGGCTAATGCCTTATCTTTAATGAAAGTCTCCACATGTTCCTGTACTATAAATAATAATTTAAATATTGTATGTCTCAGCTCCAGTGGCTGAGCTTGAAGTGATCATTTTGGAAAGATGGAACAGCTCTCATCTAAAAATACGTATCTGAAAAACTATTCTGGAAGAAGCGAGACTTATAAATTGATAAATGAGTTGAGGCTGGGATGGAGACCATGATGAGAGGAGAAATTCAGCTCTCAGAAGGAAGAAAATTAAAGGAAAGCAAGAACTGTTCCAAGACTTTCATTGTTTAGAATTAGGGACTTGAGGCGTAGCGATGTAACAACTGGGAAAGTGGCACTCTGAAAATGCTGACCTAGATGAGGAGCTTCTGAATCCACAAAAACATCATTAAGGAGACTTTCCACTTAACGAAAATAAGCAGGAAAAATGGAAATTTTTTTTCATGGAAATGTAGCTTTGCAGGAGATTAAAGAAGCATGACAGAAACCCAAAAAGAGGATTCAGAGGAAGCAGATCTCAGCCAGCTAGGTGGCTTTGATCCTCACTGATAGCAAGCCCAGACACCATCACTCTCCTCCCAGGCCCTGCACACGAGCAGCAAGGCCAGAGACCAGAGCTGGAGAGGGGAAGAGTCCATCCCTGCACTGCACTGACTGCCACAGCCAGCCTGCTGCCCCTGGGCAGGACACTGCCACGACTGAGGCTTGGGCTTGGACAAAATTCTACCCTTGCCATAAATAAACAGTATTTTTATACCTTAAGCCTGCCTTTTTCACTGAAAAAATGTGATACTGCATGTTTTTCTGACACTCAAAAGCACAAGTAGGAACAGTCCCTCTGACATCTTCCCTTTAATAAACCAGTAAAATTCTAGCATTTTTTCCCACATTCCTTGTAAAGAGCAGAAAACATTTCTCATTTCCATTTGAATTTTATCACTTCACTAATACAAAAGACATGTCTTCTAAGCATGACCTACCAAAGGTCTTCGAATTTCATAGCACACACCCCAGATTAATTGCTTTATTAATGGCTATGATAAAACCAGAGCTCTGCTTCCTACTTAGGAAAACCTTTTTCTCTGAGAGTCTTTGTGATGTAAACATGAGAAGGTGAAGGCACTGAGCAACACTGGCACTGGGGATGGTGAAATCTGGGGGAGGGAGGAGGCAGAGGGGCTGGGGGGTGGAGAAGAGAAGAAAACAGCAGAACATGGAGCAGGATCCACTTCTGTGGTCAGGAGGAATGGGCAGCTTTTATTTTCAGGAAGAAAACCCCTCCCCACAGTCCTACCTCAGCCCAGCTGCAGAGGAGACTCACAGTGAGGTGAGCTCTTGGACAGAGACTCATCTGAGGTACTCAGAAATCAGTGAGAAGCTCTAAAACCGTTTGTTTCAGCCCTAAAAACTTACAGTACCCACCTAAGCTTCAGGGAAAGCTGCAGCTTTGCAGGGATGGTGAGCAAAAACTGCAGGAAACCTTTGTTGGCTCACAAATGCCCCACTTGCAAATGGAGGGGAAGAATGAGCAGGTGATGGGGGGCTTGAGCAGTTTGGGCTGGAGCAGGGAGACAGAACATAAGTGTCTGCCTTGGCACTGGGTGTGGAGAGCTGGGAGCTCAGGGAGGGTGAAGTCTGCACTTACCCTGCACTGCAGTTCAGGCAGGAGACTTTTATGCTGACAGAACACAGGCTGGGAAGGGAGAAGAAAGCTGATTGATAGGAGAGAATCAAGCAAGTGAAAGTGAATAATAGAGGAGCAGACAGTAATTGTTGGAGGAGATTTGATAAACTGTTTCAGAGCAAGACAAGGAGCAAAGAGTCAAATACTGTGCTGCCATAAAAGCCAAAAGTCAGAAAAAATAATAAAAGCGAGGATTTTTTTTTTCTTCCCTCTCAGAAAATGCCTAATGGGGCTACATGAGAGAACAATCAATTGAGCTGATTTAAACTGTGTTAAAAATTATTTAAAAAATAATCCAAATTATTCCACTCGATTTAATTGGTGGATCAGCAAGATCTACCACGTCCTATTTGAGACCAGGGTGGAGGATTATGAAATGAGGCAGAGAGAGGAGCAGGGCTCCCACAGGAGCCCTTCACAAGAAACCTGAGAAGGAAAACATTAGGAAGGTTTGAACAAGAACCTTTCAGCAGGCACTGAAAACATGACCAAAATGTCAGCCTTGAGGAGATCCCTAAACAGTGGAGAAAGGGGAGATAAGAAATAAAGGGGCCCAAACTGGACAGGACACCTGTGTCAGCTGGGTGCCCCAAGGACCAGGGGCTGGGTGCCTCTAATGAGGAAATCAGCAACAGCACTGGGGCTTTTTAACTGAAGAGATTAAAGATTGTTTGACCCATTGTTTGTAGTCCTTGTGCATGATCCACTGAGAAAGAACAGAAAGCAAGGAGAGCCCTGCAGCCTCACACACCCACCTGTTGGAATTTGGGGGACACAAGACAGATGATGCACTTTGGACCTGGTTAACATCAGAGATTTGATAGCAGGATGCCTTGGCAAAAGCAAAGGCAACTTTGAAAATTAGACCTGGATTGCAAGAAGATTAAATCAAACGGGTTCACCGGAAAAAGAAAACCCCATTAAACTCTGCAAGCAAGCAAGAGATGTTGTTATGGGCATCAGTTTGTGTATGTGATTTTAACCTAATCCCTGTAGTACACATTACTAGTCTCCCTGAAATAGTATCTAAGTGTTTGTATCCCACAATAAAATCAGCTTCTGATCACTGAGTCAGTGTCCCTGTCTGTCTCCATTGCTGACACCCACCCACAGAGGGTTCCCTCCCCAGTCCCTGCTCGTGCTCCCAGGGGATGGCTGTGGGCTTCAGCTGGCACTCTGTGCTCTGTGGCTGCACCTGCAGGTGCCATTGGCACTTCACCACTGGCTGGGTGCTGGTTTGGAGCTGGAGCTGGGCTGCAGTGGACACAAGAAGCTGGGCTGGCACTGCCAGGGTGGCTCAGCCTTGCAGGGATCCCTGCTGGCCTGCCCAGCACTGATCTCCACACACCAGACAAGGTCTCAGAGCTGGAATGAGCTCAGGGGTAATGCTGCAGTTGGCCCCTTCCCAGAGAAAGCTGAATTTCTTTAAGGCTGGTTTACAGCCAGGCTTGGCCATGCTGCCTGCCCCCATCCCAAACACTGCTGGGAAAGCCCAGATCATCTCCAGCCTGGATAATCCCATGCTTTAACAAAGGTGGAACAACACTGGTGTGGAAGACAGGATTAAGAAAGAGTTGTTGTCTGCTTTAGAGCACAGATCACCTTTAAAGGTAGAAAATCAACTACAAAAAGAATCTTGGGAATGTAAGGAAGCAGCACTCAGAGAGCGCAGGCTGGGGCCTCGCACCTCCCAGCATGCCTGAAACACAAGCAAGTGTAAAAGCAATCACTGATTAAAGTTTGTCTTTTCACTGTTTGACTGGCCTAGGGGAGACAATAGCAGGATAAAAAAGAATAATAACAGTAATCAGCCTATGGGGGTAATTTTTAATAAGAGTGCTGTGCTGAGGAGGCACCTGTCTGTGCCGAGGCTCCCAGGAGGGCAGCGGCTGCTGCTGCTGCTGCTCCGGGATCAAAGGGGCTACAAAAGAGGGGACAGGGACACTGTGGGGACAGGGACACAAGTGCCAGGGCAGCTCTGGTCTCAGGCACCGTGTGGGAGTGCAGCAGAGCAGGGATGCAGAGGGGTGAGGGCTGATGAAAGCGCTGACAGCACACAGACGCTAATGAAGGCATGAACCCAGCGCTGGGGCTTTTTTTAAGGACTGCTTAATGAACTCCACTTTTAGATACATCAAGTAAAATATGTAAAATATTCACTACAGGGGTGAATCTCTGAGAGACCAGGAATAGACACCACTGGGAAAACACAGCTGCACCTGAGCCTGCAAAACTGCTCAAAGGGGCCATCAGACACCCCCAGCTGCCTTGCTGGGCTGAGGCAGGCTGACAGCACACAAGAGCTGACACCAGTGGCACATGTGCCACAGTGGGGGAATCAGCTCACTTCTGTGCCTCATTTTGCCACTCTAATAATGGAACTAATCATATTTACCCACCTTACAATAGAGCAGTGAAACTTAATGGGGTGCTTTGAATTCTTGGACAATACGCCCTATAGAATTACAAAATTATAGCAGACTCCTTCTCAGAGATCCTACAGTGTTTCATCTTACTGCAACTGCCATGGTAACTCGCTGCCCTGAAAACCTTTGATAAAAACCTCAGTTTTCTGTTGCACATCTGCTTCCAAAGCAGTGGTAACCCTGAGTGGCCACTGCTGTGATCAGAGACATCTCTTATGTGATGCGTTTTGATGGATGCCCTACCAGAGCTCTGACCAGGCCCTACGTGGCCAAAACTGCAAATAGATTTACATGCCTAAAACACAGCTGGTGAATTAATGTGACTCTGGGGCTGATGGGCCAGGGAAACTTAAGAGATGCAAACAAAAAAGTGCCAAACTGCCCCCAGGTTAAGTATCACATTTAGGGACTGCTAGTTCTTTTCCCTATGCAGGAAAAATTTGCCAAGGAGTTGCAGCAGAACAGTATAATGACTTTGCATTCCTCTTTCCAGGTCTTTGATACATCATGGAAAACACTGTCCTGCCTTTTAAACTTTTTGACATTAATTTTTCAGACTTTCAACCAGTACATGCCAACACCTTCATGGGCTTACACCTTCTTCAAAGGAAAATAATGCTAAAATGGCAGAAACAGAAAACCTGACCCTTCATGTTCCACTCACACCGCCATCAGTTCAGGCCTTATTCCCCACACAAAGGTGGCAAAAGTGCAACAGAAACTTATTTCAACAAGTTCAAATGAAAGTTATTTTGTCATTGTTCCACATCAAGAAAGCTAAGTCCATAAAATGTGGGGTTTTTGAGTGATAGCTTTTCCTACAGCACTAACATATGGTGTCAGACCCTTCAAAAGTTGCTGAAAATGAAGAAGATTAAATGAAGAAGATTAAATTAAAAATAAATTAAATAATTAAATGATTAAATAAAAGAAATAATTATATAATATACATAATAGAATAATATGTATAATATAACACAATATGTATAATATAATGTAATATAATGTAATACAATGTAATATAATATAATATAATATAATATAATATAAATAATTAAATAAAATTAAGAAGATAAAATTCACCAGAGAAAGGGATGGAATGAGCTGATTAAAGAGCTGATGAGCTGGCCCAAAGCTGGTCCCCCTGGCTGGAGAGTGACCATCAGCCAGCCCATGAGGAGAACGGAGCAGGCCCTGCAGGGTGGGCACAGGCAGGGCTGGGGCAGCTGCTGGGATGATCTGGGCAGGCACAAGCTGCCCCAAGGCTGCACCCAGCACTCTGTGACGCTCTGGGCAGTGCTGAGGGTGCAGGGACACTGCCCAGGGTCCCATCAGCACTGGGGACGAGAGGAGCCCACACAGAAAATGTTTCCTTCCTGCATCAAAGCTGCTGCCTCTGTGCCCTGGAACAGGCTTTGAGATGAACCAGCAGAAAGCTCCATTGGAGACAAAGCCAGGGAAGTTTGTTCCAAGTGCTCACAGACGAGGGGAAATGTGCAGCCTTGCCCTGGGTGCAGCTGGGCAGGGGGACGTGGCGGGGGCTCTGCGAGGTGGCAGAGAGGGCTGGCCCTGTCCCCGTGTCCCCAGGCTCCCTCCCGGCCTCAGGGATGGGGGATGCTCGTGGAAAAGCCCTGCTCAGCATCAGCACAGGGCTGTGGCACCTGGGCCTTGGCCCTCAGCACAGGGGCTGGCATACAGCAATAAAAACCCTGGCTGGCTCTGCTGACAACACCTGCTCCTGCGTCCTGATAAGCTGGGCTACACAAGGACAATTATAAATGTCTCCAGGACATGTTAGAATGCATGTTTTAATTTAATCAGAGAGAACAAAAAAGCACATTAATCACTGCTCTCTTAACAGCAAAGATGTCCAGATATTTGCCAAGATAGCAGCGTTTTTCCCAAACACATCAGGTGCAAAAGGACAACAGCAACAAAACATTGCAGCCTTCCAGGGGAGGTACAAGGCCAAGCTGCAGCTCGTGCTCTGCTGAGCTGCTGCCAGCACAGACAGCTGGGCCAGGGCAGGAGCCTGGCAGGGCTGGGACACACCTGCAGCTCTGTCCACAGCAAAGCCACCCCAAAGGGGCTGTGACACCCTGAGCCCAGCACACCCCTGCAGGACACGTCTGCTTCCCGATCCCTCTGCACGGGGAGCTGAAAACTAACCAGAAACATTCCCAAAATGACAACTGCACACTGAGGCACCAATCCCAGGGCTGATCAAGGAGCTTTCTGACGTGTGATGGAAGGATCAAGGAGCTCTCTGATGTCAGAGTTTAGATAGGTCCTTTCCTTGCCATTCCCAGAAGAGAAAATAGCTCTCATCACAATAACTTCTTTGTGTTTTGCTTTCTGTGCTCTGCCTGACTCACAGCTGCCCCTTTACAGCACCCACCGTTTTTAAATGAGACCCTTGAGGCTTGCTCCTGGCTCTGCTGAGGGGGTTTCAGTGGGACCTGAGGCTGCAGCTCCCTTTTTGCCTCCAGGAGATGCACTTAGGTTGGAACCTCACCTCTGTGTCCTCTGGAAACATATAAGAAGGTGCTGGTGCCCAGGGGCAGCCAGGGCACTGTGTAATAATAACAACACCACAGCATGAAACATCTTCTCAAGTCTACAATAAAGAAGGATAAGCTCAGACAAACACCACAGAGGGAGCACAGCTGAAGAGGCACTTTCCAAAGACAAGGCTAAACCCCAGTGTGGCAATACCCCATGCAGAAAGAAGCAAGCGCAGCTACTGTTTTTTAAATCCTAAAAATCATCTCTAAAAGTTCCCCTGGGCCCAGCTACAGTCCAGCAGGACCTGGCTGGGCTGACCACACAGTGTAAAACCAGCACCTCAAAACCATTCCAATTTAATGGTGTGGGTGAGCACACATACAGGTTTGTGCTTCCCAACTCTCTGTAGAAAGTTAAACTTCTCAAATTGAGCTTCTTGTGACATGAGGTTTTCTTTCTTCCTACTCCTGTTATGTTTTCCTGTTTTAAATTAACAGTGCAGCTGAGTTTGGAGGAGCAGGGTAGGGAGTGAAGAGGCTCCAGGTAATAATCACCTCCCCTAACTGTCAGAGGATTGTTTTTGTTAATGCAAAATGCAGGCAGTTATTGGCACAGGGATGGTTTTAGCTGCCTCTCCCAGGCTAAGGAAGCACCCAGGGAAGCTGAATGGAGGCACTGGTTTGATCTCCAATGGACAGCAAGCCACAGTGATGTGTTCAGCTGAGGGTGCTTGGCAGGGAGAGATAAGAGAATCATCTCCATCAGGCATTGCACTGCACCTTTTGATCCCAAATCACAGGAGGCTCTTTCCTTTGCCTTTTACTCTGGGCTACAGCTCCTGTGGGGAGAGGGGAGCAGGGAGAGGGGCTGGGCTGGCAGACACAGGGACAGGGGAAGGGCTGGGGGCACTGAAGGAGCCAGGGCTGGGCTCCACTCAGGGGCCACACCTCACCTGCAGCCTGGGGCAGCCCAGCTGAAGGCAGTGAGACTGTCCATGGGAGAAATTGTTGTCATCTTATTGCAAAAGTTCCATAACCTCTTGGTGATTTCTCATGGGCATCTCCTCACAGGACTGACTCCTTCTTCTTCACATCACAGCCAACAAACTTCATCTCCCTTCACAGCACAGCCAGCAAACTCCAACACTCCTCACCAGCTACCCCACTCTTTTGTAGCACTCTGCTTCTCACTGGACACAGCTGTGGCCTGTTAAGGGCAGGCCTGTTCCTAATCTTTGGTGATTGGTACAGCTGCAGCTCCTCAGGTGTGGGACTGCCTTCTGTGCTATCTTTATTTCCTTACACTCTATCCCTCCACAAGAAATGATGAGAAGGGTGAGGTGGAGCTGGAGCACACTGATGGCACTTTGATAGCACACTGATGGCACTTTGATAGCACACTGATGGCACTGCTGGAGCATCTTCCCAGGCCTCCTAGCTGGGCATCACCTGCTCGGGTGATTTAAGAATTACTCGAGATTTAAATTCCAAAAGGCACAAGGCCTCTGTGTCCTTCAGGTTCACTGCAGAAATTTAAACTGGTTTTTGTTTTTGTGACCATCTCCACGTTTACCTGAGAAATAAAGAACAATTTCCCTAAGAGTTAGTGCAGAGACACTGCTCAACACCATCCAGTGTGACACAGTTGTGCTGTGCTATGTGTTAGCACTATCCAACCTCATCTGACAGGAACTAGAAAACATCTTTTTCTTCTGAAGCCACAAGGGAATTTAAAGAGGGAAAGCACAGAGTACAGGAAAAAATGCAGAAAGTACAAAATCAATTCATCTGTGGCATTTGGCAATTCAAATTAACCTCAGCTTATTAGCACATGGCTATTCATTAATTTTCTCTTTTTGCTCTTTAGATTGGCAAATGAATGATTACTGCTTAGTCATATTTGATCAAATGAGCTGCTATTGTTTCCATTCCACTTCCTGCAAAAGTCTGAGGAAAAACAGTAAATACCAACAAGAGAGGAACTCTCTGGAAACACGACCACAGGAAAAGCCTGGGGGCTGTTTTTGTCCATTTCTTTTCTAGAATCACATGTGACAGGAGGCTACCAAAATGGGAATTTACTGGAACAACCTCTGTCCAACAAAGTGCTGATACCACAGGACAGTGTGTGCTCCGAGGCTGGTTCATGTGCCATGGCCAACACTGCACTTCTGGGGCACCAATGTGCCATTATTGAGCCACTGAGCCCCCAGAGATGGCTCCTCACAGCCTGGCTGCTCCTTGGGAGCCCCATCTGAGCAGCCTGGGTTACCCAGGGGAGGTGGATAGGGAAGAAGAGCTGTGGATCAGACCAGGAGAGGCTGAAATGGCCATGAAGCCCTTGGCTCTCTCTGTTCCTGTGACAAGTGGAGCTGGTGGCTCCTGACAAATATCCCTGCCTGGAGATGGAGATCAGATTGCTGCAGAGCACAGAGCAGCACTTGATTGTTGTGGAAGAGCCTTGTAAAATGAACAGAAACTCTCACCCAGAAGCTTTTGCAAGGTGTATCAGTGTGTCTGAAGGCTGTGCAGTGCTTTGCCAGCTCCTGGCTCAGGTCACTGATGTGCTGGCACACCCTGACACAGCCTCCAGAGAAGGCAGCTGGGTTCCAGGTCTGTGACTAGACCTCCTGACTTGCCAATTAAATCTGGAGGCATGAATTAAAATGTAATTACTGAATACCAGGAACAGTAGGGGAATGGCCTTAGCAGTATTTACTAATTATTCTTATTAAGAATATTATAGTAAGTCTTTATTTATAGGATAAGGGCTATCCCTCTTTAAACTAAAAGAGGCAGGTTTAGATTAAATATTAGGAAGAAATTCTTGAATGTGATGGTGGGCAGGCCCTGGCACAGGTGCTCAGAGCAGCTGGGGCTGCCCCTGGATCCCTGGCAGTGCCCAAGGCCAGGTTGGACACTGGGGCTGGGAGCAGCCTGGGACAGTGGAAGGTGTCCCTGCCATGGCAGGGGAGCTGGAATGAGGCAATCTTTAAGGTCCCTGCCAACCCAAACCATTTAATGACAATTCTGTAATTTTAGAGGAAGATTTTACTGCTGTCTGAAACCAGATCAGTAAGGGAAAGGAAGAAAACAAAGCAGATCTGCAAAAGCTGGGGACAAGCAGAGGGGAGGACCCTGAGTCTGTACTGTGCTGGCTACAACTGAGCAATCTCCTGAGAGCAGAAGTGTTTCTAAATCCCAAGTGATTACCTGGAGGCAATGGAAGCTGTCACCGTTCACATCCAGCTCTGCTCCCTCTGAGGGAGTGGCAGAGCTCTGCTCCTGCTCTGGGATCCTCCAGGTGCTGTTTGAGCCCAGCTCAGGAGGATCCCAGCCCAGAGGAGCAGGGGGCTCAGTGCTGAGTGGCTCTGTGTGGCTCTGTGTGTCCCTGTGTGGCCCTGTGTGCCCCTGTGTGTCCCTGTGTGTCCCTGTGTGGCCCTGTGTGGCTCTGGGTGCCTCTATGTGGCCCTGTGTGTCCCTGTGTGTCCCTGTGTGTCCGTGTGTGTCCCTGTGTGGCCCTGTGTGCCCCTGTGTTGCCGTGTGGCCCTGTGTGCCCCTGTGTGGCCCTGTGTGGCCCTGTGTGGCCCTGTGTGGCTCTGGGTGGCCCTGTGTGTCTCTGTGTGGCCCTGTGTGTCCCTGTGTGTCCCTGTGTGCCCCTGTGTGCCCCTGTGTGTCCCTGTGTGTCCCTGTGTGGCCCTGTGTGTCCCTGTGTGTCCCTGTGTGGCTCTGTGTGTCCCTGTGTGGCTCTGTGTGGCTCTGAGTGTCCCTGTGTGGCCCTGTATGTCCCTGTGTGGCCCTGTGTATCCCTGTGTGTCCCTGTGTGTCCCTGTGTGGCCCTGTGTATCCCTGTGTGGCCCTGTGTGTCCCTGTGTGCCCCTGTGTGGCTCTGGGTGTCCCTGTGTGGCCCTGTATGTCCCTGTGTGTCCCTGTGTGGCCCTGTGTATCCCTGTGTGTCCCTGTGTGTCCCTGTGTGGCTCTGAGTGGCTCTGGGTGTCCCTGTGTGGCTCTGGGTGTCCCTGTGTGTCCCTGTGTGTCCCTGTGTGTCCCTGTATGTCCCTGTGTGCCCCTGTGTGGCTCTGGGTGTCCCTGTGTGGCCCTGTATGTCCCTGTGTGTCCCTGTGTGGCTCTGAGTGTCCCTGTGTGCCCCTGTGTGTCCCTGTGTGTCCCTGTATGTCCCTGTGTGGCTCTGTGTGTCCCTGTGTGTCCCTGTGTGTCCCTGTGTGCCCCTGTGTGTCCCTGTGTGCCCCTGTGTTGCTCTGTGTGGCCCTGTATGTCCCTGTGTGTCCCTGTGTGTCCCTGTGTGCCCCTGTGTGCCCCTGTGTGTCCCTGTGTGCCCCTGTGTGTCCCTGTGTGTCCCTGTGTGGCTCTGTGTGTCCCTGTGTGTCCCTGTGTGTCCCTGTGTGCCCCTGTGTGCCCCTGTGTGTCCCTGTGTGCCCCTGTGTGTCCCTGTATGTCCCTGTGTGGCTCTGTGTGTCCCTGTGTGTCCCTGTGTGTCCCTGTGTGCCCCTGTGTGTCCCTGTGTGCCCCTGTGTTGCTCTGTGTGGCCCTGTATGTCCCTGTGTGGCTCTGTGTGTCCCTGTGTGTCCCTGTGTGTCCCTGTGTGGCCCTCTGTGGCCCTGTGTGGCCCTGTGTGTCCCTGTGTTGCTCTGTGTGTCCCTGTGTGTCCCTGTATGTCCCTGTGTGGCCCTGTGTGTCCCTGTGTGGCTCTGGGTGGCCCTGTGTGTCCCTGTGTGTCCCTGTGTGTCCCTGTGTGGCCCTGTGTGGCCCTGTGTGTCCCTGTGTGTCCCTGTGTGTCCCTGTGTGGCCCTGTGTTGCTCTGTGTGTCCCTGTGTGTCCCTGTATGTCCCTGTGTGGCCCTGTGTGTCCCTGTGTGGCCCTGTATGTCCCTGTATGTCCCTGTGTGGCCCTGTGTCCCCCTGTGTGTCCCTGTGTGTCTCTGGGTGGCTCTGAGCAGCAGAGCAGGGCTGTTGACAGCAGTGGGACAAGCAGCAGCTGCAGCAGCAGCCAGGGTGAGGAGCGGTGTCCAGGGATGTCACAGAGCATCAGGGCTGGCAGCAGGGCCCTGCCAGCACCTTTCCCTTCAAACCCTGCCTCGTGTGTCTGCTCTTGAGCATATGCCTGCCCGGTGCAGGGAATGGCAGGTGGGAAGATGAGCTTTCCTCTCCTTTTGTGCCTCATGTAAAGCTGTGTATCTGCAGCCTGACAGGCTTCTCTGGTCAGCCAGGTGCTCCTGGTGTGCTCACATCAGGGATTCAGAGGGATTGCACTGCAGGTCCCCAAACCCTGGGAACTGGGTGGGAAGTGCCCCGAGCAGAGGAGCACTGCAGCTGCCCCATCCATCCCCACTGCAATGGTGGAGTACAGAACAGAGGCTGCAGCTTCCTCTGGGCTCGTCCCTTGCATTATTCCAAGGTTAATACCCAGGCACTGCTAATGAGCAGGCTGAGCACTGCAGCTGCAGCAGAGATGGGAAGGAAAAGGTCAGATGCTTGCTCTCATAGCAAAAGCATTTGTCACGTGTGGAGCTGAATCTGGAGGCACAAAGATGCTGCCTTCAAAATTCCTTAATTTCTTTGAGGAGTTCATTACCAGGGCCCTGTTTCCTGCTTCACCAGGAGCTCATCAATACAGGGGATTTTTGTTCTCCTCGCTGTCTGCTCCAGACTCTCCTCACTGCACACCTTTCAAATACATTAAAAATCTCCTGTTCCATTCTTTAACTGGCAGGTCACCATCACCCTCCTCTCACATCACCTGAAAACCACTTGCTGCTCTTTGTGCATCTCCCAAAGCTGTCTGAACTCTCTCTGGAGGGCTTGGGCACCTTCAAGAGCAGCACACATGAGCTCTCCACCCCCAGAGGCAGCACCCAGGTACAAAGGAAAGTTTCTGGGTGAGGAGCTGTACCAGCCCCTGCTGCCTTTTCCAGGATTCTGTGGAACCATCCATTTCCAGCCCAAACCTTGGGGCCTGGGGCCTGTGAGAAGAGGGAACAGGGAGGCACCACATCAGTCTGGGGCTGGGGTAGGGGTGCACAGGAAAGGCTGAGAGAGCTGAGTGTGGCCAGTGTTAAAAAGAGAAGGGGAGGATCCCAGTGCTGCCTGGCAGAGTGCAGAGAGCTCAGAGCTGGGCCCTTGCACGTGGAGAGGTGACAGAATCAGAGGACAAGAGCTGTGATAAAAAAATTCTCAGCAGATGCTTGGGGAAAAAAAATAAAAAAAAAAATTACCAGTCCAACACTGGAACCTGCCAGTGAGGCTGTGAAATTTCCATCCTGGACTCCAGGGTGCTGAGCAGCCCGAGTGAGCTGTCCCTTCCCTTGGAGCCTCCTGCTCTGTCAGAGCGTGGCAAGGCCAGGTACACAGCCCAGGTGCTCCAGCCCAGCCCAGCAGCTCAGCATTAACCAGATCCATTTCCTTGCTGAAAGGCTCCCCCAGAATGTGCCCTGCCAGCACTGAGAGGCTGCAGAGCCTTTCAGAGCTCCTCCTGCAGGGGTGCCATGATTATGATCATAAGTTTGCAATAATGATAATGGAGCTAACCACAATTCCATTTCCAACTGAGGTAAGCTATGGATTTGTATAAAATACGTATCAAATTATTTCTGGATTTTTTAAGTTCAGAGGCGACAGGAGTTTTTTATTATAATGATTTTGTATTGACAGAACAACGACTCTAAGCTAAGCTGTTAGGACTATATATTTCCCTCATGGCCTCCAAAAGCACTGTAAATTGAAATGTACATTAAAAACAGTCAATCTTTGTTTGCTGGCAACATTGAAGGAGAATTGACTGTGTTTTTATTAAAAAAGCTCATATCTTATAGTGACTGGACTGCAATGAGAAGGGGCATTAAAGTGCTCATTAAAGATAAAAAAAATACATCCTCAGTTTGACTAAATCCATAGAAGAATCATTGTGTTCAACAGAAGTGCTCATTAATGTAATCTCTGAGCTGGTGACTTGGTTCAAGCCCTGGTGCTCTGTCCCACACTGGCCCAAGCCATCAATAACCCATCAATAACCCATCAATAACCCATCAATAACCCTTCCATGTGCTGCCTGCAGCTGCTCCAGCAGACAGGACAGCTCTGGGCTGGCTCCTGCACAGACCAGACCCTCACAGAATACTCTGGGCTGGAATGGATGCCTAATGCCATCAGCAGGGACACCTTGACTGGAGCAGCTTCTGAGCCCCTCCAAGCTGACCCCCAATGTCCCCTGGGCTGTGGCACCCACACCTCTCTGGCAATGCAGCGTTTCACCATCCTCACTTCAAAAATCTTCCTTTTGCCCAATCTAACTGCACCCTCCCTCGGTTTAAATCCATCACCCTGTGCCTCACTGCCCTGGTGAAGGGTTTGCTCCCATTGCTGCTCAGGCTCCTTTGTTCAAATGCCTCAGTGCCAGACCAGGCTCATGGACAGACCCTCAGCCCTAACCTGGTGGCAAACAGAGCAGGAAAAAGCTGGGATTGCTAATGGGAAAATCCCCCTGGATCCCAAAAACTTCACTCAGGTAAAGCAAGAAAACAGCATCTAAAATCTGGAGTGCTGAATGACAGGGCTTGGGCAGGCCCTAAGGCTGTGTTCTGCAAACAAAGTCAGCCCTGCACAAGTGATAGGTGCTAATTAATAAATAGTGCTGGCTTCCCTTTGCCAATTACTTATTGATACACCAGATACTCCTCTTTGATAAGCCACTCTAAATTGGTAATAGCTTTTATCACAGCTGTGAGCAAGCAGAATCAAGCATCCAGCGCCTTCCCTTTTAAGTTGTTTATCTTCTGCTGTTACAGAATTCTCTGCAGAGTTTGTTTGGAATTGCAGTGAATTAAACACCTTCTTTTTTAATTATTATTATTTGTATTGTGGTAATGCCTAGAAATCCCACTGTGGACAAGGGCTTTGCTGCTGTGTGAACAGAGCTCTGAAGAGAGGGAAAGCTGTGTCCCAGAGAGCTCACCCTGAGCTTTGTGATGGATTGCTTATTCCTATTCCTCCCAAATGTTATCTCTGAGCGGGTGTTTTCTGTAATTTATGTCATATCCCATCCCCTGCCTTGGTTTGTGTCTGTATTTGGGGATGCAGCTGCAAACATAGAGCTGGATTGCACGGGCCAGCAGACATCCTCTGGTGAGCCCTGGGCTCTGCAGGCCCTGGGGAGTGAAACCAAATTCAGAGCAGGAGAACTGAAGATTTCTAACCAAGCCATGTAAGTTCGTGAGGGAAAGACCACAGGAGAAAATAAAGGGGAGACAATGAGGTCCTTAACGGGGAGGCTGGCACTGATTTGGGAAACTCAGACACACTGTTGTCACTTAATGGGATCATTTCACTTGGTTTTCTGCAGGGAAAAGCCCAAACCTGAAACCCAGCGGTGTAAACAGAGCAGATTGCTGGGCTTGCAGCACTGAGCCTCCAGAGCAAGGATTAAAGGCACTCACCCTCCAACACACACAGCTCCTCCAAGAACCAAAGACATAATGAATGCCCTCACAACCTATTAGCAGCCTTTATTTTCTGAACAAGAGAACCCCGGGGCCCAGCCCGGAAAGGTCAGGAAGTTTTCTCAGCTCAAACTAGACCTAATCAAGCTTTTCCCAATAGCAAGTGCAGGAAAATACTGATTTGTAAGGGGAAAAATTTAAAGAAAGAACACAATTCTCCCATTCTTTAGAGTGTCTGAGCAGAGTTGTAAATGATATGGGACTCTGAAGAGGAAAAAGTTGAAATTTGGTCTGGAAAAAGACAGAGGGACAGTGGGGGGACAGTGATGGAGCCAACACCCACCAAGCTGCGCTTCAGTGAGGGAGCCAAGTTTGAATAAATCCTGAATTGTGCTCTCTACTCCCAGTGGCCGTGGGGGTTCTCTGTCTGTCAAGCCTGCTGTACCCTCACTTTTGTTATCCTTAGCAAATTTCTGTGTCAGTCTTGAAGAAACAACCTTTGCTTTGTTACAGGGAGGGTTTCTTTTCTTTTTCTTTGACTGCAGATAAAGTCTCACACCCAAACTGTCCTCTCACACACACAGCACTTTCTCAAGAACACAGAACACCTTTCCAGACACCTCCTGAATTGTCACTGGTGATATCACCCACAGCTTTTGTTAATGATAAAGAATTAAGTTGGGTTCACAGTACCAAAAAGGACAAGCTAGAAAGTTTGATGGTCTATGGGAGAAAATACATCAAGTGACAAAACCGAGTTTACCACATATATTTTGACCTTCTCTCCCCTTTTTTTTCAGTATTCCAAAACATCCCACAAGGACTATTAGCTACAAAAGAAAAGCATTTGCTAATGACACAGCTTAAAAGCAAAATCAAAACGTTCAGCTGTCTGCCTCAAAGATGCCCTCCTACAGTTCATTTAAGGGTTTTCAAAGTGAAGGGTTTTAGAAATGGAAAGAATAACTGACACTTTTTCTATCCATAATGCATTCCTCCCTAGGCACATCCACAGCCTATACAGTCTGTGGTATTTAAGAAAATACCCTGAGATACAAACCCAGTGACTTCCCTAAAAAAATCACTTTCTGAAGCTAATGCAGTTTTATCAGTGCCAAGGATCCTGAGCTGTCTCTTGGACTGTGACCTCTGCTTCACTTTTATTAATCTGTGTGCAGGCCAGCCCTGCTTATCAGGGGTTTGGTGTTTGAGGTGAAGTTCCTTCTCAGGCTCCTTCCACTGCACCATTTGTCTTCACAGCACAGATTCTCTTTTCTCTCAACTGCTGCACTGACATCTTTGCTTGACTCCCTGTTCTTCCATCCCCCCCCCAGGCTATGGCTGCCTGCTTATTTATGCTGTCGGCTTAATTTCTTGATTGATATTCTCACATTCCCCTTGCTACTTACTTATTTACACCCTCTGCTTGTTTCCAAGCCCTGCTCCTTTAAGGCCTCGGTGCTATTTTATTTATGGGAAAGAATCACTGTTTTCCACAGCATGTTCTTTATGCTGCTGCCACGACCTTCCAGAGCACCAGTTAATCATCCCAGATATTGCCACGCTCCAAGTGCCCTGCTCCTCAATCCTCTGAGCCTCTCTGGTGCAATTCTCTTCCTGGGGACACCTGGCCAGCTGAAGCTGTGCATCTTTTTTATTCTATTCATTATTTAGCACCTAAACAGCCCTGCATTCTCTAGGTAAATAGGAGGGAAGGTACTCATGCTACGTTACTCATGACCTGAGATTCTGGTTTGCCTTCTCCAGGGTAAAGCAGCAACAGCTCCCACAGCCAAGGGGTTTTTCCCCTGGGTGAAGCAAACTGGCAAAGAACAAAGCACCACAGGAGCTTGTGTGGCAAAAGAGACAACATCCTGTGGGGAGAGAGAAAGGCTGCTCTCATCTGTAAAGCAAATATTTTGGGGAGTCTGTGAGCACAGGGGGTGAGATGCTGGCTCAGGAAAGGCAGCAGAGCTGCTCTCAGCAGTGCCACAGCTCCACTGGGCTCTTGGTTGCTGCAGGATGAATTGGGCTGTGAGGATCAGGGCAGGATCTCAAAGGACTTGCTGGGGTGAAAGAAAGTGTGAGAGAAAGTGAGAGTTACCCTGGCCAGCAACCCAGAGAGTTTCACCTTGACTGGGGAGCCAGAAATCATCCGCCCAAAGTGCTCCTTCCAGCCCTGCCAGAACATTTCCATGGCTCCAGCCAAAGGTTTGTCATGAGAAAGGCTGCACTAAGGCTTCCTGGTACATAACAAAATGTTCTGTGGGCTTCTCCTGATGAATGCTGCTGATTCCTGTTAAAGTGATGACCTTGCACCTCCCAGCCAGCACAGAGGGGACAAAGAGCTCAGGATCCTCCTGCTGCTGCTGGGCCATGTCCCTGGGAGCAATACTGGGACAATAGAGCTGGGAAGGAGGACAGCAGGTGAGGAGAACGAGCTGCAACGTGACTGTTCAGGTGAATTCCCAAACGCACCACATGGATTCTTTCCCAGAACTGTCAAACCCAACACACTTAGAGCCATGCCTGAGTGGTATCTGGTCCTGGTTTTAGCTCTCCTCAGTGCCTGCAGACACAGTCTGGGCTCCAATGCGATATTTATAAATGATTAGTGGAGTGCTTTGGGATGGGCACGCTGGGCTGAGGGAGGGGAGCCTGCCTGCCCTTTTCAGATGTAAAATGGGGGATGCTCTAAGAACCCAAGATGCAGTTAGTTCGTAAAACAGGTCAATTTGTGGCCCTATTTAACTGCCTTGACTATTTTGTTGGCTGCTAAGAAGTTGGAGTGTTTGTTTTGCTCTGGGGTGCAGAGCAGGGTCCAAGCCCGTCCTGTGTTTGTGTGTGCAGCAGGGGAAGGAGGGAGCAGAAGCTTTTCATTTAACAAGTGGCAAAGTGATGCCACAGGGGAAAAAATAGATGCAGCTGTGCCTGCAGCATTACTTAATCCTTTCCTTCCATTTCCTTCCATGAAGATTGAGCCCCAGCCAGCAGAGAAATAGCTGCTGGTGCTTATACAGAGTCTAATGCCCAAGCCCAGCCTGTAGCTGGGAGATATGGGTTTGGCTTTCTGCACAGTGCCTTCTGCCTTTGAAGGGTCACAGAACTGTCCTGAGTGCCTGCCCCAGGGCTGTGCCTCAGCGCTGGGCACTGCAGAACAGGAACTGGGGTTGGAGCAAAGAGGAGGCAGCAGGGCAGTCCTGGGGCAGCAGCAGCAGCAGCAGAGACAGCAGTGCCCTGGCTGCCCTGCTCACCCCCAGTGCCCAGCAGGGACCTCAGGGAAACCTCAGAACTCTGTCCCCTCCTGTGCCACCACAGAGAGCTCTGTGCCACCCTGCTCTGTGCCACCACAGTGAGCTCTGTGCCACCACAGTGAGCTCTGTGCCACCCTGCTCTGTGCCACCACAGTGAGCTCTGTGCCATCACAGTGAGCTCTGTGCCACCACAGTGAGCTCTGTGCCACCCTGCTCTGTGCCACTTCCTCTGTGCCATCACAGTGAGCTCTGTGCCACCCTGCTCTGTGCCATCACAGAGAGCTCTGTGCCACTTCCTCTGTGCCATCACAGAGAGCTCTGTGCCACCAGTGAGCTCTGTGCCACCTTCCCCTGTGCCACCCTACTCTGTGCCACCTTCCTCTGCCATCACAGAGAGCTCTGTGCCATCACAGAGAGCTCTGTGCCATCACAGTGAGCTCTGTGCCACCCTGCTCTGTGCCACCACAGAGAGCTCTGTGCCACCAGTGAGCTCTGTGCCACCTTCCTCTGTGCCACCCTACTCTGTGCCACCTTCCTCTGCCATCACAGAGAGCTCTGTGCCATCACAGTGAGCTCTGTGGCACCCTGCTCTGTGGCACCCTGCTCTGTGGCACCCTGCTCTGTGGCACCACGAGCTCTGTCTCCAGCCCCACTGCTGGACCCTGCTGCTGGGGAAGTGCAGGGCTGACTGGAAAGGCCTTCCTGGGTGCCACCCTGCTCCTGCAGACAGGCATTGAATCACCAAGACATCAGAACAACAAAAAGCCATAAATACCCGGTTTTAATTCCCAGTTCTATAAAGGCACATCCAAATATAAATCACAATGGGAACTTCAAAGAGAACCAAATTGCCTGATCCAGTGAATCGGATCCAAAGCAGCCTACCCTCAAAACACAGCCCACAGGACATCAATTAATACAGAAGCAGAAGGGAAGACTGATGCCAGATTTAAATAGGTGCATCGCAAATCACAATCTGGTCCAAAGCATCTCGAGCTATATTCCTGAATTACGTGATTCGTGGTGGGTGGTAGGGAGTGTCCTGCCCAACTGGGAGATTGTCCCTGCTGTTCTGGCAGCCTCAAACCTCAGAGCACTGAGATTTCTGTGGCCTGGTTTTACTGGTTTACCCATCACCTCATCCTCTCACACGGAGCAGAAAACTTTGTCCTTCCATTCTTTGATGTAAAACAAAAATGATGAAAATTGACAGAAAAATTCAACTATCGAGAGTCTGACAGAACATGCAAAAAGAAGAGAAACAGAGATTAATGGATGCCAGCACCATGTATCCATTTTATGTCCTTTTGGAGAGGGACGGGGGAGATACCACAGCTGTGGCTGTCCTTGGATCCCTGGAAGTGCCCAAGGCCAGCTTGGATGGGGCTTGGAGATAGTGGAAGGTGGGACAGTGGAAGGTGTCCCTGCCCATGGCAGGGGGTTTGGAACGAGATAATCTTCAATATCCTTTCCAACCCAGGCCATTCTAAGGCTCTGAAATTTACTCAAGGAAGGGCTGTGTTAGCTCCTCAGAGCAGCAGCACCGGTTCTCACCTCACCTTTAATTCCTGCAGCAGAGTCTTCTGCCACTGGAGCTCCCAGAGGAGCCTCCCTGGGCATGACTAACAGGCTGCACTGCACCTCAGCACATCATCTGGCCTTGCACGTTTGCAAAGCATCCAGGATGTGACAAGGACAGAGCTGAGAGCAGCCCAGGCCTGAGCATGACACGTCCTGCTCATCCAAGGAGACATCTCCTAAACTCCCTGTTGTCTCCCCTAAGGGGACAGCACGTTGTACAGCACAGAGACCTTCCAGAAAGCCTGCAGGCTGCTCAGGCACACACACACACACACTCTGAGCACCTGGCACATTCCTGGCAGCAACAGCCTGGCTTTAGTCCTGGCTTAAGTGAAGTGAAGATGAACATGTGGGCGTGCGGGCAACGCGTTCCGAGACTTAAACGAGCCATAAAGGAAAGCCTGGCCTGAAAAGAAAACAAGCAGTTGGTTTAGTCAGATGCTTATTAAAAGCTTGTGCAATACCTCTTGACCGTGCTATTTTTAAGATCTCACCCTACAAAGCACTGGCACCTTCTCAAAGGTAATGAATGTTCATACCTGAGAGCAGAGCTGGACAAAGGGAGCGCTCGGTGACTCTCACAATAAAACTCACACAGAGGATGGAGGAATTAGAAAAGCAAAGCCTCAGGCTTGGATGATCAGAAAATCCTGAAGGAGTTCAGATGCTTTTCTGAACCTGCTCTGCCTAAAAATCACAAAGGATTTGCTTCTCTCATGTGAATCACAATACTGTTCTGGTTTCAGCTGGAAACTACGCCATATTTCAGCAGATTTTTCTGCTTTCAGCCTAAAAGCAAAAATTGCAAGAGCACAATAAACATTCTGTTAAGTCTGACCAAACTTCTAGCCTCAGAAAAAATACTTATCCTTGCTTTATTAGACCCAATTTGGATCACCCATCTGTTGTCTGAGGGAGTTTGAAAGCTCATGGGTGGAATAAAAAAACCCTTTCCATCTCCTTAACTATTCCACTGGCATTTGCTTATGAGTTTGCTGCCAACCAGGAAGTGTCTGAAGGGGACAGCACCTGAAGCTTTTTGGAACTGGCTTAGTTCAAGCTCTACCTAACAAGCAAGTGACAAGTGTATTGTGTATTGTCACGGGCATCTTTCCTCATAAAGCAAGAAAGGCATGTATAGATCTGGAGTTATTTCCCCCCACTCCTCTTTATTACTTTTCCTTTGTTCTCTTGCTTATCTATTCCTTTTTAATGCAGAAGATAATACAATTCCTATTCTCCTGGCTTGTGATGTTCAATGCATTTTGACATGTGATGCTGGTTGATGAAATTGGAGGAGAAAAGCTGCATGATGATTTAAAGTGTTATTTTCATGATTGTGCCACTCTTGAGTATGGCACAAAGGCAAACATGACACATGAGTCTCCCAAAGAAAATAATCAGGATGACAGAACGTTAAATTAAAAATTAGACTGTCCTGGTTAAAGCAGGATGTCTGGACATCTAACCTTATAGGATTATATCTAACATCCTTTTACCAGCGACAGTTAATGCTTGAAGGGATTTTATTCTCATGTAATCCCTGCATTGCTTTCAAATCTGCTTGTTTGGGGAAGATATAATTAAAACTTATTATTCCTCCTTTCTCTGCCAACCAACTGTCAGAGAGCAGGAACAGAGAAAACAAGATTTCTTTACTAGTGAAAACCCTTGTTATGTTATAACTAAACCCTTCTATTTCTACTTAATTTAAAGTCAAAGGATCAGCACAGCCTTTTTCACTGGCAAAATGTAGTGGACACGTATCAAATTTTCTTTAAGAAAAAATAAAATAAAATAAAGTGCTGACGAATCCTTGGAGAAATAGAGTTTCAGGAACAATCTCTTTCTCATCCTCCCTTCTTGTTCTGCATCTTTTGCATGTACCAGCTGACTTCTGCATATGATGCAGTAAAATGACTAGACAATTACATTTTCCATAGCATTCTACCTGTCTTGTCTATTTAGTGGAAAGGAACAAAATATCCCTTGGATATAGGCTACACACATCACTGGATAAAAGAGAAACCCCCATGAAATTTGGGAGGAACTCTCTAATGTACACACAGCACATATGAACAGCATTGTGCTGTTTAGATCCCTGAAGGAGTTTCAGAGATTTGACAACCTTAAACCCGGGGATTCAGGACTTTTTCATTGCTGATACACTCTCTCATGTCAGTTCAGGTCGATCTTAGCAGCACAAATCCAGGATATGAAGGATGGCATCTCTGCCGGCTTCAGAGAGGACAGAGAAACCTGCCAGGAAAGCCTTACACACCACCTGGCCACAAGAAATTAAAGCTTTTTATGTCTGAGGCATTTAAATAAACTTACAATGGCAAAACCCAGTGTGGAGTAAAGAGCTGGGAAATCCCTGGTGTCTATTAGTGCATGAGAAGAACACTTTTATTCCTCCTCTGCACAGAGAAACATCTCGGTAGTGAAGCAAACCCGGTTCTGCTCTCTTCCCGTGCCAGCCTTGCCTGTTGCTCTCCCTCTGGCCGCCCTGCAGAAGCAGATGAGCCCTGGGCTCTGCTCCTGGGGGCACAGCAGGGCACAGACTCTGTGCCAGCCCTGCCCTGTGCCAGCTCTGGTGCCCTGCTGAAGGCTCCACAGCTGATGGGGCTCCCCAGGGCTGTGCCAGGTCTCCCCCTTGCCGAGGCTGGCACTGCACAGAGCTGGGCTCTGGGGCTTTGCTGGTCACCTCCAGCCCCACGGGGAGCTCACAGCTTTGCTCTCAGGGTGCTGCTGGTGCTGGCCATCCCTTGGGTGGGCACTGTGTGAGGAACCCCTGCCCACAGCCCATCCCCAGCCCCAGCACCCCTGTGCTCCTCACAACTGCCTGAAAAGAGGCCAACAGGACCTTTCTGGAAGGAACTAAGGTGCCAGTGCTGAGACACATCCCCAGGATGGGCACAGCCATCCCAGTGTGCCCAGCAGGACCCCAGCCAGGGCAGTCTGGGCACAGCAGGGTCCCTGGGAGAGGGAGCTGCAGCCTGCCTGCAATTACAGCCTGGCACATTCCAAGGGACAAGCCAGGCCATGGCTCTTGTGAGAAGAAAGGCACAGCAGCAAACCATCCCATCAACTTTGGTGCTCAACTCGAGAACCAGAGGCATTCACCAATGATGGAGGGCAGTGTGAGGGCACTGCTGGGCTCTCAGGGCAGCACCAGCAGCTCCCACAGGGGCTGGGAGCTGAGGGGGGCTGCAGGTGTCACTGAGGGGTACCTGGGAGCTGTGAGGGGCTGCAGGTGTCACTGAGGGGTACCTGGGAGCTGAGGGGGGCTGCAGGTGTCACTGAGGGGTACCTGGGAGCTGAGGGGGGCTGCAGGTGTCACTGAGGTGTACCTGGGAGCTGTGGGATCACCCAGTGGTACCTGACAGGTGTAATGGGGATGCAGGTATCACTGAGGGGTACCTGGGAGCTGTGGGATCACCCACTGCTCCCTGACAGGTGTGAAGGGGCTGCAGGTACCACTGAGCCTTCCTGGGCAGGTGAGGGGGCTGCAGGTACCCCCCAGTGCTCCCTGGCACATGAGAGGTGCTCAGGGGCAGTGCCACATCCACCACCCAGCAGGTTCTGCACTCAAACCCCCAAACCTGAGCTCCAAGCAATGAGGGCAGGGCAGAGGCAGGGCCAGGGAACCAAAGCTCCTGGTTTTCATCAGATGAGGTTTTCTGAACAGTAAAAAGAATAAAAATCCTCAGAGCAGTGTTCCCTGCAGAAGTGTGGGTGTGATTATCTCATGGTGTGGATCACTCAGCTCAGCCCTGTGATAATTGATGGGGCTGCACTCATTTAATGCCAGCTCGGCTCTGATGCATAAACATCCAGCATTCCCTTCAGCAATCAGAATTAAACAGGATCTTGGGCTTTTGGAAAGCTGGGACTGAATTCACTGACTACATCATTAAAAAAAAAAAAAGAGAATGCTATTGATTATGTAAATAAAGAAATCCCCAAATAAGTAAACTTCCTAACAGCTTTTCCTCCAAAAAAGGAAAACAAGTTTTATTTACCTGGGAGATCCTCTAACTAGCAATTCTCAGTCACCCAGAGGTGGCTGATTGAAATATTGATTAAGGTCTATTTCCTGCATTGTGCTCCACTGGCAGCTTTGCTGCAGCTCGTTTTTACAAGCTCAAGGAATGCATTGTTTGGGAAAAAATGCAGTAACCAGAGCAAGTTTTTAAGTCGTTTTAAGCTGAACTAAATTCAGCCTGACTTTTAAAATTCAGTAAACTTCAGTTTAGACTAAATTCAGTCAGACTTTTCTGATTTTCTAGCAGACATGAGCAATACAGGTCTTAGTCTTGAGGTGGAGAGTTTCTATTTATAAAGGATGAGAAGAGTTGGGTAAGGGATGAGAAGAGTTGGATGAAGGATGGGAAGAGTTGGATGAAGTAGAAGCATTTGGACAGCATCTGAGGCACAAGGTGGCATTCTCAGGGTGATTCTCATGTGCTCCTTCCAGCTCAGGGATCCTGAGGCTCCTCAGCCTCAATGTGTTAAATGGCTGGCCCAGAGATGGATGCACAGCTCAGCCTCAGCTATTTATACTGCTGGTGTAGAACTTGGCTACGGGCCTGGGTATGACACATCTCACTCTTCCTGCTCCTTCCTGTTTCTTGTTCTTCCCTCTTAGATCCCAAAATTCAATCCTGTGCTCAAGCACACCCCTATGCAGAACAGATCATGAATCACAAAATTCCTTTTGACCACTCAGCTTTGGGCTGAATAAGGAGCTTAGCAGCAAACCAAACTTTCTGATGTCTTGAAGGAAAATTCAATCTTCTGGACACAACCCAGAACATGAGTGATGAGAGCCAGAAGCAGCTGGCAAAAGTGCTGCAGAGCTTCCTGATGCACACAGCCTCTTCCTTAGAGCAGCAGCTTTCAAAAAAGTCTAGGCAAGCCTTCAATAATCCAGTAAATTCATACTTTTCCTAAGCCATGGAACAGGTATTGACTGTAAAAGCTAACAACTGAAAAAACAGCTCCTTTCATCCAAGTAAAAGCTCTTTGAATGGGGGACTATGAAAAATAATCAATTTTAATTGGTTTGTGATATAAAAATAAGCAGAATTTGGAGAGATATTGTATCCACTCATGATTTTTCTACCAGTGGGCAGCAATGAACTCAAGCTGTCATTGAGACAGGGCCAGATTCTACCAGCCAAGGTCGGGGGTGTTAAATAAGAGATTTGTATCAGGGCAGAACCTGCCTTGTGGTCTGGATTTGAACCAGGTGATCTTTTCAGAAGAGCTCCAGCACCTTTCTGGAGCCCCTGTTAACCTATCAGTGTTGTGGTACTGATTTCTCCACACTTGTTACATCCCTTCACCCCAGAGTCACTGAGAGGGCGCCTTTGTCTCACTCCTATTGTTCTGTTATTTTATCTACTTTTAAGCAGTAGATACAGACCATATCAGCCCTGCTGGAATCCTTCTTATAGAAGGACATATAAATCTTTTTATTACACAGCACTTGAATACCTTACTTTGTAAACAGCCCATTCATTTCAGATAATTTGGCAGTTCCCAATTGGATTTAGTCATTAGCAAAAAGCTATGTTATCTTCCCAGAAATTCAAATATATGATTTCATTCCTATCTGTTGATCCAGATTCTAACCTAACCTATGATTAAGGTAATGTGAGCATCTTTTAGCAGCAATGTGTTTTTCCAAAATGCAGTCTGAGTTAAAAGCAGAGCTGCTGAAGTAAGCAAGGAAATGTCCCATGGCAGCAGCAGAGATCAGGGAGGGGGAAGATCCTGATAAGGAAACGACCAGAGGAACTCAAGGAAGCAGCCCCAGGTTCATGGTCTCATCCTGGAGAAGGTTCACAGCCAGTGCTCAGCGCTGGGTTTTACCCCCATGGCTGGGAGCTCAGGGCCCTGCAAGGATGGCTTTGGCTCAGGGCTGGAGTCTGAGGGGGGAGAAAAGGACGGGACCCTGAGAAGCACCACCAGCTTTCTCTGCAACCCTCAGATATTTCCACTCAGGTGTAGTCCAGGATCAAAATATGAAGCCCAAAATATAGCTTGAGGTCTTCAAAACCCTCAATCAGCAATATTCAATACAAAGCACAACAGCAGAGCGTGCTACGTTTGGTTTGTCACTGCCATAGGGTTCAAATAATTACCTGAATACAACACTCCTTAGACACTCAATTAAAACTTTGTAAGCCACAAAAGCTTAGAAACACAAACCTATCCCAGTCTACGTGGAGCAAAATGAAACCCAGGTAACTAAATACCATAAGACTCAGTGGGAACACTGACATATGTATGCAAGGTATTTTAATTAGACAATGCAGGAGAGACACACACACAATCTGCTCCCTCCTGAACAGCCAGCTGTAGGCTCAGAACATGCTGCACCTAGAGAGAGCAGCACTGCCAGCCTCTAAGGCTTCTCAGGAAAACATTGCAGCCACCAGCCCCTGGAAAATAATGTCTTTCTGAATTTCTAAACCAGTGCAGCCTCTCCAGCTCTCACCCTAAATTACTCTTGCAGGCAGCCAGTCAATTACTGCAGCATCTCTGCTACCTGCTTTTATTTAAAGTATCAGCAAACAGGCAGATATTTTGACATCAGCAGCTGGAAGAGCTTCATTACTTTGCAGACCTAAACCTACAGCTTAATTAGTAGCATAAACATCTATAAAGGAACTAAAGGTAAGGGACAGCTTGTTTGGCTGAGCTCTCATTGAATGATTGCCTGCATTTGTGTGCACTGATCTCCTTGCTCTCAGAGCTTGGCCTTTCCCTCCCTGTTCTTCTCAGGCTCAGAGCAGGGTGGTGCTGAGCCAAGTGAGAAGAGTGGGGTGTCTTATCAGCAAAAACACACTTTCCCACTGCCCCTGCTACTGGGAGATGCACACCAGCCACTGGAAGTTTTGCTGACTTGGGTTTTGCGAGGAAGCACTCAGAGGTAGGAGGCAGTGCCAAGAGGAGTTTGAGAGAATTCAAATGAGAGCACAGATGAGCAGCTGGCTGGAGGAAGGGAGGTTTGCAGCTCTGCATCATGGCAAAGAATGACCAGGGGCAGCCAGGCTGGTTGGTGGGGACAGAACATCTTGCAACACATCACAAAACTGGGTGATAGCAGCATTTGGTGGCTTTACCAACTGAAAGTCGCATTTCTTTCTAAAATGGGTGGAAGTCAATAAATTCCTATGGATAGGAATGGTTAATTGATTTTGCTGCCACCTGTGAGCCCAAGTAAGCTGTGAATATAATATTACTTGCTGGCTTCTTCACACTGCTGTGAATATTTCACACAAGAGAACTCCAGACAAATTATTCTAGTCCTGTGTCTTTTTATTGCTGCTAATAGCTTGTTTCAACAAAGAGTCAGACATTCCAAAATTGATGGGAAGAATATTGACATTGGCTTAATAAATCCTTCCAACCAGAAAGAGTTGAACAAAGGGAAATAGGTTACAGTTTTCCTTGTGGACCTGTTCCGTAATTAAGGAGCTCCGGGCAGAATTTTAAGACCAAGAATTCCAAAACATGTGTCAGTTTGTAATTCCTCTGATCATTTCTTCCCTCTGTGTGCCCCTCTACCATCTAAATGCCTTTTAAAGTCTGCCCCTTGAACGCTTCTTTCCTTGGCAATTTGTGCAGATCCTTTTTGATATGCAGGGAGCTTAGATATACCTCACACTGTTGAGCTGCAGCAATGAAGCTTTAACTAAGATGAAACCAGAAAATCTGGAAAACCACAGGGTCAGGGTTGCCTGAGCAGCTTGTTCCAAGATTAGTGGTGTGCAGAGTTAAGGTTTTAATACAGCCAGCATTAAATGTCCCAGAGATTCAGAACAGAAATGAGGTGGCCTTGAATTCAGCCCATCAGGGCCGTTTAGCACCACTTGACTGCCAGGGCCAGGCTGATTTTTGGAATGATTGCTAATATCAGCTGCATAATAAGCTCCCACATGAACATCCCGGGCAACCTTGATGAGCGCTTGAGTGACAAAGTGGCAGCGGAACAGGAGAGGTGCCAGGGCAGAGGGGACAGAGGGGACAGAGGGGGCTCTCCCATGCTGTGACCTGTTGGGATGGCTCCAGCTCACCCAGCTGCCCAGGGAGACAGAAAACAACACTTTGTGAGGAGGACAGGAGACAGAAAACAACACTTTGTGAGGAGACAGTTTCACCAGGACAGGAGCATCCAGAGGGGAACAGAGCAACACGGTGGGAGAGGGATGAATGATCCTTAAACTCTGTGTGGGCGCTTGTCAATGAATCTCGGGGGTACAAAGGATTAAAAATCCTTACAGCTTCCACATCTTGTAGATAGAGCTCTGGCTGATAAGGCCTATAAGAAGATCTTTATAAATATACCTTTGCAAGCACGTTTCTTTCTATCCAAGGAATTAACGTAAAAGGTACTTTTCTAAGCACCTCCTCCTCCTCTGCCAGCCATCCTGCCCTCTGAAGGACGATCCCATGTTCAAGAAGAGTGGGATTTACAAAAATCTTAACAAGCACAAAGGATTTTTTCGAAACCCTCCTCTGCTACAGCTGCAGAGTTTTGCATGTCACATTCTCCCATTATTCTCTCTTCTCCACGATCCCTTTTATCTCCCCCTTGCTCAGCTCTGTACCTGTCCCTCTCAAAACCCTGCTTGGCCCAATGCTCAGCTGCAGGGACAGAGCTCTGCTCACTGATCTCTCTCCATCACAGTGCACCAAGCTCAGGGCACTTTTGGGGGAGATCAGAGCTTCTCTCATCTGCCCTCCTGTCCACCTGGAATGCCACATCCAAAGGGATCATGGAGATATTTGGGAGGAGAGAGCAGGAGCCCTCCCACACAGCTTATGAATGCTGTCTCCCATGGAAGGGGTAACCACGTTTTTACTCCATCACTGGATGGACCTGTCATCACTGCAGCAAATAAACAGCGAGGATAGGTGTGAAAAGTGGCTTTCGGGCTGATCTGAAAATAATTTCTGAGCTGCAGGAGCGGCAGTGCTGGGAGCTGGCTGCTGAGGAAAATGTGGCTCTGCCATGTGAGAGGGGAGCAAGGGGGGAGCTTGGTGCCTGGACTGTGCACAAAAGGTCCGAGGATTTGCTGTCCTCTCGGTGAAAATTTCCTCTCCCTGGTTTATAGAAAACACAGGTTTATTCCAAACGGCTGTTTGTTCAAGAACAGAGTTCTTTGAAGTTCTGGCAAAAGGTCCCTGTGAAAACGGCTGAAAATTGCAGTACCACTGCTTTAGAAAAGGGCTTTTCATAAGCAAATATCAAATTACCATGCTATCTTCATAGGAGGCATTGTTCAGTCAATACACAGTACCGATAATTGACACTAAAGCCAGACATTCAAATTCCAGAAGGTGAAAAACATTCCTCTGTATCGGCCCTTTGATTCCACATGCAGCTGAACTCTGCCTACAGAGAACTTCTATTTAAAACCAGCAACAAAATAGCCTGTTCTTTCCTTTGTACTTTTCCCTGCTTTGTGTTAGGGACTTGTACCGACTTTGTGGAGTCACTGCAGTTACTTGTAAATGATGTATGAAAAGAACAATTCCTGTCCTTTCCATGCACCAAGAGAATACTGACAGCTCTCAGCAAGCCCAAGTTTGCTGCTTGTTTATATTAAATCTGAACCCACCGAGCTCCTGAATTTAAAGATAATTCTCATCCACCCAATTAGCTCTACTGCCACTGCAGAGGAGACACCTTTCAGGAGAGCCTTTACCCCCTGATCTCCCCTCAGCCCACCTTCAGGTTTAAAGATTTTGTTTTGAAAGGGCAGTTTTGGACATTTAGAGGGTAAAGCTTGAGGTGGGAATTGCCAAAGATCTGGGTGTGGTTCTCTCAGACACCACAGGTAAGAATTCCCCAAAAGATGGATCCTACAATCAGAACAGCCATTGCTGCCACTGCAAAAGCCAGAAAAAGACCCCATGACAGAGATCACCAGACAAACTCAGCTGTTTTCCCTCTTAAATTCACCTCCCTTAGTCCAGTGGAAATCCAAGCTATTTTGTGTAGGTACTCGATTTTCACAGTAATAAAAAAGCCTTCAGTGTGTACTACAGGAATCTCTAACAGGAGAAAGCACAGGAATGGGTATGATGGCCACGATCCCTGATGTGCAGGAGCACCCCAGCAGCACAGAGCCCTGTTTGGCTGGGTCATGTGTAACTACAGGAGTGTCTAACAGGAGAAAGCACAGGAATGGGTATGATGGCCATGATCCCTGTTGTGCAGGAGCACCCCAGCAGTGCAGAGCCCTGTTTGGCTGGGTCATGTGTAACTACATGTAACTACAGGAGTCTCTAACAGGAGAAAGCACAGGAATGGGTATGATGGCCATGATCCCTGATGTGCAGGAGCACCCCAGCAGTGCAGAGCCCTGTTTGGCTGGGTCAGACTGCTGCAGCTGGAGTTTTGTACAAATGTACACAGAATTCAGCACAGGGAGTGTCCTGCTCTCAGCTCCAGGTGAAAGCACAGCCTCTGCTGTCACAGCTCTGCTGGCTCCAAAGCCTCAGAATTGCATCTTTTCTCCCTGCCACGCCGTTTGATTAGGGGAAAAGTCACCACAGCTCTGCTCTCTGCATTCCAGCATCTTTAACACATTGCCAGTCAGCTGACAAAACCACTCTGAAACATCAAACACTTCACCTCCCCAAAGCTGCATGAGAAGGGGAATGCAGATTTTTATTTTGCTCCCTTCCAGTGCTCAATAAGCAGCCTGTTCTTCCAGGGAGGACAGGGACTGTGCCCCTGCCTTAGCTGCCTTCCCCAGCATGCTGTTCCACTACACAGGCATGTAAATAAATTACCTCATTTTTCCCACGGGAATAACACACTGACATTTAATTCTAACTAATGCTTTAGGGGGTAAAAGATGGGAAGAGCTGGGTCAGGAAGAAGTATTCTCCTGCTGTTTGGAGTGAGAAGCAAGGAAGAGACAGATGGCAGCTTTCCCTTCCTTCTGAAGCAATAGTGTCTTAAAGCTCTTGGAGGCTGTATTCTTAAATCCATAAAGAGGTTTAAAAGTGGCTCTGTGTGTGTGAGAGAGGCTGGCAAGGCTGTACTTGTTTATGGGGAGCATTCCTGCTCTGGATAGGGTCATAAAAGAAAAGGCAAGAAATGTCTGGGGTGTCTGGGCTGTAGGTTTGCAGGTACATTTAGATTTCAGTTCAGCAGCTGGATATTAGGAAAGGAAAAAAAAGAAATCTCTAGCCAAACAATTCATCTTTTAAAATATCACCCGTGCAAATGCTCCTCCATTATTGCTTTTGATCTCACATCACCTTCCCCTCTGCCTCCCTCGGGGCTTTAGAAAGAAAGCTGAAAGAGCTTCAGCAGACAGTGATCCTTCACCACCTCCTCCCTGGCTGCTCCACTCCTGCAAGCCTTGCTGCAAAGGGATGGATGGGCAGGCTTGGAAGTCAGACACAAAGGAGAAAATCCATCCCTGAAACGCTGCACACTCTCATCTGCTCACTCTTCCCCAGCTCCCCAGAGCAGTGATCATTTCTGCAGCAGCCTGGACAGCACAGAACCATTTCTGAGAGATGCCGTGTTTGAGGTTCTGTTCCAAGGCGAGCCAGGCTCTGTCCTGTGGGCTCTGTGATGTCTGTCCACAGAAACCCCAGCCGGGCTCCTGACCCAGCCTGCCACAGCCACGGGAACAGAGACAGAGAGAGCAGAGAGCAGGGGATGATTAAAGGTGCTTGGCAGGAACTCTTTGCACCTTTCTTAGCACTCCCTGCATCATTCACTCCTTCAGAAGTTTGAGCTTGGATCTCATCAAAGCCTTCAGTCACTGAAAGCCTCTGCCAATTCTTCCTTGCTCCAAGTAGCTACTGTGGTCTAGGCACAAGTACAAGGGAAATTAACACCTTAATTAGCTCTGCTGCTGCTCTCAGGCGCTTCCTTTGCCTCCTGAGGGCTCTGAAGCTGCTCCAAACCACCCAGAGGCCACAGGGCTGCTCTGCCACCCTCACCCCTCCTGTCCTACATGTGCTGGGGCATCTCAGAAATCAGACCTGACTCCTTGCACCTTCTTCAGAAAAGAAGAGTATTCCAGAGTCACATCCAGCCACACACTGCCCAACACACCCCACAGAATCACAGAATCACAGAATCACAGAATCACAGAATCACAGAATCACAGAATCACAGAATGATGAGGTTGGAAGAGACCTCCAAGATCACTGAGTCCAACCTGTGCCCTCACACTCAGCCAGACTCTAGCACCCAGTGCCATGGCCAGTCTGCTTTAAACACATCCAGAGGTGGTGATTCCACCTCCTCCCTGGGATCAGCATTCCAGTAATTCGTTATTCTTTCAGTGAAAATTTTTTTCCTAATATCCAACCCCAAGGTTTTATAGTGAGAGAAGGAAAAAGCTTTAATTCACTTCTGCCATGGGAGGGACAATGGATTTGGAGCTGCGTTGGTGTCTCTCCAGCATCCCTCAGACACATCAGATGAATTCAAATAATGGAAATAAGAGGGTGAAGCTTTGCTCTGGAGCAGACCTTGCCTACTAACTGAGGAACAATTGCAACAGTTTGTTTTTTGTCTGAGGCTGCCAGATCTCACAGGCTTTACCTCGCAGGGATCTTTGTACCAGTAAGTGGAACTGAGGTGCTTCACAATGCACTTGATTGCATCCACACAGAATTGTTTGGTGCAGTAAGACCTGGCTCTGCAGGGCTCCTCGTGAAGGAAGACACTTAGAAAACAAGATGTGCTGAGGGAAGATGAAGAAATGACTTTCTGTTTGCAAGAGTGATGCTGTCTTGCTGGGCAAACATCTTGCTGTTTGAGTTTGTATGCTCGTGTTTACTTAAAGCTGACATGGTTGATCTCTGTGCCAATCACACACAAATATGTACATCAAACTCTATTTGCATAAAGCAACTTTGCAGTTAATTAAGAAATACAGAAAGATTTAATCTGGATTTATGCTGCCAATTTAGCTGAAATGCAGGGTTGTGTTTTTCTGTTCTCCACCAGTTCCTGAGCAAGGAATCCCATATTTCAAACTTGTGTCTGGCTTCAGCCATTCACATGCACAATCACTATGGACTTGTAATTACACCAGAGGCACGATGCCAGCCTTCCTAGATGACATTTGGATTTTTTGCCAAGTCATTAACCTTACATCCAATTCATTTTCAATCTACTCTACCTCCTGAAGGCTTAGAATATTTGTTTGCTCGATCAGTTCTTGTAAATCACAGATTCATCTGAGACTTGGTCGTGGTTTTGCCACTGGAATTTATCTCAGCCCTAAGCACAAGCTCTGCCCTGTAAAGATCAGGAGTTCCAGAGAGAGGCTTTACCCTCCTCTGCCTTTAAGAGAACAGAATCACACATGGTCTGTGAGAGGGTTTGCTACAGGTAGCTCATGCAAGGTATAAACTTCCTTCAGATGTTTGTAAAGTATCATGCATAAAACACTAAAGGAAGTTCCACTCTCTGGATTCTGGAGAGGGCTGGAACATTGGACGTTATGTATGAAATATTTAAGGAATTGAGTTTTGATGTGTTATTTTCCTTGTCTGTGTGCCTGCAAGTGGAGAGGTGGATGGGATTCCCAGAGAGTCTCTTTTATAGATTCTGCTGACAGCTCTACAGATCCAGTTCTTTTCAAGCCCCATTGATTCACTGTCTAAGGAAAACACAGAACAAAACAGGTACACGTCCAAACTTTACCAAGAAAAATAAAAGAAACTTTTTCACCGAGAAGTTTGTTTTAAACCATTTAATTTTCATGTGGCTTCATTAACTCTGGGTGCCCTGAAGCACTCGACGCATGTAGAAAACAAAACCCAGGGACTTTTGCCCTCATACAAATCGTGCTCCCTGGCCCCAGCATTAGGATGGCAGCCTTGCAGAGCTGGCTGCCAGTGGGTTTGCATGTCTTCAAGACAATAATGATGGATAAAGCAACACAGAAAGGCTCCCAGAAAGTCTATCCTCCACTCCTTTCATTTGAACCCATAACTCTCTAGTGGCTGGCAAATGCCAGACTTCATGGTAAGACCCCAAGTGCCTAAAGGTTCAGTGTCCTTTCTTTAATGTACTCACAGAAGGGTTTGGGTTGGAAGGGACCTTAAAGCCCACCCAGTGCCATGGCAGGGACTCTTCCACTGTCCCAGGCTGCTCCAATCCCATCCAAGCTGGCCTTGGGCACTGCCAGTGCACCTGTGCCAGGGCCTGCCCACCCTGCCAGGGAAGGATTTGGAACAAACGTCCAGTCTGATTCTGCTCTCTGCCAGTTTAAAGCCATTGCCTTTTCCCCAGTTTACTAGAAAACAGTTGTGCCAGTCAGCATCTAGAAAGAGTTTTGAGACCCATGGATTAAGCTTCCAAAAGTTCTCAAAGTTTCACCTCCTGTATTATTACCAGCCACAACCTCCCTGTCAGATGTTAGGGGAAGAGGCACAGAGGGACAGGGAACAATCAATAACAACACAAATCTTCCCCCTTCAGGTCTTCTAAATTGATGACCTCAATCATGGGTTAAGGTGGCCTCATGTGTGCTGGCATTTGTCACACGGGAGGGAAGGAAGGAAGGAAGGAAGGAAGGAAGGAAGGAAGGAAGGAAGGAAGGAAGGAAGGAAAAGGAAGGAAATACTGCCTCTCTTCTCAGATTTCTCTGCCATTCTGCTGCCCTTGCAGAATTAGTCCCAGTTAGCAGCCCTGATGGAGATGCCCTGATGCACAAGTGATTCACACACCAACACCTCTGTAAGGGCCTGAGCTGGGCAGTAAATCTGGATCTTTCTGGAGCTCACTCACATGAAGGCACACTGTTTTGCTGTACATAGCTGCTCCTGCCCACACAGCTCTGAATAAAAACATGGAAAAGTTGGAAAAGTTCCCTTTTTTGCCAGCACTTTGCCGTCCCCTCTGCAGAGCTCGCTGTGAGCTGGCACTACAGCACTGGGCCTCTGCCAGCATCAGTTTTTAAAAAGCTTTACCTGAATCACTGATGCTTGTCGCACCAGTCCTGTAAACAATGGTTTATAGCATTACTCAGGTTTTACATGTTAGGACAACTGCTGCATAATATTGTTTTCTCTGCTGAAGCTTTTGCAGGAGCTGGAGTCATGAATATGTTCTGCATGTCAGCTGAGGCAGTAAAAGAACCAGCCAAGGACCCATGTGGGGAGTGACAGGAACAGAAATACAGAGTTTTCTGAGCGGTTTTCAGTTCAGCTGTTCCTGGTCACCATTTAACTCCTGTTTGCAAACACCTGCTCACACTGGGCCCTTCACCCAGTCCCAAATGTTTACATGAGCAAAGGACCATGAGCAGCTTGTTTCACAGGTGGGTTTCACCTGTGCCCAGCTCATCCATCCCCAACCCACGGCAGGCTGCAGCTCCATCCCTCCCAGGCTGCCCCATCCATCAGTGGGGCCACGCTGGGCCCCAGCAGCTGCAATCTGGCCCCATATGGCTGAGCTGACCGGCCACACTGCACTAATAATGAGCTCAGCACAAGATTAATGAGCCCAGAGCACAAATCAGCCGTGCAAATGGCTCTGGGATTAGTGAGCAGGGCACACAAGTGCAGCCTCCCACACTCACAGGGGACAGGGCTGTGGGAAAGCCCCAGCAGGGCAGCACAGCACTCAGGGAATGCTGACAGGTCTGAGCAGGGAACTCAGATCAGGGGAAAAAAATAATGGAAATTTTGACTATGAAAATTGGTGAAAAAAAAAGTCTGCCAAAAATGCTATTTTAGTAAGATTATAGCCACCCGTGAGTTCAGATTGAATTTGATAAAAGGCAGCTCTGATTTCATATTGATTTTGATAAAACTGTTTTGGCTTCAAATAGTGATCAATTTTTTTTCTAATTGAAAAAGATTTAATTGCAAAATATTTAATTCTATTAAATATTAAGTATTTAATTCTATCATGCAAAATATTTAATTCTATTCTTTTCTAAGGAAAAAGTTATGGCATTTTTATTTTTCAGTGAGACTTCTACTTGTGCTTTAAGCACCTTGGCTTGCAGTTGTAATAGGATGTGTTTATAATTCTGGAAATAAAATGAAATATTGAATTTTGGACCAAATTGTTCAAATCTGGATCTTCAGCCATAATAATAAGAACACATAGCTCGATATAAGCCCACATGGCTGTATGCATGCTTTCCTTTCAGCTGGTTAGGCCAACCACGTGGAAAAACCCTTCTGACAGCCCTACACAAACATTTCTATCAAACTGCAGAGCCTTTCCTTCGCACCCAGAGCATGCAAAGAGCTGATTTGTGTCTCTGGGCTGTGCAGATGCCCAGGCTGGCAGTGCAGCCCAGCTCTGGTGAGCTGAGCAGATCTGAAGGCTCTGCAGCATCCTGGGGGCACGGGCAGGTTTGGAGCCCACTCTCCCCAGCCCCAGTGGCCCCGCAGATCTCCTGGGGCTGCAGCAGCTCAAGGAACCCTGGATCCTGAGCTGGACCCTGAGCTCAGCACCCTCTGCAGCTGGGCAGAGCAGGGAGCTGGGGCAAAGTGATGCTTTCACCACACCAGGCTGCAGCAGGGGGAATCAGATGGTTTCTGAGAGTGCTCTGAGCGAAAATTCAAGATGAATTTTGTAGCTGCTAATTTTAGATTGCTCCCCTGAGGCAGCAGCCTTCAGGGATTTCTGCTGAGGGGAAGAAAGTGGCAGGGGAAGTTGTTCCTGCTCTCCTGCAAGGCTCCCTGAATGTGCTGTGGGGCAGGGCTGGCACTGGAGCAATTCCTTCCCAAGTCTGGAGCTCAAGTTTGCCCTGAAACGGAGCAATTTGTCACTGGGTGCAAAGCACCGCTCCTGACCTTTAACATGTACAATGTACACATCAAATTACACCCCTCCTGTCACATTCCCCTCTCCCTTCTCCACTGAGCAGTCCTGCAGAACACGTGGAAATAACCAGGGAGGAAACAAGCAGCCACCAAAGGCTTTCCAGCACACCAGCCTCTGCTGAACAGCAATGTCACAGGGAAGCTGTAAAACCCCCAAAGTCATTTCCTCCTTCTAATTCACAATGACATTAGCAAGAGCTGAACCCTGACCTGCAGGTGACTAAATTATGCTGCCAAGCAACTGCACTGTCAGTGGGAGGGAAGGGCAGGAGCACCAGGCTGCACCTGGGGGGACACACCTGGAGTCCCCTCCCTGGGCCAGAGCCTGCTCCTCCCTGCGACGGGGCTCTCCCTCAGGTGCACACCCTGCATCTCATTTTTTCCCCCCTTTCCCCTTGAAATTCCGCACAGATAGGTATACAAGAACATTGCTCCAGCTAAAAGTGACAAAATGAAATATAGCAGCCATTTTTCTTTGGAGAAGAGGTGCTTATAAATTCACTTCGTCCAAAGTATCTCTCACTTCAGCAATACATCAAACTGTGCAGGCCCATCAGTCTGAATCAATTAGAAATTACTCACCAAGTAAATTACATTGAAAAGCTTTGATTTGTTACTGGAGTTTGTTACTGTTCTCTTCAATCTTAAAAGACTGAAAGCAAAAAAGTAATAATGTGACAGTGATAGTGAAATGTAACTTTTATTGAGATTGATGGGAACCTATTTGCCACAATATTTGCTTTTAATAATTTAATTTTTCAAACTCTGCAAAGAGAGCCATAAATATTTGACTATGAAGTTCTTCCAATTTAAGGTACTTTTGCACTATTTGCCTATTTTTCCCAAGATTTTTGTATTCCATTTCTAAAAATAAATCCACCAACCATATGTTCATAACCACCTTTTACTTTGCCTCCTAACCATGTTCTTTTAACTTTCATCTGTTGCAGGTTAGTAACCTTTCTACACAAGGCACTTCAGGCACTGGAAGAAAACACAAAAGGATGACTCCCTTAAGAAAATATTGGTTTTTGCAGCTTGGGTTTATTTTTGAATTGGGGAAGAGGCCCAGCTCTGCCTGCCACGGAGGTCAGGGACCAGCTTGCAGTGCTGCTGGTGGGAGCAGGGCTCGTTTTCCTCATTAGCATCACTTATGTGCAGGACCCCAGCAGGGCATTGTGTGGCTGGCACCACAGGCAGCTCTGCCGGGGCTGGGCCACGCTGAATTGTGCATTTTGAACCTCACAGTAATGAGAATACCAACAGAACTGATGCTAATCACAGCAAAGCCCCTAGCCAGGAGTATTTCTGGTACAGAGAGGTTTGCCAGTGCCCAGAGCAGAGGGTTTGGCTGTCTGTGAGGGCACAGCAGCAGGACTGGGCTGTTCTGAGGTGCCAGCCCCCACAGGTGTGCAGCAAGCAGGTGCAGGGGCTGGCCTGCCACTCTTCACCTGCCCTTGAGCCCTAAAGGTACCACAGGACACGATGTGAAGCAGCTTTTGTGTCCTGTCCTGGGCAGGCTGTTCCCAGAGCAGGGGAGCCCATGGGCTCTGCCCACCCTGGGACACCCTGGGGACACTGGGGCTCCTCTGTGCTGGTCCCACTCTGGGGACATTCTGGGGCTCCTCTGTGCTGGTTCCACCCTGGGACACTCTGGGGACATTCTGGGGCTCCTCTGTGCTGGTTCCACCTTGGGACACCCTGGGGACACTGGGGCTCCTCCCTGGGCACCAGCAGCTCCTCTGTGCTGGTTCCACACTGGGACACTCTGGGGACACTGGGGCTCCTTTCTGGGCACTGGGCACCAGCAGCTCCTCCCTGCTGGTCCCACTCTGGGACACCCTGGGGACACTGGGGCTCCTCTGTGCTGGTTCCACCCTGGGGACACCCTGGGGACACTCTGGGGCTCCTCCCTGGGGACTGGGCACCAGCAGCTCCTCTGTGCTGCCCCAGCTGCACTCTGCACTTGGTCATTTTGCAGGTGCCAGCCTCAGATTTGGTGCTGAGCATGCCCTGAGCCTGTGGGACAGCTTGGCTGCCTCCTGGGTGCATTATCCCACCTTGCACCTGGCAGTGCTGGTGCTGCAGCTCCCATATCCACCCTGCCCAGTGCCAACCTCTGCCTCTGCTGCCCTCCCGTTCCTGCAGGAGGACTGGGCTGAACAATGTGGTAAAACACAGTAGTGTGTAACACCTGAAATTAAGATAAATGCAAACTAAAAGCACTTCCAACATCAGTGTCCTATGTAAATGTCAAACTCTAAAATGTGTCATTTGTAGAGAAAATGACTCAGAAGCTGAAAGACAAGGCAAAAAGAAGAGTCAGGTTAAGTTCTTTTAAAGGCTAGTAACAGATGACAAATGTAGTTCAAATAGCACAGGTGAAGAATGAGTCATTATTAATGACCAAGGGCTTTAGTTATTGGCGTTGAATGGAAAAAAAATCATTATGTTTGAAGCTTTACACTGGCATAGAGTGGAAATTATATGCAATCCCTGCTAAGTGCCTGATTTTACTGCTAGAAAATCCCTCTGACTGAAATGTACTTCAAAGTAAACTACTTTAGAATTTCTTTGCGCTGTTGGATGCCCAACCAAAGGTCATTTTCTCTCTCTCTTTGTGCATCGCTTTAGCAATTCCTAAAGTTTTTTTCCTGCCCCTCTTCTGCAGCACACTTCTATTTTTCTACACTTCAGAGGGCCTAAACTGAAAATTGGATAACTGCTTTTGGAAGTGAAATGCAAAAGCAGAAGCCTAGAGTGATTTAAAATGAAGATGTTTATTCATCACAGCCCTTTCCCTGCCACCCCCTCGTGCCATGAGCTCAGGGGCTGCAGAGCCCAGCCCTGCCTGGGAGCCAGGGGCTGCAGCTCTTCCCCTCCTCCCTCCCCAGATTTACTTTTCCCTGCAGCAAATTCCCACCATGCCCTGAAAGCAAAGCTCCTTCACTGGGGATGCTGGGATCCTCTGGCTCTGAGAGGCTCCTCACTCCCTCTGTGTGTTTTTTCCTCTGCTGATAATCAGAGCACTGGTACTGCACCCTGCCTAGAGCCTGAAAGGAGAGCTGCTCCCTTTGCTGCTCAGCACAGCTCCCAGGGATGGAGAGGAGCACTTGAAAGGGGCTGGTGCCGGGGGGAGGCACGGGGCTGTGCACAGAACTCGTGGCCATGTGAGCCTTTCGAGTTACTTCAAGAGAAACCCCAGCCCAACCTTGCAGGAACAGCCAAGCTCCTCGGGGCACAAACTGGGGCACACTCAGTGCAGGTACAGAGCTCCCATTCCTGCCCAGCTGCTCAGGACCCCGCAGAGCAGCCTGAGCTGGCTCAGAACCGGAGCTGAGCGAGCACCTCTCCCTCCCCACCCACCTTGTACATGAGCAAGGGATGGAAGCACTGGATTGAAAGCCTGTGAGAGCAGCCAGAGCTGAGATCCCTGTCAGAGCAGGGCTGTACATGGGCAAGGGATGGGAACACCTGATTGAAAGCCTGTGAGAGCAGCCAGAGCTGAGATCCCTGTCAGAGCAGGGCTGTACATGGGCAAGGGATGGGAACACCTGATTGAAAGCCTGTGAGAGCAGCCAGAGCTGAGATCCCTGTCAGAGCAGGGCTGTACATGGGCAAGGGATGGAAGCACTGGATTGAAAGCCTGTGAGAGCAGCCAGAGCTGAGATCCCTGTCAGAGCAGGGCTGTACATGAGCAAGGGATGGGAACACCTGATTGAAAGCCTGTGAGAGCAGCCAGAGCTGAGATCCCTGTCAGAGCAGGGCTGTACATGGGCAAGGGATGGAAGCACTGGATTGAAAGCCTGTGAGAGCAGCCAGAGCTGAGATCCCTGTCAGAGCAGGGCTGTACATGGGCAAGGGATGGAAGCACTGGATTGAAAGCCTGTGAGAGCAGCCAGAGCTGAGATCCCTGTCAGAGCAGGGCCAGGGCTGCTGGGCTCTGAGCAGGCTGCAGAATGGCCCAGCAGCAGCAGCTGCTCTGATTTCATCCCTGTTTCAAGGCTCTCCTGGACCCTTACCCAAAGAGCTAATTCAGCTGAAAATTAATGCTGCCAATCTTCTCATCCCCCAGAAAAGGACAGTTTTAGCATTATCCCTGAGTTTTCCAGGAAGCTTCCACAGCAGCAGCACCACCCTGGGCATGGGGCTGCTCCCCTTGGCAGCTCCCCACCCTCCTGAGAGACCTGCAGTGCGAATCCTCCTTCCTTTCAGTGTCTCCTTTCTCTTGTGCACGAATCCTCCTTCCTTTCAGTGTCTCCTTTCTCTTGTGCACAAACACCAAGTGGTTTTTGAGCAGCATCTGATGCTGAGGCAAGAAGGAAACACCAGGAACAGAAGAACAGCCAGATGTCATGAGAGGAGGACAGACAGACACACTCCAGCAACGTGGACTGGTGCAATAGTGGCACTGTGTTTTCTCTTACTATTTTCAGGAACAGCAATATGGGTTTTGTCTTGCAGAACACCATCACATGTGGCAAACACAGCCTGGCCTGAGGCCCTGCAGGGCTCTTGGTGAACAGGAGCTGTGCTTACATGGATCTCTGTGCTGCACTGACAGGAGGAAAAGAAAGAGGAGAGAAATAGGACAAGAAGAAAAACTCTTCAGGGCAAGATAGTAAAGCTAGTAATAAAAGAAATGTGAAGTTTTTAAACTGGCTGGGGGATCAGCATAACACCCATGAGAAACCTTGGTTCAGTTTCCAATTTCTGCTGCAGCTCCTGACCAGCTCTCTTCATCTCTCAGTGCTTCCTTTGTTTTTTTTTTTAGACAGAAATGACACTACTAACCACCTTGCCTTGTATTTGTGTTGTGGGGACTAATTCATTATTAATAGCAGAGAGGTTCAGAGCACAATGATGCATGGCACACGAGCCAGCAGAAACTCTGCTCTCCCCCCTGCACCACTCTTCATACACAGGGAGATAAAGGGCTTGATTTCTAGCAGGAGAGCTGTGACTCCTGCAGATAAAAGTTTCCTACAGACTTAAGAAGGCACTATTTGAAGGTGTTTAATGCTATGGCTTTCCTTACACAGCCATCTTTATTCTACATAAAAGCATATTTACAGAATCCAGACTTCAGTATGCCATGAAGGGAAAGGGATTTTTAAAGGGATTTTTTCCCCTGCTTTTTCTCCCCAGTTTTCCCCCTAAGGGTGCCCTGGCTCTATATCCTGCCCCCAGCCATTCCTGGGGCTGCTCTTTCCTCACCTGCACCCTCAAACATGAAATCCCATCCTTCAGAGCACAGGCTCCCTGCCTCTGAAGCCAGGTGGGTTTACCCAATAACACAGGGAGTGGAACATGACTCGAAACCTGGATTTGTCCTCAAGAAAACCACACCTGAAACAACAAATCCGAAATTGCTCTGAGGAAATGAACAGTTCTGCTCTAGGGGGTGTGCAAAGGAAGATGGGGTGGAAAAAGGCCATGCCAGGTTTCTAACTGGGGCTCAGAACAGGGTGAAGGGATCATTTGGCTTTTCACTGGGGTTAATTCTGCCTTTTTGCAACTTCATTTCTGTACAATGGTGTGAAACCAAGCTGACCCACGCAGCCACGGCTGTGGCAATTCAAACATCTCATGAGAGGAGCAGTGGCTGGAAGTTCAGGCACTTCAGCTTTCAGAAGAGCATAAATGAATCCTCAGCAGTTACCAGAACCCACAAAAAGCTGCAGCTGGGGATGACAAGGACAGGTAAGGGGGTCTAAGCAGTGTCCAGGCAGTCCCAGGACATTTTGTGACCCTCCAGCAAAGTGGAGCATTCACCGGGACAGTGGGACCAGCTCCTCAAGGTCAGGAGGCTGGATGGAGCTTTGAGCGAGCTGGCCTAGTGAAAATGGGATTGTATGACCTTTAAAGATCCCCTCCAACCCAAACCAAACCAAACTCTGGTTTGATGGCTCTCCTGACCCCAGAGAGGCTGCACAGGAACAAGGACGACAGGGAGAGTAAAGTGGAGCCAATGCACTGCAGCCCTTGGTAAATGCAAACACTCCTCACAGGATTTATGCCAGTTGACATTAGGATTAACTTATTTCTTAATTAGGATTACACACTCTTGGCTAATACCAAATGAAAGGACATCCCCTGCCTGATAAAGTGTGGCCCTGTGATAAAGTGTATGTTGTCCTGATGTAAATCTGACCCTGCAGGAGGGGCTGGAGGTGAGATATGAGCTGGCCTCCAGGGACTCTCTGTCCTTCAGGTGAGGTGAACACTTTGGGAAGCAAATGATAGCCCTGAAAGGCAGCTTCAGGGGCAGGAACAAGCTCTGCAGTGATGCAGCCCCTCACCATCCTGGGCTGAGCTCATTCCCACCATCACCCCTCTCATGCCTACAGCGAATTTGTCTCGTACCAGGGTGAAAAATGGGAGGTTGGGCAGAATCCAAGCCAGCATCCTCATCATGGAGCAATTTCTGTAAATAATACCTTGAAACTCCCTTGAAATATTACAGAAATAGACCTATTTCTGTAAATAATACCTGGAAAATGCCCTCTGGTTTATACAGACAGAAACAGGATTAAATCCCCCAAAAATCCACACCGCATTTTACAAAGCTTCCTGCTGGTAAAGAAGTTCATGATTTTTAATTAGTACTATGCAGACATGAGGCCAGACATGCAATGTTCAATAAACCAGTTAGTTTTTACATCAGTAATGAGTCTTAGAATATTTATGTAGGGCCTTCAGAAGTCAGAAACAGAAGAGTGAATGTGCAGTGATCCTAACATTACCCCTAGGTGCATGTGAGCAGCAGAGATATTAACAACCCCAACAGTATAAAGTTAAAAAAATAAAAATCCATGGAGGTGGAAACATGTATTTCACATGGGTTAATATAATCAGCTGCAGGTAGATTTCAGAGGATTATTTCCAATCTTTTGAGAAGAGATTTCTTTTGTGGGCATGATAAAAATTGTTAATATGTTGCTGCTGTTTTATTCAAGGTGAAAATTTTGCTTTAATCACTTTCAAATAAATGCGAAACTCAACCATTACTCCCTTCTAATAATACTGAAGAAAATAG